>NW_027315801.1:17301463-18013963 GCF_026437365.1 Eucyclogobius newberryi | reverse complement strand
TCCTCTGCTCCGTGTCTCCTCTGCTCCGTGTCTCCTCTGCTCCGTGTCTCCTCTGCTCCGTGTCTCCTCTGCTCCGTGTCTCCTCTGCTCCGTGTCTCCTCTGCTCCGTGTCTCCTCCGCTCCGTGTCTGCTCTGTGTCTCCTCCTCTGCTCCGTGTCTCCTCCTCTGCTCCGTGTCTCCTCTGCTCCGTGTCTCCGCCGCTCCGTGTCTGCTCTGTGTCTCCTCCTCTGCTCCGTGTCTCCTCCTCTGCTCCGTGTCTCCTCCTCTGCTCCGTGTCTCCTCCTCTGCTCCGTGTCTCCTCCTCTGCTCCGTGTCTCCGCCGCTCCGTGTCTGCTCTGTGTCTCCTCCTCTGCTCAGTGTCTCCTCCTCTGCTCCGTGTCTCCTCCTCTGCTCCGTGTCTCCTCCGCTCCGTGTCTGCGCTGTGTCTCCTCCTCTGCTCCGTGTCTCCTCCTCTGCTCCGTGTCTCCTCCTCTGCTCCGTGTCTCCTCTGCTCCGTGTCTGCTCCGTGTCTCCTCCTCTGCTCCGTGTCTCCTCTGCTCCGTGTCTCCTCCTCTGCTCCGTGTCTCCTCTGCTCCGTGTCTCCTTCGCTCCGTGTCTGCTCCGTGTCTCCTCCTCTGCTCCGTGTCACCTCCTCTGCTCCGTGTCTCCTCCGCTCCGTGTCTCCTCCGCTCCGTGTCTCCTCCGCTCCATGTCTCCCCCGCACCATGTCTCCCCGCTCCATGTCTCCCCCGCACCATGTCTCCCCGCTCCATGTCTCCCCGCTCCATGTCTCCCCGCTCCATGTCTCCCCGCTCCATGTCTCTCCGCTCCATGTCTCCCCCGCACCATGTCTCCCCCGCACCATGTCTCCCCGCTCCATGTCTCCCCGCTCCATGTCTCCCCGCTCCATGTCTCCCCGCTCCATGTCTCCTCTGCTCCATGTCTCTCTCACAAATTAGTTATTGCTTTATCGCATGCGCCCTTGACTCTTGTGCTTGTGACTCTAATATTTTGGGGTCTACAGTGGCCGTAGTTTTAAATTGTACATATGTTTTCTAGTTTGTGTTCGTGATCGGCCACTCCCATCTGCATGTCATCGTGGATGGGTTCGTTGAGATGCCAGAGGGATGTCTTTACTTTGGCTTCAGTTCGACACCTGGAGGTTCATCTCAGGATCTCTATGATCAGCTGCAGAATACCAAACTGCGCATAGGTGAAGTGTTAGCTGAATTTAGTTTAGCTTGTCTGCTTAACTATACTGACTTCAAACTTCATTTAACAGAGCCTGATCTGGTGTGTCTCCTCGCTCCGTGCAATGACTTGGGAGCCTTTGGCACTGTCACCGAGGCTGGCAAGGCGTTTGCCCATCTCCTTAGCTACCTCTGTGCACGGTTTAAGAAGGTAAGAGGGTTTCTTATTATAATATTTCAATCTATTCATTTGATTTCACTTCACCGGATGTTAACATGTTCATGTCTGACACAGGTTGTGGTCATGGACTTCCCGACTCGTATCGCTCAGGTTGTGGAGCCCCAAACACTTCTGAGGCAAAAGTTTCAAAGTGTTGCAGTGGACTTGGGTATGTTCACAGTATAATCTAATTTTCATACCTGCAGCTTTGGTGCAGACGTGTGAATCTGCACACACTTTTATTATATACCAATAATATATTTAACACAGAAATCTAATGTGATTACATGTTTGTTGTTTTCAAAGAAACCCACTACTTACCGGTGACTGAGCACTTCCCAATGAATCGCCGAGAGCTGTGGAGCAAGGATGGCGTGAGTAGTCATTTTATCTCTGACTCTTTGCACAGCTTTATCAATCCATTGGCGGTACTTTAGTTCCTCAGCATATCTTAAAATTAAACGAGAAGCCTATCTTATATTTTGTACAAACTCTGGTGTTTTCCTTTTCAAACCCCAGTTGAAGTTCTCTGATCCGTCCTAAAGTCTAACCTTAGCTCTGTTTATTTGTAATGAACGCTTATTGTTTTTTTTCTCTCTCTCAGATTCATCTGAGTGACAATCATGGGATGTTGATCTTCGTGAAGTTGTTGTGGCAGGCCTGCTACATACAACTGGAGTCACCTGCTCACACCGATCCCATTCCTGTGCCACTTCCACCCCCTGATGACTTTACACTGGTTGAACGGCGCAGAAAGGTGTGTGTATCTGTGTGTGTGTCTCTTAACCTCTCTCTCGCTGATAACAAACAAAAAAGCATTTAAGAGGAACTTGTACAGGCATTACTGTACAAGTTCCAGGTCACCCACCACTGGTCACTAAGGAAACTGCACAGTTGCAAAACAGTCAGTCACAACACGTCACTGCTCTGCCACTTGGACAACGTGCGTTTGTTTTGGTCAGCTAACAATACATTTTGACACTTTGTGCAATGTTACCTCACTGACGAGGCCTGGTTGACAAAAATGTTCTGTGTATTGGCCATGACCCTGTATTGTATTGTATGTAAAGAGCTTTGATTGTGAGTGGAGTGACTGATTCACTTCTTCCTGATGAATAAAAAAAATCATTAACAGACTTATTATATCTCTGAATACTGTTTGATTTTCTGTCTGTTACAGAAGAACCGGCCAAGGGCCCTGCAGACCTCTCCTGTGGGACCCCGGGCTCGGCTGGTTCAAAAGGAGGTGAGTTTGGATAAGGACTTTATGTGAGTGGCAGTCTTAGTGTTAATATTGTGGGCTAAAACATTTGCTTAATATCCACAGGTGGAGACAGTCTTCTCCATCCCCCTCTCGCCCACAGTGTTCAACCCCGCTATCTTGGAGATGAACAAGATAGTTCCATCTCGCCTTGGCTTTGTGAAGTCAAGTCGCTCCTTTCCAAAGGGAAAGAAGGTAATTCCTGTCGAGTTGTGTATAATAATTTTGTGCTTTGATGTAGCAAATGTTTAAAGAAGTTACCTTTTTCCTTTTTAAAAAGACGCCTCACGCGAGACGTCGTAAAGCTGTTGCCAGCCCAGGGGAGCGGTCGAGGCAACGGCTGAGGAGGTGAGCCCCTCCTGCTCACCTCCCATTACATCGGGGACAGAGGAGCAGACGGTGGGTGTAGCATGAACGCATTTATTTAATGTCTGACACTTGTAATAACTCACTTGTTTTTTGTTTTGTAGCCTGTTGTGGAAGCTCACTTCCACAACAGGCTACACGGCTAAACCGCCGCTCACGTTCACGCTCCTTTCCCCGTCTGGGAGTGAGACCCCGCTCACCTTCCAGCACCTCATCCGCATCTGAGGGGGGCCAGGTCAGTGTCAATGTGCTCATATTTACATGTCAAAAGATTTCACTCACTCATTCTGTGTGTGTGTGATTCTGTAGGCGGTTTTGGAGGTGAGAGGTCTCTCACCTGCCCGCCCCTCCTATGCAGACGTGGTAAAAGGCCAAACACCCGTCACCTCCACATCTTGGATGGCAGGGAAACGCCACGCACCTGCCAGCTCCACATCCGGGATGGAGGAGGATGTCTCGCGAGAGACATTAAAACCTGCCTCAAAGCGACGTCGCTCCCAGCGTCAGGTGAGCCTTTGTACAGTTTTTTGCCCTGTATTTTTTTTTTTTTTTTTATGACTAATGGCAACTTTTTATAACAAAGATTGAGGCAGCACCTGGTTTGGAGGTGAGATCCCGCTCACCTCCCATTACATCGGGGACAGAGGAGCAGACGGTGTGTGTGGCATGAACGCATTTATTTAATGTCTGACATTTATAACAACTCACTTATGTTTTGTGTTTTGTAGTCTGTTGTGGAAGTGAGGGACCGCTGCTCACGTTCACGCTCCTTTCCCCGTCTGGAGGTGAGACACGGCTCACCTTCCAGCACCTCACCCGCATCAGAGGGGGGCCAGGTCGGTGTCAATGTGCTCATATTTAGATGTCAAGATGCCACTCACTCCTTATGTGTGTGTGTGTGTGTGTGTGATTCTGTAGGCGGTTTTGGAGGTGAGAGGTCGCTCACCTGCCAGCCCCTCCTATGCAGACGTGGTGAAAGGCCAAACACCAGTCACCTCCACATCTGGGATGGAGGAGGATGTCGCGCAAGAGACATTCAAACCTGCTGCCTCAAAGCGACGTCGCTCCCAGCGGCAGGTGAGACTTTACACTCAGACTTTACATTCTAGACTTAAATGTAAACTTTTAACATAATGTTATTGTTAAAACATAGATTAGATTTATCATAAATCTAATTGTAATTCTTGTAAGAAAATTGGACTTGCATATTTTTCCCATGCCGTGTAGTCCTGCTTAGTCCTTTTGTAGCCTTACTTTAAACCAGCTATAGACTTTAGTTGTGATTTAATTCTGCTTCAAACTTTAGGTATTGGTATAGAACTGTTTTTTAGTCCTGCTTCAGTTCAGCTTTTGACTTACTTTAGTTCTGGTTTAGACGTTGTTTAGTATTTGTATAAAACGGCTTTAGTGCTGCCTTTTTCCAGTCTCTGCACGGCTCAAGTCCTGATTCCGTTCTCATTTAGACTGTTTTAGCGACGCCAAATTAACCTCAATCTAATTGTAATCACAATTTAAATGGACCTAATTAGCAACTCACAAAGAATACAGTTTTTGGTATTCGTATTATTCTGCCAAACAATGGTTTAGATGTGTGAGTCTAATAGATTATCAGCTCATCAGCGTATTTCAGTCTTTAAGTTTAAGTGTGAACTATTAACCCAATCCTATTGTTGAAACTTAAATGAAACAAATTGTGAATCTAACTAAATTCTTATCCAAAATGTCGCAATTAGATTCTTCCAATATTGCACATCCCTAATTTGCCCTGTTAATGATCAGAAAACACGTTGACTAAAAGCAACTTTTCTTTACACAGACTGAGGCAGCACCTGCTCTGGAGGTGAGACCCGGCTCACCTGCCAGCTCCTCATCAGAGATGGAGGAGGACCAGGTTTGTGTGGGTTTAAAGAGCTTCATAATGTTTTATGGTTTGTTACCTATTCATAATGTTAAATTGTTTCTAGGCGGTGGCAGTTGTGGAAGACGTGACACCAGGGACGTCCCCCACTAGTGTGGTCTTGATGGACGCTTTGCTGGAGGACAAGGTTTGTTTTTTATTCTTGTTTTTTTAATGAAGTTTGTACAGAATGTAATGTAATACATTTTTGTTGTTTGTGGCTACAGGTGGGAGATGTGGAGGAGACCCCAGGGATGTTGACAGACCAGGTGAGTTAATATGGTTTATTCGCTAAATCTCTCGAATATCCACATTTTTCTGTTTCACACTTTAACGAACTCCTCCTAGTGCGTTTTGCCCATCAACCTCAAAATTGGTGTACGTCCTCTAGACAAGTGGGGCATCTAAAGTTATCAAAATTCTAAGGATAACTTTTACGGTCTCTGTGCGATGGAGCCGCAAACGTTTCCCAGAATTCTGACTATTTGGCCTTCAGAGTGGCCTATAAACAATAGAGTTTTTCCAAATGACATGATATTTTGCACAAAATTCTAATTTGCCATCCTGATCATACAAGTATGAGAGCCAAAGTCATATTTTGTACGGCGTAACCGTAGCGATGACAGAAACATCCCATGTTATCCTTATGGGAAAATCGAAAAATCGCTCAAATCACCACATTTTTACGCTTCACACTTTAACGAACCCCTCCTAGTGCGTTTGGCCCACCGATCTCAAAATCGGTGTACCTCCTCTAGACAAGTGGGGAATCTAAAGTTATTCAAATTTTATGGATAACATTTACGGTCTCTGTGCGACGGAGCCGCAAACTTTTCGTAGAATTTGGACTATTTGGCCTTCAGAGTGGCCTATAAACAAGAGTTTTTCCAAATGACATGACATTTTGCACACAATTCTCATTTGCCATCCCCAAATTAAAAGTATGGGAGCCAAAGTCATATTTGGTAAAGCGTAGCCGTAGCGATGACAGAAACATCCCATGTTATCCCTATGGGGAAACCGCAAAATCTCTAAAATGACCACATTTCTACACTTCACACTTTAACAAACTCCTCCTAGGGCGATTACCCGATCAAGTTCATATTTGGGGAGAATCATCTACACAAGCGGAGCATCAAAAGTTATCCATATTTTGATTTTAAGTACTAGGGTCTCTGTGCGGTAGAGCCACAAATATATGTCACAAATGGGAAAAACGCCAAATCCTTGAAATGTTCACATTTATGCTTCACACTTTAATGAACTCCTCTGTGGGCAAAAGCTCGATCAAGCTCATATTTGGTGAAAATCATCTACACAAGCGGGGCATCGACATTTGTGTTCATTTGCACTGGTTAAGCACAGCATTGTACATGTACAATGTGTCGCTGTCTTAGTTCTTAGACAATTGCGTTAGCGCCATCTCTGTAAAATGCAGAGAGCAGAGTCGGAAGGCCGGCGGCCCGCGAGGGCCGTTGGATGCCGCTTGCGGCTTTAATATTCTTTCTTTCTTTCTTCTTCTTCTTCTTCTCGGGACCAAACCCCCTATTTTTCACCCAGTGAACATTGACGAAAAGTCACAAAAATTAGCACACCTCTAAAAATCGTGCCTCTCTACATTCTGGCTATTTCCTTTTTCTAAAATTAAAAAAATTGGCGCGTCAGCGCCCCCAAATGTACCAAAAATGCATTGAGAGATGGGAAATGACCCAAAAAAAATCTGATCGTAGAATCATGAAATTTGGCGCAGAGGTAGATGCGGACAAGAGAAGTAAAAAATATTATTACGGCAACGCCGTCCGCCCAACCAAATGTCGGCCATATTGCTTCAAAAATGGCTAAACATGACTTCGGAGTTTTTCCAAACGTCGTACTTTTACGAACTCCTCCCAGGGCGTTGGCCCTAAAAAGCTGAAATTTGGTGAAAATGCTACTGAGGAGTGGGACATCAAAAGTTATCCAAATTACATTGATACCTGTCACGGTCTCTGTGCGGCGAAGCCGCAAACTGTAGCTAGAATTTCAGAAATCTCCCAAATTTAACATTTCTGCCGTTTGCGCAGATAAAGTCCGAATTGCGTCAAATTAGAATCAGTCGTTAAACTCTTTGCCCTAAACCTACTTGAAGTGAAATTAATTAATTTGGAGCCACAGCGCCCCCTACAGATTTTATATGGAGGTTAAATATTTAGTTTTGCGAAATTATATGAAATTTGACACACAACTCAATTTTGGCATCCCCATCAAAAAAGTCAATGAGACCCATGTCATAATTGTTATGGCTTTGCCGTAACGATGACCGAAACCTTCCATGTTATTCCAATGGGGAAATCGCCAGAACATGTTTACACTTTAGACTTTCACAAACTCCTCTTAGGGTGTCAGCCCTATTAACCTGAAATTTGGTGAGACTCATCTTCAGGGGTGAGCCATCAAAAGTTATCCACATTTTTATTCAAAGAGTCACGGTGTCTGTGCGGCAAAGCCGCACATTTTGCCAAGAATTCAAAATAAAATTGCTTTTTGATGGTAAAACAAAGGGGAGAAGATGCGCGTTAGCGCCCCCTCCTCTTGCGGCGTGGCGGCGGCGTAGCGAGGGCCGATCATTGCCGCTTGCGGCTATATTTAGGCCCGAGCCCCAGCAGGGCGGAGGGCCTATTGCTCCCGTAAAGCTGCCGAAGGCAGCGTTGCAACTGTCTGACCAAACATGCGGGCGCAGCCCGCATGTTTGGTACCCCGTCGCCCCTGGCAAGTACAGTGAACTAGCCCATGCCGAAGAAATGGATCATGCATACTTACTCCTGCTATGACAGAAATAGTCGACAATGAGTGAATGGGCTACGCCCATTCACTCATTGTTGACAACAGCAGCGCGAAGCGCTGCATTCCTCCAAAAACCCTCCTGGCACCGTCCTGAACGCGAGAGTCCATGCCGCAGGCATGGGCCATGCTTGTATCTGCTCAAATCAATGAAAATCTATGGGGAGTGGGCGGAGCATCCCGACGGAATAGGGAGTGACTAGCGCGTAAGCGCTCGTAATGATGATTCCACCCCATGGCGGCATCGGGAAGGCTTAGAGCTTTCAAACGATGTATAATTTGTTGTTATAGTGGAAACGGCTATATTGTTTTTGCTAAAAATATTATTATTTTTATTATTTTTCTTGTTCTTCTTCAGCGCTTTGAACTCTAATTTGACCCCCTGAACATGCTCAAAAACTCACCAAACTTTGCCCAAAATTCTGAATCGGCGAAAAATTTTGTTTTTTCTGGGCCTTTTTTTTTCGTTAAAAAATGGCGCGACAGCGCCACCGACAAAAGTCAAAATACATTGCGCCTATGGGAGACGCCCCGAGGTCAACTTTGGCGTAAAGCTACGAAATTCGGGACACGCATTCCTCTCGTGAGGACAAAAAAAAAATATTATTGTGGCCACGCCCCCAGACTTACCCTATGGCCGCCATCCTCCTTTGAAAATGAAAACACGCTGTGTTAGCCATTTTGTTCACGTCAAACTTTGATGAACTCCTCCTAGGGCGTTTTGCCCACCGACTTCAAAATCGGCGTACGTCCTCTGGACAAGTGGGGCATCTAAAGTTATCCAATTTTTTGAGATACCTTTTACGGTCTGTGTGCAGCGCAGCCGCAAAGTTGGACAACTTATTTTGGAATATTGCAGATCTAAAAATTGCTCCCATTTGATCAAAACGAGTCCGATCAGGACCAAATTTGAATCAGTTGTTAAACTTTCTAGTTTGGACCAGTTTAGGCTGACAAAATTGAAATGGGCGCGATAGCGCCCCCTACAGAGTGACCTTTAAATTAACATTGAAGGTCAAAAATTAGTTTTACCAAAATTGTCTAAACTTTACCCAAAATTCTATTTTGCCATCCCGATCACAAAAGCCAATCACAAAAATGCCTAAATTTTTACGGCGTAGTCCTAGCGATGACAGAAACCTCCCATGTTATCCCTATGGGGAAACCACAAAATCTCTCAAATTACCTCATTTTTATGTTTTACACTTTAACGAAGTCCTCCTAGTGCGTTTTGCCCACCAACCTCAAAATCGGTGTACGTCCTCTAGACAAGTGGTGCATCTAAAGTTATCCAAATTTTAAGGATAACTTTTACGGTCTCTGTGCGACGGAGCCGCAAACGTTTCCCAGAATTCTGACTATTTGGCCTTCAGAGTGGCCTATAAACAATAGAGTTTTTCCAAATGACATGACATTTTGCACTGAATTCTAATTTGCCATCCTGATCATACAAGTATGAGAGCCAAAGTCATATTTTGTACGGCGTAACCGTAGCGATGACAGAAACATCCCATGTTATCCTTATGGGAAAATCGCAAAATCGCTCAAATCACCACATTTTTACGCTTCACACTTTAACGAACTCCTCCAAGGGCGATTGTCTGATCAAACTCATATTTGGGGAAAATCATCTACACAAGCGGGGCATCAAAAGTTATCCATATTTTTGTTTTAAGTGCTACGGTCTCTGTGTGGCTGACCCGCAAATATATGCCACAAATGGGAAAACAGCGGAATCTCTAAAATGACCACATTTTTACGCTTCACACTTTAACAAACTCCTCCTAGGGCGATTGTCCGATCAAGTTCATATTTGGGGAAAATCATCTACACAAGCGAGGCATCAAAAGTTATCCATATTTTGATTCTAAGTGCTACGGTCTCTGTGTGGCTGACCCGCAAATATATGTCACAAATGGGTAAACAGCAAAACCTCTCAAATTACCACATTTTTATGTTTTACACTTTAACAAACTCCTCCTAGTGCGTTTTGCCCACCGACTTCTAAATTGATGTACGTCCTCTAGACATGTGGGGCATCTAAAGTTATCCAAATTTTAAGGATAACTTTTACGGTTTCTGTGCGACGGAGCCACAAACTTCACCCAGAATTTGGACTATTTGGCCTTCAGAGTGGCCTATAAACAATAAAGTTTTTCCAAATAACATGACATTTTGCACAAAATTCTAATTTGCCATCCTGATCATAAAAGTATGAGAGCCAAAGTCATATTTTGTACGGCGTAACCGAAGCGTTGACAGAAACATCCCATGTTATCCTTATGGGAAAATTGTAGAATCGCTCAAATCACCACATTTTTACGCTTCACACTTTAACAAACTCCTCCTAGGGCGATTGCCCGATCAAGTTCATATTTGGAGAATATCATCTACACAAGCGGGGCATCAAAACTTACCCATATTTTGATTCTAAGTGCTACGGTCTCTGTGTGGCGGACCCGCAAATATATGTCAGAAATGGGAAAACAGCGAAATCTCTAAAATTACCACATTTTTACGCTTCACACTTTAACGAACTTCTCCTAGGGCGATTGCCCGATCAAGCTCATATTTGGGGAAAATCATCTACACAAACGGGGCATCAAAAGTTAGTCATATTTTGATTTTAAGTGGTAGAGTCTCTTTGCCGTGGAGCTGCAAATATACTGTCACAAATGGGAAAAACGCCAAATCCTTGAAATGTTCACATTTACGCTTCACACTTTAACAAACTCCTCCGTGGGCAATAGCTCGATCAAGCTTTACTTTGGGAAATATCATCTACACAAGCGGGGCATCAAAATTTATCCATATTTTTATTCCAAGTGCTACGGTCTCTGTGCGGCGGCGCAGCAAATTTGACTGACACTTGTGTTGATTTGCACTGGATTGGCCATGTCCAATGTGTCGCCGTCTGTCAAGTTCTTTTTTAATTCAACACACAATAAGGGCGCCATCTTTATCAAGTCGAAAGCGCAGAGTCGGAAGGCCGGCGGCCCGCGAGGGCCGTTGGATGCCGCTTGCGGCTTTAATTAGGCCCGAGCCCCAGCAGGGCGGAGGGCCTATTGCTCCCGCAACGCTGCCGAAGGCAGCGTTGCAACTGTCTGACCAAACATGCGGGCGCAGCCCGCATGTTTGGTGCCCCGTCGCCCCTGGCAAGTACAGTGAACTAGCCCATGCCGAAGGCATGGATCATGCATACTTACTCCTGCTATGACAGAAATAGTCAACAATTTGTGAATGGGCGTAGCCCATTCACAAATTGTTGACAACAGCAGCGCGAAGCGCTGCATTCCTCCAAAAACCCTCCTGGCATCGTCCCGTACGCGAGAATCCATGCCGCAGGCATGGGCCATGCTTGTTTCTGCTCAAATCACTGGAAGTCTATGGGGAGTGGGCGGGGCATCCCGACGAAATAGGGAGTGACGAGCGCGTAAGCGCTCGTAATGATGATTCCACCCCATGGCGGCATGGGGAAGGCTTAGAGCTTTCAAACGATGTATAATTTGTTGTTATAGAAAAAACGGCTGTATTGTTTTTGCTAAAAATATTATTATTTTTATTAGGCCCGAGCGCCACAAGCTGGCGAGAGGCCTATTAATCTCGTAAGGCCGTGCGAAGCACGGCTGCGAAAGTGCGCACGTAGTGCGCACGAAATCGAGCGCGAAGCGCTCGCCCACTTCCAAACACTCACTAACGCACTCCTTCACTCATGCACGCCCCGTGCATACTAATTAGTAGTAGGAAAATGGAACATTACCGTTGTAAACGGGCGAAGCCCGTGCAAAAGTGCGCACTAAACGAGCACTTTACATTGAGATGACGACCGCGAAGCGGTCGTCATCCCCATATAAAGCACTCATTTGCGCTAAGTAGCTCACGAATACGTTCCCCATCTCTTGCATGTTCCGTGCATATAAGCATGTAATGCAAAAATTGAACATTATTACTGTATAGAGGGCCAAAAACACAAAGTGGGCGGAGCCCACTCAAAATTAACGAAAGTACCCGTCAGTGACCAGGGACCCACACCATGAGGTAGGAAAGCGCGAGCGCTTTCCGAAAATGTATAGTTTATGATATTTGAAAAATGGGAAACATTGTTTTCACATCGGAATATTATTCTTTCTTCTCGGGACCAACCCCCCTATTTTTCACCCAGTGAACATTGACGAAAAGTCACAAAAATTTGCACACCTCTAAAAATCGTGCCTCTCTACATTCTGGCTATTTCCCTTTTCTAAAATAAAAAAAATTGGCGCGTCAGCGCCCCCAAATGTACCAAAAATGCATTGAGAGATGGGAAATGACCCAAAAAAAATCTGATCGTAGAATCATGAAATTTGGCGCCGAGGTAGATGGTGACAAGAGAAGTAAAAAATATTATTACGGCAACGCCGTCCGCCCAACCAAATGTCGGCCATATTGCTTCAAAAATGGCTAAACATGACTTCGGAGTTTTTCCAAACGTCGTACTTTTACGAACTCCTCCCAGGGCGTTGGCCCTAAAAAGCTGAAATTTGGTGAAAATGCTACTGAGGAGTGGGACATCAAAAGTTATCCAAATTACATTGATACCTCTCACGGTCTCTGTGCGGCGAAGCCGCAAACTGTAGCTAGAATTTCAGAAATCTCCCATATTTAAAATTTCTGCCGTTTGCGCAGATAAAGTCCGAATTGCGTCAAATTAGAATCAGTTGTTAAACTCTTTGCCCTAAACCTAATTTAAGTGAAATAAATTCATTTGGCGCCACAGCGCCCCCTACAGATTTTATATGGAGGTTAAATGTTTAGTTTTGCGAAATTATATGAAATTTGACACACAACTCAATTTTAGCATCCCCATCAAAAAAGTCAATGAGACCCATGTCATAATTGTTATGGCGTTGCCGTAACGATGACCGAAACCTTTCATGTTATTCCAATGGGGAAATCGCCAGAACATGTTTACACTTTAGACTTTCACAAACTCCTCCCAGGGCGTCAGCCCTATTAACCTGAAATTTGGTGAGACTCATCTTCAGGGGTGGACCATCAAAAGTTATCCACATTTTCATTCAAAGAGTCACGGTGTCTGTGCGGCAAAGCCGCACATTTTGCCAAGAATTCAAAATAAAATTGCTTTTTGATGGTAAAACAAAGGGGAGAAGATGTGACAGCGTCACAGATTCAGCAGTAGGCGTAATAAAAGGACAATTGGGGCGCGTTAGCGCCCCCTCCTCTTGCGGCGTGGCGGCGGTGTGGCGGCGGCGTGGCGAGGGCCGATCATTGCCGCTTGCGGCTATATTTTTTATTATTAGGCCCGAGCCCCAGCAGGGGGAGGGCCTATTGCTCCCGCAACGCTGCCGAAGGCAGCGTTGCAACTGTCTGACCAAACATGCGGGCGCAGCCCGCATGTTTGGTACCCCGTCGCCCCTGGCAAGTACAGTGAACTAGCCCATGCCGAAGGCATGGATCATGCATACTTACTCCTGCTATGACAGAAATAGTCAACAATTAGTGAATGGGCGTAGCCCATTCACTAATTGTTGACAACAGCAGCGCGAAGCGCTGCATTCCTCCAAAAACCCTCCTGGCATCGTCCCGTACGCGAGAATCCATGCCGCAGGCATGGGCCATGCTTGTATCTGCTCAAATCAATGGAAGTCTATGGGGAGTGGGCGGGGCATCCTGACGGAATAGGGAGTGACGAGCGCGTAAGCGCTCGTAATGATGATTCCACCCCATGGCGGCATCGGGAAGGCTTAGAGCTTTCAAACGATGTATCATTTGTTGTTATAGTAAAAACGGCTATATTGTTTTTGCTAAAAATATTATTATTATTATTATTATTTTTCTTGTTCTTCTTCAGCGCTTTGATCTCTAATTTGACCCCCTGAACATGCTCAAAAACTCACCAAACTTTGCCCAAAATTCAGAATCGGCGAAAAATTTTATTTTTTCTGGGCCATTTTTTTTTTCGTTAAAAAATGGCGCGACAGCGCCACCGACAAAAGTCAAAATACATTGCGCCTATGGGAGACGCCCCGAGGTCAACTTTGGCGTAAAGCTACGAAATTCGGGACACGCATTCCTCTCGTGAGGATAAACAAAAAAAATCATTGTGGCCACGCCCCCAAACTTACCCTATGGCCGCCATCTTCCTTTGAAAATGAAAACAAGCCGAGTTAGCCATTTTGTTTACGTCAAACTTTGACGAACTCCTCCTAGGGCGTTTTGCCCACCGACTTCAAAATCGGCGTACGTCCTCTGGACAAGTGGGGCATCTAAAGTTATTCAATTTTTTGAGATACCTTTTACGGTCTGTGTGCGGCGCAGCCGCAAAGTTGGACAACTTATTTTGGAATATTGCAGGTCTAAAAATTGCTCCCATTTGATCAAAACCAGTCCGATTAGGACCAAATTTGAATCAGTTGTTAAACTTTCTAGTTTGGACCAGTTTAGGCTGACAAAATTGAAATGGCAGTGATAGCGCCCCCTACAGAGTGACCTTTAAATTAACATTGAAGGTCAAAAATTAGTTTTACCAAAATTGTCTAAACTTTACCCAAAATTCTATTTTGCCGTCCCGATCACAAAAGCCAATCACAAAAATGCCTAAATTTTTACGCCGTAGTCGTAGCGATGACAGAAACCTCCCATGTTATCCCTATGGGAAAACCACAAAATCTCTCAAATTACCACATTTTTATGTTTTACACTTTAACGAAGTCCTCCTAGTGCGTTTTGCCCACCAACCTCAAAATCGGTGTACGTCCTCTAGACAAGTGGTGTATCTAAAGTTATCCAAATTTTAAGGATAACTTTTACGGTCTTTGTGCGACGGAGCCGCAAACGTTTCCCAGAATTCTGACTATTTTGCCTTCAGAGTGGCCTATAAACAATAGAGTTTTTCCAAATGACATGATATTTTGAACGAAATTCTAATTTGCCATCCTGATCATACAAGTATGAGAGCCAAAGTCATATTTTGTACGGCGTAACCGTAGCGTTGACAGAAACATCCCATGTTATCCTTATGGGAAAATCGTAGAATCGCTCAAATCACCACATTTTTACGCTTCACACTTTAACAAACTCCTCCTAGGGCGATTGTCCGATCAAGTTCATATTTGGAGAATATCATCTACACAAGCGGGGCATCAAAACTTACCCATATTTTGATTCTAAGTGCTACGGTCTCTGTGTGGCGGACCCGCAAATATATGTCAGAAATGGGAAAACAGCGAAATCTCTAAAATCACCACATTTTTACGCTTCACACTTTAACGAACTCCTCCTAGGCCGATTGCCCGATCAAGCTCATATTTGGGGAAAATCATCTACACAAACGGGGCATCAAAAGTTATCCATATTTTGATTTTAAGTGGTACGGTCTCTGTGCCGTGGAGCTGCAAATATACTGTCACAAATGGGAAAAACGCCAAATCCTTGAAATGTTCACATTTACGCTTCACACTTTAACAAACTCCTCCGTGGGCAATAGCTCGATCAAGCTTTACTTTGGGAAAAATCATCTACACAAGCGGGGCATCAAAAGGTATCCATATTTTTATTCCAAGTGCTACGGTCTCTGTGCGGCGGCGCAGCAAATTTGACTGACACTTGTGTTCATTTGCACTGGATTGGCCATGTCCAATGTGTCGCCGTCTGTCAAGTTCTTTTTTTATTCAAGACACAATAAGGGCGCCATCTTTATCAAGTCAAAAGCGCAGAGTCGGAAGGCCGGCGGCCCGCGAGGGCCGTTGGATGCCGCTTGCGGCTTTAATTTTTCTTGTTCTTCTTCAGCGCTTTGATCTCTAATTTGACCCCCTGAACATGCTCAAAAACTCACCAAACTTTGCCCAAAATTCAGAATCTGCGAAAAATTTTGTTTTTTCTGGGCCATTTTTTTTTGCGTTAAAAAATGGCGCGACAGCGCCACCGACAAAAGTCAAAATACATTGCGCCTATGGAAGACGCCCCGAGGTCAACTTTGTCGTAGAGCTACGAAATTCGGGACACGCATTCCTCTTGTGAGGACAAAAAAAAAATATTATTGTGGCCACGCCCCCAGACTTACCCTATGGCCACCATCTTCCTTTGAAAATGAAAACACGCTGTGTTAGCCATTTTGTTCACGTCAAACTTTGACGAACTCCTCCTAGGGCGTTTTGCCCACCGACTTCAAAATCGGCGTACGTCCTCTGGACAAGTGGGGCATCTAAAGTTATTCAATTTTTTGAGATACCTTTTACGGTCTGTGTGCGGCGCAGCCGCAAAGTTGGACAACTTATTTTGGAATATTGCAGGTCTAAAAATTGCTCCCATTTGATCAAAACCAGTCCGATTAGGACCAAATTTGAATCATTTGTTAAACTTTAGTTTGGACCAGTTTTGGCTGACAAAATTGAAATGGCAGTGATAGCGCCCCCTACAGAGTGACCTTTAAATTAACATTGAAGGTCAAAAATTAGTTTTACCAAAATTGTCTAAACTTTACCCAAAATTCTATTTTGCCGTCCCGATCACAAAAGCCAATCACAAAAATGCCTAAATTTTTACGCCGTAGTCGTAGCGATGACAGAAACCTCCCATGTTATCCCTATGGGAAAACCACAAAATCTCTCAAATTACCACATTTTTATGTTTTACACTTTAACGAAGTCCTCCTAGTGCGTTTTGCCCACCAACCTCAAAATCGGTGTACGTCCTCTAGACAAGTGGTGTATCTAAAGTTATCCAAATTTTAAGGATAACTTTTACGGTCTCTGTGCGACGGAGCCGCAAACGTTTCCCAGAATTCTGACTATTTGGCCTTCAGAGTGGCCTATAAACAATAGAGTTTTTCCAAATGACATGATATTTTGAACAAAATTCTAATTTGCCATCCTGATCATAAAAGTATGAGAGCCAAAGTCATATTTTGTACGGCGTAACCGTAGCGTTGACAGAAACATCCCATGTTATCCTTATGGGAAAATCGTAGAATCGCTCAAATCACCACATTTTTACGCTTCACACTTTAACAAACTCCTCCTAGGGCGATTGTCCGATCAAGTTCATATTTGGAGAATATCATCTACACAAGCGGGGCATCAAAACTTACCCATATTTTGATTCTAAGTGCTACGGTCTCTGTGTGGCGGACCCGCAAATATATGTCAGAAATGGGAAAACAGCGAAATCTCTAAAATGACCACATTTTTACGCTTCACACTTTAACAAACTCCTCCTAGGGCGATTGTCCGATCAAACTCATATTTGGGGAAAATCATCTACACAAACGGGGCATCAAAAGTTATCCATATTTTGATTTTAAGTGCTACGGTCTCTGTGCCGTGGAGCTGCAAATATGTGACTCGCCACCGCAATTGTCGGACCAAGTCGGCCTCGGTGAAACTGAGAAAAACAGCATTTTACTTTTTTTTCCCCAAATTTGTGATTTTCATTTTTTTGCAGAATGTGCTAGTTGAAGTTATGAATAAGCCCCTGTGTGCTTCAGATAACACTATTGGTTGTCTTAAACGTATACATTAAGCTGTTAAAAATGTGGAGTTTTCGGGTCTTTCCCTGCTCTCCTGGGGGGCGTCACCTTTTTCTAGCCAACGTGTTGTTTACATTTTCCACCAATCAGCTGTGATCCGCATGGCTACAGCTGCGTGCTCTGCTTGTGCCCTGTGTGCTTCTCTCATTACTCCAGACCGTCTGCAGAGCACAGTCTTCAGAGCTTACATTTCCTGGACTACATTGCAACGGAACTGTTTACTCAGGTACACTTTTACTTTACTACTAAATTATTGCTTTAACGCTGTGTTTTAAGGCGGTCTCGTGATCACTTTAGAATCTTACTTGTCTGCTCCGGTGGAGCTAATGCTAAGCTAACATGTTGCTTCAGTGCACTCTGCAATACAGGCTTAATGTGACTACTTGCTGTTATCACCATGTTATCGGGTTATTTTTTGGCGTGGGTTGGCCCGTGGGTTGTGTGGGTCGTGCTTTGTGTCTATTATATGGTGCTAAACCGGCTGTTACCCCCACAGCCCGGAGCTAAACGCAGCTATTCGGAGCTAAGTTGTAAGCTAAACTTTGCAATGTTTTCGGGTTATTTTTCGGCGTTTTGTCTGTACAAATTATATACTTATGTAGTATTTCTTGACCCGTGGGTCGTGCTTTGTGTCTGTTTTATGGTGCTAAACCTGCTGTTAGGCCCGGAGCTAAACGCAGCTATTCGGAGCTAAGTTATAAGCTAAACTTTGCTATGTTATCGGGTTATTTTTCGGCGTGGGTTGGCCCGTGGGTTGTGTGGGTCGTGCTTTGTGTGTGTTCTATGGTGCTAAACCGGCTGTTAGCGCCAATGCCTGGAGCTAAACGCAGCTATTCGGAGCTAAGTTGTAAGCTAAACTTTGCTATGTTATGGGTTATTTTTCGGCGAGGGAAGAGAAAAAAACTACAACTCCCGATACCACTTCTGGTCACGTGGCTTACGCACTGTGTCACTCGAACCAATCACGCGCTTGCCTGGCCATTATCAGCTTCCTGTGTGTCTCTCTGCACGGTGTTGGGAGAGACAACAGGATGGCTGAACCAGGTAAGCTTTGCGACTGAAACACCCGCTTTTAATCACTTTAATGTGCGCCGGTTTTAAACTCGAGTGTATGTTTATGTTTTGGTGTGCTGTTCTGCAAGTGTTTTGCTTTTACGAGCAGTGTTATCTCAAGTGAGCTAGCTAGCATCGCTAGCCGATGGCAGATGTCCCAATATCTCCGCGTTTTGCATCTTAAATACACCGTTAACGTCACAATGTGAACTGTTATCTGTGAAGCGTGTTATTCCCATATTACTGTTAACCCTAATCCTTTTATCCCCCTTTTCAGAATTGGCAAAGACACCCTGACTGACATGACCTGTCTCTACGTGAAGTCTGCTAAGGAGCGTGGTAAGTGTAAAACATTATTTTGGTGATTTTCGTGTTTTAATGATTAGAGTATAATTAACCATAAGCAACATCTGTTTTTCAGGTGAGCCTGCAGTTTGTACATCAAGCTTCAGATCACTGTGGAAACAGCTTCTCCCACACATCAGAAGCTGCAGGCCACGCACAGATCTCTACAACAGAATCTAATGTGCGGTCTTTCGGACCCTCACCGCCAGCAAGCAAAGACATCAGGATGCATTACAGCTTCGACTTTGCACAGCAGGTACTAATGATAGTGCAAATGCAGAATAGCAATTATAGAGACATATACGTCTTAATCAAATGTCATATGTATTAATCTAATCTCCTTTTCTCTCTCTGTCTACTACCCTCTGCAGACGGGGCCAAGCTTCACTACACAATGGACATCCACTTCCTCATTGCTGGCCACACCAAATTCTCCCCTGATTGCGGCTTTGGACTTATCAAGCGAGCATACATGAAGACCAGGGTTGACACTTTGGAAGACATCGCTGAGGTTAGTTTATATTATTTGACTACTGTAATGTGTAAACATTAGCCTGGCAAAACTTCAGTGCTGCTCTCTGCTTAAGATATGTTTCTTCTGTTCTCATTTTTTTATAGTGTCGCCCTTGTCATCAGGTAGTGGAAAACAGCTCTCCTGAGTCTCACCTCAATATCCCACTTCTTCAGACGGCTTCCAAAGATCAAGAGTTATCAGCACTTCAGGTATTTATATTGAAACTCTCACATTGTGTTAAAAAAATAAATAGTTAATGAGTGTTTTATGTGAAATAGTTAGCCATTTCTTAAATGTCCTGTTATTTGTTTACAGCTTTGAAGAGCCGAGAGTCACAGCACAGAAGAGTGCACAGACGAAGAAGAGGATGAGGATGTGATCTCTGATGTAATTGGACTCTGGTGGTGTACATATCATATCTATTATCTCATATCTCATATATTCAAAGCCATGGACCCGTTGCAGTTCGTATACCTGGCCCTGGCATCTGTTTATAAGAGTTCTTCTATTAAGAGTGTTTTTTAAACTTCCTATAAGTTACTGTCCTTTCCCCCTGTATCTACTGCGTTGTAACATTAAAGGCTATTTTATCTTATCTTATCTTTTTGTTGTTTGTGTTGAATCATTACTGAATCACCTGTGAATTATGTTTATCGACAAATGCAATGAACCCTATTCTCATTCTGATTCTTTGATTCTATTCAGGGCCTTTTGTAATCCAAGTATTTCCATTTTAATATAGTAACTTCTAATTCTGATTCTGATTCAAGTCCAGTCACCATCAATAACAACACTCCTCTTGAGTCTTGAGTGACAGCTGTAGGGGGAGGTGGTGTCAGTGTGACAGGGGGGAGGACTTATCTCAATGAGATGCAAATGAGCCCCCCTGTGACTCTGGGCTCACTCCGGTGAGAAACTTTGGAAGCCGTTTTCTCAGTGAATGGGTTTGAGAGTTGTTTACATTCAAATGACCACAACTTACTCAAATATTATCAGATCTACATGAGTGAGACATCATTGGAAAGCTTTGAATTCACACTTTCAGAATCTGTGAATAACTCAAAATGTCTCCGGGTAGACATGTAACTGGGTTTCATACGGCCGGTCACATATACTGTCACAAATGGGAAAACCGCCAAATCCTTGAAATGTTCACATTTACGCTTCGCACTTTAACAAACTCCTCCGTGGGCAATAGCTCGATCAAGCTTTACTTTGGGAAAAATCATCTACACAAGCGCGGAATCAAAAGTTATCCATATTTTTATTCCAAGTGCTACGGTCTCTGTGCGGCGGCGCAGCAAATTTGACTGACACTTGTGTTGATTTGCACTGGATTGGCCATGTCCAATGTGTCGCCGTCTGTCAAGTTCTTTTTTTATTCAACACACAATAAGGGCGCCATCTTTATCAAGTCGAAAGCGCAGAGTCGGAAGGCCGGCGGCCCGCGAGGGCCGTTGGATGCCGCTTGCGGCTTTAATTTTTCTTGTTCTTCATCGCTTTGAACTCTAATTTGACCCCCTGAACATGCTCAAAAACTCACCAAACTTTACCCAAAATTCAGAATCGGCGAAAAATTTTGTTTTTTCTGGGCCATTTTTTTTTCCGTAAAAAAATGGCGCGACAGCGCCACCGACAAAAGTCAAAATACATTGCGCCTATGGGAGACGCCCCGAGGTCAACTTTGTCGTAGAGCTACGAAATTCGGAACACACATTCCTCTCGTGAGGACAAAACAAAAATATTATTGTGGCCACGCCCCCAGATTTACCCTATGGCCGCCATCTTCCATTGAAAATGAAAACACGCTGTGTTAGCCATTTTGTTCACGTCAAACTTTGACGAACTCCTCCTAGGGCGTTTTGCCCACCGACTTCAAAATCGGCGTACGTCCTCTGGACAAGTGGGGCATCTAAAGTTATCCAATTTTTTGAGATACCTTTTACGGTCTGTGTGAGGCGCAGCCGCAAAGTTGGACAACTTATTTTGGAATATTGCAGATCTAAAAATTGCTCCCATTTGATCAAAACAAGTCCGATTAGGACCAAATTTGAATCAGTTGTTAAACTTTCTAGTTTGGACCAGTTTAGGCTGACAAAATTGAAATGGCCGCGATAGCGCCCCCTACAGAGTGACCTTTAAATTAACATTGAAGGTCAAAAATTAGTTTTACCAAAATTGTCTAAACTTTACCCAAAATTCTATTTTGCCGTCCCGATCACAAAAGCCAATCAGACAAATGCCTTAATTTTTACGGCGTAGTCGTAGCGATGACAGAAACATCCCATGTTATCCCTATGGGAAAACCACAAAATCTCTCAAATTACCACATTTTTATGTTTCACACTTTAACGAACTCCTCCTAGTGCGTTTTGCCCACCAACCTCAAAATCGGTGTACGTCCTCTAGACAAGTGGGGCATCTAAAGTTATCCAAATTTTAAGGATAACTTTTATGGTCTCTGTGCGACGGAGCCGCAAACGTTTCCCAGAATTCTGACTATTTGGCCTTTAGAGTAGCCTATAAACAATAGAGTTTTTCCAAATGACATGACATTTTGCACAAAATTCTCAATTGCCATCCCCAAAATAAAAGTATGAGAGCCAAAGTCATATTTTGTACAGCGTAGCCGTAGCGATGACAGAAACATCCCATGTTATCCCTATGGGGAAACCGCAAAATCTCTAAAATGACCACATTTTTACACTTCACACTTTAAGAAACTCCTCCTAGGGCGAAAGCCCGATCAAGTTGATATTTGGGGAGAATCATCTACACAAGCGGGGCATCAAAAGTTATCCATATTTTGATTTTAAGTACTAGGGTCTCTGTGCGGTAGAGCCGCAAATATATGTCACAAATGGGAAAAACGCCAAATCCTTGAAATGTTCACATTTACGCTTCACACTTTAATGAACTCCTCTGTGGGCAATAGCTCGATCAAGCTCATATTTTGGGAAAATAATCTACACAAGCGGAGCATCAAAAGTTATCCATATTTTTATTCCAAGTGTCACAGTCTCTGTGCGCTGGAGCTGCACATTTGACCGACATTTGTGTTCATTTGCACTGGTTAAGCACAGCATTGTACATGTACAATGTGTCGCTGTCTTAGTTCTTAGACAATTGCGTTAGCGCCATCTCTGTAAAATGCAGAGAGCAGAGTCGGAAGGCCGGCGGCCCGCGAGGGCCGTTGGATGCCGCTTGCGGCTTTAATTTTTCTTGTTCTTCATCGTTTTGAACTCTAATTTGACCCCCTGAACATGCTCAAAAACTCACCAAACTTTGCCCAAAATTCAGAATCGGCGAAAAATTTAATTTTTTCTGGGCCATTTTTTTTTTCGTTAAAAAATGGCGCGACAGCGCCACCGACAAAAGTCAAAATACATTGCGCCTATGGGAGACGCCCCGAGGTCAACTTTGACGTAAAGCTACGAAATTCGGGACACGCATTCCTCTCGTGAGGACAAACAAAAAAAATCATTGTGGCCACGCCCCCAGACTTACCCTATGGCCGCCATCTTCCTTTGAAAATGAAAACACGCTGTGTTAGCCATTTTGTTCACGTCAAACTTTGACGAACTCCTCCTAGGGCGTTTTGCCCACCAACTTCAAAATCGGCGTACGTTCTCTGGACAAGTGGGGCATCTAAAGTTATCCAATTTTTTGAGATACCTTTTACGGTCTGTGTGCGGCGCAGCCGCAAAGTTGGACAACTTATTTTGGAATATTGCAGATCTAAAAATTGCTCCCATTTGATCAAAACCAGTCCGATTAGGACCAAATTTGAATCAGTTGTTAAACGTTCTAGTTTGGACCAGTTTAGGCTGACAAAATTGAAATGGGCACGATAGCGCCCCCTACAGAGTGACCTTTAAATTAACATTGAAGGTCAAAAATTAGTTTTACCAAAATTTTCTAAACTTTACCCAAAATTCTATTTTGGCGTCCCGATCAAAAAAGCCTATCAGACAAATGCCTTAATTTTTACGGCGTAGTCGTAGCGATGACATAAATCTCCCATGTTATCCCTATGGGAAAACCGCTAAATCTCTCGAATATCCACATTTTTCTGTTTCAAACTTTGACGAACTCCTCCTAGTGCGTTTTGCCCACCAACCTCAAAATCGGTGTACGTCCTCTAGACAAGTGGGGCATCTAAAGTTATCCAAATTTTAAGGATAGCTTTTAAGGTCTCTGTGCGACGGAGCCTCAAACGTTTCCCAGAATTCTGACTATTTGGCCTTCAGAGTGGCCTATAAACAATAGAGTTTTTCCAAATGACATGATATTTTGCACAAAATTCTAATTTGCCATCCTGATCATAAAAGTATGAGAGACAAAGTCATATTTTGTACAGCGTAACCGTAGCCATGACAGAAATATCCCATGTTATCCTTATGGGAAAATCGCGAAATCCCTCAAATCACCACATTTTTACGCTTCACACTTTAACAAACTCCTCCTAGGGCGATTGTCCGATCAAACTCATATTTAGGGAAAATCATCTATACAAGCGGGGCATCAAAAGCTATCCATATTTTTATTCTAAGTGCTACGGTCTCTGTGTGGCGGACCCGCAAATATATGTCAGAAATGGGAAAACAGCGAAATCTCTAAAATGACCACATTTTTACGCTTCACACTTAAACAAACTCCTCCTAGTGCGATTGCCCGATCAAGCTCATATTTGGGGGAAATTATCTACACAAGGGAAGCATCAAAAGTTAGTCATATTTGGATTCTAAGTGCTACGGTCTCTGTGCCGTGGAGCTGCAAATATACTGTCACAAATGGGAAAAACGCTAAATCTATGAAATGTTCAAATTTATGCTTCACACTTTAACAAACTCCTCCGTGGGCAATAGCTCGATCAAGCTTTACTTTGGGAAATATCATCTACACAAGCGGGGCATCAAAAGTTATCCATATTTATATTCTAAGTGCTACGGTCTCTGTGCAGCGGAGAAGCAAATTTGACTGACACTTGTGTTGATTTGCACTGGATTGGCCATGTCCAATGTGTCTCCGTCTGTCAAGTTCTTTTTTTAATTCAACACAATAAGGGCGCCATCTTTATCAAGTCGAAAGCGCATAGTCGGAAGGCCGGCGGCCCGCGAGGGCCGTTGGATGCCGCTTGCGGCTTTAATTTCTTCTTCTTCTTCTCGGGACCAACCCCCCTATTTTTCACCCAGTGAACATTGACGAAAAGTCACAAAAATTTGCACACCTCTAAAAATCGTGCCTCTCTACATTCTGGCTATTTCCCTTTTCTAAAATAAAAAAAATTGGCGCGTCAGCGCCCCCAAATGTACCAAAAATGCATTGAGAGATAGGAAATGACCCCAAAAAAATCTGATCGTAGAATCATGAAATTTGGCGCAGAGGTAGATGGTGACAAGAGAAGTAAAAAATATTATTACGGCAACGCCGTCCGCCCAACCAAATGTCGGCCATATTGCTTCAAGCATGACTCGGGAGTTTTTCCAAACGTCGTACTTTTATGAACTCCTCCCAGGGCGTTGGCCCTAAAAAGCTGAAATTTGGTGAAAATGCTACTGAGGAGTGGGACATCAAAAGTTATTCAAATTACATTGATACCTGTCACGGTCTCTGAGCGGCGAAGCCGCAAACTGTAGCTAGAATTTCAGAAATGTCCCAAATTTAACATTTCTGCCGTTTGCACAGATAAAGTCCGAATTGCGTCAAATTAGAATCAGTTGTTAAACTCTTTGCCCTAAACCTACTTGAAGTGAAATAAATTAATTTGGCGCCACAGCGCCCCCTACAGATTTTGTATGGATGTTAAATGTTTAGTTTTGCGAAATTATATGAAATTTGACACACAACTCAATTTTAGCATCCCCATCAAAAAATTCAATGAGACCCATGTCATAATTGTTACGGCTTTGCCGTAGCGATGACCAAAACCTCCCATGTTATTCCAATGGGGAAATCGTCAGAACATGTTTACACTTTAGACTTTCATGAACTCCTCTTAGGGCGTTAGCCTTATTAACCTGAAATTTGGTGAGACTCATCTTCAGGGGTGGACCATCAAAAGTTATCCACATTTTTATTCAAAGAGTCAAATCAAATCAATTTATTTTTGTAAGGCCCAAAATCACAACAACAGTTGCCTCTGAGGGCCACAGGGAGAAATGAATCAACAATGTCTGTGGTGGCGATGAAGTCAGACAATGTCTGTGGAGTCACGGTGTCTGTGCGGCAAAGCCGCACATTTTGCCAAGAATTCTAAATAAAATTGCTTTTTGATGGTAAAACAAAGGGGAGATGTGACAACGTCACAGATTCAGCAGTGGGCGTAATAAAAGGACAATTGGGGCGCGTTAGCGCCCCCTCTTTTTGCGGCGTGGCGGCGGCGTGGCGAGGGCCGATCATTGCCGCTTGCGGCTATATTTCTTATTTTTGTTCTTGCATGGTCATTTTGCCACAACTCGGGCATTTTTGACCCTGAATATTGTTGAAAGTCACACATGGGGATATAGACGCGATCGGCTCAACCCGAACTCGAATAAAATGGAGGTTGTGAGAACGCCCGTCGCAACAGTGCCGACTAGTTCAAAAAAGAAAAAACATGAAACTCTTAATCTTTGGCCTAGGCACATGAGACTTGGGACAGTGATGGAGCTACCTTTGACCTCTGACCTTTGACGAGTAAAACACACCTGGCAGCATTGCTCTATGATAAACAGGAAGTCAGCCATGTTGAATCAAAGTGGCGCCTCCATGTTCGACTTTTTTTTCAAAATCGTACTTGTCCTAGGTTTTTTGTCCGATCGAGCTCAAAACAACACTTTTTGCATCTAAAGACATTGAAATTTGATAAATATTCAAAAAAATGTTACTTTATGGTCGCTGCGTAACACGCCCTTAAAAAAGGCTTAATTTCCTGTTTTTTCAAGGACAAGTCACGCCTAATGGAATTGATCTACGGAGCTCATATTTCACTCACTAATGGCCCGTTCAGACCGCAAACGCCTATTCGCGCGTATTGGCGAAGTTGGACGCAAGTACGCATTAAGAAAAACGCAAATACGCCGCGTACTCGACGCAGCGGAGCAGAGACGAAATCTAATAAGCAGACGCGCGTTTGCCGCGTGCGCATGCGCAGTGGTGTTGTGTTTGGCGGCTTCTCTCTGTTTGTGAAAATGGTGGATATAGAGACAGAAGTGTTCACGTATTTGATTCTGAAAACCCTCATTCGGAGGCGCCGGGCTCGGCGGCGACATGCGTGGGTTCACCAAATACTACAGAGGCGAACGGAGTTTGGTGAATTCCACCATTTGCTGCAGGAGCTGCGGCTCGACGACCAGCGCTTTCAGTGCTACTTTCGTCTGTCCCGTCCCCAGTTCGACGACCTGTTGTCCCGCATTGGTGCGCGGATAACCCACCAGGACACCAACTACAGGCGCTCGATTCCAGCTGCTGAGCGCCTGTCCATCTGTCTTCGGTCAATAATTATTCATGTAATAACAGAATGTATTCATACATAGCTAATAAAAGTAACCAGGGTAAATAGTGGATGATGTTTGAACTATATTTAAACAGAGCTCGACGCTCATACAACAGCAAGTGTATTTTTATTTAAATGTCTTTATATTGCCTGTTCTAGTGCACCATTTTAGAATTGAATGGGGTATATTTGATAAAAGTACAAGTAAACTATATTCAGGCTATGTATAATTTGTTTTATTTATTTGTTTTTTTGTTTTTTATTCAGTTTTTTTGCCACTGGAGACTCCTACAGGACAATTGCCAGCAGCTTCAGGGTTGGTGTGTCCACAGTCTCCTCCATCGTCCCTGAAGTTGCAGCTGTCATCTGGGACTGTCTCGTGGCAGACTTTATGGCTGTGCCCACAGCAGAGGACTGGAGGTCCATTGCAGCAGAGTTCCAGGAGCGGTGGAACTACCCTCTCTGCTGTGGAGCTTTTGACGGGAAACATGTCCGGCTGAAGGCCCCTCCCAACTCAGGATCCCGCTTTTTAAATTATAAGGGGGATCATTCCGTTGTCCTCCTGGCCGTGGTCGATGCCCGGTATCGTTTCTGGGTAATCGACGTGGGGGGATACGGGAGGACGAGTGACGGGGGGATCTTGTCCAACTCAGCCTTTGGTCAGGTCCTGCGTGAAGGCACTCTCCAGCTGCCCCCTGACCAGAACCTGCCCGGGGCTGAAGGCAGAGGCCCACAGCCGCATGTCTTTGTGGCGGATGAAGCCTTCCCGCTGCAAAGACACCTGATGCGACCCTTCCCTGGAAGTGGGCGCCTCCCCATAGAAAACCGGGTCTTCAATTACCGCCTCTCTCGGGCACGGCTGGTGGTTGAAGACGCCTTCGGGATCTGGACCTCACAGTGGAGGATGTTCCTGCGGCGCCTGGAAGTCCACCCTGAAATTGTGGAGAAGTGCGTGAAGGCGACATGTCTCCTCCACAATTTCATGCGGGCCACAGCACCGGAGCATGTGCCTGGAGCGTGGGGAGCTGGAGCACAGGAGGAGCCACTTCCAGGTGTGGGGCGGATCGGGGCAAATAACGCATCCAGAGAGGCCTTGAGGGTGAGGGAGGCGTTCAAGGCCCATTTCTCTGAAGGAGCAGTGCCATGGCAGCCCAGAGAGTAGTCATGTCCTCCACAGGACTGACCCACAACGGCTCTTTTAAGAGCCACGCACTAAACAAAGAGCTTAATTTGAGTCTGTTTATGTACATTTATCCACAGCCTGTTGTATATGGTGTTTTTATCAAGTGTTTTTCATATTTATAGGCAACGTCTGCAAAGACCACATGATCTGTCAAGTTTGAGCCCAAATGCCAGGCTGTTTACATAGAATGAGATAAAGTTAAATCAAAAAAGCAGTGATTAGCTCAGCTTTTTGTTTATTAGTTTTAATTTTGGATAATTCATTAAGTACAGCTTTAAATTAATAAAATTTAACTACCCAGGATTATATATAAGAAAGTGCAGAGGTATACAGGAGACACGTTTTATAACAAACACATTTATTTTTACAAAAATAGAACTATTATTTACAATAACAACAAAAAAAGAACACAATTACAAAGAACTATTTACAAAAATTAGAAGGGAGGAGTTGTATGACGTGGGAACGGTGGAATAAAGGAACAGGCAAAAGAAGGAACATAGCCTGGAGGAGAGCTTGAGGGACACGTAGAAGAAATCATGGTCTCGTTCCTCTCCTGAAGAAGGTTCCAGCTCATGTCGTATCGACATTCTCCAATGGTTCCAAATTTAAATCAAAACTACTGTTGGAATATACCCACTGATAAATTCCAAATTTTATTTCTTCCCTTCTTCGAGTAGGAACCGTCTTCAGGAGAGGAAGGAGACCAAGAAGGAATTGCTCATCGCCACAAGGGACACGAGGAGGAGGAGGAGGAGGAGGAGGAGGAGGAGGAGGAGGAGGAGGAGGAGGAGGAGGAGGAGGAGCAGCAGCAGCAGCAGCAGCAGCAGCAGCATGGCGAGCCATAAGCCCCTCCAGCAGATACTCCTCATAGCTGCGCTCCTGATCCCTGGGCCTCTTCCTCCTCCTCGCTGGGCATAAACAAAAAGAATACACATAGCAATTTAGATGACACGGGCTAAAAAAAAAAAAGGAAATTGTTATTTTTTAAAACCAAAGGATTTCACACACCTGTGGGTGCAGCAGAAGGGCCAGCAGCTGAAGGGCCAGCAGCTGAAGGCCCAGCAGCAGAAGGGCCAGCAGCAGAAGGCCCAGCAGCAGAAGGCCCAGCAGCAGAAGGCCCAGCAGCAGAAGGCCCAGCAGCAGAAGGCCCAGCAGCAGAAGGCCCAGCAGCAGAAGGCCCAGCAGCAGAAGGGGCAGCAGCAGAAGGGGCAGCAGCAGAATGGCCAGCAGCTGAAGGCCCAGCAGCAGAAGGGGCAGCAGCAGAAGGGGCAGCAGCAGAAGGGGCAGCAGCTGAAGGCCCAGAAGGGCGGCAATTCAATTCCTGATCTTCAAAAAGAACATTGCACAGCAGTTATATTTCAGCCAATTACATTTATTGCTTTATTAAATATCATATTTAATGAGGCATACGTATTTTATATGGAGCCAATATTTTTTTCAAAGTTTCATACAACAAACCTGATTCGGAGAGCCCTTCTGCTGCATCTTCAGGCTCTCTGGGGTCCTCTGCCTCCTCGACCCTTCTCTCCATGTTTCCGCTAGACTCACGGGGAGTGATGAAAGGGTTGAGGAAGGACATGACCCCAGAGTAGCGCCACTTTGCTGCTGACCCTGCTGCTGACCCACTCCTCTTTTTCCCTCTCCTTTTTCCTCTCCTTCATGTAGGTGTCCCTCAAGCTCTTCCACCTCTTTCTGCAGAATTCCTCTGAATAAACACATTTACTTGTCAAACACACTAGAAAAAAATATTATTATTAATAATAAAACTGAGTTGATAGTTGATGGATCCACAAATTATTTGGATCCATCAACTATCAACACATTTTTTTATCGTTTAAAAGCTGTAAAAACTTACCAGACAGTCCCGTCTCCTCACTGACTTTTCTCCAGGCTTGGTCCTTCTTTCTCCTGTTCCTGTACTCCATCGTTCCCACGTCATACAACTCCTTCAGCCCGCACACTGCCACTATCAGCGTTTCGTCCGCCATGTCTGTCATTTGCCCGGGACAAACGTGATTTTGCCCGGGCAAAATGCGTACGTACGTCACCGGAACGTCATCTCTGATTGGCTGCTGCACCGCCGCGCCGCAGAAAAGCTCAAAATTCTGAACTTATTTGCGGCGAACCGTTTTGATGCATTGATGCTTATACGCCCGTCAAAGCGTCTCGAGCGGAAAACGCAAAAGCGCGCCCGCCTCGCCGCGCTCCTCGGCGAATCGCGCCGCAAATAAGCGGAAGCCCCGCCGCAAAAACGCAGGAGGTGCTCGACGCGCGTTTACATAGACTTTGAACGTAAACTGGACGCTTGACGCACCGGTCTGAACGGGCCATAATGCGTTTTTATGACTTTTTTTTTCAAAATCGTACTTGTCCTAGGTTTTTTGTCCGATCGAGCTCAAAACAACACTTTTTGCATCTAAAGACATTGAACTTTGATAAATATTCAAAAAAATGTTACTTTATGGTCGCTGCGTAACACACCCTTAAAAAAGGCTTAATTTCCTGTTTTTTCAAGGACAAGTCACGCCTAATGGAATTGATCTACGGAGCTCATATTTCACTCACTAATGCGTTTTTATGGTCTGAGTGGAAATAATTAATACCATTTAATAGATTTACTATATAGCGCCCCCTACCCATTGTGTGAAAAACTCAACATTGTCTGATTTGTTTGACACTCATGGATTATATTCTCCTCGAGACGCCATGAAAAAAATGTATTGCAGATATTGTGTATTTTCACAATTGGCCAGCAGAGGCGCAATGAATGCCTTCACTTCCTCTTCCTCTTTTATTTTGATGGAACATTTCCTCTCGTGCTGTGGTCTTAGCATTAGCGGTAGCATCAGCATTAGCGGTGGGTCTCTGTTGCTAGGTGACGGGGGTACAGGGAAGAGGGGGCTTGAATAATAGACTTTATTCTTTAGACTTTAAGAGAACGCAGTATCGGGGCAATTGCGATCAAAAGGCAGTCGGCGGTCGTGCGGGAAGGCAGTTGTGAGGGAAGGCGGTCGCGCGGGTGGCAAGAGCCATCATCGCTGCTACCGCGGCTTTAATTTTTGTTTAATATTGTGTTCAACATACCTGGTATTTGTTTTATTGTGCTGTCAAGGTCCTCCAGCCCCTACTTCTTCATATATTCCCCTTGACACACTAGTATAAATTTGAGGGTTGTGACTAATTTGAGGGTTGTGTAATATCTCCGTGTGGGGGAGAGGTCAGTCATCCCTCGTGTCATCCTTCATGTTTTATGTGTTGTATATTTATTGTTATATCCCTTTTTAGTTTGGGCTGGATTTGTCTCATGGCACATGTAAACTTGTTTGGTGTTTTTCTGTTAACTAGTTGAGAAGAATAATCGGAGTGTGCCTTCAAAGGATAAACCGTGTCTCGTGGCCATTCTACACATCGCATCCATAACACAACGCAGGAACGATCCGGTCACACTCATACATGGTGATGCGTGTGTTTGGAGAGGGAGAGCGAGTGTTTGGAGAGGGAGAGCGAGAGAAGGAGAAAGAGAGGGGACGCAAACTCAATAGTTAAATTGAAACAATTTCTTAAAACCCGCTCATCTCTAACTGAGGCTGCACAGGGCGCACCCTGTTCATGCCAAAGTTTCACGTCAGAGGTTCTGGACGAGACTGCGCTTGTCCAGACCGGATCGCCGCCTCTCATTGACCTGGGGCATAGACGCTACCTCACCGCCCTCACCTGCAGCTAACACTACCGGGCATGTATAAATGTTAAGCTTATTATCTTTCATTCAGACATATTATGCGCGGTGCACGCTAGAGCTCTCCTCGCCGTCAGCCTGAGCAAACTAACGTGACAGAATCGTGTTGTTTCAAACAGCAGCATTAACCGTCTCTTTGTAAGATAAGATCAATACCTGGAGAGTGTTGTCGAGTTTGCAGTTTCTTTACATCAAGTTGTTTCTTCTTTCGTTTTTCGGCACTGGGGGATATATTCTTCTGGACATGAGGACCAAGCAGGGACCAAGTTGTGTTTATGTTTTGCTCTCGATCTCCTCGCGCCCAATCAGCGCAGGTTTGGTGCCTTGGTAGCCAGATTGTCATTACAAATAAATGCGGTTTGTGCGTCATGTTACCGTTGTGTGCGCTGCCCATGGATGTATTATATTATCTGGATAGGGTACGCCCCCTCTGCCTCTGGCTCCAAATTGAGTAGTGGCCACTCCGCAGAATGCAGCCTTTTGGTCGGACCATTTCCAGAATTCGGCCTCTAAAATTACAGAAAATGCTAAATTATTTTTAGTCTAAAAATAAAATAGAAGGAATTTCACTCTTTGACTGTTTTTAAAATACTTAAAAACATACATTTTTAACCTCCCGGAGAACGGTGTACGCGCACCAAGCGTGCACGTAACCCTCATGAACGAGCCTCGGGAGAACACGTGACAGAAACTAAACACAAGCAGAAGAAAGACACGACGAGACCATAATACACGTAAATTGTGTTAGTATGTCATTCCTCACGTTTCACACGTTGTTCCATCCATCCATCCATCCATCCATCCATTTTCTGCCGCTTTATCCCGGGCCGGGTCGCAGGGGGCAGCAGTCTGAGCAGGGACTCCCAGACTTCCTCCTCTCCAGACACTTCCTCTAACTCGGCTCAGCTCCCTCTTTACCACAACAGTCCGATGCAGCGACTGCAGCCGCTGCACCTATCCGCCTGTCAATCTCACGCTCCATCCTTCCCTCACTCGTGAACTAGACCCCGAGATACTTGAACTCCTCCACTTGGGGCAAGGACACCCCACCCACCTGAAGAGGGCTAGCCACCTTTTTCCGGTCGAGAACCATGGCCTCGGATTTGGAGGTGCTGATTCTCATGCCAGCCGCTTCACACTCGGCTGCAAACCGTCCCAGTGCATGTTGCAGGTCCAGGTTTGATGGAGCCATCAGGACAACATCGTCTGCAAACAGCAGAGATGGAATCCTGTGGTCCCCAAACCGGAAACCCTCCGACCCCTGACAGCGCCTAGAAATTCTGTCCATAAAAATTATGAACAGAACCGGTGACAAAGGGCTGCCCTGGCGGAGTCCAACATGCACTGGGAACAGGTCTGACTTACTGCCGGCAATGCGAACACAGCTCCTGCTCCGGTCATACAGGGACCGGACAGCCCTGAGCAAAGGGCCCCGGACCCCGTACTCCCGGAGCACCCCCAAAAGGACACCCCGAGGGACACGGTCGAAAGCCTTCTCCAGATCCACAAAGCACATGTGGACTGGTTGAGCAAACTCCCATGAACCCTCGAGCACCCGATGGAGGGTATAGAGCTAGTCCAGTGTTCCACGACCGGGACGAAAACCACTCTGCTCCTCCTGAATCCCAGGTTCGACTATCGGTCGGATTCTCCTCTCCAGTACCTTGGAATAGACCTTACCCGGAAGGCTGAGGAGTGTGATCCCTCTGTAGTTGGAACACACCCTCCGGTCCCCCTTCTTGAACAGAGGGACCACCACCCCGGTCTGCCAGTCCAAAGGCACGGTCCCCGACCGCCACGCGATGTTGCAGAGACGTGTCAACCAAGACAGTCCTACAACATCCAGATACTTTAGGTACTCAGGGCGGATCTCATCCACCCCAGGAGCCCTGCCACCGAGGAATTTGCGAACAACCTCAGTGACTTCAGCTTGGGTGATGGATGAGCCAGCCTCTGAGTCCCCGGTCTCTACTTCTTCTTCGGAAGACGTGACTGAGGGATTAAGGAGATCCTCAAAGTATTCCTTCAACCGTCCGACGACATCCCCAGTCAAGGTCAGCAGGCCTCCACCCGCACCGTAAACGGTGTTCATGAGGCACTGCTTCCCCCTCCTGAGGCACCGGACGGTTTGCCAGAATTTCTTTGGTGCCGACCGATAGTCCTCCTCCATGTCCTCCCCGAACTCCTCCCAGGCCCGGGTTTTTGCCTCTGCGACAGCACGAGCCGCAGCTCGCTTGGCCTGCCGATACCTATCGATGACCTCCGGAAACCCCCAAGCCAGAGTGGCCTGATAGGCCTCCTTCTTCAGTCTGACGGCATCCCTTACTTCCGGTGTCCACCACCGGGTTCGGGGGTTGCCGCCACGACAGGCACCGGAGACCTTGCGACCACAGCTCCGAGCAGCCGCATCAACAATGGAGGCGGAGAACATCGTCCACTCGGACTCAATGTCCCCAACCTCCCCCGGGACATGGGAGAAGCTCTCCCGGAGGTGCGAGTTGAATACCCTACTGACAGAGGGCTCCACAAGACGTTCCCAACAGACCCTCACAATGCGCTTGGGTCTGCCAAGTCTGTCCGGCTTCCTCCTCCGCCAGCGGATCCAACTCACCACCAGGTGGTGATCGGTTGACAACTCTGCCCCTCTCTTCACCCAAGTGTCCAAGACACGCGGCCGGATGTCAGATGACACGACAACAAAGTCGATCATTGACTTCCGGCCTAGGGTGTCCTGGTGCCATGTGCACTGATGGACACCCTTGTGCTTGAACATAGTGTTCGTTATGGACAATCCGTGGCTAGCACAGAAGTCCAATAACTGAACACCGCTCGGGTTCAGATCGGGGAAGCCGTTCTTCCCGATAACCCCTCCCCAGGTGTCACTGTCATTGCTCACGTGGGCATTGAAGTCCCCCAGTAGAACAACGGAGTCCCCGGTCGGTGCACTGTACAGTACTCCTCCCAAGGACTCCAAGAAAGCCGGGTACTCCGCACTGCTGTTCGGCCCGTAGGCCGCCACAGCAGTGAGAGACCTGTCCCCCACCCGAAGGCGCGACCCTCTCGTTCACTGGGGTGAACTCCAACACATGGTGGCTGAGCTTAAGGGCTATAAGCAAGCCCACACCAGCCCGCCGCCTCTCCCCGTGGGCAACACCAGAGAAGTGGAACGTCCAGCCCCTCTCGAGGAGATGGGTTCCAGAGCCCAAACTGTGCGTGGAGGTGAGGCCAACTATATCTAGTCGTATCGCTCAACCTCCCGCACAAGCTCAGGCTCTTTCCCCCCCAGCGAGGTGACATTCCATGTCCCCAGAGTTAGTCTCTGTGTCTGGAGATCTGGTCGACGAGGCCCCTGCCGTCGACTGCCGCCGAGATCTCTCTGCACCGGCCCCTTATGGATCCTCCTGCGGGTGGTGGGCCCACGGGAGGGCGGCCCCACGTCGCTCCTTAGGGCTGTGCCTGGCCGGGCCCCGTGGGGTAAGACCCGGCCACCAGGCGCTCGCCATCGAGCACCCATCCCAGACCTGGCTCCAGGATGGGGCCCCGGTGGCGCCGATCCGGGCGACGTAATCGGCCTCGTTTGTGAACTCATCATAAAGGGCTTCTGCCCCGATTTTTATCTGACCCGTCACCTAGGACCTTTTTGCCTTGGGAGACCCTACCAGGGGCTTGAAGCCCTTGACAACATAGCTTCCGGAATCATTCGGGCACTCAAACCCCTCCACCACGTTAAGGTGTCAGTTCAAGGAGAGGACATTGTTCCATATGAAGTGTAAATCAACGATTATACAGTTAACACAAGTTAACACGAGCTAACACAAGCTAACGTAAGCTAACGTTTAGCTACACAAAGATTCATTGGAACGACATGTCATGATGGCTCATGACTTCTGCAAATAACTCATTATTTCTCCTACAAAATGTTATAAGATACAACAGGTTAAGCACAGACCAAAGGAAAGAAGGGGAAATAGTGATGTTTGTATTATGTGCAAAAACTGCCAATAATTTAAATACAACCTGCTGAAATGGGTAATATCTAACATATATAAATGTAAAGGTGTTTAATAGTGGCAGCCGTGTACTCATAGGGCTGAGACTACATTTGAGGTTTTATTACCAATTTAATAATGAAGTGTGCTTTGTTTAAACTGTAGAGATTTAGAAAACGTGTGAATTATGTTCTAACTTCTAAGGTTTAAACTTATGCATAAGTAAACAACTACCAGCTTTAAAAACTAAATGTGAAAAGAGGAATGTTTGTGTTACAGAGCAAAATGTAATTGTGTCAATAACATATTCCAGTTTTTACAACATGATATCGATGTTCTAGTGATTATTTTTCTCATCTTCTACAAAGTGAAGCAGCCGTCCAGGGCAGAGCTGTGTCCGTTCTGACCAGTGAGCTAGTAGGACCTGTAAATCTACACAATATATAGTTTAAAGTTTGAGTGTATCATATTAGGTTTTGGATTTATAGCTGATTTTGTGTCTATTGCTTCAAAAGCATTTTCAGATAATTTGTGTGTTCTGAAGAAACTACAAGAGATATCTAACCCATACTTTCTGTGCAAGAGGGGCTTGTACATCTGCACAACATGTCTTTTAAAGTTTGAACCTATCTTATTGCATTTTTGAGTTATAGCAGTTTTGACTGTTTTATTGCTCCAAAAGCCTTTTCAGCCCATCAACAGTTGTTTGTGAGTTTCGAAAAAAGTGCAAGCTTGGTCTCTGTCTGTGCTGACCAGAGCTCTACAGGTCACTGCAGGTCACTGCAGACACAGAGTCATCTCAATCAAACTCCTGACGACTCCTAAGCAATAGGTATTTTAATAATAACTTGTGCCTCGACAAAAAGTAAACCGTGAGTAGAATCAGTACTTTGAATTCATAAAATGTCTGTTAGTTTTGTTATGACCAAAAAAACTAAATAATAATTGTTCTACAAAAGAGACACTGCTGTGTCACATGTGTTTTATTTTATATGACTTGTATAATCTAAACATGTGAAGTGTATGTTATATGACTTGTATAATCCAAAACATATGAAGTGTAAATTATATGACTTGTTAAATACTGAGATATTCAGTTTGTTCTATTTGACTTATACATTGTTTTATGCAGTGAATCACCAAAGCAAGTTCTGATGTTTGTGAATTCTGTTCTTTGACAATGGCAAAAAACCTTTTCTGATTCTGATTCTAATAATGATTATGATAATAATAATAAACAGAACACGGACTCCAAAACTCCTCTTAATAAGGCAGTCCCACATTGTAGCTTTAAAACTTAACTCAAACTGTGGCTAAAATCAAACCAGATTCCTTGTGTTGTATTAATCTTCTATTTGTATGTTGTATTGTTTTATACCTGCCTTAGGACTGCAGATTAAATTACATTTGTAGCTATAATCAGATTTACATTTATTCAACAAGTTAATTCAAGTTTATTGTTCTTATTAAATACATTAATAACAAATGTGTTTTGTATTTATTAAAGGTGCCATAACATGCTTTTTTTCACGTTTCGTAGTCTATCCTAAGTGTATAATTGATAGGGTTTTGCAACACCTTTGACATAATAGTTAAGAAATATCACCTTGGACCCCCTCACCAACCCGGAAATGCAAACAGGTTGGTTTGGTATTCGCCCCCACCCTTGCGAAGAGCGATCTGGCTCCCCCGCCCAACCCGTGACGTAGTCTCAGAGAGAGCGTGTGTGCCCCGCCCACCCGTGACGTAGTCTCAGCGAGAGCGTGTGTCCCCCACAGCTGTCAGCTCCGCCGTGCGCCGCTCCCGCCGCGCGAGTGAGTGACAAACGATAGAACTTCAGATCAACACTACTTTGAGCCTAAATAAAACTGGAGCCACCCGCTCCCCAGCTCAACCAACGCACCCAGTCCGGGCGTCGGCCACCATGGAAGGACCCCTCTCCCCAGCGCCATCATCGCACTCAAGCGGCATCCACCTGTCCGTCTGAGAAAGTCAGATCCCTCACTTCACCATGGACTCTTCCAGGTTTCTGCGCTTATCCCAAAGACGTTATGCAGTTTTTCCCAGCCAAGACGGAGGGTGGAAGGACAGGGGACGTCTGCATCATGGCCCCCGCACCTGCTCCTCATCCCCAATCAACGCTCTCAAGTTACTCCTCCCCGCTCCCAATCAGCGCCCAGGCGGTCGCATTTAAGCCCTCAGGCAGATGGCTCGGCCGTTCAAACCGTACTGCGACCCACCACCTCCCCTGCTCCTCCTCTGCTTTCCCCTCATCCTCTACCTTCTCTTCACATCTACCACCACCAGTCTCCAGGCTCCGGGGGGGAGACATCTAGTACAAATAGATCATGGAGTGCCCATGATCGCAACGTCCTCTGCCGGGGTCTGAGCGCCTATAACACACGTAATAAAGCTTGCTAAACAGTCCTTTCTCGTCGTCTCTGCGTCTCTCCAGGGTGAAATACCAGTATTCAGGAAGTAATGCGGAACTAAAAAACTTTTTTTGGAACCATGCGCCAATGAGCACGCTCCATAGGTTTCAATGGCGGCCAGCTTGGCTTCCGGGGGCTAGCAGCGCTACTACACTAGTGGCGCACACTGCGCTTGCACTTAGCATAAATCGGGTTTCCAGATTGGGGGCCCTCTTAACGCCTCGGACGCATGTCTCCGAGTCCAACCACAAGCCTGTCTCGTACCATTTCGTCATGCAGTGGGCTGTATCCACAATCTCCAGCTAAACAATGCAGCGTGGCGCCGGCCGACTCGTCCATCTCCTGCTGCCGCTGTATAAACTTAGCTCTCTCAAAAATTATATGTCTGCGAGCTACAAAGTGAGCTTCAAGCCTTTGTTTGACTGTCTCGTACTCACTCGCTTCTTCTGGATTGAGATGTAGGGAGACTGTGGCTCAGTCACGTGAGTAAGTCACATGAGACTATAAAGGTCAGAGGTTAAGTGTGAGCCAAACAATTGTGACCTCTATGTTTTAAAGGTCCCATAACATGCAAAATCAACTTTTCAGAGCTTTTAACCTTCTTACATTGCTGTTTTTGTGTGTTTGAGTTGAGTTTTTTTTTTTGATTGATTCCCGCAGTTTTTAGCTATATTACAGACTATCTCCTTTCCGCGAATCTCCAAACTGACGGGCGGTGGGTGCAAGACCGCGTCATAAGGGCAAGCACGCGTCACCATTATTTAGTCTCAAAGTAGACTCTCACTAAATCGCGCGGAGCGGCGCACCGCGGAGCTTACAGCACACAGCTGTGGGGCACACACTACGTCACGAGTGGGCGGGGCACACACGCGCTCTGAGACCACGACACGGGTCGGGCGAGGGAGCCAGATCGCTCTTCACAAGGGTGGGGGCGAATATCAAACCAAGCCGTTTGCATTTCCGGGTTGGTGAGGGGGTCCAAGGTATGGGTGATATTTCTTAACTATTATGTTAAGGGTGTTGCACAACCCTTATCAATTATACACTTAGGATAGACTACGAAACGTGAAAAAAAGCATGTTATGGCACCTTTAACTTTTTTTAAAAAGACATTTGTAATGTTGTATTCTGAATTTTAAAGGGCTTCAACAGTCCAGTGTTTTTAAAGGTACGCTTTTATATTTGATTTTATTATCAATGTAATGAAACTGTTTAATGCGACGCCAACTGCACTGTGCTTTCAGGCTCAGTGCCGGTTGCCATTTTTACACAGTTTTTATATAGTTTGTTTTATACCGTTTTATATAGCTTATTTTAAACCTTTTTAATCTGTATTTAATAGTTCTGTAATTGGTGTCGGTCCTGAGGTTGCTGTTGAGGATTGGGGCTCACTTTGGTGGGTGATTTTATGTATAGTTCTTGGTGATGGTGGCACTTGTTGGGTGTTTTGTTATGGAAAAGGATTTGTTTGATTTAATCTTGTTTGTTTGTTACTTGTAGCATGCATCTCCCTCCCCAGCTTAGAGTGGAACCTCACTAATTCTCAATCAAACCTATCTCTTGTTGTAAATAAAAGCTGCCTTATGGCTGACTGACTTGTTATTAAAGCATACTTGCACTTCCTGAACACTTTACTAGTGTCACACTAATGTCTTCAGCTTCATCTCCCATACTGTAAATCAATGCATTTACCGGTACTTGGTTTTCATCAGCTTGTGTATCTAGACTTGATGCGATCTGGACTCTGTCAAAGCGTTTAATCCAGTTGGTCCAACCTTCTGCTCTGAATTAAAACTTTTCAAGCGGTTTTACCTGATACTTCGCAATCTTTACTGCGTAATCACAGTGCCGTAACAAGCTAGTTACGTTAGTTCCCACCGACTGAATTGGAACTGGCGCTTCCCAAAGTTATTTTCACTTTTCAGATTCTCCCTGCTGGCTACTCACATTCGTCTCGTTGTCTCTTGTGTTCCAAAAACATTGTCACCACTTCTGACACCATGTTCTATTGTTTAATAGGCACATAGAAGCCTTTATGGAAGAGACGAGGCACAGACATATTCAGGTCTAGACGGAACAACATTTTAATGTGTTCCCACCCCCCGGGAACATGACAGCACAAAAGGTTCCTACCCAGCATATCACTACAGACTACATCAATTTCTATTTAATTTACATTTTATTTGAGGAATTTATATTTTGATATTGATTTGAGGGTTTGGTTGTAATTGTGTTGCACTTATTTTATTTTGGGTACATTTATTCATGCTGCGTAGTGTTTCTGTACAACCAATTTGTTTGACGCACAGGAAGTTGAGTTGGAGTGTAAAGCAAAACACTGTCCTACCGTGTTGGTGTCTATTAGCAAGGAAAATAACAGAAAACCTATAACGTCATTAATCTCAACTGTAACCCGCCACGCCCACAGCCTCAGAGACTGGTGAGAAACAAGATTTAAGGGTTACATTAGCGCATGTCCAGCACAGATCGAAGAACAAGTTTCCTTATTTCTGCCCAGTGGCTGTCAGAGATTTCAGTTTTCAGAAGTCCCGTTCCCATATTTCTTTTAAGGATATGGTGGGGTCAGGAATCAGGGTAGATAGGTGAGAGCAGATATTTTTCATTCCAATTTAGACTAATTAATTGATCAATTCCAATTAGGGTGGTGGGGAAATTGGGTCTGAATGAAATGTTGGATTTGGAAATAGCGAAACAAGTGGGGTTGGAGATGTTAATCGCCAACGTGGGTTCAGGAGTGGGACCATGTCTCAACCTCTACTCCACCAGTAAACACGCCCCACTCTCTAACCACACCTCTAATTACCCAGAAGCCCTATTTATAAGGCATATTCACAGCATCTCCTGTTGACTCTGATCTCGACCCCACCCTCCCACCCCATGTCTCTATCATCTCCACCTTAACACATCAGGGGGGGTCCTGAATCGGCTGGGCTGATTACATGAGACAGAGCCCCCATCCGGAGTCTGTACCCAGCCAACTTTCGTTGCTCGATCATCGCTACATCGTCGCTACATCGTCGCTCAATTGTTGCTCGGTCATCGCTCGGTCATCGATTCATCGTCGCTCCATCGTTGCTCCATCGTTGCTCCATCGCCGCTTCATCGTCGCTCCATCTTTGATCCTTTTCAGGGTTGTGTGCATTAAACAGGCTTTAATTATAACTGTAGCAAAAACACCACCTGGGTTGAGATTATTGTTGAAGTATGTTTAGGGATCCCTAATTGACCCAGTGACCCACTTTTAGGTGTGGGTGTGGCTAGACACCAGTGTGCAATCCAAATAAATGGCTGCTGCTCACTCACCAACTGAGCTCATGCAAGCAAAACTAAATCATGTCTTTCTGACATTTCTAGCGCTTACTGTAATGGCTGCATCAACATTTCAATTGGAGGCTATTGAAGAGCAGAGCACGCACAGCTGCAACACATCATGGACAGCATGTGTCATCACTTGTATAAACACCTTTTGCATGAACAATTTTGAAAATAAACTGTTAAAGTGATAAAGTTATTGCTACCCCTGCCTTGTCTTAAACTCTGCCAATGGTATTGTCCATACATTAACTGCTAGATGGATTGCACATACTTCAGCATCAGAGCCAAGCATTCAAAATTAAATCTCAAACTAATCTCTGCATGCGTGATGTGTGGGCCTCTGCGGATTGGTCCACTCTTCTTCCTCTCCTCCCTTTCTTACCTCTCTAATCAATCTCTTCCCTCTCTTCCCATTCTCTCCCTGTCTATTTCATCTCTCCTCCATCTCTTCTCATCTCTCACGCCTCTAACGCACAGCTGATCCTGTCAGTGGGTCTACAGTAGCATTATATCTGGACAAGAACACTGCTCATTTATATAAACCCATAAAGAACCTGCCCTGATGGGGCTCCAGAGACCTTGGCCATAAAGTTATCAATCCTGAGCCCAGGTGCATTGTAAAAAATGTGTAGTCCAGTGTAGAAAATCTCGTCATAAGGCGCTGGTACAGCTGGCAGCCCGGTGTAAACGCTCTCTCTTCTTTCTCACACTTATTGTGCTATCTCCTATATTTTGTAAATATAGTTAGTATATTTTTTCTATTTTCCTGTACGATAGGAACACGCGCTGGAATAGTTTTTTTAATTCAACTGTTTTTGACTTTTTTCGGCTGGATTTGAGCGTTTTTCGTTGCGTTCGTTGTGTTGTTGTGACGTGAGCTAGCTCCGAGCGAGCCCACCAGCCCCCCCCGCACCCTTCGGCCGCGCTAAAGTACAGCGTGTCGTCGGTACACGTTTATGTACACGTTTATATGAAAGAGGCACTTAACGAACGATCGGGACACGCACTGCAATCGCTTTAAATTAACTTGTTTTGACTTTATTCGGCTGGATTGAGTGTTTGTCGTGTCATTGCGATGTACCTTAGCTCTGAGTACCCCGGCTCCGGCTCCACCCCCCGGCCAGTGCTGTACCGCGTTTACACAAAGGAGGAACTCATGAAACTGCGGAGAACAGTAGTCTTACCCGGAGATCGCCACATTATCCCGGCGAACATCCTAAGGAAAACGCAACGAGGCAGACGGGCTGGACGTAAACTCCGAGAGAAGAGAGGGACAAACAGGAAGTCAGTTCCCGCCGTAGTCATGGGTAACGTGAGGTCCCTTCAAAATAAAATGACAGAAATAGCGAGCCTCATGCGGTCCCAGAGGATTTATAGGGACAGCAGCGTCTTGATTTTCACAGAGACCTGGTTAACAGCAGAAATGCCAGACTCTATTGTAAGTTATGACAATTTTCATCTGCTGCAGGCGGACAGAACGAGAGACTCCGGGAAGAAAGGAGGTGGAGGTCTGGCGGTGTAACAAGTGGGAACATAGGGAGAAGGGTCAAGGAGAGGCCACTGAGGACCCAGAAAATGCAGCAGCAGGGCTGTCAGAAACAGTTTTACCGTTTTTATGAAACTGGAAAATATTGGTTACATATAATATGTATGCCTCATTAAATGTGCTGTATTATAATAGTAAAAGTTTGAAAAAATTGCAATAAATGTACTGGGCTAAAAGATAACTGCTGAGCAATGAGGTCAGCGATTTAGGGTTTTTGGTTATTTAATTGTGGGCTCCAACAGTGAAAACCAAATGCAAAACTATGCTCTGACAATATTTACAGTGGAAAAAATGTGAGGGAAAAATACATGTTTGCCTAGACTTCTCCTTTAAGGCTTTCAAAAACCACTATGCAGATTTTACCTCCACAGTTACTCACCACAGACTTTGGTTAGAGACAAATAGTTTTTTAGCCTGTGTCATTTCAATTGCAATGTGTGTTTTGTAGGCCCACCAAGGAGGAAAAAGCAGTCCCTGGAGTCAGCACTCCAGCTTTGAAAGAGTAAAAAAAACAAAACACCCTACTAAATTTAGCAGTTTTTGGCTAGAACTTAAATATCAAATCAAGCTCTGTATCGTTGTGGGTGGCTCTTAAAAGAGCCCTTGTGGGTCAGTCCTGTGGAGGACATGAATATTCTCTTGGCTGCCATGACACTGCTCCTCTTCACTGAAATAGGCCTTAAACACCTCCCTCCCCCTCGAGGCCTCTTTGGAATCTGGACCTCACAGTGGAGAGCCTGTAGCCTGACCCGTTTCCCGTCCACAGCAGAGAGGATAGTTCCACCGCACCTCCAGTCTTCTGTTGTGGACCTCCAGTCTTCTGTTGTGGACCTCCAGTCTTCTGTTGTGGACCTCCAGTCTTCTGTTGTGGACCTCCAGTCTTCTGTTGTGGACCTCCAGTCTTCTGTTGTGGACCTCCAGTCTTCTGTTGTGGACCTCCAGTCTTCTGTTGTGGACCTCCAGTCTTCTGTTGTGGACCTCCAGTCTTCTGTTGTGGACCTCCAGTCTTCTGTTGTGGACCTCCAGTCTTCTGTTGTGGACCTCCAGTCTTCTGTTGTGGACCTCCAGTCTTCTGTTGTGGACCTCCAGTCTTCTGTTGTGGACCTCCAGTCTTCTGTTGTGGACCTCCAGTCTTCTGTTGTGGACCTCCAGTCTTCTGTTGTGGACCTCCAGTCTTCTGTTGTGGACCTCCAGTCTTCTGTTGTGGACCTCCAGTCTTCTGTTGTGGACCTCCAGTCTTCTGTTGTGGACCTCCAGTCTTCTGTTGTGGACCTCCAGTCTTCTGTTGTGGACCTCCAGTCTTCTGTTGTGGACCTCCAGTCTTCTGTTGTGGACCTCCAGTCTTCTGTTGTGGACCTCCAGTCTTCTGTTGTGGACCTCCAGTCTTCTGTTGTGGACCTCCAGTCTTCTGTTGTGGACCTCCAGTCTTCTGTTGTGGACCTCCAGTCTTCTGTTGTGGACCTCCAGTCTTCTGTTGTGGACCTCCAGTCTTCTGTTGTGGACCTCCAGTCTTCTGTTGTGGACCTCCAGTCTTCTGTTGTGGACCTCCAGTCTTCTGTTGTGGACCTCCAGTCTTCTGTTGTGGACCTCCAGTCTTCTGTTGTGGACCTCCAGTCTTCTGTTGTGGACCTCCAGTCTTCTGTTGTGGACCTCCAGTCTTCTGTTGTGGACCTCCAGTCTTCTGTTGTGGACCTCCAGTCTTCTGTTGTGGACCTCCAGTCTTCTGTTGTGGACCTCCAGTCTTCTGTTGTGGACCTCCAGTCTTCTGTTGTGGACCTCCAGTCTTCTGTTGTGGACCTCCAGTCTTCTGTTGTGGACCTCCAGTCTTCTGTTGTGGACCTCCAGTCTTCTGTTGTGGACCTCCAGTCTTCTGTTGTGGACCTCCAGTCTTCTGTTGTGGACCTCCAGTCTTCTGTTGTGGACCTCCAGTCTTCTGTTGTGGACCTCCAGTCTTCTGTTGTGGACCTCCAGTCTTCTGTTGTGGACCTCCAGTCTTCTGTTGTGGACCTCCAGTCTTCTGTTGTGGACCTCCAGTCTTCTGTTGTGGACCTCCAGTCTTCTGTTGTGGACCTCCAGTCTTCTGTTGTGGACCTCCAGTCTTCTGTTGTGGACCTCCAGTCTTCTGTTGTGGACCTCCAGTCTTCTGTTGTGGACCTCCAGTCTTCTGTTGTGGACCTCCAGTCTTCTGTTGTGGACCTCCAGTCTTCTGTTGTGGACCTCCAGTCTTCTGTTGTGGACCTCCAGTCTTCTGTTGTGGACCTCCAGTCTTCTGTTGTGGACCTCCAGTCTTCTGTTGTGGACCTCCAGTCTTCTGTTGTGGACCTCCAGTCTTCTGTTGTGGACCTCCAGTCTTCTGTTGTGGACCTCCAGTCTTCTGTTGTGGACCTCCAGTCTTCTGTTGTGGACCTCCAGTCTTCTGTTGTGGACCTCCAGTCTTCTGTTGTGGACCTCCAGTCTTCTGTTGTGGACCTCCAGTCTTCTGTTGTGGACCTCCAGTCTTCTGTTGTGGACCTCCAGTCTTCTGTTGTGGACCTCCAGTCTTCTGTTGTGGACCTCCAGTCTTCTGTTGTGGACCTCCAGTCTTCTGTTGTGGGCACAGCCATGAATTCTCCCACGAGAGAGTCACAGATGACTGCCGCCACATAAGGGATGATTGAGCAAACTGGACTCACCAACCTTGAAGCTGCTGGCAATTGTCCTGAAGGAGTCCCCAGTGGCAAGAAATCTTAAAAAATAAAAAAAAACTAGCCTATATATAGTTTACTTGTACTTTTATCAAATATACCACAGTCAAATCTAAAATGGTGCTCTAGAACAAAATATTAACGCTATGAAACTATTTAATTTTCCCATCGATGTACTTTTAATTGGTTTTATACACAACCACACGCACATAAACAGCAGGCACATGATATATAAACTATTGCTTGGTAGAACAAGCAATATAAATACTTTAAGATACACATTTTCAGTTCTTAGAATAACGAGTTTGTCAACCGGAGTGAAAACCATTTTAACGGTTCAACAGTTTAAACCGTTAAAATATAGTTTTCACTCAGACCTTTTCAAATACCTTGGTTACTTTTATATGCAATGTAAGTTTTGAAATACACTTTGTTATTGCTCTCAGACTTATGAATCTCTCTGTAGTGACCGAAGACGGATGGACAGGCGCTCAGCACCTGGAATTGAGCGCCTGTAGTTGGTTCTTTGGTATGTTATCCGCGCACAAATGCAGGATAAGTCATCAAACTGGCCCTGGGACAGACTAAAGTACAGCTGCAAGCGGTGGTCATCCAGACGCAGCTTATGAAGCAAATGATTATATTCACCAAACTCTGATTGCCTCTGAAGTATTTGGTGGATCTAGAAATGCCGAGCGACTCGGTTTTTGGGCTCTGAAAAGCAAATACGCCAACACCACTCCCAGAACCAGAATAAGGTTAATTGCCATTTATCAAGGATTCACAAACATAGGAACTTGTCCTGGTGGTTTGGTGCAACACAAACAACAAACATTGAACAATGAAAACAAAAACAATGAATAGCTACCAGATATTAAAAAAAAAGGTTAGGGAAGTTAAAAATAGACATGATATGTAGGTGTCCGTATACTCATCCAAACTGTCTGTGGCAGCTCTGAAAACCTCCCAGTCTGTGATCTCCTCCACTACCTCTTTGGTCCACCTCTTAGAAGTCCTTACTACAGGTTTGGAGAGCTTGAGCCTTGGTCTGGGAGAATCGGGTGAAGTCTCCAACAATGACAAACCCTGGTTCACACCCGAACTGAGGCAGTTGAGGCAATGTCTTTAGTTGAATTTGGTCAGGCGTTAAACACTAATGTCTTTCAAGTTTTAATGTACGTTTCTTTTCTATCCCAGTGAAGGGGCCAGATGAGGTAATCCAAAGATACCAGAGGGTCCTGAAGATTTTCAAGAAGGGTCGCACCATGACTGAGGCTTTAAGACTCAGCAACGTTGATCGGGGCACCATCACAATGACTGCACTCATTGCAGAATTTAGCATGGTAGACCCGAACACTTTATAGAGCCTTTATTTATTGGTTTTCCAAAAGATGCATGTCCAACATAACACCAGAAAAAAAAAAATTGAAGATCTTTAGTCAAAAGGAAAACTACTTCCTTTGCCTGTTAAATACTAAAGAATGAATTGAGGTCGGTCAATATGAGAAAATTGTTCAATGTTTTTGACAGTTTATTTGTCTTAAAATTATAGTTTGCAGATAATTACTGATAAAGATGCTTTAATTAGTTTTTAAAACCTTAACCTTTAGTGATGTTGCCAAGTTCCTAAAGAATAGGTTCAATATGCAATACTTAACTAAAGGATGTAATTTGGAACAATACTGGATCATTCAGGATCATTCTAACACTGTTCAAGAAAGGTCTAATTCCCGTTTTTTTTTACCACCTCAGTATTGAAACTAGATATTAGTTTGAGCAACTAAGTTTAGTATTGATTTGTATTTTGATATTTTACAACTTTAATATAATTTTGATTTCACTTTGTACATTGCCTAATTCTGTTCAAATATACTTTTAAAGGGTTTTAATGACATGTTTAGCTTTTTATTCAGCTTTAATTAAAATGTCAATTCAATTAGTTTTTTTTTCCATTTGATTATTGCAAATAAATATTTTTTATTTTATTATTTCCAAATACATTTTGCAAAGAGGTGGAGGAGAGTAGAATACATTTAAAATGTAATGATTTATATATATTTTTGATGTACAACTATCTATTTAGATATTAACTATTAATATGCGAAGAAGTGACCACTTTTATATTAGTGTCAAACTAGTTATTACTTATGATCAAAACATCACTTTAGAATGGGGAAAATATTTATTTTAAGTTTAATGACTATATAATGATTAGTTGGACACTATTAGGGTGGGTTTTGTTACATGAAAATAAGCTATTAACCATTAAGAGGTAAAAAAAAACATTTTATTCTACTTGCTCTGCACACCCATATTACAAAATGCAAATTAGCATCATAGTGGATGTTAAAAAAAATCTAACATACTAATTAGAAGTTATAAAATTTGCCACGCCCAAAAATCAAAACTTCTAATCGCACATGGGTGTAGTTCATTGACACATTTAATACTTTTGACTGAAATTCCGAAGAAAAAAAATAAAGTAAAAGGTTTAAAAAAAATTAGGTTCCACCTACAATGGCTGACTCCTTTTTTGAAATATTAGGTGGCGCTAGCAGGTGATTTTATGCCATATTTTTTTTTCAGAAACAATTTTTTTTTGCTGATCTTGAGTTTTTGGTTTAAAAAAAAAAAAAAAAAAAAAAAAAAAAAAAAAGTCTTCAGGGGTGAAGTTGGGTGGTTTGTGGGAGAGAGAAAAAAAAGGGATTACGTAAATATTTTTGGGCCGTTTTTCCCCACTATAAATACTCAAACTAGAGTCACAATCTATTTGTCAGACAACTGATAAATTCACGTATTTTATGAATATCATTTGCTACCACCCACCTGTCCGCCGGCGAGCATTTTCTATATCTCAAATATTCTCTTACACTTTTATTTCCGTGGTCAATACCAGCAAGCCATACATCATTTTAAAGCTTATTTTCTCAACAAAACGAATATGTCATTGATTTACATTGAATAATATGCCCCAATAAGCAATTGCCAATAGTTTGAGTCTCAACTTTTACAAACGCATGTCCTACCTGTTTGCTGTTTATGACGGACGAAACGGCTTTAATTCTATACATCCTTGTACTCAGTCTGTCCGTAAGGAACCATTGAAAAATATCCACTTGTATTTTTCCTGAAGTTATCTGATTTTGAGATATTGTCAAGTAAACAAACTTTTCTTCGTTTCTCGCCGGACGAGAATGCGCTTTTCCGGCGCATTTCTCCGTCCATAACAAATGACCTATTTGACCTATAAAATAATGTTGGATATCCTTCTTTTCTTCAGACTGTTACCACTGGTTTGTTTGCTACAGCCTCCGCAAAAAAAAATGCGTCGCACATGGATTAATCTGTTTACATCTAAATAGCGCCGCGTGTGAATGACGTAGCTGAGTTTGATTGACATTATTCTAGCCAATGAGAATAGCTTTAGGCGGGACAAAGGGCTTATTGACACAGAATCTTCTGTATTCTCGTGCGCAAGGCTCCGGGAAGGCTGTAAAGAGACAGATTTCGGCAGGATTTTGCGCATAACGTTTTCGGATTTTATTAGCCTTTTGGACGTGCATTTTGTTAGATATATGTATTATTATACCAATAAAAAAATATATATATATATATATATATTTTTTTAAACCTCTATGGGAAATTCATGGGTAAACTCATATTTACACAATTTCACATATTTTTTTTTTTAGCGGTTATAATTGCTATTAGTGGCCTACAAAACATCAAAATGTTTTATGATGATAGAGGAGCTAAAATTGTAATAAAACAGTTTGGCACATATTTGGATCACTTGTTCCGAATATACTTTTTGATACAAAAAAGGTCAACAGCACCAAAATGCCTGTTCCTAGAGATCTGAAACTTTACACAGTTGTCAACAAGATAAACATGTACAGTGAACAGCATATGCACACAATGAAGTATGTCATGCTTAGGACCATTACAAATTAACAATATTCAGGCGAGACTAAAAAAGGATGTTTTGTTTATGTTTGGGCCTCTGTAGTGCAAGTTCTGAAGCCCTGACAGTGTTCATGTGCACATCTGCAGAAACTAAAAGGCCTAAGCTTTCTAATGATGCATCACACTTGCATGTGGAACATAAGATCCTCTTTTAATAAGCAATGCCATTTGGGTATGTCCAACCATTGTGCACAGGGCGAAAATAGGTGGATGGTAACAGGTTAAATATCAAGTTTGGAGGGGGCACTAGAGAGCCATTTTATTAGCTAGCCACTACATTTGCACAACATTGAGTTCAGGTTGGAAATCTTCACAAACACTCCATGATACCACTCACTAGCTGTCCGTTCTTGTTTACTGTTCGATTTTTGCGGGTTTCCAGGCCCTGGTTCAAATTACTCGCTAGGAAAATTGTTCTTTGGCTTGGGCCTAATAACGGAAACTCTTTTCTAAATATATTAGGTTATGATTTAATTATATACTTTGCCGCTGTGATGTGCTTTTAAAAACAGGAAATTGAAGAGACAGCTTTAAAAGCAACAAATTATATTGGGACACTTTAAATTATAACAAAATATTATTCCAACAAAGTAAGTATACGGCCCCTTTCAGTCTTTAGTCTGTGCCCTTGGCGCAGGTGCTCCCCCAGCGTCCATAATTATCCCCAAAGTTCCCGAAGTCAAAAGGTCAAAAATTATATCCACACCGTTAGGTATTCCAAACAAAAACATTTCTTAAATCCCACAAAAAAGGTAAAAGGCCAAACGACACGCGCCGCGGAGCGTGCGGCGGTGCGCGTGTCCGAGCGGAGCAAACATACAGACAACAAAATACAGAACGCTCTCACCGGTCTGCGGCGCTGGGTCCGGTTTGTCCAATGAGCTAAGCAAAGAAGCACCGCTCCAAACTACGGGTCATAATCCTTTATCCGTTTGGCCTGGTGTCCGCACTAGTCGTCCGGCTTGCAGCAGCCTGGCCGTGTCCAACAAAGAGCGTGTGTCCCCACGAAGAGAGGAGGATTGAGGAGCCCTAATCATGCACGCACCTGCGCCTAAACACCTCCAGCCCCGCCCCCGCCTCAGCTGAAAACAATTAGCTGAGCTGAAGTACAAAATAGCTAGATGACATTAATTAAAGTGCACATATCACAACAATACATACATATGTAATCATATGTTGCATGTGCTACAATGTGATTGTGTCACATTGTGTCCGGTCACAAATGAACATGTTATAAAAAAAAAACAATCAGTTGTCTCAGTCAAACAGATGAATAGATGAATTTTAAAAAATCTAATTTGGAGAGGGTGCTAGAGAGCCATTTTATGAGATGGCCACTACATTTGCATTTATTATTGCGTTCAGCTTGGAAATCAGCTTGGAACAAACGCTCCAATAAAAAAAGTTTAAGAAACATAGATTTTTTTTACATTTTTCCAAATTTACTATATATATATATATATATATATATATATATATATATATATATATATATATATATATATATAATAGCATATAGTATCTTGAACAAATAAGAGTTTCATAGAGTCCATCACTGTAGCCTGACACTTAAGCCTGATTTATCACACAAACCCTTGGTCAGTATAATGTTGCTTATGCTCCCTGGCTTTGAGGAATCAGCCACCGTAACAAACTCTTAACAGAGCCATCTCACATTTTTATTCTTCTGTCTGATGTTAACATGTACATCAATCTGTATAAGCCCTCTGCAGGCTCCTTACCATCCGTCATGTGTGCGGGGGTGTCCTCTGCGGGGCCCTAACCCACAGAGACTTACCATATAGCATATAGCATATAGCATACCATAGTACCAATACATAATTATTATCACTTAGAAAAATATGATTTGACCAACAATGAGGGAATCCTGTGTTGCACTGCACAGCCTAAGAACAGCAGGAGAAGAGGAACTTAAAATACAAAATAAAGATAAATTACTATTAAAATTACTATTAACTGTACAAGAACAGGAATTTATCTAATTCTTTAAGTTTAAAGTTACTATTATTTATAAAAGTCACTCAAATTGTTAAATAAACTTTACAGGTCCCATATCATGCAACATCGACTTTTCAGAGCTTTTAACCTTCTTAAAGTGCTATTGGTACCTCAAATTTGTGCCCAAAGTGTTTTTTGATTGATTCCTGCCGTCTTTAGCCAGAGTACAGTCAATATCCTTCTCCTCGGATGTACAGATGGACGGGGCCTACTCACAGCGACGCATCATACCCACAGCAACGCGTCATCCCTGTAAAGTGCCGCGGCACACTTCCCTGTTTCAGCCCATCCTCCAGGAAGCACTCTGTACCTGTAACACGCAGGTACAGAACGGTGACCGTCTAGACCAGAGGTGGGAAATTATTTTCCTCCGAGGGCCATATTCGAATCCAGGCAAGTAGCGGAGGGCCGGCCGGCGATCATTGGTGTAAAAAAAGATTTAAAAAAATTAAATATCAAATAAAATATCACATTTCTGTCAAATATAGGCTATTGAATCTATTATTTAATTCATTTCACGTCATCTTCATTAAGGATACAAGTGCAGCCTAAGGGGGAAAAAAAAAAATAATTGTGGCCCGCGGGCCGTAGTTTGTCCACCCCTGTTCTAGACCAATCAATGCCTGTAGGTGATTTGAACGAGCCAATATGCCGTGAACGAGCTGCAGACTTATGACCACCACAGATATAAAGTATAAACTAATCAATGTTACGATTCATGTCCATCAGTGCTATTATCTGTATCACACATCATTAAGTAGCCTTAATACTGACCATCAATAATCAAGACTTTCAGCATGTTTTGCATGTAGAATGTAGACATGTTATCTGAATACATTTGACACGTTGTAGAATCATTCTACTATCATTATACTAGAATGATAGGCATTTGGTAGATACAAAATCCATAATTTAAGAAATCAATTTAGATAATACATTCCATGTACTTAATAAGAATCAGAATTATTTCCATTGTCAGTGAAAAAGTTTGCAAACTAGACATTTTTTATGGTTTTATATTTTATTTGCAATAAACCACAAAACACTGAATAATAACACTAATATATTGAGCCTTGACAATGAATAGATTTTGGTAAATACATATACAAAAAGTACACTTTAGAAGTATGTATACAATATAATAATTAAAGTGACGTATAAAAACAACAACAGCATTAGGCCAGACCATGAGCTAAACTTTAAGGTGAGTTTATGATGACTCAGTGGCAGTGTGCTCCCTCCTCGCTTCGTGCTCTCTCCTTGCTCAGTGCTTGCTCCTCGCTCACTCACATGGTACACAAACCTACGTAACTTCCGGGCCGCAGTCCTCGAAGGCTAAAGGCTAACTGGCGCCACTGAGCAGCTGCCATTAACTTGAATGGGGCGCCATCTTGGTCTTGATCGCAAACTAAGCCGTCCGCATTTCTGGGTTTGTGAGCCGGGTCCAAGATATGGGTGATATTTATGTTATGTGTGTTGCACAACACCCCACTTATTATTATCAAATATACCCTTAGGGTAGACTTTGAAACGGGAAAAACAGCATGATATAATAATAATAATGATAATAGCATGTATCTTTAAACTGTAATTTTCCAGTAAATTATCACATAAACGCCTGATAAAATCTCAGAAATTAAATTCTGGTGATTCACCATAGCTTGCAATGCATTGTGGGGAATGTGGACTTTTTCCAGTAATTTACCACACATTTGAAAAGTAATCTGGTAAATGATCGCAAAAAGTAAAAGCTCCCCATAATGCATTGCACATTATTGTAACTAACCAGGTTTTGTACCTGGTTAGTTACAATAATTTCTTACAACTGGAACGGTTTTCACAGCGTCGCCTCACATGTCCCGCGCCTAAACAGCCTTTGCTGTAGCATTTCAATCGTCTCTTCAAGCCCCGGATCACTGGACTTAAAGGTGCCATAACATGCTTTTTTCACGTTTCGTAGTCTATCCTAAGTGTATAATTGATAATAATAAGGGTTGTGCAACACCCTTAACATAATAGTTAAGAAATATCACCCAGACCTTGGACCCCCTCACCAACCCGGAAATGCAAACGGCTTGGTTTGATATTCGCCCCCACCCTTGCGAAGAGCGATCTGGCTCCCCCGCCCAACCCGTGACGTAGTCTTAGAGCGCGTGTGTGCCCCGCCCACCCGTGACGTAGTGTGTCCCCCACAGCTGTCTGCTCCGCGATGCGCAGCTCCGTGCCAGTGAGTGAGAAACGATAGAACTTCAGATCAACACTACTTTGAGACTAAATAAATCTGGTGTTTATTCTACAGCGTGTGCAGAACAGATATATCTATATATATATATATATATATATATATATATATATATATATATATATATATAAAATGTCCATCGCGCTCTTATTTCCTGGTTTTTCGGTATCGGATAGAACTTCTCCCCGTTTATTGTCCCGGTTGCTGCATCAACTGCCACATCAACCTTCACCATTGTGATAATAGTAAAGAGTGCGATATCATTAATGAAGTTTTGGGCCTCTTTGAGCCGTGTTTTGTCGTAAATCGAAGCAGAAAAACTCCGGGGCTTGTATGGGGAGACGAGCCTGCAGCAGCGCGTAGCCGGGGGGAAGGGGGCCGGAGGCGCCAGGCGGGAGGGGGAGGCGGGTGGAGAGGGGGGAGGGGGAGGGGGGATGATGACGCGTGCCTGTGGGTATGACGCGGTCTTGTAGACACCCCCCGTCAGTTTGGAGATTCGAGGAAAGGAGATAGTCTGTTATATAGCTAAACACTGCGGGAATCAATCAAAAAAACACTCTGGGTACATCTATGAAGCACAAATAGCAATGTAAGAAGGTTAAAAGCTCTGAAAAGTCGATTTTGCATGTTATGGGACCTATAATGACTACAGACCCGTGGCGCTGACGTCTGTAGTCATGAAGTCATTTGAATGCCTGGTCCTCCCCCACCTCAAGTCCTTCACCTCCCCCTGCTGGACCCCCTGCAGTTTGCCTACAGAGCCAACAGGTATGTGGACGACACCATCAACCTGACACTCCACTTCACCCTGCAGCATCTGGACACCCCGGGAACCTACGCCGGGATCCTGTTCGTGGACCCCAGCTCGGCATTCAACGCCATCCTCCCTGCTCTGCTCCAGTAAAGCTCTCCCAGCCCAACGTGCCTGACTCCACCTGCATGTAGATCACTGACTTCCTGACGGATTTGAGGCAGTGCGCTGGGGAAGAATGTCTCGGACACGCGGACTATCAGCACAGGTGGTCCACAGGGCTGTGTACTTTCTCCCTCCTCTTTTCCCTGTACACAATCTGCTGCACCTCCAACCCCGACTCCGTAAAACTAATTAAGTTTGCGGATGACACCACCCTCATTGGGCTCATCTCGGACAGGGACGAGTCTATCTACAGGAGGGAAGTGGACCGGCTGGTGTCCTGGTGCAGCGGTAACAACCTGGAGTTCAACGCCCAGAAGACAGTGGAGATGATCGTGGACTTCAGGAAAGTCACCGCTCCTCAGCCCCCCCTCACCATCTCAGACTCCTCCATCTCCACTGTGGACTCCCTCCGCTTTCGTGGCATCACCATCACCCGGGACCTCAAATGGGGGCCCACCATCAGCTCTCTCACCGGGAAGGCCCAGCAGAAGATGTACTGCCTGCGGCAGCTGAGGAAAGCCAATCTGACAACGGAGTTGATGGTGCAGTTCTACACGGCCATTATTGAGTCCATCTTCACCTCCTCCATCACAGTGTGGTACGCTGGAGCCACAGCCAGGGACAAACAGAGACTACAGCGCATTGTGCGCTCTGCTGAGAATGTGATCGGCCGCGAACTTCCATCTCTGCAGGACCTGCACATTTCCAGTGATCTGGGATGTGCAGGTCGGATAACAGCCTGGACACGGAATAGTTGAGCCACTCCCCTCAGGCAGGAGGCTCCGTCCATTCGTACCAGAACCTCCCGTCACAAAAAAAGTTTCTTTCCTTCTGCCATTGAACTCATAAACACCACCTAAGCACCTTGCACTCACTGACTGTCACTTCCTATTGCACTACTTAACTTTTTATTTTATTATGTACATATCACCACTTCCTATTGCACGACATAACTTTATAGCCTATACTATATTATGTACATATCATGCCATTTTTGTTTTCATTGTTCAATGTTTTGTTGTTTGTGTTTATCGACAAATGGCAATAAACCCTATTCTGATTCTGATTCTGATGCGCCTTTCCACAAACATTTGGACAATCTTAAACCCAATGATTTTGTGAACAAAAAAATGCATAGAACCCTTGTTATGGCGTCTTGAGTTGAAAGGTCTGCGTTTTCCACAGGAGCTATGGCTGTTGCAAAGGTACTGCTTCTCACAGCGTTTGCCAATGGTGGCCTTGGTCCGTTGTTACTGCTCCTTGTACTGGATGTTGCAGATGGTGCATCTTGGATATTTCCAAATAGCGGAAGAAAATATTAGGAAATATAAACAGCTGGGCAGACTAAATCTTTTATTGATGTTACTACTTTCCAAAACGTCTTAGGATTGTTTAAGCTCTTGCGCTTAGGACCTTTTTGTTATTTATTCCATTTTGTACACTATCTCTCTGTCCGCTCTGGAGAGCAACTTCAGTGAGAGACTGATCCACCCTCAATGTGTGAAGGAGAGGTTTCGCAGGTCTTTCCTTCCTGCTGCTGTCAGACAAACAAACAAACAAACAAACAAACAAACACTGTTAGCCCTAAACACGTGTAACTATCTTACACATGTGCAATACTGACTTTAACCATGTGCAATACTGTAACATCCATCCATTTTCTACCGTTTGTTCCCTTTCAGGGTCACGGGTGACTGGAGCCTATCCCAGTGACTTCAGGCCTTAGGCGGGGTACACATAGACACATAGACATAGACACACAGATAACCATTCACTCTCACATTCATTCACTAGGGCCAATTTAGAGTTGCCAATATTGCCTAACACATGCATGTCTTTGGACGGTGGGAGGAAGCCGGAGAACCCGGAGAGAACCCACGGTAACACGGGGAGGACATGCAGACTCCACCCAGAGAGATCATGTGATGTTGGTCTGGTCCGGGAATCAAACCCATGATCTCCTTCTCGGGAGGCAAGAGCATGCACGATTTAGCCGTAGCCTGACGGAGCAGTCTAACTTAGATCGAGAAAAGTTTCTTGTAGTTCTAATAGAATCTGCTCCACCTAACTTTAAGTTTGAATCTGAAACATGAGAAAACAAAAAAAGGGGGTGGAATCTGTGCAATCTTTAGAGATTAAATAATTTCTCACAGGTTGTCTTTTGGGGTGTTTTCATAATTTGTGTATGTATCCTTTAGAATGGAGCTAAAATAATCTCCATCCATTCTCTTCATTGTTTTATACAAGCCTCCCCAACATTGCCAAAGTTGTATTGATGATTTTACTGAGATGCTTTCAGTTGTATGCACAGACTTTGATGGTTTGGTCATTACAGGTGATTTCAATGTATTGATAATCAATGTTGATAATATTTGTGACAGAAATGCTAAAGAGCTTGATGCTGTCTTCAGTCTTACTCAGCATGTGAGTGGCCCCACCCACAGCAGAGGGCTAGATCTCATAATTACAAAGGGGGAAAATATTTCAAACATCAGTGTGGTCTATGCTGCTCTGTCTGATCATTTCTGTATCTTCTTTGACATGTCTGTTTTTCCCAAACCACCGGCTGGTCTAGCAGCTGTTCAGAGGCTGGTCCTGCAGCTGTTCGGAGGCTGGTCCTGCAGTTATTAATAACAGCACAGGTGCACTGTTTATGGAAATGATAGACTTTGAAAATGTCTCATGTTCTAATGTAAATGATTTGTTGAACTCTGTAACATCTAGTGTTTTGAATGTTCTCGACATCATTGCCCCTTTGAAGGCTAAAATGGTTAAAAACAAGCTGAAGGCGCCATGGAGATGTTTCGGTCCGGGTACAGAAAAGGGAGTGCCGCTGGGCCGAACGGAAATGGCGCAAGTCAAAGCTTAAAGAGAGAAGTTGTACATGTACAACCTAATTTTATGTAGAACTAGGGAAATATATTTTTCTGAAATAATTGGAAGCTGCAGTAATAACTTGCGTATCCTGTTTGCCACAGTACACAGATTAACAAATCCTTCAGCTCAGCTGCCGTTAGAACTCATTTCCACATCAAGTGTAATGAGTTTGCATTATTCTTTAATAACAAAGTTCAGAGCATTAAAAATGCTATAAATCCCACAATGCAAAAAAATACCATTACTCATTTTACCCTCAATTCTGTTAGATCTGAGTGCTGCTTTTGACACTGTCGATCATGGGATCCTCTTACAAAGACTAGAGGACTGGGTGGGTATCACTGGCACTGCCCTAATCTGGTTAAGGTCCTATCTGGAAGACAGGAAGTACTTTGTTGAAATTGGTAGTTGTGTCTCAGACTACATGCCCCTGACCTGTGGACTGCCCCAAGGGTCAGTCCTGGGACCCCTTCTGTTCAACCTTTATATGCTGCCGTTAGGTCAGCTGATACGCAGCGAAAATGTGTCCTATCACAATTATACAGACGACACTCAGATCTATGTTTCACTGACGGCAGGTGAATATGGACCAGTGGATCCATTCTGTCACTGCATCCAACAGATCAGTGTGTGGATGCAAAACAACTTTCCCCAGCTGAACTCAGACAAGACTGAAATCATCGTCTTTGGCCCACAGAAACAAAGAGAAAGTTTTAGCGGTCACCCCCAGAGTCTGGCTCTAAAACATACAAACCAAGTTAGAAATCTGGGGGTAATAATTAACTCAGACTTGATCTTTAAAAGCCACATCAAATCAATAGCTTTTCACAATCTTAAAAACATTGCCAAAATAAAAAATATAGCGTCCAAACCAGATTTGGAGAAACTTATCAATCCGTTTGTCTCTAGTAGATTAGACTACTGTAACGGTCTGCTCACTGGCCTCTCAAAACGAGCTGTAAAACAGATGCAGTACATCCTGAACACTGCTGCTCGAGTCTTGACTAGAACCAGGAAGTACTATCACATTAGTCCTGTTCTCAGGTCCCTGCACTGGGCTCAGAGAATAGACTTTAAAGCAGCTCTGCTTGTGTAAAAGTTTCTCCATGACCTAGCACCAAAGTACATCTCGGACATGTTAATGCCATATGAACCATCTCGGAATCTGAGGACCTCTAGGACCGGCCTCCTGCTGGTGCCCAGAGTCAGGACTAAACATGGGGAATCTGCGTTTTAGTTTTATGCAGCTAAAATCTGGAACAGTCTTCCTGAAGATGTGAGACAGGGTTCTACTCTGACAATGTTCAAATCTAAGCTAAAAATGTTTTGTTTAGCCGTGCATATGACTGAAAGGATTATTATTATTTTTTGCACTCTTCTCTTTCATGTCTTAAACTGTTTTGTGATTTCTGTAATTTCTTTGTGATTTTAATGCATTTTTTTCCTGTTGAGTGAAGCACTTTGAATTGCCTTGTGTATGAAATGTGCTCTACAAATAAACTTGCCTTGCCTTGCCTTGATAGAATAGGTTGTCAGAAGCAGAGGATAGTGCTCAAGCTGCCATACTTCCCCCATAGTTGCTCCTAGGGCTGCGTAGCTGAAACTGCAGGTTTATATTTCTGTTCCTAACTGGCCTGACCATAAGCGATTTCAAAGAGGAAAGTTTTAAGCCTAGTCTTAAAGATGGGCTGCAAAGTTGTTTGAAATTGTGCTTTCAAGACATCGTCGGCCTTTAGTATCCAAGTCTTAATATATTCAGATACTCTGCTTAAAAAATAAACTATTATTTTAAAGAATTACGCTCTTTTGCTGCGTCCGTGTTTTTGCCTTCACATAACCCGGAAATGTGTCGTCATACCGTGACACTGTCTAGCCAACACTGAGGATATTTATACTGAAGTGGACAGCGAGTGCGAGCAAATTACAACTAAATCCTCGTCAAGTGAGCGATTTCAACAGATGATGAACAGCATATGTTGAAGAACATGTCCTGACTCATATATTTGAGCCTGAGCCTCGTCAGACCATGAAAATAGAGCGGATGAGAATGACTATGGGTAGACGGCGGCCGTGGATCTACATGCGCAGCGCCGTGCTGTGGATCTACACGCGCGGCGCCGGGCTCCTGCTGTGGATCCACATGGCCCGGCAGGGAGAGCCTCTGGGGAGAGCCCGGTGCGCGCCGGGAGGAGGAGCTCGCAGCGCGGCGCAGGGCTCTCCCAGGAGTCCAAGAACTGCGTTCACATAAACAAAAAGTTAGAAAGTTAGAGGGATTATTCCGTCGCTCTCACACCGAAGAATCCCTAAAAGCATGGAAAAGTTGCCTGCTGTCCTATAAGCAGGCTCTGCGTAAGGCCCAAACCAGATATTATTCAAATCTAATAGAAGTCAACAAAAGTAACACTAAATTCCTTTTCAGCACTGTAGCTAGGCTAACAAACTGTCACAGTGCAGTAGAGCCCTCAATCCCAGCTACACTTAGCTCTGATGATTTCCTCCTATTTTTTAATAATAAAATAAAAACAATCAGAGATAAATTAGATGAAATTACCCCTGCTATTAGCCCTGAACTAGCCCAAGCTGTAAATCTAACGTCCCATATAAATCCACCTGTAAACCTAGAAAGGTTCACAGCTGCTGATCAAGCAGAGATAACTTCAGCCATTATGTCCTCTAAAAGCTCAACTTGTGTCCTAGACCCCATTCCAAGCAGACTCCTCAAAGACATTCTTCCCCTAATTATAGACCCTATTCTTAATATAATAAATACTTCACTCGAAAGTGGCTATGTTCCACAGTCCTTCAAACATGCAGTCATTAAACCTCTTCTGAAAAAGCCTAATCTAGATCCCGACCTATTGGTAAACTACAGACCTATTTCAAATCTTCCCTTCGTCTCTAAAATCCTTGAAAAAGTTGTAGTAAAACAGCTTTGTCGCCACCTGCAGGACAATAACTTATTTGAAGTTTTCCAGTCAGGGTTCAGAGCCCACCACAGCACTGAAACTGCACTAGTTAAAGTCACAAATGATTTGTTATTAGCCGCTGACGATGGACTGGTCTCAATCCTGGTTCTGTTGGACCTCAGCGCAGCGTTTGACACCATCGACCACAACATTCTACTGCAGAGGTTAGAATGTGATGTAGGTGTTGGAGGAACAGCCCTCAGCTGGTTTAAATCCTATCTATCTGATAGGTTCCAATTTGTTAATGTAAACCAGAGCTCCTCACCAAGCTCTAAAGTAATTTACGGTGTGCCACAGGGTTCGGTACTCGGTCCAATTCTGTTTACTCTTTATATGCTACCATTAGGCAACATTATCAGAAAGCATGGCATTAACTTCCACTGCTATGCAGATGACACTCAGCTGTATTTATCAATGAAACCTGATCAGAGCGATCAAGTAGACAGACTTAGTACTTGTGTGAAGGAGATAAAAACCTGGATGACACTAAACTACCTGCTTCTTAACCCTGAAAAAACCGAGGTCATTGTGTTTGGCCCTAAGCATCTACGAGACGCTCTATCTGAGCAGATAGTCACACTGGACAATGTCAGTGTAGCCTCCAGTTCTACTGTAAGAAACCTTGGAGTCTTATTTGACCAGGAGCTCTCATTTAAAGCTCATATAAATCAAGCTTGTAAAACAGCCTATTTCCATTTGCGCAACATCGCCAAAATCAGAAGAATCCTGCCTAAAAGTGATGCTGAAAAACTTATCCATGCATTTGTAACGACTAGATTAGACTACTGTAACTCCCTGCTTGCAGCGTGTCCTAAAAGCTCCATAAAAAGCTTTCAACTGGTTCAAAATGCAGCAGCAAGATTACTAACATGAACAAAAAGAAGAGAGCACATTACGCCAGTGCTGAAGTCTCTTCACTGGCTCCCCGTCGAGTCTAGAATCAAATTCAAAATTCTACTCTTGACCTACAAAGCCATAAATGACATGGCCCCATCCTACCTCAAAGATGCTATAGAACCATATCATCCAAACAGAGCTCTTCGCTCTCAGAATGCTGGCCTTCTGGTGGTGCCAAGAGTCTCTAAAAGTACTGTAGGAGGTAGAGCGTTTAGCTACCAAGCTCCTGTGTTATGGAATCAGCTCCCGACCCATGTTAAATATGCTAACACAGTCTCTTCATTTAAGTCCAGGCTTAAAACGTTCCTCTTCGAAATCGCTTATGGTCAGAGTAGTTAGGAACAGAAAGATAAACCCACAGCTTCAGCTACGCTGCCCTAGGAGTAACTATGCTGGGGGAAGTATGACAGCTTGAGCACTATCCTCTTCTTCTTCTGACTACTTATGCTATCAAACAATATTTATTTTTTGATTCCACTTGCAAACTGTTCACCGCCTTCTTTTCTTTCTCTCACTCCTGAGGACCTGTGGACCCAGATGCCCCTCCCCTGGTGAAGTGGTCCCTGCCCTGTGTGGACGGTCCCTCATCTGCCTGAAGAGTGGCTCCAGTTCGCCTCAGTCGGTCCCTCATCTGCCTGAAGAGTGGGTCCAGCTCGCCTCCGACGGTCCCTCGTCTGCCTGAAGAGTGGGTCCAGCTCGCCTCCGACGGTCCCTCTTCTGCCTGAAGAGTGGGTCCAGCTCGACTCAGACGGTCCCTCTTCTGCCTGAAGAGTGGGTCCAGCTCGACTCAGACGGTCCCTCTTCTGCCTGAAGAGTGGGTCCAGCTCGACTCAGACGGTCCCTCATCTGCCTGAAGAGTGGGTCCAGCTCGACTCAGACGGTCCCTCTTCTGCCTGAAGAGTGGGTCCAGCTCCAGTCTCCTTGTGTCCGTCTGTCCGTCTGTGAGAGTCGGATCTCTCCTTCACTGGAACTCCTCCAGGTTTCTACGCTTTTCTCCCAAAGAGGTTTTTTTGTAGTTTTTCCTGGCCGAGAAGGAGAGTCTAAGGACAGAGGACCCTGGGACATCGTCCCTCGCCACCACAGACATTGTCTGACTTCATCGCCACCACAGACATTGTTGATTCATTTCTCCCTGTGGCCCTCAGAGGCATCTGTTGTTGTGATTTTGGGCCTTACAAAAATAAATTGATTTGATTTGATTTGATTTGATTTGATTTGACGCGCACTGACACGCACTTCCCAGACAATAACTATAACACAGCGGTCCATTCAACTTCCTGGTATATTTATTACGACCAGTAATATGCATCAACGTTGTCTTTATTGATAACTGGAGTGCATTTTGGGGAAAGCCCGGGCTCATACGCAGGGATGGCATCCATCCGACTTCGGAGGGTACATCCCTACTAGTTCGGAATTTGACCGATAGTCTTAGTCGTGTTAAGTGACCATCTAGGGATGAGCCCTGGGCGCAGAGCAGCAGTTTAAGACGCTCCTCTGTCGCTGAACTCTCGCCCGTTCTGTTACATGTGAAGTGTTCAGATTCAAGACAGATAGAGACTGTGTGTGTCCCTCGTGTCCCTCGTACAAATAATGCCAAAAAGTCACATCTCAGAAAAAATATTTCAGGCGTCAGACCAAATAACTTAAGGAAAATAACAATCACAAATGACACAAATATACAAATGAATAAACACGTAAAATGTGGACTGCTAAACATTAGAGCAATTTCCTCCAAATCGCTCTTAGTTAATGAATTAATTAGTGACTATAACATAGATCTTCTAGCTCTAACTGAAACGTGGCTTCAACAAGACGACTACGTCAGACTAAATGAGTCCACCCCACCCACCCATGTTAACTTTCAGACTGCCAGGAGCACAGGCCGAGGTGGTGGTGTGGCAGTGATCTCACACTCAACCCTACTCATGAGCCCTAAAACTAACAATGCATTTCACTCATTTGAAAGCCTTATGCTGTCAATCACATGTCCAAATATGAAAAACCAAAAAGGAGTTTTGTTCATAGTTATCTACCGACCTCCTGGTCCCTACTCAGAGTTTTTAACAGAGTTTTCTGACTTTATATCAAACTTAGTGTTAGCCTGGGATAAAATAGTTATAGCTGGAGACTTTAATATCCACGTGAACATGAGTGATGACGCTCTCAGTAATGCCTTCAGCGCCTTGTTAGACAGCATTGGTTTCACTCAGAAAATGTAAATAAAGCGACTCACACCCATAAGAACACTTCCTAACGTATGGAACAGAGATTAGTGACCTCATTGTCCTCCCTCAAACCCCTATATTGTCAGATCATTTCCTAATTACCTTTCAGTTTATTCTTAAAGATCATCCAGTCCCACAGAATAAAGTTATAATGAAAAGGACAATATCTGAAAAATCGATCTCAAAATTCAAAGAAATAATGGAGCCAATATTCAGTGACATGTCATGTGATCCTGCTGAGAACAGCTTTAGTCCCAGTTTAAGTGATCAATTTGTCGACTTGACCATGTATTCTCTGAAGTCTGCTCTTGACGTTGTCGCGCCGTTAAAACAGAAGGTAATTAGGCCAAAGCGCGCCTCCCCATGGTACAACCAAGAACTGCGTTCACATAAACAAAGAGTTAGAAAGTTAGAGGGATTATTTCGTTGCTCTCACACCGAAGAATCCATGAAAGCATGGAAAAGTTGCCTGCTGTCCTATAAGCAGGCTCTGCGTAAGGCCCAAACCAGATATTATTCAAATCTAATAGAAGTCAACAAAAGTAACACTAAATTCCTTTTCAGCACTGTAGCTAGGCTAACAAACTGTCACAATGCCCTCAATCCCAGCTACACTCAGCTCTGATGATTTCCTCCTATTTTTTAACAATAAAATAAAAACAATCAGAGATAAATTAGATGAAATTACCCCCGCTATTAGCCCTGAACTAGCCCAAGCTTTAAATCTAACGTCCCATATAAATCCACCTGTAAACTTAGAAAGGTTCACAGCTGTTGATCAAGCAGAGATAACTTCAGCCATCATGTCCTCTAAAAGCTCAACTTGTGTCCTAGACCCCATTCCAAGCAGACTCCTCAAAGACATTCTCCCCTAATAAATACTTCACTCGAAAGTGGCTATGTTCCACAGTCCTTCAAACATGCAGTCATTAAACCTCTTCTGAAAAAGCCTAATCTAGATGCCGACCTATTGGTAAACTACAGACCTATTTCAAATCTTCCCTTCGTCTCTAAAATCCTTGAAAAAGTTGTAGTAAAACAGCTTTGTCGCCACCTGCAGGATAATAACTTATTTGAAGTTTTCCAGTCAGGGTTCAGAGCCCACCACAGCACTGAAACTGCACTAGTTAAAGTCACAAATGATTTGTTATTAGCCGCTGACGATGGACTGGTCTCAATCCTGGTCCTGTTGGACCTCAGCGCAGCGTTTGACACCATTGACCACAACATTCTACTGCAGAGGTTAGAATGTGATGTAGGTGTTGGAGGAACAGCGCTCAGCTGGTTTAAATCCTATCTATCTGATAGGTACCAATTTGTTAATGTAAACCAGAGCTCCTCACCTTGCTCTAAAGTAATTTACGGTGTGCCACAGGGTTCGGTACTCGGTCCAATTCTGTTTACTCTTTATATGCTGCCATTAGGCAACATTATCAGAAAGCATGGCATTAACTTCCACTGCTATGCAGATGACACTCAGCTGTATTTATCAATGAAACCTGATCAGAGCGATCAAGTAGACAGACTTAGTACTTGTGTGAAGGAGATAAAAACCTGGATGACACTAAACTACCTGCTTCTTAACCCTGAAAAAACCGAGGTCATTGTGCTTGGCCCTAAGCATCTACGAGATGCTCTATCTGAGCAGATAATCACACTGGACAATGTTAGTGTAGCCTCCAGTTCTACTGTAAGAAACCTTGGAGTCTTATTTGACCAGGAGCTCTCATTTAAAGCTCATATAAATCAAGCTTGTAAAACAGCCTATTTCCATTTGTGCAACATCGCCAAAATCAGAAGAATCCTGCCTAAAAGTGATGCCGAAAAACTTATCCATGCATTTGTAACGACTAGATTAGACTACTGTAACTCCCTGCTTGCAGCGTGTCCTAAAAGCTCCATAAAAAGCTTTCAACTGGTTCAAAATGCAGCAGCAAGATTACTAACAGGAACAAAAAGAAGAGAGCACATTACACCAGTGCTGAAGTCTCTTCACTGGCTCCCTGTCGAGTTTAGAATCAAATTTAAAATTCTACTCCTGACCTACAAAGCCATAAATGACATGGCCCCATCCTACCTCAAAGATGCTATCGAACCATATCATCCAAACAGAGCTCTTCGCTCTCAGAATGCCGGCCTTCTGGTGGTGCCAAGAGTCTCCAAAAGGTGCCAAAAGTACTGTAGGAGGTAGAGCGTTTAGCTACCAAGCTCCTGTGTTATGGAATCAGCTCCCGACCCATGTTAAATATGCTGACACAGTCTCTTCATTTAAGTCCAGGCTTAAAACGTTCCTCTTCGAAATCGCTTATGGTCAGAGTAGTTAGGAACAGAAACATAAACCCACAGCTTTAGCTACGCTGCCCTAGGAGTAATTATGCTGGGGGAAGTATGACAGCTTGAGCACTATCCTCTTCTTCTGACTACTTATGCTATCAAACAATATTTATTTTTTGATTCCACTTGCAAACTGTTCACTGCCTTCTTTTTCTTTCTTTCACTCCTGAGGACCTGTGGACCCAGATGCCCCTCCCCTGGTGAAGTGGTCCCTGCCCTGTGTGGACGGTCCCTCATCTGCCTGAGGAGTGGGTCCAGCTCGCCCCCGACGGTCCCTCATCTACCTGAGGAGTGGGTCCAGCTCGACTCCGACGGTCCCTCATCTGCCTGAAGAGTGGGTCCAGTTCGCCTCAGTCGGTCCCTCATCTGCCTGAAGAGTGGGTCCAGTTCGCCTCAGTCGGTCCCTCATCTGCCTGAATAGTGGGTCCAGTTCGCCTCAGTCGGTCCCTCATCTGCCTGAAGAGTGGGTCCAGTTCGCCTCAGTCGGTCCCTCATCTGCCTGAAGAGTGGGTCCAGTTCGCCTCAGTCGGTCCCTCATCTGCCTGAAGAGTGGGTCCAGCTCCAGTCTCCCTCGTGTCCGTCTGTCCGTCTGTGAGAGTCGGATCTCTCCTTCACTGGAACTCCTCCAGGTTTCTACGCTTTTTTCCCAAAGAGGTTTTTTTTGTAGTTTTTCCTGGCCGAGAAGGAGAGTCTAAGGACAGAGGACCCTGGGACATCGTCCCTCGCCACCACAGACATTGTCTGACTCCCTCGCCACCACAGACATTGTCTGACTTCATCGCCACCACAGACATTGTTGATTCATTTCTCCCTGTGGCCCTCAGAGGCAACTGTTGTTGTGATTTTGGGCCTTACAAAAATAAATTGATTTGATTTGATTTGATTTGATAAAGTTAGCACTCTCCCCGTGAACAACAACAACAGCCATCTCGCACACGGCGTCAGTCAGATAGCCTCATACGGCGACACGAAAAGCACAGACAACTGCCTTGATCTCGCAATGTACTTTTTCGCATATTCAAGTAGATACTTTGCGAGGTTTTGGAAACTGTCTTCCGTGAAATGTCGGTAGCACATAGCACTGGACCAGACTTGCCACACATGCCGCTGAAACATTCTCTGAGTCCAGGAAAAATGTGTCCAAAAACGTCCTCTACTCTTCCGTTTTGGCCAGTCATTTCCCTCTTTAGAGCAGTGCAGTGCTTCACATCTACGTGTTATTGCAAGATTCGTCGTGTAAAAAGTAAAATTCCGCTCTGTTGAGCACGTTTCAGAAGAGAACAATGAGGGTCGGCTACAGCGTGTTCCCGGTGTGACGACACTGATTTCACAACCGCTCTTAAAGCAATTGATTACAAAGGCGGTTGCTATGGCGTTTTCTCGGGTTTGGCCGAAATAACTCGTGACATTTTTTTGTCATTGGTTAAAACTAACCGTCCAGACTTCGTTGTGAAAAAATGAAATCTATATTCCACTTATTAACCAACATTGCAACCCATCTTTAAATGAAGAGATTGTGTCGGCCTCTTTAAATCAAATAAAATCAAATCAATTCATTTTTGTAAGGCCCAAAATCACAACAACAGTTGCCTCTGAGGGCCAACATTAACATGGACAGGAGCTGATTCCATAACACTGGAGCTTGGTAGCTAAACGCTCTACCTCCTACTCTGCTTTTAGAGAATCTTGGGGCCACCAGAAGGCCAGCATTTTGAGAGCAAAGAGCTCTGTTTGGATAATATGGTTCTATAGCATCTTTGAGGTAAGATGGGGCCATGTCATTTATGGCTTTGTAGGTCAGGAGTGGGATTTTAAAATTTGATTCTAAACTCGACAGGGAGCCAGTAAGCAATGGCGTAATATGCTCTCTTCTTTTAGTTCCTGTTAATAATCTTGCTGCTGCATTTTTAATCAATATTGTAGGGTATTCTTACTAGTACAAGTACTGTAAGGTTATGAATGTCCTCCCACTTTTGAAAGGGGGGGACGTTCAGGGTTGATATCGATTAAAGAATCGTTCAAGAATTCAAACATGGCACACTGCAGTGTGGGTATGTTTGATATCATATTTTAAGAGTAAATTGGGGCAACAGCCGTATATTCGCCATTTAACAACTCTATAATCAAATATCTAATTTAATTTATTTATTAAAAATTAATTTGCTCGTTGATCTGAAGGTTTGTGAGAACGCAACTGTGACATTGACCCCTTTTCTGGAAATGAATGAACACTTTATCAACTGAAGCTTTTTCTACTATGGAACACGCCTGGACGAATGAGGGATTACACCGACATTTATCAAATGAGGTTGATGAAGATTTAATGACCAAATAACTAAACAGATATATGAATATGGAATATGCAAATTAGTCGATAACAGATGTAAGCGCTAGACATGATTGTTCTGGATCTGTCTAGTTGTGTGTGTTAATTCTAAGATGACGTGAAATGAAGCCTGCGTAAATTCAGCCTGGAAGACCTAACTCCACCCATCTACGTCAAGGCCACCTGCTCCCCAGCTCAACCAACGCACCCAGTCCGGCCTGTCCGTCTGTGGGAGTTCAGATAATAATAATAAATATAGCCGCAAGCGGCAATGATCGGCCCTCGCTACGCCGCCGCCACGCCGCAAGAGGAGGGGGCGCTAACGCGCCCCAATTGTCCTTTTATTACGCCTACTGCTGAATCTGTGACGCTGTCACATCTTCTCCCCTTTGTTTTACCATCAAAAAGCAATTTTATTTTGAATTCTTGGCAAAATGTGCGGCTTTGCCGCACAGACATCGTGACTCTTTGAATAAAAATGTGGATAAATTTTGATGGTCCACCCCTGAAGATGAGTCTCACCAAATTTCAGGTTAATAGGGCTGACGCCCTAAGAGGAGTTTGTGAAAGTCTAAAGTGTAAACATGTTCTGGCGATTTCCCCATTGGAATAACATGGAAGGTTTCGGTCATCGTTACGGCAACGCCATAACAATTATGACATGGGTCTCATTGACTTTTTTGATGGGGATTCTAAAATTGAGTTGTGTGTCAAATTTCATATAATTTCGCAAAACTAAACATTTAACCTCCATATAAAATCTGTAGGGGGCGCTGTGGCGCCAAATTAATTTATTTCACTTCAAGTAGGTTTAGGGCAAAGAGTTTAACAACTGATTCTAATTTGACGCAATTCGGACTTTATCTGCGCAAACGGCAGAAATGTAAAATTTGGGAGATTTCTGAAATTCTTGCTACAGTTTGCGGCTTCGCCGCACAGAGACCGTGACTGGTATCAATGTAATTTGGATAACTTTTGATATCCCACTCCTCAGTAGCATTTTCACCAAATTTCAGCTTTTTAGGGCCAACGCCCTGGGAGGAGTTCGTAAAAGTACGACGTTTGGAAAAACTCCAAAGTCATGTTTAGCCATTTTTGAACCAATATGGCTGACATTTGGTTGGGCGGACGGCGTTGCCGTAATAATATTTTTTACTTCTCTTGTCACCATCTACCTCTGCGCCAAATTTCATGATTCTACGATCAGATTTTTCTTGGGTCTTTTCCCATCTCTCAATGCATTTTTGGTACATTTGGGGGCGCTGACGCGTCAATTTTTTTTATTTTAGAAAAGGGAAATAGCCAGAATGTAGAGAGGCACGATTTTTAGAGGTGTGCAAATTTTTGTGACTTTTCGTCAATGTTCACTGGGTGAAAAATAGGGGGGTTGGTCCCAAGAAGAAGAAGAAGAAGAAGAAGAAGAAGAAGAAGAAGAAGAAGAAGAAGAAGAAGAAGAAGAAGAAGAAGAAGAAGAAGAAGAAGAAGAAGAAGAATTAAAGCCGCAAGCGGCATCCAACGGCCCTCGCGGGCCGCCGGCCTTCCGACTCTGCTCTCTGCATTTTACAAAGATGGCGCTAACGCAATTGTCTAAGAACTAAGACAGCGACACATTGTACATGTTCAATGCTGTGCTTAACCAGTGCAAATGAACACAAATATCGATCGAATGTGCAGCTCCAGCGCACAGAGACCGTGACACTTGGAATAAAAATATGGATAACTTTTGATGCCCCGCTTGTGTAGATTATTTTCCCAAAATATGAGCTTGATCGAGCTATTGCCCACAGAGGAGTTTGTTAAAGTGTGAAGCATAAATGTGAACATTTCAAGGATTTGGCGTTTTTCCCATTTGTGACATATATTTGCGGCTCTACCGCACAGAGACCCTAGTACTTAAAATCAAAATATGGATAACTTTTGATGCCCCGCTTGTGTAGATGATTCTCCCCAAATATGAACTTGATCGGGTAATCGCCCTAGGAGGAGTTTGTTAAAGTGTGAAGTGTAAAAATGTGGTCATTTTAGAGATTTTGCGGTTTCCCCATAGGGATAACATGGGATGTTTCTGTCATCGCTACGGCTACGCTTTACCAAATATGACTTTGGCTCCCATACTTTTAATTTGGGGATGGCAAATTAGAATTTTGTTCAAAATATCATGTCATTTGGAAAAACTCTATTGTTTATAGGCCACTCTGAAGGCCAAATAGTCAGAATTCTGGGAAACGTTTGCGGCTCCGTCGCACAGAGACCGTAAAAGTTATCCTTAAAATTTGGATAACTTTAGATGCCCCACTTGTCTAGAGGACGTACACCGATTTTGAGGTTCGTGGGCAAAACGCACTAGGAGGAGTTCGTTAAAGTGTGAAACATAAAAATGTGGATATTTGAGAGATTTTGCGGTTTTCCCATAGGGATAACATGGGAGGTTTCTGTCATCGCTACGACTACGCCGTAAAAAATAAGGCATTTGTCTGATTGGCTTTTTTGATCGGGACGCCAAAATAGAATTTTGGGTAAAGTTTAGAACATTTTGGTAAAACTAATTTTTGACCTTCAATGTTAATTTAAAGGTCACTCTGTAGGGGGCGCTATCGCGCCCATTTAAATTTTGTCATCATAAACTTGTCCAAACTAGAAAGTTTAACAACTGATTCAAATTTGGTCCTAATCGGACTCGTTTTGATCAAATGGGAGCAATTTTTAGATCTGCAATATTCCAAAATAAGTTGTCCAACTTTGCGGCTGCGTCGCACACTGACCGTAAAAGGTATCTCAAAAAATTGGATAACTTTAGATGCCTCACTTGTCCAGAGGACGTACGCCGATTTTGAAGTCGGTGGGCAAAACGCCCTAGGAGGAGTTCGTCAAAGTTTGACGTGAACAAAATGGCTAACACAGCGTGTTTTCATTTTCAAAGGAAGATGGTGGCCATAGGGTAAGTCTGGGGGCGTGGCCACAATAATATTTTTTTTTTTGTCCTCACAAGAGGAATGCGTGTCCCGAATTTCGTACCTCTACGACAAAGTTGACCTCGGGGCGTCTTCCATAGGCGCAATGTATTTTGACTTTTGTCGGTGGCGCTGTCGCGCCATTTTTTAACGCAAAAAAAAATGGCCCAGAAAAAACAAAATTTTTCGCCGATTCTGAATTTTGGGCAAAGTTTGGTGAGTTTTTGAGCATGTTCAGGGGGTCAAATTAGAGATCAAAGCGCTGAAGAAGAACAAGAAAAATAATAAAAATTAAAGCCGCAAGCGGCATCCAACGGCCCTCGCGGGCCGCCGGCCTTCCGACTCTGCTCTCTGCATTTTACAGAGATGGCGCTAACGCAATTGTCTAAGAACTAAGACAGCGACACATTGTACATGTACAATGCTGTGCTTAACCAGTGCAAATGAACACAAATGTCGATGCCCCGCTTGTGTAGATGATTTTCACCAAATATGAGCTTGATCGAGCTTTTGCCCACAGAGGAGTTCATTAAAGTGTGAAGCATAAAAGTGAACATTTCAAGGATTTGGCGTTTTTCCCATTTGTGACATATATTTGTGGCTCTACCGCACAGAGACCCTAGTACTTAAAATCAAAATATGGATAACTTTTGATGCTCCGCTTGTGTAGATGATTCTCCCCAAATATGAACTTGATCGGGTAATCGCCCTAGGAGGAGTTTGTTAAAGTGTGAAGTGTAGAAATGTGGTCATTTTAGAGATTTTGCGGTTTCCCCATAGGGATAACATGGGATGTTTCTGTCATCGCTACGGCTACGCTTTACCAAATATGACTTTGGCTCCCATACTTTTAATTTGGGGATGGCAAATGAGAATTGTGTGCAAAATGTCATGTCATTTGGAAAAACTCTTGTTTATAGGCCACTCTGAAGGCCAAATAGTCCAAATTCTGCGAAAAGTTTGCGGCTCCGTCGCACAGAGACCGTAAATGTTATCCATAAAATTTGAATAACTTTAGATTCCCCACTTGTCTAGAGGAGGTACACCGATTTTGAGATCGGTGGGCCAAACGCACTAGGAGGGGTTCGTTAAAGTGTGAAGCGTAAAAATGTGGTGATTTGAGCGATTTTTCGATTTTCCCATAAGGATAACATGGGATGTTTCTGTCATCGCTACGGTTACGCCGTACAAAATATGACTTTGGCTCTCATACTTGTATGATCAGGATGGCAAATTAGAATTTTGTGCAAAATATCATGTCATTTGGAAAAACTCTATTGTTTATAGGCCACTCTGAAGGCCAAATAGTCAGAATTCTGGGAAACGTTTGCGGCTCCATCGCACAGAGACCGTAAAAGTTATCCTTAGAATTTTGATAACTTTAGATGCCCCACTTGTCTAGAGGACGTACACCAATTTTGAGGTTGATGGGCAAAACGCACTAGGAGGAGTTCGTTAAAGTGTGAAACAGAAAAATGTGGATATTCGAGAGATTTAGCGGTTTTCCCATAGGGATAACATGGGAGGTTTATGTCATCGCTACGACTACGCCGTAAAAATTAAGGCATTTGTCTGATTGGCTTTTTTGATCAGGACGCCAAAATAGAATTTTGGGTCAAGTTTAGAAAATGTTGGTAAAACTAATTTTTGACCTTCAATGTTAATTTAAAGGTCACTCTGTAGGGGGCGCTATCGCAGCCATTTCAATTTTGTCAGCCTAAACTGGTCCAAACTAGAAAGTTTAACAACTGATTCAAATTTGGTCCTAATCGGACTTGTTTTGATCAAATGGGAGCATTTTTTAGATCTGCAATATTCCAAAATAAGTTGTCCAACTTTGCGGCTGCGCCGCACACAGACCGTAAAAGGTATCTCAAAAAATTTGATAACTTTAGATGCCCCACTTGTCCAGAGGACGTCCGCTGATTTTAAAGTCGGTGGGCAAAACGCCCTAGGAGGAGTTCGTCAAAGTTTGACGTGAACAAAATGGCTAACACAGCTTGTTTTCATTTTCAAAGGAAGATGGCGGGCATAGGGTAAGTCTGGGGGCGTGGCCACTATAATATTTTTTTTTTGTCCTCACAAGAGGAATGCGTGTCCCGAATTTCGTAGCTCTAAGACAAAGTTGACCTCGGGGCGTCTCCCATAGGCGCAATGTATTTTGACTTTTGTTGGTGGCGCTGTCGCGCCATTTTTTAACGAAACAAAAAATGGCCCAGAAAAAATCAAATTTTTTGCCGATTCTGAATTTTGGGCAAAGTTTGGTGAGTTTTTGAGCATGTTCAGGGGGTCAAATTAGAGCTCAAAGCGCTGAATTCACTCATTGTTGACTATTTCTGTCATAGCAGGAGTAAGTATGCATGATCCATGCCTTCGGCATGGGCTAGTTCACTGTACTTGCCAGGGGCGACGGGGTACCAAACATGCGGGCTGCGCCCGCATGTTTGGTCAGACAGTTGCAACGCTGCCTTTGGCAGCGTTGCGGGAGCAATAGGCCCTCCGCCCTGCTGGGGCTCGGGCCTAATAATAATATTTTTAGCAAAAACAATATAGCCGTTTTTTCTATAACAACAAATTATACATCGTTTGAAAGCTCTAAGCCTTCCCCATGCCGCCATGGGGTGGAATCATCATTACGAGCGCTTACGCGCTCGTCACTCCCTATTTCGTCGGGATGCCCCGCCCACTCCCCATAGACTTCCATTGATTTGAGCAGAAACAAGCATGGCCCATGCCTGCGGCATGGATTCTCGCGTACGGGACGATGCCAGGAGGGTTTTTGGAGGAATGCAGCGCTTCGCGCTGCTGTTGTCAACAATTTGTGAATGGGCTACGCCCATTCACAAATTGTTGACTATTTCTGTCATAGCAGGAGTAAGTATGCATGATCCATGCCTTCGGCATGGGCTAGTTCACTGTACTTGCCAGGGGCGACGGGGCACCAAACATGCGGGCTGCGCCCGCATGTTTGGTCAGACAGTTGCAACGCTGTCTTCGGCAGCGTTGCGGGAGCAATAGGCCCTCCGCCCTGCTGGGGCTCGGGCCTAATTAAAGCCGCAAGCGGCATCCAACGGCCCTCGCGGGCCGCCGGCCTTCCGACTCTGCTCTCTGCATTTTACAGAGTTGGCGCTAACGCAATTGTCTAAGAACTAAGACAGTGACACATTGGACATGTACAAAGCTGTGCTTAACCAGTGCAAATGAACACAAATGTCGGTCAAATGTGCAGCTCCAGCGCACAGAGACCGTGACACTTGGAATAAAAATATGGATAACTTTTGATGCTCCGCTTGTGTAGATTATTTTCCCCAAATATGAGCTTGATCGAGCTATTGCCCACAGAGGAGTTCATTAAAGTGTGAAGCATAAATGTGAACATTTCAAGGATTTGGCGTTTTTCCCATTTGTGACATATATTTGCGGGTCCGCCACACAGAGACCGTAGCACTTAAAATCAAAATATGGATAACTTTTGATGCCCCATTTGTGTTGATGATTTCCCCAAATATGAGCTTGATCGGGCAATCGCCCTGGGAGGAGTTGGTTAAAGTGTGAAGCGTGAAAACGTGGTCATTTTAGAGATTTCGCTGTTTTCCCATTTGTGACATATATTTGCGGGTCCGCCACACAGAGACCGTAGCACTTAGAATCAAAATATGGATAACTTTTGATGCCCCGCTTGTGTAGATGATTTTCCCCAAATATGAGTTTGATCGGACAATCGCCCTAGGAGGAGTTTGTTAAAGTGTGAAGCGTAAAAATGTGGTGATTTGAGCGATGTTGCGGTTTTCCCATAGGGATAACATGGGATGTTTCTGTCATCGCTACGGTTACGCCGTACAAAATATGACTTTGGCTCTCATACTTGTATGATCAGGATGGCAAATTAGAATTTAGTGCAAAATATCATGTCATTTGGAAAAACTCTATTGTTTATAGGCCACTCTGAAGGCCAAATAGTCAGAATTCTGGGAAAAGTTTGCGGCTCCATCGCACAGAAACCGTAAAACTTATCCTTAAAATTTGGATAACTTTAGATGCCCCACTTGTCTAGAGGACGTACACCGATTTTGAGGTTGGTGGGCAAAACGCACTAGGAGGGGTTCGTTAAAGTGTGAAACATAAAAATGTGGATATTTGAGAGATTTGGCGCTTTTCCCATAGGGATAACATGGGAGGTTTCTGTCATCGCTACGACTACACCGTAAAAATTAAGGCATTTGTCTGATTGGCTTTTTTGATCGGGACGGCAAAATAGAATTTTGGGTAAAGTTTAGAACATTTTGGTAAAACTAATTTTTGACCTTCAATGTTAATTTAAAGGTCACTCTGTAGGGGGCGCTATAGCGCCCATTTCAACTGGCCCATTTCACTGGTCCAAACTAGAAAGTTTAACAACTGATTCAAATTTGGTCCTAATCGGACTCGTTTTGATCAAATGGGAGCAATTTTTAGATTAGCAATATTCCAAAATAAGTGGTCCAAATTTGCGGCTGCGCCGCACACAGACCGTAAAAGGTATACCAAAAATTTGGATGACTTTGGATGCCCCACTTGTCCAGAGGACGTACACCGATTTTGAAGTCGGTGGGCAAAACGCCCTAGGAGGAGTTTGTGAAAGTTTGACGTGAACAAAATGGCTAACTCAGCTTGTTTTCATTTTCAAAGGAAGATGGCGGGCATAGGGTAAGTCTGGGGGCGTGACCACAGTAATATTTTTTTTTTGTCCTCAAGAGAAGAATGCGTGTCCCGAATTTCGTAGCTCTACGACAAAGTTGACCTCGGGGCGTCTCCCATAGGCGCAATGTATTTTGACTTTTGTCGGTGGCGCTGTCGCGCCATTTTTTAACGAAAAAAAAAAATGGCCCAGAAAAAACAAAATTTTTCGCCGATTCTGAATTTTGGGCAAAGTTTGGTGAGTTTTTGAGCATGTTCAGGGGGTCAAATTAGAGCTCAAAGCGCAGAAGAAGAACAATAAAAAATATAGCCGCAAGCGGCAATGATCGGCCCTCGCCACGCCGCCGCCACACCGCCGCCACGCCGCAAGTGGAGGGGGCGCTAACGCGCCCCAATTGTCCTTTTATTACGCCTACTGCTGAATCTATGACGCTGTCACATCTTCTCCCCTTTGTTTTACCATCAAAAAGCTTTTTTATTTTGAATTCTTGGCAAAATGTGCGGCACAGACACCGTGACTCTTTGAATAAAAATGTGAATAACTTTTGACGGTTCACCCCTGAAGATGAGTCTCACCAAATTTCAAGTTAATAGGGCTAACGCCCTGGGAGGAGTTTGTGAAAGTCTAAAGTGTAAACATGTTCTGGCGATTTTCCCATTGGAATAACGTGGGAGGTTTTGGTCATCGCTACGGCAAAACCATAACAATTATGACATGGGTCTTATTGACTTTTTTGATGGGGATGCTAAAATTGAGTTGTGTGTCAAATTTCATATAATTTCGCAAAACTAAACATTTAACGTCCATATAAAATCTGTAGGGGGCGCTGTGGCGCCAAATTAATTTCTTTCACTTCAAGTAGGTTTAAGGCAAAGAGTTTAACAACTGATTCTAATTTGACGCAATTCGGACTTTATCTGCGCAAACGGCAGAAATGTTAAATTTGGGAGATTTCTGAAATTCTAGCTAAAGTTTGCGGCTTCGCCGCTCAGAGACCGAAACAGGTATCAATGTAATTTGAATAAGTTTTGATGTCCCACTCCTCAGTACCATTTTCACCAAATTTCAGCTTTTTAGAGCCAACGCCCTGGGAGGAGTTGGTAAAAGTACGACGTTAGGAAAAACTCCCGAGTCATGCTTAGCCATTTTTGAACCAATATGGCCGACTTTTGGTTGGGCGGACGGCGTTGCCGTGATAATATTTTTTACTTCTCTTGTCACCATCTACCTCTGCGCCAAATTTCATGATTCTACGATCAGATTTTTTTGGGGTCATTTCCTATCTCTCAATGCATTTTTGGTACATTTGGGGGCGCTGAGGTGCCAATTTCTTTTATTTTAGAAAAGGGAAATAGCCAGAATGTAGAGAGGCACGATTTTTAGAGGTTTGCAAATTTTTGTGACTTTTCGTCAATGTTCACTGGGTGAAAAATAGGGGGGTTGGTCCCTAGAAGAAGAAGAAGAAGAAGAAGAAGAAGAAGAAGAAGAAGAAGAAGAAGAAGAAGAAGAAGAAGAAGAAGAAGAAGAAGAAGAAGATGCGAAAACAATGTTTCCCATTTTTCAAATATCATAAACTATACATTTTCAAGCGCTTTCCTACCTCATGGTGTGGGTCCCTGGTCACTGACGGGTACTTTTGTTAATTTTGAGTGGGCTCCGCCCACTTTGTGTTTTTGGCCCTCTATACAGTAATAATGTTCAATTTTTGCATTACATGCTTACATGCACGGAACATGCAAGAGATGGGGAACATATTCGTGAGCTACTTAGCGCAAATGAGTGCTTTGCATGGGGTCGTCATCCCAATTTAAAGTGCACGTTTAGTGCGCACTTTTGCACGGGCTTCGCTCGTTTACAACAGTAATGTTCCATTTTCTACTACTAATTAGTATGCACGGGGCGTGCATGAGTGGAGGAGTGCGTTCTTGAGTGTTTGGAAGTGGGCGAGCGCTTCGCGCTCGATTTCGTGCGCATTACGTGCACACTTTCGCAGCCGTGCTTTGCAAGCCTCTCGCCAGCTTGTGGCGCTCGGGCCTAATAATATTTTCAGCAAAAACAATATAGTCGTTTCCACTAGAAATACAAATTATACATCGTTTGAAAGCTCTAAGCCTTCCCCATGCCGCCATTGGGTGGAATCATCATTACGAGAGCTTACGCGCTCGTCACTCCCTATCCCGTCGGGGTTCCCCACCCACTCCCCATAGACTTCCATTGATTTGAGCTGAAACAAGCATGGCCCATGCCTGCGGCATGGACTCTCGCGTACAGGACGATGCCAGGAGGGTTTTTGGAGGCTGGCCTGAGCAGGGCTGCTCTGGAGCTCTGCTCTGACGATGTCAAGCCAAAGAAGGACTGGATAAGGTTCTGTGATCTGCGTTCTCCTTGGCTCTGAGGCATTTCTCAGATAAAAAGGTCGTTGTACTGATTCACCGGTGAGGCTGAGATAATTTTGATCCAAAAGAAGTCATTTGATGGAAAAAGTTATTTCCAACGTTCAAAGCTCTGCTGTCTGCAGAGATGCCATAAATCTCCACATGGACTGTTGTACGTGATAACGCCTTAGCCCGCATTCCTGTCACCATGACAACGTGAAGAGGTAATCTGCTTATCCTACAATATATTCTTATATGGATTCTGTCTGGAGATTTTTGCTTTATTGCAAGTCCCTAAAACATTTTTTTTGTGGATTTACCTTCAGCTTTTAAAAGATAATTGCTGTGTTAATCAAACAATACCTCCAGAAACCAGCTGTACTCAATATATATCTAGGTGTGATTTAAAATCTGAATTGCTCTGTGAAGAGCTTTTTAAAAATTATAATGAAAAAATAAAGAAACATCAGCGTCCAAAACTCTCAGCTTCACAAATGTTCACGCAAATTGTTTATGCTCCAGAGGGTTCAAGAACAATTCTGGTCCTTTAGGCCCTTTTGGGTCCAGGCTGGTTCCAAGACTTAGCCAAGAAAGGAGGGCTTTGATACAGACTAGATTCTTGGGCCTGTTCCTTGGTCCTTTAGGCCCTTTTGGATCCAAGCTGGTTCCAAGACTAAGCCCAGAAAGGAGGGCTTTGATTGAGGCTAGTTTTCTGTGGCCTGTTCCTTCGTCCTTTTGGCCCTTTTGGGAACAGGATGGTTCCAAGACTCAGCCCAAAAAGGAGGGATTTGATGCAGAGTAGACTCTGGGAGCTCTGGCCTGGTCTTTTTGGCCCTTTTGGGTCCAGGCTGGTTCCAAGACTTAGCCCAGAAAGGAGGACTTTGAGGCTAGTCTCGGGGGCCTGTTCCTTCGTCCTTTTGGCCGTTTTTGGCTAAATGCTGGTTCCAGGACTATGCCCAGAAATTAGGGATTTAATTCAGGGTAGATTCTGGGAGCTTTGGCCTGGTTTTTTCTGCCCTTTTGGGGCCAGGCTGGTGCCAAGGCTTAGCCCCGAAAGGAGGGTTTTGATACAGACTAGATTATTGGGCCTGTTCCTTGGTCCTTTAGGCCCTTTTGGATCCATGCTCGTTCCAAGACTTAGTCCAGAAAGGAGGGCTTTTGATACAGACTAGATTCTTGGGCCTTTTCCTTGGTCCTTTAGGCCCTTTTTTGGAACAGGATGGTTCCAAGACTTAGCCCAGAAAGGAGGGCTTTGATACAGACTAGATTCTTGGGCCTGTTCCTTGGTACAGGCTGGTTCCAAAACTTAGCCCAGAAAGGGGGCTTTAATACAGGTTAGACTCGTTCCTTCGTCTCTTTAGCCCTTTTTGGCGGAATGCTGGTTCCAAGACTTAGCACAGAAAGGAGAGATTTGATTTAGGCTGGACTGCGGGGGCTCTGGCCAGGTCCTTATGGCCCTTTTATGCTGGTTCCAGGACTTAGCCCAGAAAGGAGGGAGTTGATTCAGAGTAGACTCTGGGAGTTCTGGCGGGTCTTTTTGGCAGTTTTGGGTCTAGGCTGGTGCCATGACGTAGCCCAGAAAGGAGGGCTTTGATTGAGGCTAGTTTTCTGGGGCCTGTTCCTTGGTCCTTTTGGCCCTTTTGGGTCCAGGCTGGTTCCAAGACTTAGCCCAGAAAGGAGGACTTTGATTGAAACTAGTTTTCTTGGGCCTGTTCCTTTGTCCTTTTGGCCCTATTGGGTCCAGGCTGGTTTCAAGACTTAGCCCAGAAATGAGGGCTTTGATTGAGGCTAGATTCAGGGACCTGTTCCTTGATCCTTTTGGCCCTTTTGGTTCCAGGCTGGTGTCAAGACTATGCCCAGAAAGGGGGGGCTTTATAAACGCTAGATTCTGGGGCCTGTCCCTTGGTCCTTTTGGCCCTATATGGTCCAGGCTGGTTCCAAGACTTAGCCCAGAAAGGAGGGCTTTGATACACGCTAGATTCTGGGGCCTGTTGCTTGATCCTTTTGGCCCTTTTGAGGCCAAGATAGTTCCAAGACTTAGTCCAGAAAGGAGGGCTTTGATACAGACTAGATTATTGGGCCTTTTCCTTGGTCCTTTAGGCCCTTTTTTTGAACAGGATGTTTCCAAGACTTAGCCCAGAAAGAAGGGCTTAGATACAGACTAGATTCTTGGGCCTGTTCCTTGGTCCTTTAGGCCCTTTTGGGTACAGGCTGGTTCCAAAACTTAGCCCAGAAAGGGGGGCTTTAATACAGGTTAGACTCGTTCCTTCGTCTCTTTAGCCCTTTTTTGGCGGAATGCCTGTTCCAGGAGTTAGCCCAGAAAGGAGGGCTTTGATACACGCTAGATTCTGGGGCCTGTTCCTTGGTCCTTTCGGCCCTATATGGTCCAGGCTGGTTCCAAGACTTAGCCAAGAAAGGAGGGCTTTGATATACGCTAGATTCTGGGACCTGTTCCCTGATTCTTTTGGCCCTTTTGGGGCCAGGATGGTTCCCAAGACTTAGCCCAGAAAGGAGGGCTTTGATACAAACTAGACTCTTGGGCCTGTTCCTTGGTTCTTTCAGCCCTTTTGGGTCCAGGCTGGTTCCAAGACTTAGCCCAGAAAGGAGGGCTTTGATACAGACTAGATTCTGGGGCCCGTTCCTTGGTCCTTTTGGCCCTTTTGGTTCCTGGCTGGTGTCAAGACTTTCCCCAGAAAGGGTGGCTTTAATACAGGTTAGACTCGGGGGGGCTGATCCTTCATCCTTTTAGCCCTTTTTGGCGGAATGCTGGTTCCAGGACTTAGCACAGAAAGGAGAGATTTGATTTAGGCCCCCGCAGGGGCTCTGCTCGGGTTCTTTTGGACCTTTTATGCTGGTTCCAGGACTTAGCCCAGAAAGGAGGGATTTGATTCAGAGTAGACTCTGGGAGCTCTGGCCTGGTCTTTTTGGCCCTTTGGCTTCCAGGCTGGTGCCAAGACTTAGCCCAGAAATGAGGGCTTTGATTGAGGCTCAGGGACCTGTTCCTTGAACCTTTTGGCCCTTTTGGTTCCAGGCTGGTTCCAAGACTTAGCCCAGAAAGAAGGCCTTTGATACACGCTAGATTTTCGGGCCTGTTACTTGGTCTTTTTGGCCCTTTTGGTTCCAGGTTGGTGCCAAGACTTAGCCCAGAAAGGAGGACTTTGATACAGGCTAGTCTCGGGGGCCTGTTCCTTCGTCCTTTTGGCCCTTTTTGGCTAAATGCTGGTTCCAGGACTATGCCCAGAAATTGGGGATTTAATTCAGGGTAGACTCTGGGAGGTCTAGCCTGGTGTTTTTGGCCCTTTTGGGGCCAGGCTGGTGCCAAGACTTAGCCCAGAAAGGATGGCTTTGATACAAACTAGATTATTGGGCTGTTCCTTGGTCCTTTAGGCCCTTTTGGGTCCATGCTGGTTCCAAGACATAGTACAGAAAGGAGGGCTTTGACACAGACTATATTATTGGGCCTGTTCCTTAGTCCTTTTGGCCCTTTTTGGCTAAATGCTGCTTCCAGGACTATGCCAAGAATTTAGGGATTTAATTCCGGGTAGACTCTGGGAGCTTTGGCCTGTTTTTTTTTCCCTTTTGGGGCCTGGCTGGTGCCAAGACTTAGCCCAGAAAGGAGGGCTTTGAGACAAACTAGATTCTTGGGCCTGTTCCTTGGTTCTTTCGGCCCTTTTGGGTCCAGGCTGGTTCCAAGACTTAGCCCAGAAAGGAGGGCTTTGATTGAGGTTATTTTTCTTGGGCCTGTTCCTTCGTCCTTTTGGCCCTTTTGGGAACAGGATGGTTCCAAGACTCAGCCCAAAAAGGAGGGATTTGATTCAGAGTAGACTCTGGGAGCTCTGGCCTGGTCTTTTTGGCCCTTTTGGGTCCAGGCTGGTTCCAAGACTTTGCCCAGAAAGGAGGGCTTTGATACACGCTAGATTTTGGGGCCTGTTCCTTGGTCTTTTTGGCCCTTTTGGGTCCAGGTGGGTGACAAGACTTAGCCCAGAAAGGCGGACTTTGATACAGGCTAGTCTCGGGGGCCTGTTCCTTCGTCTTAATGGCCCTTTTTGACTAAATGCTGGTTCCAGGACAAAGCCCAGAAATTAGAGATTTAATTCATGGTAGACTCTGGGAGCTTTGGATTGTTTTTTTGGCCCTTTTGGGGCCAGGCTGGTGCCAAAACTTCGCCCAGTAAGGAGAGCTTTTATACAGACTAGATTCTTGGGCCTGTTCTTTGGTCCTTTAGGCCCTTTTGGGTCCAGGCTGGTTCCAAGACTTAGCCCAGAAAGGGGGGCTTTAATACAAGTTGGACTCGTTCCTTGATTCTTTTGGCCCTTTTTGGTGGAATGCTGGTTCCAGGACTTAGCACAGACAGGAGGGATTTGATTTAGGCTGAACTGCGGGGGCTCTGGTCGGGTCGTTTTGGCCCTTTATGCTGGTTCCAGGACTTAGTCCAGAAAGGAGGGATTTGATTCAGAGTAGACTCTGGGAGCTCTGGCGGGTCTTTTAGCCGTTTTGGGTCCAGGCTGTTGCCAAGACTTAGCCCAGAAAGGCGGGCTTTGATTGAAGCTAGTTTTCTGGGGCCTGATCCTTGGTCCTTTAGGCCCTTTTGGGGCCAGGATGGTTCCAAGACTTGGTCCAGAAAGGAGGGCTTTGATACAGACCAGATTCTGAGGCCCGTTCCTTGATTCTTTTGGCCCTTTTGGGGCCAGGATGGTTCCCAAGACTTAGCCCAGAAAGGAGGGCTTTGATACAAACTAGACTCTTGGGCCTGTTCCTTGGTTCTTTCAGCCCTTTTGGGTCCAGGCTGGTTCCAAGACTTAGCCCAGAAAGGAGGGCTTTGATACAGACTAGATTCTGGGGCCCGTTCCTTGGTCCTTTTGGCCCTTTTGGTTCCTGGCTGGTGTCAAGACTTTCCCCAGAAAGGGTGGCTTTAATACAGGTTAGACTCGGGGGGGCTGATCCTTCATCCTTTTAGCCCTTTTTGGCGGAATGCTGGTTCCAGGACTTAGCACAGAAAGGAGAGATTTGATTTAGGCCCCCGCAGGGGCTCTGCTCGGGTTCTTTTGGACCTTTTATGCTGGTTCCAGGACTTAGCCCAGAAAGGAGGGATTTGATTCAGAGTAGACTCTGGGAGCTCTGGCCTGGTCTTTTTGGCCCTTTGGCTTCCAGGCTGGTGCCAAGACTTAGCCCAGAAATGAGGGCTTTGATTGAGGCTCAGGGACCTGTTCCTTGAACCTTTTGGCCCTTTTGGTTCCAGGCTGGTTCCAAGACTTAGCCCAGAAAGAAGGCCTTTGATACACGCTAGATTTTCGGGCCTGTTACTTGGTCTTTTTGGCCCTTTTGGTTCCAGGTTGGTGCCAAGACTTAGCCCAGAAAGGAGGACTTTGATACAGGCTAGTCTCGGGGGCCTGTTCCTTCGTCCTTTTGGCCCTTTTTGGCTAAATGCTGGTTCCAGGACTATGCCCAGAAATTGGGGATTTAATTCAGGGTAGACTCTGGGAGGTCTAGCCTGGTGTTTTTGGCCCTTTTGGGGCCAGGCTGGTGCCAAGACTTAGCCCAGAAAGGATGGCTTTGATACAAACTAGATTATTGGGCTGTTCCTTGGTCCTTTAGGCCCTTTTGGGTCCATGCTGGTTCCAAGACATAGTACAGAAAGGAGGGCTTTGACACAGACTATATTATTGGGCCTGTTCCTTAGTCCTTTTGGCCCTTTTTGGCTAAATGCTGCTTCCAGGACTATGCCAAGAATTTAGGGATTTAATTCCGGGTAGACTCTGGGAGCTTTGGCCTGTTTTTTTTTCCCTTTTGGGGCCTGGCTGGTGCCAAGACTTAGCCCAGAAAGGAGGGCTTTGAGACAAACTAGATTCTTGGGCCTGTTCCTTGGTTCTTTCGGCCCTTTTGGGTCCAGGCTGGTTCCAAGACTTAGCCCAGAAAGGAGGGCTTTGATTGAGGTTATTTTTCTTGGGCCTGTTCCTTCGTCCTTTTGGCCCTTTTGGGAACAGTATGGTTCCAAGACTCAGCCCAAAAAGGAGGGATTTGATTCAGAGTAGACTCTGGGAGCTCTGGCCTGGTCTTTTTGGCCCTTTTGGGTCCAGGCTGGTTCCAAGACTTTGCCCAGAAAGGAGGGCTTTGATACACGCTAGATTTTGGGGCCTGTTCCTTGGTCTTTTTGGCCCTTTTGGGTCCAGGTGGGTGACAAGACTTAGCCCAGAAAGGCGGACTTTGATACAGGCTAGTCTCGGGGGCCTGTTCCTTCGTCTTAATGGCCCTTTTTGACTAAATGCTGGTTCCAGGACAAAGCCCAGAAATTAGAGATTTAATTCATGGTAGACTCTGGGAGCTTTGGATTGTTTTTTTGGCCCTTTTGGGGCCAGGCTGGTGCCAAAACTTCGCCCAGTAAGGAGAGCTTTTATACAGACTAGATTCTTGGGCCTGTTCTTTGGTCCTTTAGGCCCTTTTGGGTCCAGGCTGGTTCCAAGACTTAGCCCAGAAAGGGGGGCTTTAATACAAGTTGGACTCGTTCCTTGATTCTTTTGGCCCTTTTTGGTGGAATGCTGGTTCCAGGACTTAGCACAGACAGGAGGGATTTGATTTAGGCTGAACTGCGGGGGCTCTGGTCGGGTCGTTTTGGCCCTTTATGCTGGTTCCAGGACTTAGTCCAGAAAGGAGGGATTTGATTCAGAGTAGACTCTGGGAGCTCTGGCGGGTCTTTTAGCCGTTTTGGGTCCAGGCTGTTGCCAAGACTTAGCCCAGAAAGGCGGGCTTTGATTGAAGCTAGTTTTCTGGGGCCTGATCCTTGGTCCTTTAGGCCCTTTTGGGGCCAGGATGGTTCCAAGACTTGGTCCAGAAAGGAGGGCTTTGATACAGACCAGATTCTGAGGCCCGTTCCTTGGTTCTTTTGGCCCTTTTGGTTCCAGAATGGTGTCAAAAATTAGCCCAGAAAAGGGGGCTTTAATACAGTTTAGACTGGGGGGGCTGTTCCTTTGTCCTTTTGGCCCTATATGGTCCAGGCTGGTTCCAAGATTTAGCCCAGAAAGGAAGGCTTTATACATGCTAGATTCTGGGGGCTGTTCCTTGATTATTTGGCCCTTTCGGGGCCAGGATGGTTCCAAGACTTAGCCCAGAAAGGAGGGCTTTGATACAGACTAGATTCTTGGGCCTGTTTCTTGGTCCTTTAGGCCCTTTTGTGAACAGAATGGTTCCAAGACTTAGCCCAGAAAGGAGGCCTTTGATACAGACTAGATTCTTGGGCCTGTTCCTTGGTCCTTTAGGCCCTTTTGGGTCCAGGTTGGTTCCAAAACTTAGCCCAGAAAGGGGGGCTTTAATACAGGTTAGACTCGTTCCTTCGTCTCTTTAGCCCTTTTTGGCGGAATGCTGGTTCCAGGACTTAGCATAGAAAGGAGAGATTTGATTTAGGCTGTACCGCGGGGGCTCTGGCCGGGTCCTTATGGGCACTTTTATGCTGGTTCCAGGACTTAGCACAGAAAGGAGGGCTTTGATACACGCTAGATTCTGGGGCCTGTTTCTTGGTCCTTTTGGCCCTATATGGTCCAGGCTAGTTCCAAGACTTAGCCCAGAAAGGAGGGGTTTGATTGAGGCTAGATTCAGGGACTTGTTGCTTGATCCTTTTGGCCCTTTTGGTTCCAGGCTGGTTCCAAGACTTAGCCAAGAAAGGAGGGCTTTGATACAGACTAGATTCTTGGGCCTGTTCCTGGTTCTTTAGGCCCTTTTGGGTCAAGGCTGGTTCCAAGACTTAGCCCAGAAAGGAGGGATTTGATTGAGGCTAGTTTTCTGGGGCCTGATCCTTGGTCCTTTAGGCCCTTTTGGGGCCAGGATGGTTCCAAGACTTGGTCCAGAAAGGAGAAATTTGATACAGACCAGATTCTGAGGCCCGTTCCTTGGTTCTTTTGGCCCTTTTGGTTCCAGAATGGTGTCAAAACTTAGCCCAGAAAGGGGGGCTTTAATACAGTTTAGACTGGGGGGGCTGTTCCTTGGTCCTTTTGGCCCTATATGGTCCAGGCTTGTTCCAAGATTTAGCCCAGAAAGGAAGGCTTTATACATGCTAGATTCTGGGGCCTGTTCCTTGGTCTTTTTGGCCCTATATGGTCCAGGATGGTTCCAAGACTTAGCCCAGAAAGGTGGGCTTTGATACAGACTAGATTATTGGGCCTGTTCATTGGTCCTTTAGACCCTTTTGGGTCCAGGCTGGTTCCAAAACTTAGCCCAGAAAGGGGGGCTTTAATACAGGTTAGACTTGTTCCTTCGTCTCTTTAGCCCTTTTTGGCGGAATGCTGGTTCTAGGACTTAGCATAGAAAGGAGAGATTTGATTTAGGCTGGACCGCGGGGGCTCTGGCCGGGTCCTTATGGGCCCTTTTATGCTGGTTCCAGGACTTATCACAGAAAGGAGGGCTTTGATACAAGCTAGATTCTGGGGCCTGTTCCTTGGTCCTTTTGGCCCTATATGGTCCTGGCTGGTTCCAAGACTTAGCCCAGAAAGGAGGGCTTTGATTGAGGCTAGATTCAGGGACCTGTTCCTTGGTCCTTTTGGCCCTTTTGGTTCCAGGCTGGTTCCAAGAATTAGCCCAGAAAGGAGGGCTTTGATACAGACTAAATTCTTGGGCCTGTTCCTGGTTCTTTAGGCCCTTTTGGGTCAAGGCTGGTTCCAAGACTTAGCCCAGAAAGGAGGGCTTTCATTGAGGCTAGTTTTCTGGGGCCTGTTCCTTGGTCCTTTCGGCCCTATATGGTCCAGGCTGGTTCCAAGACTTAGCCAAGAAAGGAAGGCTTTGATAAACGCTAAATTCTGGGACCTGTTCCTTGATTCTTTTGGCCCTTTTGGGTCAAGGCTGGTTCCAAGACTTAGCCCAGAAAGGAGGGCTTTCATTGAGGCTATTTTTCTGGGGTCTGATCCTTGGTCCTTTAGGCCCTTTTGGTGCCAGGATGGTTCCAAGACTTGGTCCAGAAAGGAGGGCTTTGATACAGACTAGATTCTGAGGCCCGTTCCTTGGTTCTTTTGGCCCTTTTGGTTCCAGGCTGGTGTAAAAACTTAGCCCAGAAAGGGGGGCTTTAATACATTTTAGACTGGGGGGGCTGTTCCTTGGTCCTTTTGGCCCTATATGGTCCAGGCTGGTTCCAAGACTTAGCCCAGAAAGGATGGCTTTATACACGCTAGATCCTGGGGCCTGTTCCTTCGTCCTTTTGGCCCTTTTTGGCTAAATGCTTTGGCAGAAATTAGGGATTTAATTCCGGGTAGACTCTTGGAGCTTTGATCTGTTTTTTTTTTTCCCTTTTGGGTCCATGCTGGTTCCAAGACTTAGCCCAGAAAGGAGGGCTTTGATTGAGGCTAGTTTTCTGGGGCCTGATCCTTGGTCCTTTAGGCCCTTTTGGGGCCAGGATGGTTCCAAGACTTAGCCCAGAAAGGAGGGCTTTGATACAGGTTAGACTCGGGGGGGCTGTTCCTTTGTCCTTTTAGCCCTTTTTGACAGAATTCTGGTTCCAGGCACAGAAAGATAAGATAAGATAAGATATTCCTTTATTGTCCCACATGGGGAAATTAGTTTGGTTTAGGTTGGACTGCAGGGGCTCTGGCCGGGTCCTTTTGGCCCTTTCATGCTTGTTCCAGAACTTAATCCAGAAAGGAGGAATTTGATTCAGAGTAGACTCTGGGAGCTCTGGCGGGTCTTTTAGCCGTTTTTGGTCCAGGCTGGTTCCAAGACTTAGCCCAGAAACAAGGGCTTTGATGTTGTTGTTGTTGTTGTTGTTGTTGTTGTTGTTTTATGGCGGTTGGCATCCAATTGTTGCATTACCGCCAGACTTTATTCCTCAGACTTTTCGTAGTCCTCAGACTGTCGTAGTCCGTAAAAGAACTCCTTCCATTGCTTTGGTGTTACAAAGCCCATGAGGTCATGATATGTCTTTGTGACTAGAATAGTTGTTGTTGTTTCAGAGACCGACCGGCTTTATTCCAGGGAGACTCTTCTTCATCTTCCTCTCCTTCTTTGACGTTCGGTGCTTCCACCGTACAGCTTTATTCTTTAGGCTTCATTCTATAGGCTTTAATATTTCCACTGATGTCGCTGCTTGGTAGCCGTGCGTCTACGAGACTGGACGAGGACAGGAGACCACACCCACCCCCATCTCGTCACTCTGATCACTCTGACTCCCCAAAAGCAGACCCCCATCACTCCGACTCCCATTTAGCGCCAATACACACTTGATTCTGGGGCCTCTTCCTTGGTCCTTTTGGCCCTATATGGTCAAGGCTGGTTCCAAGACTTAGCCCTGAAAGGAGGGCTTTGATACACGCTAGATTCTAGGGCCTTTTCTTTGATCCTTTTGGTGCCAGGATGGTTCCAAGACTTAGCCCAGAAAGGAGGGCTTTGATACAGACTAGATTATTGGGCCTGTTCCTTGGTCCTATGGGCCCTTTTGGGTCCATGCTGGTTCCAAGACTTAGTCCAGAAAGGAGCACTTTGACACAGACTAGATTATTGGGCGTGTTCCTTGGTCCTTTAGGCCCTTTTGGGTCCAGGCTGGTTCCAAGACTTAGCCCAGAAAGGGGGTCTAAAGTACAAGTTTGACTCGTTCCTTCATCCTTTTAGCCCTTTTTGGTGGAATGCTGGTTCCAGGACTTAGCACAGAAAGGAGGGACTTGATTCTGAGTAGATTCTGGGAGCTCTGGCGGGTTTTTTAGCCGTTTTGGGTCCAGGCTAGTGCCAAGACTTCGCCCAGAAAGGAGGGCTTTATACACGCTAGATTCTGGGCCTGTTCCTTGGTCTTTTTGGCCCTATATGGTCCAGGATGGTTCCAAGACTTAGCCCAGAAAGGTGGGCTTTGATACAGACTAGATTCTTGGTCCTGTTCTTTGGTCCTTTATGCCCTTTTGGGTCCATGCTGGTTCCAAGACTTAGCCCAGAAAGGAGGGCTTTGATTGAGGCTAGTTTTCTGGGGCCTGATCCTTGGTCCTTTAGGCCCTTTTAGGGCCAGGATGGTTTCAAGACTTAGCCCAGGTACAGACTAGATTCTTGGGCCTGTTCCTTGGTCCTTTAGGCCCTTTTGGGTCCAGGCTGGTTCCAAAACTTAGCCCTGAAAGGGGGGCTTTAATACAGGTTGGACTCGTTCCTTCGTCTCTTTAGCCCTTTTTGGCGAAATGCTGGTACCAGAACTTAGCACATAAAGGAGAGATTTGATTTAGGCTGGACTGCTGGGGCTCTGGCCGGGTCCTTATGGCCCTTTTATGCTGGTTCCAGGACTTAGCCCAGAAAGGAGGGCTTTGATACACGCTATATTCTGGGGCCTGTTCCTTGGTCCTTTTGGTCCTATATGGTCCAGGCTGGTTCCAAGATTTAGCCCAGAAAGGAGGGCTTTGATTGAGGCTAGTATTCTGGGGCCTGTTCCTTGGTCCTTTTGGCCCTTTTGGGGCCAGGCTGGTGCCAAAACTTCGCCCAGAAAGGAAAGCTTAGATACAGACTAGATTCTTGGGCCTGTTCTTTGGTCCTTTAGGCCCTTTTGGGTCCAGGCTGGTTCCAAGACTTAGCCCAGAAAGGGGGGCTTTAATACAAGTTGGACTCGTTCCTTGATGCTTTTGGCCCTTTTTGGTGGAATGCTGGTTCCAGGACTTAGCACAGAAAGGAGAGATTTGATACAGACTAGATTCTGAGGCCCGTTCCTTGGTTCTTTTGGCCCTTTTGGTTCCAGGCTGGTGTAAAAACTTAGCCCAGAAAGGGGGGGCTTTAATACAGTTTAGACTGGGGGGGCTGTTCCTTGGTCCTTTTGGCCCTATATGGTCCAGGCTGGTTCCAAGACTTAGCCCAGAAAGGATGGCTTTATACACGCTAGATCCTGGGGCCTGTTCCTTGGTCCTTTTGGCCCCATATGGTCCAGGCTGGTTCCAAGATTTAGCCCAGAAAGGAGGACTTTGATACAGGGTAGTCTCGGGGGCCTGTTCCTTCGTCCTTTTGGCCCTTTTTGGCTAAATGCTTTGGCAGAAATTAGGGATTTCATTCCGGGTAGACTCTTGGAGCTTTGATCTGTTTTTTTTTTCCCTTTTGGGGCCAGGCTGGTGCCAAGATTTAGCCCAGAAAGGAGGGCTTTGATACAGACTAGATTCTTGGGCCTGTTCCTTGGTCCTTTAGGCCGTTATGGATCCAAGCTGGTTCCAAGACTTAGCCCAGAAAGGAGGGCTTTGATTGAGGCTAGTTTTCTGAGGCCTGTTCCTTGGTCCTTTTGGCCCTTTTGGGGTCAGGATGATTCCAAGACTTAGCCCAGAAAGGAGGGCTTTGATACAGGTTAGACTCTGGGGGGCTGTTCCTCTGTCCTTTTAGCCCTTTTTGGCGGAATTCTGGTTCCAGGCACAGAAAGGAGAGATTTGATTTAGGTTGGACTGCGGGGGCTCTTGCCGGGTCCTTTTGGCCTTTTCATGCTAGTTCCAAAACTTAATCCAGAAAGGAGGGATTTGATTCAGAGTAGACTCTGGGAGCTCTGGCGGGTCTTTTAGCCGTTTTTGGTCCAGGCTGGTGCCAAGACTTAGCCCAGATACAGACTAGATTCTTGGGCCTGTTCCTTGGTCCTTTAGGCCCTTTTGGGAACAGGATGGTTCCAAGACTTAGCCCAGAAAGGGGGGCTTTAATACAGGTTAGACTCATTACTTCGTCTCTTTACCCCTTTTTGGCGGAATGCTGGTTCCAGGACTTAGCACAGAAAGGAGGGCTTTGATACACGCTATATTCTGGGGCCTGTTCCTTGGTCCTTTTGGTCCTATATGGTCCAGGCTGGTTCCAAGATTTAGCCCAGAAAGGAGGGCTTTGATTGAGGCTAATATTCTGGGGCCTATTCCTTGGTCTTTTTGGCCCTATATGGTCCAAGATGGTTCCAAGACTTAGCCCAGAAAGGTGGGCTTTGATACAGACTCGATTCTTGGTCCTGTTCCTTGGTCCTTTATGCCCTTTTGGGAACAGGATGGTTCCAAGACTTAGCCCAGAAAGGAGGGCTTTGATACAGGCTGGTCTTCTGGGGCCTGTTCCTTGGTCCTTTTGGCCCTTTTGGGGTCAGGATGATTCCAAGACTTAGCCCAGAAAGGAGGGCTTTGATACAGGTTAGACTCGGGGGGGGGCTTTTCCTTTGTCCCTTTAGCCCTTTTTGGCGGGATGCTGGTTCCAGGTCTTAGCACAGAAAGGAGAGATTTTATTTAGCTTGGGCTGCGGGGGCTCTGGCCGGGTCCTTTTGGCCCTTTTATGCTGGTTCCAGAACTTAATCCAGAGAGGAGGGATTTGATTCAGAGTAGACTCTGGGAGCTCTGGCGGATCTTTTAGCCGTTTTTGGTCCAGGCTGGTGCCAAGACTTAGCCCAGATACAGACTAGATTCTTGGGCCTGTTCCTTGGTCCTTTAGGCCCTTTTGGGAACAGGATGGTTCCAAGACTTAGCCCAGAAAGGAGGGCTTTGATACAGACTAGATTATTGGACCTGTTCATTGGTCCTTTAGGCCCTTTTGGGTCCAGGCTGGTTGCAAAACTCGCCCAGAAAAGGGGGCTTTAATACAGGTTAGACTCGTTACTTCGTCTCTTTACCCCTTTTTGGCGGAATGCTGGTTTCAGGACTTAGCACAGAAAGTAGGGCTTTGATACACGCTATATTCTGGGGCCTGTTCCTTGGTCCTTTTGGTCCTATATGGTCCAGGCTGGTTCCAAGATTTAGCCCAGAAAGGAGGGCTTTGATTGAGGCTAGTATTCTGGGGCCTATTCCTTGGTCTTTTTGGCCCTTTTGGGGCCAGGCTGGTGCCAAGACTTAGCCCAGAAAGGAGGGCTTTGATACAGACTAGATTATTGGGCCTGTTCCTTGATCCTTTAGGCCCTTTTGGGTCCAGGCTGGTTCCAAGACTTAGCCCAGAAAGGGGGGCTTTAATACAAGTTAGACTCGTTCCTTCGTCCTTTTTACCCTTTTTGGTGGAATGCTGGTTCCAGGACTTAGCACAAAAAGGAGAGATTTGATAAAGACTAGATTGTTGGGCCTGTTCCTTGGTCCTTTAGGCCCTTTTGGGTCCAGGCTGGTTGCAAAACTTAGCCCAGAAAGGGGGGCTTTAATACAGGTTAGACTCGTTACTTCGTCTCTTTACCCCTTTTTGGCGGAATGCTGGTTTCAGGACTTAGCACAGAAAGGAGGGCTTTGATACACGCTATATTCTGGGGCCTGTTCCTTGGTCCTTTTGGTCCTATATGGTCCAGGCTGGTTCCAAGATTTAGCCCAGAAAGGAGGGCTTTGATTGAGGCTAGTATTCTGGGGCCTATTCCTTGGTCTTTTTGGCCCTTTTGGGGCCAGGCTGGTGCCAAGACTTAGCCCAGAAAGGAGGGCTTTGATACAGACTAGATTATTGGGCCTGTTCCTTGATCCTTTAGGCCCTTTTGGGTCCAGGCTGGTTCCAAGACTTAGCCCAGAAAGGGGGGCTTTAATACAAGTTAGACTCGTTCCTTCGTCCTTTTTACCCTTTTTGGTGGAATGCTGGTTCCAGGACTTAGCACAGAAAGGAGAGATTTGATACAGACTAGATTGTTGGGCCTGTTCCTTGGTCCTTTAGGCCCTTTTGGGTCCAGGCTGGTTCCAAAACTTAGCCCAGAAAGGGGGGCTTTAATACAGGTTAGACTCTTTACTTCGTCTCTTTAGCCCTTTTTGGCGGAATGCTAGTTCCAGGACTTAGCACAGAAAGGAGGGCTTTGATACACGCTATATTCTGGGGCCTGTTCCTTGGTCCTTTTGGTCCTATATGGTCCAGGCTGGTTCCAAGATTTAGCCCAGAAAGGAGGGCTTTGATTGAGGCTAGTATTCTGGGGCCTGTTCCTTGGTCCTTTAGGCCCTTTTGGGTCCAGGCTGGTTCCAAAACTTAGCCCAGAAAGGAGGGCTTTGATAGAGACTAGATTATTGGGCCTGTTCATTGGTCCTTTAGGCCCTTTTGGGTCCAGGCTGGTTCCAAAACTTAGCCCAGAAAGGGGGGCTTTAATACAGGTTAGACTCGTTCCTTCGTCTCTTTAGCCATTTTTGGCGGAATGCTGGTTCCAGGACTTAGCACAGAAAGGAGAAATTTGATTTAGGCTGGACTGCGGGGGCTCTGGCCGGGTCCTTATGGCCCTTTTATGCTGGTTCCAGGACTTAGCCCAGAAAGGAGGGCTTTGATACACGCTATATTCTGGGGCCTGTTCCTTGGTCCTTTTGGTCCTATATGGTCCAGGCTGGTTCCAAGATTTAGCCCAGAAAGGAGGGCTTTGATTGAGGCTAGTATTCTGGGGCCTATTCCTTGGTCCTTTTGGCCCTTTTGGGGCCAGGCTGGTGCCAAGACTTATCCCAGAAAGGAGGGCTTTGATACACAATAGATTCTTGGGCCTGTTCCTTGATCCTTTTGGCCCTTTTGGGGCCAGGATGGTTCCAGGACTTAGCACAGAAATGAGAGATTTGATTTAGGCTGAACTGCGGCGACTCTGGTCGGGTCGTTTTGGCCCTTTTATGCTGGTTCCAGGACTTAGTCCAGAAAGGAGGGATTTGATTCTGAGTAGATTCTGGGAGCTCTGGCGGGTCTTTTAGCCGTTTTGGGTCCAGGCTAGTGCCAAGACTTAGCCCAGAAAGGAGGGCTTTATACACGCTTGATTCTGGGCCTGTTCCTTGGTCTTTTTGGCCCTATATGGTCCAAGATGGTTCCAAGACTTAGCCCAGAAAGGTGGGCTTTGATACAGACTCGATTCTTGGTCCTGTTTCTTGGTCCTTTATGCCCTTTTGGGAACAGGATTGTTCCAAGACTTAGCCCAGAAAGGAGGGCTTTGATACAGGCTGGTCTTCTGGGGCCTGTTCCTTGGTCCTTTTGGCCCTTTTGGGGTCAGGATGATTCCAAGACTTAGCCCAGAAAGGAGGGCTTTGATACAGGTTAGACTCGGGGGGGGGCTTTTCCTTTGTCCCTTTAGCCCTTTTTGGCGGGATGCTATTCTCGGGTTTCCGGTGACGTCATTTCCGGTGAGTGTGTCGCGTTTTCAGAGCTGTTCGTTCTTAGAGCCTTTTACCGATTAATCCACGAATTATACACACTATTTACGCATCATATACACGAAAGTGAACGTTTGATTTCTCCGCAAACAATCCGGAGCCTCAAGCCGCTCGCTTTTCAGTATTTCGTGGATTAAAAAGCCCTCCTCACTCTCTAGCTCCAGCCTGAACTAGCGTAGCCTAGCCGCTAGCGTCATGGCTGGATCTACCTTTACCTGTTTGAGCTGTCATATGTCGAGTCAGAACCCTGGCTCCTTCTCTGATGATAGGTGCGTGAAGTGCAGTGTAGTGGTAGTTTTGGAGGCCAGGGTTACGGAGTTAGAAGCGCGGATCCGCTGTTTAGAGGAGCTTAAGTCCAGTTATAGTTCGGTTTTAGCGCGAGGGCTACCGGACCGCGCTGCAGGGCGTAGCATTAGCATTAGCAGTAGCAGTAAGGCCGAGCTCAGCCCCTCAGCGTCTCCCGTGCAGCCGGGACTAGACCAGGAACAGAATAGGGACCATTTTGTGACAGTTCGGAGGGGACAAGGCGCTAAACGCCGAACCTCAGAGCGCCGTGAGCTTCACGTCTATAATAGGTTTTCTCCCCTCAGCGATCACACGCCCGCTGAACACACGAGAGAAACTCTTGTAATCGGGAGTTCTATTGTTAGAGACGTGAAGCTGCCAGCTGCTAGCGTTAGGTGTTACCCGGGGGCCAGAATGGGTGACATCGAAGGAAACCTTAGGATCTTAAAGCGGAGTAGGACCCGTTTCCGGCGAGTCGTGGTTCACGCAGGCGGTAACGACGCCCGGCGGAGACAATCAGAGGTGCTCAAAGTTCAAGTAGCCGCGGTGTGTGACCTAGCGAAGTCGATGTCGGACACTGTAATATTTTCTGGTCCCCTGCCCAATCGGATCAATGCTGAATTGTACAGCCGTCTCTCAGCATTCAACAACTGGTTATCCAGATGGTGCCCTCAAAACAACGTTGTCTTTATTGATAACTGGAGTGCGTTTTGGGGAAAGCCCGGGCTCATACGCAGGGATGGCATCCATCCGACTTCGGAGGGTACATCCCTATTAGTTCGGAATTTGACCGATAGTCTTAGTCGTGTTAAGTGACCATCTAGGGATGAGCCCCAGGTGCAGAGCAGCAGTTCAAGACGCTCCTCTGTCGCTGAACTCTCGGCCGTTCTGTTACATGTGAAGTGTTCAGATTCAAGACAGATAGAGACTGTGTGTGTCCCTCGTGTCCCTCGTGTCCCTCGTACAAATAATGCCAAAAAGTCACATCTCAGAAAAAATATTTCAGGCGTCAGACCAAATAACTTAAGGAAAATAACAATCACAAATGACACAAATACACAAATGAATAAACACGTAAAATGTGGACTGCTAAACCTTAGAGCAATTTCCTCCAAATCGCTCTTAGTTAATGAATTAATTAGTGACTATAACATAGATCTTCTAGCTCTAACTGAAACGTGGCTTCAACAAGACGACTACGTCAGACTAAATGAGTCCACCCCACCCAGCCATGTTAACTTTCAGACTGCCAGGAGCACAGGCCGAGGTGGTGGTGTGGCAGTGATCTCCCACTCAAGCCTACTCATGAGCCCTAAAACTAACAATGCATTTCACTCATTTGAAAGCCTTATGCTGTCAATCACATGTCCAAATATGAAAAACCAAAAAGGAGTTTTGTTCATAGTTATCTACCGACCTCCTGGTCCCTATTCAGAGTTTTTAACAGAGTTTTCTGACTTTATATCAAACTTAGTGTTAGCCTGGGATAAAATAGTTATAGTTGGAGACTTTAATATCCACGTGAACATGAGTGATGACGCTCTCAGTAATGCCTTCAGCGCCTTGTTAGACAGCATTGGTTTCACTCAGAATGTAAATAAACCGACTCACACTCACAAGAACACTCTGGATCTTGTCCTAACGTATGGAACAGAGATTAGTGACCTCATTGTCCTCCCTCAAAACCCTATATTGTCAGATCATTTCCTAATTACCTTTCAGTTTATTCTTAAAGATCATCCAGTCCCACAAAAAAAAGTTATAATGAAAAGGACAATATCTGAAAAATCTATCTCAAAATTCAAAGAAATAATAGAGCCAATATTCAGTGACATGTCATGTGATCCTGCTGAGAACAGCTTTAGTCCCAGTTTAAGTGATCAATTTGTCGACTTGACCATGAATTCTCTGAAGTCTGCTCTTGACGTTGTCGCGCCGTTAAAACAGAAGGTCATTAGGCCAAAGCGCGCCTCCCCATGGTACAACCAAGAACTGCGTTCACATAAACAAAAAGTTAGAAAGTTAGAGGGATTATTTCGTCGCTCTCACACCGAAGAATTCCTAAAAGCATGGAAAAGTTGCCTGCTGTCCTATAAGCAGGCTCTGCGTAAGGCCCAAACCAGATATTATTCAAATCTAATAGAAGTCAACAAAAGTAACACTAAATTCCTTTTCAGCACTGTAGCTAGGCTAACAAACTGTCACAGTGCAGTAGAGCCCTCAATCCCAGCTACACTTAGCTCTGATGATTTCCTCCTATTTTTTAATAATAAAATAAAAACAATCAGAGATAAATTAGATGAAATTACCCCCGCTATTAGCCCTGAACTAGCCCAAGCTGTAAATCTAACGTCCCATATAAATCCACCTGTAAACTTAGAAAGGTTCACAGCTGTTGATCAAGCAGAGATAACTTCAGCCATTATGTCCTCTAAAAGCTCAACTTGTGTCCTAGACCCCATTCCAAGCAGACTCCTCAAAGACATTCTTCCCCTAATTATAGACCCTATTCTTAATATAATAAATACTTCACTCGAAAGTGGCTATGTTCCACAGTCCTTCAAACATGCAGTCATTAAACCTCTTCTGAAAAAGCCTAATCTAGATCCCGACCTATTGGTAAACTACAGACCTATTTCAAATCTTCCCTTCGTCTCTAAAATCCTTGAAAAAGTTGTGGTAAAACAGCTTTGACGCCACCTGCAGGACAATAACTTATTTGAAGTTTTCCAGTCAGGGTTCAGAGCCCACCACAGCACTGAAACTGCACTAGTTAAAGTCACAAATGATTTGTTATTAGCCGCTGACGATGGACTGGTCTCAATCCTGGTTCTGTTGGACCTCAGCGCAGCGTTTGACACCATCGACCACAACATTCTACTGCAGAGGTTAGAATGTGATGTAGGTGTTGGAGGAACAGCCCTCAGCTGGTTTAAATCCTATCTATCTGATAGGTTCCAATTTGTTAATGTAAACCAGAGCTCCTCACCAAGCTCTAAAGTAATTTACGGTGTGCCACAGGGTTCGGTACTCGGTCCAATTCTGTTTACTCTTTATATGCTACCATTAGGCAACATTATCAGAAAGCATGGCATTAACTTCCACTGCTATGCAGATGACACTCAGCTGTATTTATCAATGAAACCTGATCAGAGCGATCAAGTAGACAGACTTAGTACTTGTGTGAAGGAGCTAAAAACCTGGATGACACTTAACTACCTGCTTCTTAACCCTGAAAAAACCGAGGTCATTGTGCTTGGCCCTAAGCATCTACGAGACGCTCTATCTGAGCAGATAGTCACACTGGACAATGTCAGTGTAGCCTCCAGTTCTACTGTAAGAAACCTTGGAGTCTTATTTGACCAGAAGCTCTCATTTAAAGCTCATATAAATCAAGCTTGTAAAACAGCCTATTTCCATTTGCGCAACATCGCCAAAATCAGAAGAATCCTGCCTAAAAGTGATACCGAAAAACTTATCCATGCATTTGTAACGACTAGATTAGACTACTGTAACTCCCTGCTTGCAGCGTGTCCTAAAAGCTCCATAAAAAGCTTTCAACTGGTTCAAAATGCAGCAGCAAGATTACTAACAGGAACAAAAAGAAGAGAGCACATTACGCCAGTGCTGAAGTCTCTTCACTGGCTCCCCGTCGAGTCTAGAATCAAATTCAAAATTCTACTCTTGACCTACAAAGCCATAAATGACATGGCCCCATCCTACCTCAAAGATGCTATAGAACCATATCATCCAAACAGAGCTCTTCGCTCTCAGAATGCTGGCCTTCTGGTGGTGCCAAGAGTCTCTAAAAGTACTGTAGGAGGTAGAGCGTTTAGCTACCAAGCTCCTGTGTTATGGAATCAGCTCCCGACCCATGTTAAATATGCTGACACAGTCTCTTCATTTAAGTCCAGGCTTAAAACGTTCCTCTTCGAAATCGCTTATGGTCAGAGTAGTTAGGAACAGAAAGATAAACCCACAGCTTCAGCTACGCTGCCCTAGGAGTAACTATGCTGGGGGAAGTATGACAGCTTGAGCACTATCCTCTTCTTCTTCTGACTACTTATGCTATCAAACAATATTTATTTTTTGATTCCACTTGCAAACTGTTCACCGCCTTCTTTTCTTTCTCTCACTCCTGAGGACCTGTGGACCCAGATGCCCCTCTCCTGGTGAAGTGGTCCCTGCCCTGTGTGGACGGTCCCTCATCTGCCTGAAGAGTGGCTCCAGTTCGCCTCAGTCGGTCCCTCATCTGCCTGAAGAGTGGGTCCAGCTCGCCTCCGACGGTCCCTCATCTGCCTGAAGAGTGGGTCCAGCTCGCCTCCGACGGTCCCTCTTCTGCCTAAAGAGTGGGTCCAGCTCGACTCAGACGGTCCCTCTTCTGCCTGAAGAGTGGGTCCAGCTCGACTCAGACGGTCCCTCATCTGCCTGAAGAGTGGGTCCAGCTCGACTCAGACGGTCCCTCTTCTGCCTGAAGAGTGGGTCCAGCTCGACTCAGACGGTCCCTCATCTGCCTGAAGAGTGGGTCCAGCTCCAGTCTCCTTGTGTCCGTCTGTCCGTCTGTGAGAGTCGGATCTCTCCTTCACTGGAACTCCTCCAGGTTTCTACGCTTTTTTCCCAAAGAGGTTTTTTTTGTAGTTTTTCCTGGCCGAGAAGGAGAGTCTAAGGACAGAGGACCCTGGGACATCGTCCCTCGCCACCACAGACATTGTCTGACTTCATCGCCACCACAGACATTGTCTGACTTCATCGCCACCACAGACATTGTCTGACTTCATCGCCACCACAGACATTGTTGATTCATTTCTCCCTGTGGCCCTCAGAGGCAACTGTTGTTGTGATTTTGGGCCTTACAAAAAAAAATTGATTTGATTTGATTTGATGCTGGTTCCAGGTCTTAGCACAGAAAGGAGAGATTTTATTTAGCTTGGGCTGCGGGGGCTCTGGCCGGGTCCTTTTGGCCCTTTTATGCTGGTTCCAGAACTTAATCCAGAGAGGAGGGATTTGATTCAGAGTAGACTCTGGGAGCTCTGACGGATCTTTTAGCCGTTTTTGGTCCAGGCTGGTGCCAAGACTTAGCCCAGATACAGACTAGATTCTTGGGCCTGTTCCTTGGTCCTTTAGGCCCTTTTGGGAACAGGATGGTTCCAAGACTTAGCCCAGAAAGGAGGGCTTTGATACAGACTAGATTATTGGACCTGTCCATTGGTCCTTTAGGCCCTTTTGGGTCCAGGCTGGTTGCAAAACTTAGCCCAGAAAGGGGGGCTTTAATACAGGTTAGACTCGTTACTTCGTCTCTTTACCCCTTTTTGGCGGAATGCTGGTTTCAGGACTTAGCACAGAAAGGAGGGCTTTGATACACGCTATATTCTGGGGCCTGTTCCTTGGTCCTTTTGGTCCTATATGGTCCAGGCTGGTTCCAAGATTTAGCCCAGAAAGGAGGGCTTTGATTGAGGCTAGTATTCTGGGGCCTATTCCTTGGTCTTTTTGGCCCTTTTGGGGCCAGGCTGGTGCCAAGACTTAGCCCAGAAAGGAGGGCTTTGATACAGACTAGATTATTGGACCTGTTCCTTGATCCTTTAGGCCCTTTTGGGTCCAGGCTGGTTCCAAGACTTAGCCCAGAAAGGGGGGCTTTAATACAAGTTAGACTCGTTCCTTCGTCCTTTTTACCCTTTTTGGTGGAATGCTGGTTCCAGGACTTAGCACAGAAAGGAGAGATTTGATACAGACTAGATTGTTGGGCCTGTTCCTTGGTCCTTTAGGCCCTTTTGGGTCCAGGCTGGTTCCAAAACTTAGCCCAGAAAGGGGGGCTTTAATACAGGTTAGACTCTTTACTTCGTCTCTTTAGCCCTTTTTGAAGGAATGCTAGTTCCAGGACTTAGCACAGAAAGGAGGGCTTTGATACACGCTATATTCTGGGGCCTGTTCCTTGGTCCTTTTGGTCCTATATGGTCCAGGCTGGTTCCAAGATTTAGCCCAGAAAGGAGGGCTTTGATTGAGGCTAGTATTCTGGGGCCTGTTCCTTGGTCCTTTAGGCCCTTTTGGGTCCAGGCTGGTTCCAAAACTTAGCCCAGAAAGGAGGGCTTTGATAGAGACTAGATTATTGGGCCTGTTCATTGGTCCTTTAGGCCCTTTTGGGTCCAGGCTGGTTCCAAAACTTCGCCCAGAAAGGGGGGCTTTAATACAGGTTAGACTCGTTCCTTCGTCTCTTTAGCCATTTTTGGCGGAATGCTGGTTCCAGGACTTAGCACAGAAAGGAGAAATTTGATTTAGGCTGGACTGCGGGGGCTCTGGCCGGGTCCTTATGGCCCTTTTATGCTGGTTCCAGGACTTAGCCCAGAAAGGAGGGCTTTGAAACACGATAGATTCTTGGGCCTGTTCCTTGATCCTTTTGGCCCTTTTGGGGCCAGGATGGTTCCATGACTTAGCACAGAAAGGAGAGATTTGATACAGACTAGATTGTTGGGCCTTTTCCTTGGTCTTTAGGCCCTTTTGGGTCCCGGCTGGTTCCAAGACTTAGCCCAGAAAGGGGGCTTTAATACAAGTTGGACTCGTTCCTTCGTCTCTTTAGCCCTTTTTGGCGGAATGCTGGTTCCAGGACTTAGCACAGAAAGGAGAGATTTGATTTAGGCTGGACTGCGGGGGCTCTGGCCGGGTCCTTGTGGCCCTTTTATGCTGGTTCCAGGACTTAGCCCAGAAAGGAGGGATTTGATTCAGAGTAGACTCTGGGAGCTCTGGCGGGTCTTTTTGGCCATTTTGGGTCCAGGCTGGTGCCAAGACGTAGCCCAGAAAGGAGGGCTTCGATACACGCTAGATTCTGGGGCCTGTTCCTTGGTCCTTTTGGCCCTATATGGTCCAGGCTGGTTCCAAGACTTAGCCCAGAAAGGAGGGCTTTGATTGAGGCTAGTTTTCTGGGGCCTGTTCCTTGGCCCTTTTGGCCCTTTTGGGGCCAGGCTGGTGCCAAGACTTAGCCCAGAAAGGAGGGCTTTGTTTGAGGCTAGATTCAGGGACCTGTTCCTTGATCCTTTTGGCCCTTTTGGTTCCAGGCTGGTGTCAAGACTTAGCCCAGAAAGGGGGGCCTTAATATATGGTTAGACTCGGGGGGGGGCTGTTCCTTCGTCCTTTCAGCCCTTTTTCTGTGGAATGCTGGTTCCAGGAATTAATCCAGAAAGGACGGATTTGATTCAGAGTAGACTCTGGGAGCTTTGGCGGGTCTTTTTAGCCGCTTTTGGTCCAGGCTGGTGTCACGATTTAGCCCAGAAACGAGGGCTTTGATACACGCCAGATACTTGGTATACTCTGGGAGCTCTAGCCTGGTCTTTTGGGCCCTTTTGGGGAAAGGTAGATGCCAAGTCTTTGCCCAGAAAGGAGGTTGTTGATATAGGCTAGACGCAAAAAGGCTCTGGCCTGGTCCTTTTGGCCCTTTTGGGAACAGGCTGTTGCCAACCTATCCCAGAACGGAGGGCGTTGATTTAGGCTTTACTGCAGGGGCTCGGGCCTGGTCCTTTTGGCCTTTTTTGCCGGAATGCTGGTTCCAGGACTTTGCCCAGAAAAGAGGGATTTGATTCAGGGGAGACTCTTGAAGCTCTGGCCTTGTCTTTTTGGCCATTTTCGGGGAAGGAAGGTGCCAAGTCTCAGCCCAGAATGGAAGATTTTGATACAGACTTGAACTGGCTCGACTCTTAGGACTCGGGCTTGTTCCTTTTGACCCTTTTGGGGCCAGGCTGTTGCCAACCTAGCCCAGAGCGGAGGGCTTTGATACAGGCTTGACCAAAAAGGCTCTGAGCTGGTCCTTTCGGCTCTTTTGGGGCCAGGTTGATGTCAAGACATTGTCCAGAAAGTGGGGCTTTAATATAGGCTAGACTCGGGGTCCTGTTCCTTCGTCCTTTTGGTCCTTTTTGGCTGAATGCTGGTTCCAGGACTTAGCCCAGAAAGGAGGGCTTTGATACAAACTAGATTCTGGGGCCTGTTCCTTGGTCCCTTTGGCCATTTTGGGTTCAGGCTGGTTCCAAGACTTAGACCAGAAAATAGGGTTGATTCAGGCTAGTCTCAGGGAGCTCTTGGCTGTTCTTTTTGGCCCTTTCGGGGAAAGGCCGGTCCCAAGTCTTAGCCCAAAAAGGAGGGCTTTGGTACAGGCTAGAACGGGCTCAACTCTGGGATCTCTGGCTGGGTCCTTTTGAAAATGTTGGTGCCAGGCTGTTGTCAACCTAGCCCAGAACGGAGGGCTTTGATTTAGATTATATTGCTGGGGCTCTGGCCTGGACCTTTTGCCCTTTTTGGGCCGGCCTGGTGCCAAAACTTAGCCCAGAAACGAGGGCTTTGATACGGACTAGATTCTGGGGCCTGTTCCGTGTTCCTTTTGGCCTTTTTGGGTCAAGGCTGGTTCCAAGACTTAGACCAGAAAAGAAGGCTTGGTTCAAGCTAGTCTCAGGGAGCTCTGGTCTTGTTCTTTTGGGGAAAGACAGGTGCCAAATCTTAGCCCAGAAGGAGCGCTTTGATACAGGCTAGACCAAAAATGCTCTGGCCTGTTCCTTTTGGCCCTTTAGGGGCCAGGCTCGTGCCAAGGCTTAAACCAGAAAACAGGGATTGATTCAGGCTAGTCTTGGGGAGCTCAGGCCTGGTCCTTTTGGCCCTTTTGGGGCCAGATTGGTGTCAAGACTTAGCCCAGAAAGGGTGGGTTTAATACAGGTTTGACTCAAGGACCTGTTCCTTCGTCCTTTTGGCCCTTTTTGGCAGAATGCTGGTCCCAGGACTTAGCCCAGAAAGGAGGGATTTGATTCAGGGTATACTCAGGGAGGTCTAGCCTGGTGTTTTTGGCCCTTTTGGGGAAAGGTAGGTGCCAAGTCTTTGCCCAGAAAGGAGGTTGTTGATATAGGCTAGACCAAAAAGGCTCTGGCCTGGTCCTTTTGGCCCTTTTGGGGCCAGGCTGGGGCCAATTTTTTGCCCAAAAAGGATTCCTTTGATACAGGCTAGAACAGGCTCAACTCTTGGAACTCGGGCTAGGTCCTTTTGACCACTTTGGGGCCAGGCTGTTGCCAACCTATCGCAGATAGGAGGGCGTTGATTTAGGCTTTACAGCAGGGGATCGGGCCTGGTCCTTTTGGCCCTTTTTGGTGAAATGCTGGTTCCAGGATTTAGCCCAGAAAAGAGGGATTTGATTCAGGGTAGACTCTTGAAGCTCTGGCCTTGTCTTTTTGGCCATTTTCGGGAAAGGAAGGTTCCAAGTCTTAGCCCAGAAAGGAGGCCTTTGATACAGGCTAGAACAGTCTGGACTCTTGGGACTATGGCTTTGTCCTTCTGACCCTTTTGGGGCCAGGCTGTTGCCAACCTAGCCAAAAAACGGAGGGCTTTGATTAAGGCTGGACTGAGGGGGAACTGGCCGGGTCCTTTTGGCCCTTTTTGATTCAGGCTGGGGTCTATAGTTTGCCCAGAAAGGAGGCCTTTGATGCAGGCTAGAACAGGCTCGACTCTTGGGACTTGAGCTCCGGCCTTTTGAGCCTTTTGGTAACAGGCCGTTGCCAACCTAGCCCAGACAGTAGGGCTTTGATACAGGCTAGACCTTAAAGGGTCTGGCCTGGTCATTTTGGTAATTTTGGGGCCAGTTTGGTGTCAAGACTTAGCCCAGAAAGGGGGCTTTAATAAAGGCTAAACTCGGGGGCCTGTTCCTTCGTTGTTTTGACCCTTTTTGCAGGAATGCTGGTTCCTGGACTTAGCCCAGAACTGAGTGCTTTGATTTAGGCTGGACTGCGGGTGAACTGGCCGGCTCCTTATGCCCTTTTTGGGGCCAGGCTGGTGCCAAGACTTACCCCAAAAAGGAGGGCTTTGATACAGACAAGATTCTAGGGCCTGTTCCTTGGTCATTTTGTTCTTTTGGGTCCAGAATGGTTCCGAGACTTAGAACAGAAAAGAGGGCTTGATTCCGGCTGGACCAAAAAGGCTCAGGCCCGGTCATTTTGGCCCTTTTGGGGCCAGGCTGGTGCCAAGACTTTGCCCAAACTGTTGAACCCCAAAAGGACCAAAAGGACCAGACCAGAGCCCCCAGAGTCTAGCAGGAATCAAAGCCCTCCTTTCTGGGCTAAGTGTACGAATCAGCTTGACCCCAAAAGGACCAAAAGACCAGGCTGGAGCCCCCAGAATCTATCCTGAATCAAAGCACTTATTTCTGGGCTAAGACTGGGCAACTTCCTGACCCTAAAAAGACTGAAAGGACCAGGCTAGAGCCCCCAGAGTCTGGGTTGAATCAAAGCCCTTTTTACTGGGCTACGTATCTGCACCAGCCTGCCCCCAAAGGTGCAATAAACAATAACGGAACAGACCCCAGAATCTAGCCTGTTTCAACACCCTTCTTTTTGGGCTAAGTCTGGGTAACAAGGTTGTATCGAAAGGGCTAAAGAACAACAGAAAAATGCCCAGAGACTTGTCTATATCAAAGCAGTCTATTTACGGCTAAGAATGGGCACCAACATGGCCCCAAAAGTGCCAAAAGAACAAGGCCAGAGGCCCTTGAGTCTAGCCTGAATCAAAGCCCTCTTTTTTGGACTAAGTCGTGTTACCAACCTGGCCCAGAAAGGTCCAAAAATACCAGGGAATAGGCAAATGAATCCGGCTTGTATCAAAACCCGCCAATCATGGCTCAGCCTTTGCACCACCTTGGCCAAAAAGGGCAAAAAGGACAAAGCCAGAGCCCAGCCTGAATCAAAACCCTCTTTTCTGGGTTACGACAGGGAACAGCCTGACCCCAAAAGGGCCAAAAGGACCAAGAAACCAGCTCCAGAGTCTAGCCTGAATCAAAATCCTCCTTTTTGGGTTGTCGTTGCACCACCTGGCCCCAAAAGGCCCAAAAGAAATAAGCTAAAGCACCCAGAAGCTAGTCTGATTCAAAACCCTCTATTCTGGACCACGTCTTGGCACCAGCCAAAACGTGTACCTTGAATCAACTCACTCCTTTCTGGGCTGAGTCCTGGAACCAGCATTCCGCCAAAAGGGCCACCAAAAGGACAGAGGCCAGTTCCCCCCCAGTCCAGCCTAAATCAAAGTCCTCCGTTCTGGGATAGGTTGGCAACAGCTTGGTCCCAAAAGGGCCAAAAGGACCAGGCCAGAACCTTTTAGGTCTAGCCTGTATTAAAGCCCTCCTTTCTGGGAGTCTGTCTTTCCCCAAAAGGGCCAAAAGGACCGGGCCAGCCTAAATCAAAGCCCTTAGTTCTAGGCTAGGTATGCAACGGCCTGGCCCCAAAAGGCTCAAAAGGACAATACCGAGTCCGAAGAATCGAGCCTGTTCTAGCCTGTATCAAAGAACTCCTTTTTGGGCAAAAAATTTACCCCAGCCTGGCGCCAAAAGGGCAAAAAGGAAAGAGGCCTGTTCCCGCGCAGTCCAGCCTAAATCAAAGCCCTCTGTTCTGGATTAGGTTGACATCAGCCTGGCCCCAAAAGGTTTAGAAGGACAAAGCCATAGTCCCAAGAGTGCAGGCGGTTCTTGACTGTATAAAAATACCTCCTTTCGCGGCTAAGAATTTGCACCAGCCTGGCCCCAAAAGGGCTAAAAAGACCGGGCCAGAGCCTGAATTAAAGACCTCTTTTCTGGGCCTCGTATCTGCACCAGCCTGGTCCCAAAGGTGCAAAGAACAATAACGGAACAGTCCCCAGAATCTAGCCTGATTCAAGTCTGGGTAACAAGTTGTATCGCAAGGGCAAAAGAACAACAGAAAAATCCCCAGAGTCTTGTCTGTATCAAAGCAGTCTATTTTGGGCTAAGAATGGGCACCAACCTGGCCCCAAAAGTGCCAAAAGAACAAGGCCAGAGGCCCTTGAGTCTAGCCTGAATCAAAGCACTAATTTCTGGGCAGAGACTGGGCACGAACCTGGCCCCAAAAGGGCCAAAATGACGAGTGAACAGTCCCCAGAATCTAGCCTGTATCAAAGCCATCTTTTTTGGACTAAGTCGTGTTACCAACCTGGCCCAGAAAGGTCCAAAAATACCAGGGAATAGGCAAATGAATCCGGCTTGTATCAAAACCCGCCAATCATGGCTCAGCCTTTGCACCACCTTGGCCAAAAAGGGTGTAGTGGCAAAAATCTCTAGATAAGACAAAGAAGCAAGTTGTCTCGTTTCAAAAGTAAACTGTTTAATCTTGTGGCTGAATCAGAAAGAAACTTGTGTGGACTCGGCCATTCTCATAGAAGGCCGAGTCCACGCGTCTGTCTCTTGCCTGCTTCCCAAAATGTCTGTCTCCCAAATCCTCCCTTCCCACCTCTGTCCCCTTCCTTAAATCACCGATGGTCACATGACCACACACACACAGAAGTTCCCGGTCACTGGTCTCTCAGGTACAAAGGAACCAAGGAGCAAATGGGACATCAAAGACACAGTGGTTTCAGGAAGGAGACAGTACATAACATTTGCATTCATTCAATTCACATGTCTTGCCTAGTGTGAAACATAACGTGGGACTTCCTAGCCACTCCAGGGAGTCCGGACATGTAAATTTCCAGGCCGAAAGGGGTTGTCAGGCTGTTAGAACTAAATCTGATTAGAAATAGAATTGAAAGTTAAAAAGTAAAGGGCCAGATTATATTTTTTCCACAACAGACCTCTCCCGTGATAATTTAGGAAACTCGCTTTCCTAATTAATCACAATCAGAAAGAAAAAATAAAATATCACTACGTCAATACACCATAAATGAGCTGCTGTTTGGAAGAGTAAAAAATTTAAAAAAAATTAAAAAGTCTATCTTAAAGTTGTACACAGGCATAGGATTCATGGAGGAAACCAACAAACAAAATAAAATGAAACAATAAACAAAACATAATAAACTTCAGCAGTTGAAAGACAAATGGTCATTGTACAAACAACATAAGATTATGAGATGAAGTAAACCAATCAAAGTTATGTAGAAACCAGATCGCAATATAGAAATATTACAGTATGAAAATAAGTCAAAAAGTAAAAGGATAATAAAAAGATGAGTAAAATGAAAACCAACAACAATGTAATCATGTTCACTGTCAAAAATAAAGGTGACAATAACCAAAAGTAAAAGGATAGAAATAAAAACAAAAATCAGGTTTTATGGCCCGTTAGTGTGATGCTGATCGCGCTTTGTAAACATGGGATCACACAGGCGAACAGAATCAGAATGATTACTATAACGATTGCAAAGGCTATGAAACCATAATGTCAAAAGAATCAGGGCAAAAACCAACCCAATAGCGTAAATCGCGATTCTAAAGTTCAATGTTCTGGTTTTAGATTCAATCTTCTCATCCAGTAGGGTCCATTTAGAGCTCTGTGTGTCCAAGGTTCCCACCTCACGCGGAGGGTGGGACATGTTTGTGTCTGGAGACATGAATGTGTGTTTGTGTGAGTGTAAATGGGTGCAGATGAAAAGCAGCGCTCAGGCTTGCACTTTTATCTTGTCTTGGGCTTGTCTTTGTGTTGTCCAGGCTGTGGTTTCTGTGGCGAGCTGGGACTCTTTCCCCTCTCAGTCAGATCTGATGATTCCATGCTGCTGTCGTGTCCAAACCCTCTGTACGTTACGTGCGCCACATTTGCGTCTTTGGCTTTGTTGGCTCTGCTGCTGCTGCTGCTGTTGCTGCTGCTGCTGCTACTGCTACTGCATAGAGTGTCATAATGGCGTGTGTGCCTGTACAGTTCGTTGAGCGTTGGTTTCCCAATGCCGCGCACACAAGTTAGTTCAATATTTTGGACAATGTTCTGGCTCGGGTCTTTGAGTTTTGCCCAAACAGTGGACGCCTCGCACGGCGTGTCCAGCGTTTCTTGTATGATCCTCTGCTTCTCTGAACGAAGTGGCTCCAGTGTAGTTTTCTTCAGATGTTTTGACGGGTTTGACTGACTGAGAAGGAGGATGAGCCCAGCTGCGCCGACAGGTCCACTCTGTGTAAAGAGAAAATTCTGCACACAGTAATTTGTTCTTTTTGTTGTTGTGTGTGTTATGCTGTAAGTGGAGGTGCGGATGTTTGTGTGTGTGTGTGTTATGTGGACAAGGATTTTCGCTCTCTCTTGTTCACATTATTACAGTTTCCCAAAACTATATTGCATACATTCAATATTTCATCAAATAATTATAAAAAATCCAAAAATCACAAATGTGTTCAATATCTCCTTTTTTAACATCAACTCAATATATCTCAAACTCATTCAAACAGTATCCAGCATCTTTTCTGCAGGGTCTACCACTGGCTACAGTTTTTGTTTTTGGTGGAATTATCACAAACAAAGGATTTACGAACAATACATAAACTTCCGTCCTTTTTCGACGGGAACTTAAACACAACAGTTTCGGTTTTAGGGTACACAATGCTTGAAAACAATCTTATTTCCCCCCCTTTTTTTTTTTTTTTTTTTTTTTTTTTTAAAGAAGAACGGCACATAGCAGATTTCTAACAGCGCACACAACGGGCTAAAACAAAATTACAAAAACATCAATAAATAAAAATGTTAGAGTTAAAATTAAGATTCCAATCCAACTCGAATTAGGATTGGCGTCGTAATCTTGCACACAGCTCTAATATTTTGGAGTTACAGTTAGAATTAGAGCTTTGTTTAATCACAGAGTTTCAAACAAAGCGCTAACTCATTCACACAGCTCTAACTCGATCATTATTCGCACACAGCTCTATTTGTTGAAGTTACAGTTAGAATTAGAGCTTTGCTTAATAACAAAGTTTCAAACAAAGCGCTAACTCATTCACACAGCTCTAACTCAATCATTATTCGCACACAGCTCTATTTGTTGAAGTTACAGTTAGAATTAGAGCTTTGTTTAATCACAGAGTTTCAAACAAAGCGCTAACTCATTCACACAGCTCTAACTCAATCATAATATATTTGTTTCTGAGTTACAGTTAGAATTAGAGCTTTGTTTAATCACACAGAGTTCAAAACAAAGCCCTAACTCATCCACACAGCTCTAACCCAAAAATTTGTTTAAATACAAAATTTAAAAAAATAAATAAAAATAAAATAAAAATGGAGTTGGACTCCGAAAACACGTTACACGTGTAAAAGTGCGTACAATCAGTTGGACTGATTTAGAAAGGAGTTGGACTCCGAAAACAAGTTACCCGTTGTGGCTAGGTGGCTATCTTACAGATTATATTTGCACACAGTTCTTCTTTTTTTTTTTTTTTTTTTTTTTTGAGTTACAGTTAAACTAGAAGACATGTTCTATTTAGAACATGTCTTTAAGTCATTCACGCAGCTCAAACCCAATTGTCTTCATATATATATCCTAGTCGTTCAATTGAAATACAAAAATCAAAACAAAACAACTCACACACAAGGTCCTTTTCACCCAGCGCCGGAGTCCTTTCTCCAGGGCCCCTGTGATGCAGCCCTCACGTCTCAGAAGTGGAGGTATGAGGCTTAGGTGGCAAAAATGCTGAATCACACGGTCCCTGGAAATTGGAATTGCCGGTCGAGGGAGTTTGTCAACAACGCCAAATTGTAGTGGCAAAAATCTCTAGAAGAAGCAAGTTGTCTCGTTTCAAAAGTAAACTGTTTAATCTTGTGGCTGAATCAGAAAGAAACTTGTGTGGACTCGGCCATTCTCATAGAAGGCCGAGTCCACGCGTCTGTCTCTTGCCTGCTTCCCAAAATGTCTGTCTCCCAAATCCTCCCTTCCCACCTCTGTCCCCTTCCTTAAATCACCGATGGTCACATGACCACACACACACAGAAGTTCCCGGTCACTGGTCTCTCAGGTACAAAGGAACCAAGGAGCAAATGGGACATCAAAGACACAGTGGTTTCAGGAAGGAGACAGTACATAACATTTGCATTCATTCAATTCACATGTCTTGCCTAGTGTGAAACATAACGTGGGACTTCCTAGCCACTCCAGGGAGTCCGGACATGTAAATTTCCAGGCCGAAAGGGGTTGTCAGGCTGTTAGAACTAAATCTGATTAGAAATAGAATTGAAAGTTAAAAAGTAAAGGGCCAGATTATATTTTTTCCACAACAGACCTCTCCCGTGATAATTTAGGAAACTCGCTTTCCTAATTAATCACAATCAGAAAGAAAAAATAAAATATCACTACGTCAATACACCATAAATGAGCTGCTGTTTGGAAGAGTAAAAAATTTAAAAAAAATTAAAAAGTCTATCTTAAAGTTGTACACAGGCATAGGATTCATGGAGGAAACCAACAAACAAAATAAAATGAAACAATAAACAAAACATAATAAACTTCAGCAGTTGAAAGACAAATGGTCATTGTACAAACAACATAAGATTATGAGATGAAGTAAACCAATCAAAGTTATGTAGAAACCAGATCGCAATATAGAAATATTACAGTATGAAAATAAGTCAAAAAGTAAAAGGATAATAAAAAGATGAGTAAAATGAAAACCAACAACAATGTAATCATGTTCACTGTCAAAAATAAAGGTGACAATAACCAAAAGTAAAAGGATAGAAATAAAAACAAAAATCAGGTTTTATGGCCCGTTAGTGTGATGCTGATCGCGCTTTGTAAACATGGGATCACACAGGCGAACAGAATCAGAATGATTACTATAACGATTGCAAAGGCTATGAAACCATAATGTCAAAAGAATCAGGGCAAAAACCAACCCAATAGCGTAAATCGCGATTCTAAAGTTCAATGTTCTGGTTTTAGATTCAATCTTCTCATCCAGTAGGGTCCATTTAGAGCTCTGTGTGTCCAAGGTTCCCACCTCACGCGGAGGGTGGGACATGTTTGTGTCTGGAGACATGAATGTGTGTTTGTGTGAGTGTAAATGGGTGCAGATGAAAAGCAGCGCTCAGGCTTGCACTTTTATCTTGTCTTGGGCTTGTCTTTGTGTTGTCCAGGCTGTGGTTTCTGTGGCGAGCTGGGACTCTTTCCCCTCTCAGTCAGATCTGATGATTCCATGCTGCTGTCGTGTCCAAACCCTCTGTACGTTACGTGCGCCACATTTGCGTCTTTGGCTTTGTTGGCTCTGCTGCTGCTGCTGCTGTTGCTGCTGCTGCTGCTACTGCTACTGCATAGAGTGTCATAATGGCGTGTGTGCCTGTACAGTTCGTTGAGCGTTGGTTTCCCAATGCCGCGCACACAAGTTAGTTCAATATTTTGGACAATGTTCTGGCTCGGGTCTTTGAGTTTTGCCCAAACAGTGGACGCCTCGCACGGCGTGTCCAGCGTTTCTTGTATGATCCTCTGCTTCTCTGAACGAAGTGGCTCCAGTGTAGTTTTCTTCAGATGTTTTGACGGGTTTGACTGACTGAGAAGGAGGATGAGCCCAGCTGCGCCGACAGGTCCACTCTGTGTAAAGAGAAAATTCTGCACACAGTAATTTGTTCTTTTTGTTGTTGTGTGTGTTATGCTGTAAGTGGAGGTGCGGATGTTTGTGTGTGTGTGTGTTATGTGGACAAGGATTTTCGCTCTCTCTTGTTCACATTATTACAGTTTCCCAAAACTATATTGCATACATTCAATATTTCATCAAATAATTATAAAAAATCCAAAAATCACAAATGTGTTCAATATCTCCTTTTTTAACATCAACTCAATATATCTCAAACTCATTCAAACAGTATCCAGCATCTTTTCTGCAGGGTCTACCACTGGCTACAGTTTTTGTTTTTGGTGGAATTATCACAAACAAAGGATTTACGAACAATACATAAACTTCCGTCCTTTTTCGACGGGAACTTAAACACAACAGTTTCGGTTTTAGGGTACACAATGCTTGAAAACAATCTTATTTCCCCCCCTTTTTTTTTTTTTTTTTTTTTTTTTTTTAAAGAAGAACGGCACATAGCAGATTTCTAACAGCGCACACAACGGGCTAAAACAAAATTACAAAAACATCAATAAATAAAAATGTTAGAGTTAAAATTAAGATTCCAATCCAACTCGAATTAGGATTGGCGTCGTAATCTTGCACACAGCTCTAATATTTTGGAGTTACAGTTAGAATTAGAGCTTTGTTTAATCACAGAGTTTCAAACAAAGCGCTAACTCATTCACACAGCTCTAACTCGATCATTATTCGCACACAGCTCTATTTGTTGAAGTTACAGTTAGAATTAGAGCTTTGCTTAATAACAAAGTTTCAAACAAAGCGCTAACTCATTCACACAGCTCTAACTCAATCATTATTCGCACACAGCTCTATTTGTTGAAGTTACAGTTAGAATTAGAGCTTTGTTTAATCACAGAGTTTCAAACAAAGCGCTAACTCATTCACACAGCTCTAACTCAATCATAATATATTTGTTTCTGAGTTACAGTTAGAATTAGAGCTTTGTTTAATCACACAGAGTTCAAAACAAAGCCCTAACTCATCCACACAGCTCTAACCCAAAAATTTGTTTAAATACAAAATTTAAAAAAATAAATAAAAATAAAATAAAAATGGAGTTGGACTCCGAAAACACGTTACACGTGTAAAAGTGCGTACAATCAGTTGGACTGATTTAGAAAGGAGTTGGACTCCGAAAACAAGTTACCCGTTGTGGCTAGGTGGCTATCTTACAGATTATATTTGCACACAGTTCTTCTTTTTTTTTTTTTTTTTTTTTTTTGAGTTACAGTTAAACTAGAAGACATGTTCTATTTAGAACATGTCTTTAAGTCATTCACGCAGCTCAAACCCAATTGTCTTCATATATATATCCTAGTCGTTCAATTGAAATACAAAAATCAAAACAAAACAACTCACACACAAGGTCCTTTTCACCCAGCGCCGGAGTCCTTTCTCCAGGGCCCCTGTGATGCAGCCCTCACGTCTCAGAAGTGGAGGTATGAGGCTTAGGTGGCAAAAATGCTGAATCACACGGTCCCTGGAAATTGGAATTGCCGGTCGAGGGAGTTTGTCAACAACGCCAAATTGTAGTGGCAAAAATCTCTAGAAGAAGCAAGTTGTCTCGTTTCAAAAGTAAACTGTTTAATCTTGTGGCTGAATCAGAAAGAAACTTGTGTGGACTCGGCCATTCTCATAGAAGGCCGAGTCCACGCGTCTGTCTCTTGCCTGCTTCCCAAAATGTCTGTCTCCCAAATCCTCCCTTCCCACCTCTGTCCCCTTCCTTAAATCACCGATGGTCACATGACCACACACACACAGAAGTTCCCGGTCACTGGTCTCTCAGGTACAAAGGAACCAAGGAGCAAATGGGACATCAAAGACACAGTGGTTTCAGGAAGGAGACAGTACATAACATTTGCATTCATTCAATTCACATGTCTTGCCTAGTGTGAAACATAACGTGGGACTTCCTAGCCACTCCAGGGAGTCCGGACATGTAAATTTCCAGGCCGAAAGGGGTTGTCAGGCTGTTAGAACTAAATCTGATTAGAAATAGAATTGAAAGTTAAAAAGTAAAGGGCCAGATTATATTTTTTCCACAACAAGGGCAAAAAGGACAAAGCCAGAGCCCAGCCTGAATCAAAACCCTCTTTTCTGGGTTACGACAGGGAACAGCCTGACCCCAAAAGGGCCAAAAGGACCAAGAAACCAGCTCCAGAGTCTAGCCTGAATCAAAATCCTCCTTTTTGGGTTGTCGTTGCACCACCTGGCCCCAAAAGGCCCAAAAGAAATAAGCTAAAGCACCCAGAAGCTAGTCTGATTCAAAACCCTCTATTCTGGACCACGTCTTGGCACCAGCCAAAACGTGTACCTTGAATCAACTCACTCCTTTCTGGGCTGAGTCCTGGAACCAGCATTCCGCCAAAAGGGCCACCAAAAGGACAGAGGCCAGTTCCCCCCCAGTCCAGCCTAAATCAAAGTCCTCCGTTCTGGGCTAGGTTGGCAACAGCTTGGTCCCAAAAGGGCCAAAAGAACAAGGCCAGAGGCCCTTGAGTCTAGTCTGAATCAAAGCACTAATTTCTGGGCAGAGACTGGGCACGAACCTGGCCCCAAAAGGGCCAAAATGACGAGTGAACAGTCCCCAGAATCTAGCCTGTATCAAAGCCATCTTTTTTGGAATAAGTCGTGTTACCAACCTGGCCCAGAAAGGTCCAAAAATACCAGGGAATAGGCAAATGAATCCGGCTTGTATCAAAACCCGCCTATGATGGCTCAGCCTTTGCATCACCTTGGCCAAAAAGGGCAAAAAGGGCAAAGCCAGAGCCCCCAGAGTCTTGCCTGAATCAAAACCCTCTTTTCTGAGTTATGACAGGGCAACAGCCTGGCCCCCAAAGGGCAAAAGGACCAAGAAATCAGCTCCAGAGTCCAGCCTGAATCAAAATCCTCCTTTTTGGGTTGTCGTTGCACCACCTGGCCCCAAAAGGCCCAAAGTCACCCAGACTCTAGTCTGATTCAATACCCTCTATTCTGGACCACGTCTTGGCACCAGCCTGTCACCAAAAGGACCAGTAAACAGGCCAAAAAGTTTAGCTTGAATCAAAGACCTCCTTTTTGGGCTAAATCTTGGCACCTGCCTTTCCCCAAAAGGGCCAAAAAGACCAGGCCAGAGCGCCCAGTGTGTACCTTGAATCAAATCACTCCTTTTTAGGCTGAGTCCTGGAACCAGCATTCTGCCAAAAAGGGCTAAAAGGACGAAGAAACAGGCCCCCAAGACTAGCCTTTATTAGAGTCCCCCTTTCTGGGCTAAGTCGTGACACCAGCCTGGCCCCAAAAGGGGCAAAAGGACCAGGCCAGAGCCTTTTTGGTCTAGCCTGTATCAAATACTTGGCATCATTCTTTCCCCAAAAGGTCCAAAAGGTCCAAAAGGACCAAGGAACAGGCCCCAGAATCTAATCTGTATCAAAGCCCTCCTTTCTGGGCTAAGACTTGGCACCAGCAAGCCCAAAAACGGCCAAAAGGACCGAACCAGAGCCCCAGCAGTCCAGCCTAATTCAAAGCCCTCCGTTCTGGGCGAGGTTGGCAACAGCCTGGCCCTAAAAGAGTCAGAAGGACCAACCCGAGTCTCAAGAGTCAAGCTTTTTATAGCCTGTATGAAAGGCCTCCTTTATGGGCAAATAATTGGCCCAAGCCTGGACCCAAAAGGGCCGAAAGGACCGGACCAGTTCCCCCGCAGTCCAGCCTAAATCAAAGTCCTCCGTTCTGGGCTAGGTTGGCAACAGCCTGGCCCCAAAAGGGCCAAAAGGACCAGGCCAGAGCTCCCTGAGACTATCCTGAATCAAGCCCTCTTTTCTGATCCAAGTCATGGAACCGGCCTGGAACCAAAATGGCCAAAAAAAACAGGCCAGAGCTCCCAGAGACTACCCTGAATCAAATCACTCATTTCTGGGCTGATTCCTGGAACAGGCATTCAGCCAAAAAGGGCCAAGAGGACGAAGAAACAGGCCCCCAAGACTAGCGTGTTTTAGAGCCCCCCTTTCTGGTCTTAGTCTTGGAACCAGCTTGGACCCAAAAGGGCCAAAAGGACCAAGTAAAAGTCCCCAGAATCTAATCTGAATCAAAGCCCTCCTTTCTTGACCTGGCCCCAAAAGAGCATAAAGGACAAGGCCAGAAGTCTAGTCTGTATAAAAGCCCTCTTTTCTGGGCTATACCTTGGCGTCTACTTGCACATCAAATAGGGTTTAAGTATCTCTTGTAATTTTTTCAGAACTCAAAAACAACTGTTCATGGTCTGAAAAGGATTTTGGAGCAATAAAAACAGTGACATTTTCTATAACTCAAAAATGCAATATGATAGGTTAAAACTTTAAAAGATCTACACAACATATCTTTTAAAGTTTGAACCTATCATACTGCATTTTTGAGTTACAGCAGTTTTTACTGTTTTTATTGCTCCAAAAGCCTTTTCAGCCCATGAACAGTTGTTTGTGAGTTCTGAAAAAAGTACAAGAGCTTTTCAAACTCTATTTGCTGGGCAACTAGGACCTGTAAATCTACACAATATATAGTTTAAAGTTTGAGTCTCTCATATTAGTTTTTGGAGTTATAGCTGTTTTTGTGTTTAGCTTCAAAGCATTTCCAGACCATTTGTGAGTTCTGAAGAAAATACAAGCGATATCTAACCCATACTTTCTGAGCAAGAAGGGATTGTACATCTGCACAAGATATCTTTTAAAGTTTGAACATATCATAATGCATTTTTGAGTTATAGCTGTTTTTACTGTTATTATTGCTCCAAAAGCCTTTTCAGACCTTGAACAGTTGTTTGTGAGATACTTAAACCATATTTGCTGGGCAAGTACAGTTTGTAAATCTACACACTATATGGTTAAATTTTTGAGTCTATCATATACAATACAGGCTGGACTCGGGGACCTGTTCCTTCGTCCTTCTGGCCCTTTTTGCCGGAATGCTTTTTCCAGGACTTAGCCCAGAAAGGAAGGATTTTATTCAGAGTAGACTCTGGGAGTTCTGTCCTGGTCTTTTTGGCTCTTTTGGAGAAATTGGGGCCAGGCTGGTGCCAATTCTTATCCCAGAAATGAGGCCTTTGATAGAGGCTAGATTCTGGGACCTGTTCCTTGGTCCTTTTTTGGCCCTTTTTGGTGGAATGCTATTTTCAGGACTTAGCCCAGAAAGGAGGGATTTGATTAAGGGTAGACTCTGGGAGCTCTGGCCTGGTCTTTTTGGCCCTTTTGGGGAAAGGCAGGTGCCAAGTCTGTGCCCAGAAAGGAGGGCGTTGATATAGGCTAGACCAAAAAGGTACTGGTACTTTTGACCACTTTGGGGCCAGGCTGTTGCCAACCTGTCCCAGAATGGAGGGCGTTGATTTAGGCTTTACTGCAGGGGCTCGGACCTGGTCCTTTAGGCCCTTTTTGGCGGAATGCTTTTTCGAGGACTTAGCCCAGAAAGGAAGGATTTGATTCAGGGTAGACTCTGGGAGCTCTGGCCTGGTCTTTTTGGCCCTTTTGGGGAAAGGCAGGTGCAAAGTATTTGCCCAGAAAGGAGGGTGTTGATATAGGCTAGACCAAAAAGGCTCTGTACTGGTCCTTTTGACCACTTTGGGCCAGGCTGTTGCCAACCTATCCCAGAATGGAGGGCGTTGATATAAGCTTTACTGCAGGGGCTCGGGCCTGGTCCTTTTAGCCCTTTTTGGTGGACTGTTGGTTCCAGGACTTAGCCCAGACAAGAGGGATTTGATTCAGGGTACTCTTGAAGCTCTGGCCTTGTCTTTTTGGCCATTTTGGGGAAAGGAAGGTGCCAAGTCTTAGCCCAGAATGGAGGATTTTGATACAGGCTTGAACTGGCTCGACTCTTAGGACTCGGGCTTGTTCCTTTTGACCCTTTTGGGGCCAGGCTGTTGTTTGATACATGCTTGACCAAAAAGGCTCTGACCTGGTCGTTTCTGCTCTTTTGGGGCCAGGTTGGTGTCAAGACATTATCCAGAAAGGGGGGCTTTAATATAGGCTAGACTCGGGGACCTGTTCCTTCGTCCTTTTGGCCCTTTTTGGCTGAATGCTGGTTCCAGGACTTAGCCCAGAAAGGAGGGCTTTGATACAGGCTGGACCAAAAAGGCTCTGGCCTGGTCCTTTTGGCTCTTTCGGGTCCAGGCTGGTTCCAAGACTTACCCCAGAAAGGAGGACTTTGATACAAACTAGATACTGGGGCCTGTTCCTTGCTCTTTTTTGGCCCTTTTTGGGCCAGGCTCGTGCCAAGACTTAACCCAGAAAACAGGGATTGATTCAGACAAGTCTCAGGGAGCTCAAGCTTGGTCCTTTTTGCCCTTTTGGGGCCAGGTTTGTGTCAAGACTTAGCCCAGAAAGGGTGGCTTTAATACTGGCTAGGACTCGGGCTTGTTCCTTTTGACCCTTTTGGGGCCAGGCTGTTGTTTGATACATGCTTGACCAAAAAGGCTCTGACCTGGTCATTTCTGCTCTTTTGGGGCCAGGCAGGTCTCAAGTCTTAGACCAGAAAGGAGGGTTTTGATACAGGCTGGAACTGGCTCAACTCTTGGGACTATGGCTTGGTCCTTTTGACACTTTTGTGGCCAGGCTGTAGCCAACCTCGCCCAGAACCTAGGGCTTTGATTTAGGCTCCAGCCCAGTCCCTTTGACCCTTTTGGGGCCAGGCAGGTGTCAAGTCTTAGCCCAGAAAAGAGGTCTTTGATACAGGCTAGAACTGGCTGGACTCTTGGGACTATGGCTTGGTCCTTTTGACCCTTTTGGGGCCAGGCATTTGCCAACCTAGCCAGAATGGAGGGCTTTGATTTAGGCTGGATTGCGGGGGCTCTGGCTGGGTCCTTTTGGCCCTTTTTGCGGAATGCTTGTTCCAGGACTTAATCGAGAAAGAAGGGATTATAACCACTGCTGATTCAGGGAACTCTGGCCTTGTCTTTTTGGACCTTTTTGGGCCAGGCTGGTTTCAAGACTTAGCACAGAAAGGGGGACTTTAATACAGACTAGACTCTGGGGCCTGTTCCTTCGTCCTTTTGGCTCTTTTTGGCGGAATGCTGGTTCCAGGACGTAGCCCAGAAAGGAGGGATTTGATTCAGGGTGGTTACTGGGAGCTCTGGCCTGTTCTTTTGGCCCTTATGGGGAAAGACATAAGTTCTTATGCCCTTATGGGGAAAGGCCATCAGTTCCGGTGATGTCATTTCCGGTGAGTGTGTCGCGTTTTCAGAGCTGTTCGTTCTTAGAGCCCATTTACCGATTAATCCACGAATTATACACACTATTTACGGATCATATACACAAAAGTGAGCGTTTGATTTCTCTGCAAACAATCCGGAGCCTCAAGCCGCTCGCTTTTCAGTATTTCGTGGATTAAAAGCCCTCCTCACTCTCTAGCTCCAGCCTGAACTAGCCTAGCGTAGCCTAGCCGCTAGCGTCATGGCTGGATCTACCTTTACCTGTTTGAGCTGTCATATGTCGAGTCAGAACCCTGGCTCCTTCTCTGATGATAGGTGCGTGAAGTGCAGTGTAGTGGTAGTTTTGGAGGCCAGGGTTACGGAGTTAGAAGCGCGGATCCGCTGTTTAGAGGAGCTTAAGTCCAGTTATAGTTCGGTTTTAGCGCGAGGGCTACCAGACCGCGCTGCAGGGCGTAGCATTAGCATTAGCAGTAGCAGTAAGGCCGAGCTCAGCCCCTCAGCGTCTCCCGTGCAGCCGGGACTAGACCAGGAACAGAATAGGGACCAATTTGTGACAGTTCGGAGGGGACAAGGCGCTAAACGCCGAACCTTAGAGCGCCGTGAGCTTCACGTCTATAATAGGTTTTCTCCCCTCAGCGATCACACGCCTGCTGAACACACTAGAGAAACTCTTGTAATCTGGAGTTCTATTGTTAGAGACGTGAAGCTGCCAGCTGCTAGCGTTAGGTGTTACCCGGGGGCCAGAATGGGTGACATCGAAGGAAACCTTAGGATCTTAAACCAGAGTAGGACCCGTTTCCGGCGAGTCGTGATTCACGCAGGCGGTAACGTTGCTCAAAGTTCAAGTAGCCGCGGTGTGTGACCTAGCGAAGTCGATGTCAGACACTGTAATATTTTCAGGTCCCCTGCCCAATCGGATCAATGCTGAATTGTACAGCCGTCTTTCAGCATTCAACAGCTGGTTATCTAGATGGTGCCCTCAAAACAACGTAGTCTTTAATGATAACTGGAGTGCGTTTTGGGGAAAGCCCGGGCTCATACGCAGGGATGGCATCCATCCGACTTCGGAGGGTACATCCCTATTAGTTTGGAATTTGACCGATAGTCTTAGTCGTGTTAAGTGACCATCTAGGGATGAGCCCCGGGCGCAGAGCAGCAGTTTAAGACGCTCCTCTGTCGCTGAACTCTCGCCCGTTCTGTTACATGTGAAGTGTTCAGATTCAAGACAGATGGAGACTGTGTGTGTCCCTCGTGTCCCTCGTACAAATAATGCCAAAAAGTCACATCTCAGAAAAAATATTTCAGGCGTCAGACCAAATAACTTAGGGAAAATAACAATCACAAATGACACAAATATACAAATGAATAAACACGTAAAATGTGGACTGCTAAACATTAGAGCAATTTCCTCCAAATCGCTCTTAGTTAATGAATTAATTAGTGACTATAACATAGATCTTCTAGCTCTAACTGAAACGTGGCTTCAACAAGACGACTACGTCAGACTAAATGAGTCCACCCCACCCACCCATGTTAAATTTCAGACCGCCAGGAGCACAGGCCGAGGTGGTGGTGTGGCAGTGATCTCACACTCAAGCCTACTCATGAGCCCTAAACTAGCAATGCATTTCACTCATTTGAAAGCCTTATGCTGTCAATCACATGTCCAAATATGAAAAACCAAAAAGGAGTTTTGTTCATAGTTATCTACCGACCTCCTGGTCCCTATTCAGAGTTTTTAACAGAGTTTTCTGACTTTATATCAAACTTAGTGTTAGCCTGGGATAAAATAGTTATAGCTGGAGACTTTAATATCCACGTGAACATGAGTGATGACGCTCTCAGTAATGCCTTCAGCGCCTTGTTAGACAGCATTGGTTTCACTCAGAATGTAAATAAACCGACTCACACTCATAAGCACACTCTGGATCTTGTCCGAACGTATGGAACAGAGATTAGTGACCTCATTGTCCTCCCTCAAAACCCTATATTGTCAGATCATTTCCTAATTACCTTTCAGTTTATTCTTAAAGATCATCCAGTCCCACAAAATAAAGTTATAATGAAAAGGACAATATCTGAAAAATCTATCTCAGAATTCAAAGAAATAATAGAGCCAATATTCAATGACATGTCATGTGATCCTGCTGAGAATAGTTTTAGTCCCAGTATAAGTGATCAATTTGTCGACTTGACCATGAATTCTCTGAAGTCTGCTCTTGACGTTGTAGCTCCGTTAAAACAGAAGGTCATTAGGCCAAAGCGCGCCTCCCCATGGTACAACCAAGAACTACGTTCACATAAACAAAGAGTTAGAAAGTTAGAGGGATTATTTCGTTGCTCTCACACCGAAGAATCCCTAAAAGCATGGAAAAGTTGCCTGCTGTCCTATAAGCAGGCTCTGCGTAAGGCCCAAACCAGATATTATTCAAATCTAATAGAAGTCAACAAAAGTAACACTAAATTCCTTTTCAGCACTGTAGCTAGGCTAACAAACTGTCACAATGCCCTCAATCCCAGCTACACTCAGCTCTGATGATTTCCTCCTATTTTTTAACAATAAAATAAAAACAATCAGAGATAAATTAGATGAAATTACCCCCGCTATTAGCCCTGAACTAGCCCAAGCTGTAAATCTAACGTCCCATATAAATCCACCTGTAAACTTAGAAAGGTTCACAGCTGTTGATCAAGCAGAGATAACTTCAGCCATTATGTCCTCTAAAAGCTCAACTTGTGTCCTAGACCCCATTCCAAGCAGACTCCTCAAAGACATTCTTCCCCTAATTATAGACCCTATTCTTAATATAATAAATACTTCACTCGAAAGTGGCTATGTTCCACAGTCCTTCAAACATGCAGTCATTAAACCTCTTCTGAAAAAGCCTAATCTAGATCTCGACCTATTGGTAAACTACAGACCTATTTCAAATCTTCCCTTCGTCTCTAAAATCCTTGAAAAAGTTGTAGTAAAACAGCTTTGTCGCCACCTGCAGGACAATAACTTATTTGAAGTTTTCCAGTCAGGGTTCAGAGCCCACCACAGCACTGAAACTGCACAAGTTAAAGTCACAAATGATTTGTTATTAGCTGCTTACGATAGACTGGTCTCAATCCTGGTTCTGTTGGACCTCAGCGCAGCGTTTGACACCATCGACCACAACATTCTACTGCAGAGGTTAGAATGTGATGTAGGTGTTGGAGGAACAGCCCTCAGCTGGTTTAAATCCTGTTTTTCTGAATTTGTTAATGTAAACAAGAGCTCCTCACCATACTCTAAAGTAATTTACGGTGTGCCACAGGGTTCGGTACTCGGTCCAATTCTGTTTACTCTTTATTTGCTGCCATTAGGCAACATTATCAGAAAGCATGGCATTAACTTCCACTGCTATGCAGACGACACTCAGCTGTATTTATCAATGAAACCTGATCAGAGCGATAAAGTAGACAGACTTAGTACTTGTGTGAAGGAGATAAAAACCTGGATGACACTAAACTACCTCCTTCTTATCCCTGAAAAAACCGAGGTCATTGTGCTTGGCCCTAAGCATCTACGAGACAATCTATCTGAGCAGATAGTCACACTGGACAATGTCAGTGTAGCCTCCAGTTCTACTGTAAGAAACCTTGGAGTCTTATTTGACCAGGAGCTCTCATTTAAAGCTCATATAAATCAAGCTTGTAAAACAGCCTATTTCCATTTGCGCAACATAGCCAAAATCAGAAGAATCCTGCCTAAAAGTGATGCCAAAAAACGTATCCATGCATTTGTAACGACTAGATTAGACTACTGTAACTCCCTGCTTGCAGCATGTCCTAAAAGCTCCATAAAAAGCTTTCAACTGGTTCAAAATGCAGCAGCAGATTACTAACAGGAACAAAAAGAAGAGAGCACATTACGCCAGTGCTGAAGTCTCTTCACTGGCTCCCTGTCGAGTTTAGAATCAAATTTAAAATTCTACTCCTGACCTACAAAGCCATAAATGACATGGCCCCATCCTACCTCAAAGATGCCATAGAACCATATCATCCAAACAGAGCTCTTCGCTCTCAGAATGCTGGCCTTCTGGTGGTGCCAAGAGTCTCTAAAAGTACTGTAGGAGGTAGAGCGTTTAGCTACCAAGCTCCTGTGTTATGGAATCAGCTCCCGACCCATGTTAAAAATGCTGACACAGTCTCTTCATTTAAGTCCAGGCTTAAAACGTTCCTCTTCGAAATCGCTTATGGTCAGACTAGTTAGGAACAGAAACATAAACCCACAGCTTTAGCTACGCTGCCCTAGGAGTAACTATGCTGGGGGAAGTATGACAGCTTGAGCACTATCCTCTTCTTCTGACTACTTATGCTATCAAACAATATTTATTTTTTAATTCCACTTGCAAACTGTTCACCGCCTTCTTTTTCTTTCTCTCACTCCTGAGGACCTGTGGACCCAGATACCCCTCCCCTGGTGAAGTGGTCCCTGCCCTGTGTGGACGGTCCCTCATCTGCCTGAGGAGTGGGTCCAGCTCGCCTCCGACGGTCCCTCATCTGTCTGAAGAGTGGGTCCAGCTCGCTTCCGACGGTCCCTCATCTGCCTGAGGAGTGGGTTCAGCTCGCCTCTGACGGTCCCTCATCTGCCTGAAGAGTGGGTCCAGTTCGCCTCAGTCGGTCCCTCATCTGCTTGAAGAGTGGGTCCAGTTTGCCTCAGTCGGTCCCTCATCTGCCTGAAGAGTGGGTCCAGCTCCAGTCTCCCTCGTGTCCGTCTGTCCGTCTGTGAGAGTCCGATCTCTCCTTCACTGGAACTCCTCCAGGTTTCTACTCTTTTTTCCCAAAGAGGTTTTTTTTGTAGTTTTTCCTGGCCGAGAAGGAGAGTCTAAGGACAGAGGGCCCTGGGATATCGTCCCTCGCCACCACAGACATTGTCTGACTCCCTCGCCACCACAGACGTTGTCTGACTTCATCGCCACCACAGACATTGTTGATTCATTTCTCCCTGTGGCCCTCAGAGGCAACTGTTGTTGTGATTTTGGGCCTTACAAAAATAAATTGATTTGATTTGATTTGAAGACATATGCCAAGTCTTAGCCCAGAAAGAAGGGCTTTCATACAGGTTTGACCAAAAAAGTTCTGACCTTGTCCTTTTGGCCCTTTTGGGCCTGAATTAGTGTCATGACATAGCCAAGAAAGGGGGGCTTTAATACAGGCTTGACTCGGGGGCCTGTTCCATCGTCCTTTTGGCCCTTTTTGCTGGAATGCTGGTTCAAGGACTTAGCCTAGAAATGAGGGATTTGGTTCAGCGTAGACTCTGGGAGCTCTGCCATGGTCTCATTGGCCCTTTTGGGGAAAGGCGAACAAGTCTTAGCCCAGAAACTAGGGCTTTGATTTAAGCTGGACAGCGGGGGGCTCTGGCCCGGTCCTTTTGGGCCTTTTGGGGCCAGGCTGGGGCATGTTCTTTGCCCAGAAAGGATTCCTTTGATATAGGCTATAACAGGCTCGACTCTTGGGACTCCAGCTTAGTCCATTTGACCACTTTGGGGCGAGGCTGTTGCCAACCTAGCACAAAACGGAGGGCTTTGATTTAGGCTGGAATGCGGGGGAACTGGCCGGGTCCTTTTGGTCCATTAGGAGCCAGGCTGGGGTCAATAGTTTGCCCAAAAAGGAGGCCTTTGATGCAGGCTAGAACAGGCTCGACTCTTGGGACTCGGGCTTGGGCCTTTTGAGCCTTTTGGTGCCAGGCCGTTGCCAACCTAGCCTAGAACCGAGGACTTTGATTTAGGCTGACCCTGTCCTTTTGGCCCTTTTGGGGAAAGACAGATGCCAAGTCTTAGCCCAGAAAGGAGGGCTTTGGGGCCAGACTGTTGCCAACCTAGCCCAGAACGGACGACTTTGATTTAGCCTGAACTGCGGGGGCTCTGCCCTTCTCCTTTTGGCCCTTTTGGGGCCAGGCTGGTGCTTAGACTTAGCCCAGAAAGGTGGGCTTTGATACAGGCTGGAACAGGCTCGACTCTGGAGGCTCTGGCTTAGTCCATTTGACCACTTTAGGGCGAGGCTGTCGCCAACCTATCCTAAAATGGAGGGCGTTGATTCAGGCTGTACTGCGGGTGCTTGGGCCTGGTCCTTTTGGCCCTTTTTAGCGGAATGCTGGTTCCAGGACTTAGCCCAGAAAGGAGGGATTTGATTCAGGGTTGACTCTGGGAGCTCTGGCCTTTTTCTTTTTTGCCCTTTTGGGGAAAGGCAGGTCCTAAGTCTTAGCCCAAAAAGGAGGGCTTTGGCACAGGCTAGAACGGGCTCGACTCTAGGAGCTCTGGCTGGGTCCTTTTGGAAATGTTGGTGCCAAGCTGTTGTCAACCTAACCCAGAACGGAGGGATTTGATTTAGGCTGGACAGCAGGGGAACTGGCCGGGTCCTTTTGGCCCTTTCGGAGCCAGGCTGGGGTCAATAGTTTGCCCAGAAAGGAGGCCTTTGATGCAGGCTAGAACAGCCTCAACTCTTGGGACTCGGGCTTGGGCCTTTTGAGCCTTTTGAGCCTTTTGGTGCCAGGCCGTTTCCAACTGAGCCTAGAACCGAGGGCTTTGATTTTGGCTGGCCCTGTCCTTTTGGCCCTTTTGGGGAATGACAAACACCAAGTCTTAGCCCAGAAAGGAGGGATTTGATTCAGGGTTGACTCTGGGAGCTCTGGCCTTTTTCTTTTTGGCCCTTTTGTGGAAAGGCAGGTCCTAAGTCTTAGCCCAAAAAGGAGGGCTTTGGCACAGGCTAGAACGGGCTCGACTCTAGGAGCTCTGGCTGGGTCCTTTTGGAAATGTTGGTGCCAAGCTGTTGTCAACCTAACCCAGAACGGAGGGATTTGATTTAGGCTGGACAGCGGGGGAACTCGCCAGGTCCTTTTGGCCCTTTCGGAGCCAGGCTGGGGTCAATAGTTTGCCCAGAAAGGAGGCCTTTGATGCAGGCTAGAACAGCCTCAACTCTTGGGACTCGGGCTTGGGCCTTTTGAGCCTTTTGAGCCTTTTGGTGCCAGGCCATTTCCAACTGAGCCTAGAACCGAGGGCTTTGATTTAGGCTGGCCCTGTCCTTTTGGCCCTTTTGGGGAACGACAGACGCCAAGTCTTAGCCCAGAAAGGAGGGCTTTGATACAGGCTAGACCTTAAAGGCTTTGTACTGGTCCTTTTGACCACTTTGGGGCCAGACTGTTGCCAACCTAGCCCAGAACGGAGGACTTTGATTTAGGCTGGACTGCAAAGACTCTGGCCCGGTCGTTTTTGGCCTTTTGGGTTCAGGCTGGTGCCAAGACTTAGCCCAAAAAGTACGGCTTTGATACACACTAGATTCTGGGGCCTGTTTCTTGGTCCTTTTGGCCCTTTTGGGTCAAGGCTGGTACCAAGACTTGGACCAGAAAAAAAGGCTTGGTTTCAGCTAGTCTCAGGGAGCTCTGGTCCATTTGGGGAAAGACAGATGCCAAATCTTAGCCCAGAAAGGAGCGCTTTAATACAGGCTAGACCAAAAAGGCTCTGGCCTGGTCCTTTTGAGCCTCTTGATGCCAGGCCCCTCTCCTTGAACCGACACCTTAACGTGGTGGAGAGGTTTGAGTGCCCAAATGATCCCGGGAGCTATGTTGTCGGGGGCTTCAAGCCCCTGGTAGGATCTTCCAAGGCAAACAGGTCCTAGGTGACGGGTCAGACAAAGATCGGTTCAGAAGCCTCTTATGATTACGACAAAAGCAAGGCCGTTTACGTCGCCCGGATCGACGTCACCGGGGCCCCATCCTGGAGCCAGGCCTAGGATGGGTGCTCCATGGCGAGCGCCTGGTGGCCGGGTCTTACCCCACGGGGCCCGGCTGGGCACAGCCCGAAAGAGCAACGTGGGGCCGCCCTCCCCTGGGCCCACCACCCGCAGGAGGATCCATAAGGGGCCGGTGCAGAGAGATCTGGGTGGCAGTCAACGGCAGGGGCCTCGGCGACCAGATCTCCAGACACAGAGACTAAGTCTGGGGACATGGAATGTCACCTCGCTGGGGGGGAAAGAGCCTGAGCTTGTGCGGGAGGTTGAGCGATACCGACTAGATATAGTCGGCCTCACCTCCATGCACAGTTTGGGCTCTGGAACCCATCTCCTCGAGAGGGGCTGGACGCTCCACTTCTCTGGTGTTGCCCGCGGGGAGAGACGGCGGGCTGGTGTGGGCTTGCTTATAGCCCCTCAGCTCAGCCGCCACGTGTTGGAGTTTACCCCAGTGAACCAGAGGGTGGGGGACAGGTCTCTCGCTGTTGTGGCGGCCTACGGGCCGAAAAGCAGTGCAGAGTATCCGGCCTTCTTGGAGTCCTTGGGAGGGGTACTGGACAGTGCACCGACCGGGGACTCCATTGTTCTACTGGGGGACTTCAACGCCCACGTGGGCAATGACAGTGACACCTGGAGAGGGGTGATCGGGAAGAACGGCTTCCCCGATCTGAACCCGAGCGGTGTTCAGTTATTGGACTTCTGTGCTAGCCACGGATTGTCCATAACGAACCCCGTGTTCAAGCACAAGGGTTTCCATCAGTGCACATGGCACCAGGACACCCTAGGCCGGAGGTCAATGGTCTACTTTGTTGTTGTGTCATCTGACCTCCGGCCGCATGTCTTGGACACTCGGGTGAAGAGAGGGGCAGAGTTGTCAACCGATCACCACCTGGTGGTGAGTTGGATCCGCTGGCGGAGGAGGAAGCCGGACAGATTTGGCAGATCCAAGCGCATTGTGAGGGTCTGTTGGGAACGTCTAGTGAACGTCCTCTGTCAGTAGGGTATTCAACTCGCACCTCCGGGAGAGCTTCTCCCATGTCCCGGGGGAGGTTGGGGACATTGAGTCTGAGTGGACGATGTTCTCCGCCTCCATTGTTGATGCGGCTGCTCGGAGCTGTGGTCGCAAGGTCTCCGGTGCCTACCGTGGCAGCAACCCCCGAGCCCTGTGGTGGACACCGGAAGTAAGGGATGCCGTCAGAGTGAAGAAGGAGGCCTATCAGGCCATTCTGGCTTGTGGGTCTCCGGAGGTCATCGACAGGTATCGGCAGGCCAAGCGAGCCGCGGCTCGTGCTGTCGCAGAGGCAAACAATGGGAGGAGTTCGGGGAGGCCATTTCTTTGGTGCCGGACTATCGGTCGGCACCAAAGAAATTCTGGCAAACCATCCGGCGCCTCAGGAGGGGGAAGCAGTGTCTCACCAACACCGTTTACGGTGCGGGTGGAGGCCTGCTGACCTCGACTGGGGATGTCGTCGGACGGTGGAAGGAATACTTTGAGGATCTCCTTAATCCCTCAGTCACGTCTTCCGAAGAGGAAGTAGAGACCGGGGACTCGGAGGCTGGCTCATCCATCACCCAAGCTGAAGTCACTGAGGTTGTTTGCAAACTCCTCGGTGGCAGGACTCCGGGGGTGGATGAGATCCTCCCTGAGTACCTAAAGTATCTGGATGTTGTAGGACTGTCTTGGTTGATACGTCTCTGCAACATTGCGTTGCGGTCGGGAACCGTACCTCTGGACTGGCAGACCGGGGTGGTCAAGAAGGGGGACCGGAGGGTGTGTTCCAACTAGAGAGGGAGCACACTCCTCAGCCTCCCGGGTAAGGTCTATTCCAAGGTACTGGAGAGGAGAATCCGACCGATAGTCGAACCTCGGATTCAGGAGGAGCAGATTTGTTTTTTTTGTCCCGGTCTTGGAACACTGGACCAGCTCTATACCCTCCATCTGGTGCTCGAGGGTTCATGGGAGTTTGCCCATCCAGTCCACATGTGCTTTGTGGATCTGGAGAAGGCTTTCGACCGTGTCCCTCGGGGTGTCCTTTGGGGGGTGCTCCGGGAGTACGGGGTCCGGGGCCCTTTGCTCAGGGCTGTCCGGTCCCTGTATGACCGGAGCAGGAGCTGTGTCCGCATTGCCGGCAGTAAGTCAGACCTGTTCCCAGTGCATGTTGGACTCCGCCAGGGCTGCCCTTTGTCACCGGTTCTGTTCATAATTTTTATGGACAGAATTTCTAGGCGCAGTCAGGGGTCGGAGGGTGTCCGGTTTGGGGACCACAGGATCTCATCTCTGCTGTTTGCAGACGATGTTGTCCTAATGGCTCCATCAAACCCGGACCTGCAACATGCACTGGGACGGTTTGCAGCCGAGTGTGGAGCGGCTGGGATGAGAATCAGCACCTCCAAATCCGAGGCCATGGTTCTCGACCGGAAAAAGGTGGCTTGCCCTCTTCAGGTGGGTGGGGAGTCCTTGCCCCAAGTGGAGGAGTTCAAGTATCTCGGGGTCTTGTTCACGAGTGAGGGAAGGATGGAGCATGAGATCGACAGGCTGATCGGTGCAGCGGCTGAAGTGATGCAGTCGCTGCATCGGACCGTTGTGGACCGTTGTGGACCGTTGGGGAGCTCGGAGTAGAGCCGCTGCTCCTCCACGTTGAGAGGAGCCAGCTGAGGTGGCTCGGGCATCTGTTCCGGATGCCTCCTGGGCGCCACATGTTTCAGGCATGTCCCACCGGGAAGAGGCCCCGGGGAAGACCCAGGACACGCTGGAGAGACTATGTCTCTTGGCTGGCCTGGGAACGCCTCGGGATCCCCCCGGAGGAGTTAGAGGAAGTGTCTGGGGAGGAGGAAGTATGGGAGTTCCTGCTCAGACTGCTGCCCCTGCGACCCGGCCCCGGATAAAGCGGCAGAAGATGGATGGATGGATGGTGCCAGGCTGTTGCCAACCTAGCCCAGAAAGGAGGGCTTTGATACAGGCTAGACCTTAAAGGGTCTGGCCTGGTCCTTTTGGCCCTTTTGATAAGATAAGATAAGATAAGATAAGATATTCCTTTATTGTCCCACATGGGGAAATTTCATTGGTGCAACGCAGGTAGATACAAAGGTAGATACAGAAGAACAGATCACTTATAGGAAGTCTGAAAAACACTTTCAGTAGAAGATCTCCTATAAATAAATAAAAACTCCCATAGACAAATAAATAAATAAATAAATACCATTGCATGTGATCCCGACAGTAATTGCACATGAATATGTGTCACGACAGCACATAGATTGCACATGAATTTCACAGTAATTGCACATGAATTCCAACAGCAATTGCACATATGACAGAATTGCACATCAGTATTAGGTTAGGTCAGTATTGCGAGTGTTCAGTACTAACAGTTTTTGTTATAAAGTCTGACAGCAGCAGGAAGGAAAGACCTACGGAACCTTTCCTTCACACATCGAGGGTGGATCAGTCTCTCACTGAAGCTGCTCTCCAGAGCGGAGAGAGTGTCCTGCAGGGGGTGACACTCATGGTCCAGCATAGATGTGAATCTAGCCAGGACCCTTCTGTCCCCCACCTCCTGCACCGAGTCCAGAGCACAGCCCAGGACGGAGCTGGACTTCTTGATGACTCTGTCCAGCCTCTTCCTCTCCCTCTCTGTGATGCTGCTGCTCCAGCAGGCCACACCATACAGGAGGGCCGATGCCACCACAGAGTCGTAGAAGGTCTTCAGGAGTGGCCCTGTCACTCCAAAAGACCTGAGTCTCTTCAGGTCTTTTGGGGCCAGTTTGGTGTCAAGACTTAGCCCAGAAAGGGGGGCTTTAGTGAAGGCTAAACTCGGGGCACTGTTCCTTCATCGTTTTGACCATTTTTGGCGGAATAATGGTTCCTGGACTTAGCCCAGAACGGAGGGCTTTGATTTAGGCTGGGTTAGGGTTAGGGTTAGGGTTAGGTTAAGGGAACTGGCCTGGTCCTTATGCCCTTTTCTGGGCCAGGATGGTGCCAAGACTTAGCCCAAAAAGGAGGGCTTTGATACAGACAAGATTCTGGGGCCTGTTCCTTGGTCCTTTTGTTCGTTTGGGTCCAGAATCGTTCCAAGACTTAGAACAGAAAAGAGGGCTTGATTCAGGCTGGACCAAAAAGGCTCAGGCCCAGTCCTTTTGGCCCTTTTGGGGCCAGGCTCGTGTTAAGAACTAGCCCAGAAAAGGGGGTCTTTAATACAGGCTAGACTCTGGGGCCTGTTCCTTCGTCCTTTTGGCCTTTTTGGGCGGAATGCTGGTTCCAGGACTCGGCCCAGAAAGGAGGACTTTTATTCAGGCTAGAAAGTTGGCCCTCTGCCCGGTCCTTTTGGAGCCAGGCTGGTGTCAAGACTTTGCCCAGAAAGGAGCAACTGTTGAAACCCAAAAGGACCAAAAGGACCAGACCAGAGCCCCCAGAGTCTAGCAGGAATCAAAGCCCTCCTTTCTGGGCTAAGTGTTCGAACCAGCTTGACCCCAAAAGGACCAAAAAGACCAGGCCGGAGCCCCCACAATCTATCCTGAATCAAAGCACTTATTTCTGGGCTAAGACTGGCCTACTTCCTGGCCCTAAAAAGACTGAAAGGACCAGGCTAGAGCCCCCTGAGTCTAACTTAAATCAAAGCCCTCTTTTCTGGGCTACGTATCTGCACCAGCCTGGCCCCAAAGGTGCAATAAACAATAACAAACAGACCCCAGAATCTAGCCTGATTCAACGCCCTTCTTTTTGGGCTAAGTCTGGGTAACAAGCTTGTATCGAAAGGGCTAAAGAACAACAGAAAAATGCCCAGAGCCTTGTCTGTATCAAAGTAGTCTATTTTGGGGTAGGAATGGGCACAAACCTGGCCCCAATAGTGCCAAAAGAACAAGGCCAGAGGCCCTTGAGTCTAGCCTGAATCAAAGCCATCTTTTTTGGACTAAGTTATGTTACCAACCTGGTCCAGAAAGGTCCAAAAATATCAGCGTCCAGAATAGAGTGTTTCGAATCAGACTAGATTTTGGGTGCTCTAGCCTATTTCTTTTGGGCCTTTCGGGGCCAGGTGGTGCAACGACAACCCAAAAAGGAGGATTTTGATTCAAGCTAGACTCTGGAGCTGGTTTCTTGGTACTTTTGGCCCTTTGGGGGTCAGGCTGTTACCCTGGCTTAACCAAGAAAAGAGGTTTTTGATTCAGGCTGGACTCTGGGGGCTCTGGCTTTGTCCAGGGCCAAAAGGACCAAGGAACTGGTCCCAGAATCTAGCCTGTATCAAAGGCCTCATTTCTGGGATAAGAATTGGCACCAGCCTGGCCCCAATTTCCCCAAAAGGGCCAAAAAGACCAGGTCAGAACTCCCAGAGTCTACCCTGAATAAATTCCTTCCTTTCTGGGTTAAGTCCTGGAAAAAGCATTCCGGCAAAAAGGGCCAAAAGGACCAAGGAACAGGTCCCCGAGTCCAGCCTGTATTGAAGCCCCCCTTTCTGGACTAGGTTTTGGAGTCAAAGCTGTTTTTGTTTTTATTGCTTCAAAAGAATTTTCAGGCCATTTGTGAGTTCTGAAGAAAATACAAGCGATATCTAACCCATACTTTCTGAGCAAGAAGGGCTTGTATATCTGCCTTTTCAGCCCATGAACAGTTGTTTGTGATTTCTGGAAAAAAGTACAAGAGCTAATAAAACCCTATTTGTTGGACAAGTAGATGCAAGATTTAATCCAGAAAGGGGGGCTTTAATAGAGGCTAGACTCTGGGACCTGTTTCTTGGTCCTTTTGGACCTTTTGGGGAAAGACAGATGCCAAGTCTTAGCCCAGAACGGAGGGCTTTGAATGAGGCTAGACTTCTGGCCCGGTCCTTTTGGCCCTTTTGGGGCTTGGCAGGTGCCAAGACTAAGACCAGAAAGGAGGGTTTTGATACAGACTAGATTCTGGGACTTGTTACTTGGTACTTTTGGACCTTTTGGGTCTCAGCTGGTTCCAAGACTAAGATCAGAAAGGAGGGCTTTGATACAGACAAGATTCTGGGGCCTGTTCCTTGCTTTTTGGCAAAGACAGATGCCAAGTCTTAGCCCAAGAGGGCTTTCAATTAGGCTTGACCAAACAGGCTCTGGCTTGGTCCTTTTTGCCCTTTTGGGGCCGGGCTGGTGTCATGACTTAGCCCAGAAAGGGGGGCTCCAATACACGCTAGTCTTGGGGGACTGTTACTTCGTCCTTTTGCCCCTTTTTATTGCGGAATGCTGGTTCCAGTACTCAGCCCAGAAAGGAGTGATTTGATTCAGGGTAGACTGGGAGCTCTGGTCTGGTCTTTTTGGCCCTTTTGGTGAAAGACAGGTTCCGGCCCCGGATAAAGCGGCAGAAGATGGATGGATGGATGGTGCCAGGCTGTTGCCAACCTAGCCCAGAAAGGAGGGCTTTGATACAGGCTAGACCTTAAAGGGTCTGGCCTGGTCCTTTTGGCCCTTTTGATAAGATAAGATAAGATAAGATAAGATATTCCTTTATTGTCCCACATGGGGAAATTTCATTGGTGCAACGCAGGTAGATACAAAGGTAGATACAGAAGAACAGATCACTTATAGGAAGTCTGAAAAACACTTTCAGTAGAAGATCTCCTATAAATAAATAAAAACTCCCATAGACAAATAAATAAATAAATAAATACCATTGCATGTGATCCCGACAGTAATTGCACATGAATATGTGTCACGACAGCACATAGATTGCACATGAATTTCACAGTAATTGCACATGAATTCCAACAGCAATTGCACATATGACAGAATTGCACATCAGTATTAGGTTAGGTCAGTATTGCGAGTGTTCAGTACTAACAGTTTTTGTTATAAAGTCTGACAGCAGCAGGAAGGAAAGACCTACGGAACCTTTCCTTCACACATCGAGGGTGGATCAGTCTCTCACTGAAGCTGCTCTCCAGAGCGGAGAGAGTGTCCTGCAGGGGGTGACACTCATGGTCCAGCATAGATGTGAATCTAGCCAGGACCCTTCTGTCCCCCACCTCCTGCACCGAGTCCAGAGCACAGCCCAGGACGGAGCTGGACTTCTTGATGACTCTGTCCAGCCTCTTCCTCTCCCTCTCTGTGATGCTGCTGCTCCAGCAGGCCACACCATACTTTTGGTGAAAGACAGGTTCCAAGTCTTTGCCCAAAAAGGAGGCCTTTGATACAGGCTAGATTCTGGGACTTCTTCCTTGGTCCTTTTGGCCATTTTGGTTCCAGGCCGGTTCCAAGACTTAGATCAGAAAAGAGGGCTTGAATCAGGATAGTCTCAGGGAGCTCTGGCCTGGTCCTTTTGGCCCTTTTGGGGCCAGGCTGTTTCCAACCTAGCCCAGAATGGAGGGCTGTGATTTAGGCTTGACTGTGGGGGCTGTGGTCTTCTCCTTTTGGCCATTTTGGGGCCAGGCTGGTGCCAATTCTTATCCCAGAAATGAGGCCTTTGATACAGGCTAGATTCTGAGGATTGTTTCTTTGTCCTTTTGGCCCCTTTTGTCGGAATGCTTTTTCCAGGACTTTTAAAGTTTCGGGTCCAGGCTGGTTACAAGCCCAGAAAGGAAAGCTTTGATACAGGCTAGAATGTGGGGCATTTTTCCATCCTTTTTGCCCTTTTGGCGGAATGCTGGTTCCTGGACTTAGCCCAGAAGGGAGGGATTTGATTCAGGTGTACGGGTCTCAAGCTACAGATTTTCAGTTCAGTGATTAAGGAGGATTTAGCGACAATGAAGAAGAAAACGGGGCACCAGGATAAGATCCAAAGCTAAAATTAAGGTTCTTAATCACGCTCGTTAACGGTCTGAAGGGTGACTACACGGTTCAGGGACTTACGACATAGTCTAATCAAACAATCAATAGTCAATAAATCTTTTGTGTGGTTTATTCATCAAAACAATCAAAATGGCACCGCTACAGCAGATTCTTGCAGGTAAATCACAGGTGATGACTCAACAGCAGATTCATGCAAGTGGAACGTTTCCTCAGCGTTAGCGGCGTTTAGCTCCTCACGCGGCAACTTTACTCAGATGAGAACGTAGGCGCTGATCTACAAAAGCGACGTAGGTTGCTTCGAAAATAAAATAAACGAGGTAGAAAAGAAGAAAATAATCTCAGTCTGGTTAGCGCTTAGGCTGATTCCAGGTGTATTTAGAGTTCAGAAGGCAAACGAAGCTTGGCCAAAGCTTTGTTTGACCCACGTGTTGGACCTTTGTTGAGAAGAAAAGAGAGGTCAAAAAGTTCACATCCTCCGAGACGTGATTCAGAGAAAGGAGAAGAACAAAAGAGAGCGTGTGTTTTTTGTTCAGCGAGCCTGGGGCCGCTAAAAGAGGAAGGGGCGGGCGATACTGCAACTACTTCCGGTTTTAACGTAGTTTTTGGCAAAAATAAAACCCTGTTTTAACATTACACGTTTAACACTTTTAGCAGTTTGTGCACGTTGTTTCTTGAGGTAGATACATTTTATATCTTCTTTCACCTTTGGTGGGCATACTCGACTTACCGCCAAAAACATAAAACCTTAAACAGTGGCAAATGCATAACACAAAAACACGTAAAACGGCAGTGTATGGAGCAGATACAGACAAACATTCATGACATTATCACATAATCCATAACTTTCATCGACGGCAATCTTCCTGGCTCTACCTCCTGAGGAGACTCAGGTCTTTTTGAGTGACAGGGCCACTCCTGAAGACCTTCTACGACTCTGTGGTGGCATCAGCCCTCCTGTACGGTGTGGCCTGCTGGAGCAGCAGCATCACAGAGAGGGAGAGGAAGAGGCTGGACAAAGTCATCAAGAAGTCCAGCTCCGTCCTGGGCTGTGCTCTGGACTCGGTGCAGGAGGTGGGGAACAGGAGGGTCCTGGCTAGATTCACATCTATGCTGGACCATGAGTGTCACCCCCTGCAGGACACTCCGTCCGCTCTGGAGCAGCTTCAGTGAGAGACTGATCCACCCTCGCTGTGTGAAGGAAAGGTTTCGCAGGTCTTTCCTTCCTGCTGCTGTCAGACTTTATAACAAACACTGTTAGTCCTGAACACTCGCAATACTGACCTAACCTAATACTGATGTGCAATTCCGTCATATGTGTAATTGCTGTTGGAATTCATGTGCAATTCATGTGCAATTACTGTGAAATTCATGTTCAATCTATGTGCCGTCGTGACACATATTCATGTGCAATTACTGTCGTGATCACATGCAATGATTGGAAAGAAAGACACTGCCAGCACAGCATAAACGTATTAACGTATTAACAAACGTATAAATGTATTTATTTGTCTATGGGGGTTTTTATTTATAGGAGATCTTTTACTGAAAGTGTTTTTCAGACTTCCTATAAGTGATCTGTTCTTCTGTATCTACCTCTGTATCTTCCTGCGTTGCACCAATGAAATTTCCCCATGTGGGACAATAAAGGAATATCTTAATAAATGTTTGTGAGGGGAGAATGTCTGTTAAAAAACCCCCATTGTTCAGAGAGATTTTCTGTTATCTTGCAGTTGAGGAATGTCACATCTCCATTCCCCTACAACCCTCCGATTGGCCGTTGGTTCTCCGATGAAGAAGCATCGGGCAAATGTCAAAGGGAATGTCCTTACCGAGTCAGCGAGTGGCACAGAGTGGCATGATTTGGGTAAACTTCTGAACCTGGACTGGTCACTTTTGTCCTATTTGGGCTGAGGGGCAGGTGCTAGTGGGCTTTATAATATCCCTTATGCTACTAGTTCTCAGCACATCATCCTGAGAGGGAGTGGTAAACCGCGCAAAGCCCTGATTCACTAGTACAAGAATTTGGGTGTAGAAACGAGGTTACAAGGCTTCGAGGTAGCTTAATGTAGTATTAAGGCACAAAATTAGATCACAGTGGATACATATGTGACTGACCGTGGATAAACCAGTTACAAGTCTACCCGGAGACGTTTGAGTTATTGAGACACAGGGGGGCTCTTTTGCATCTCATTGAGATAAGCCCTCCCCCCTGTCACACTGACAGCACCTTCCCCCTACAGCTGTCACTAAAGACTCAAGAGGAGTGTTGTTATTGATGTGAACAGGACTTGAATCAGAATTAGAAGTTACTATATTGAAATGGAAATACTTTGATGCTATTCAGGGCCTTTTATAATCCAAGAATCAGAATCAGAATCGGAATAAGGTTTATTGCCATTTGTCGATAAACAGAATTCACAGGTGATTCAGTGCAACACAAACAGCAAAACATTGGAAAGTGTATCTGTAGAAGACAGAGGGAGAGAGCAAAGGAATTAGATTAAGACATGTGACATTTGATAAGATAAGATATTCTTTTATTGTCCGGTGACTGCCCACGAGTCCGAAGGTTCACAAGTCCGAAGGTTTACTGGTCCGAAGGTTCACTAGTCCGAAGGTGTGAGTCCGCGCAGCGGGCTCTACTCGCGGCTCTCCTCACCAAAGATGTGTGTCCGCGCAGCGGGCTCTCCTCGCCTCCCTTTGCCCTACACACTGGCTTTTAAGACTTTTCTAGTGTTGATGCACTTTTTATGATTAAACTCACGTATTTTCCATAACCGACTTGTTTCTCTACATAGCCTGAGCTCCTTATCGTATTATTAATGAATGAATTAACTCAAATAGCCCAGCCGTTTCAGGAGCCGCGGCACAAAATAGCAGAGCAGTTTCAGCCTCGCGCCGCGGCTCTGTAGACACTCCCGTCTTGGTGATCTGAATTTGCTTTTTGACTACCAATCCTACGGTGATCGGATCACGCGTATTTCTATACTTATGATCAAATGAAGGAGTGGAGGATTCTGATCACGCATATTGCTATGATAAAATGAAGGCATAGAACGGAGGATTCTGTTCACGCATTCTAAAAATCCAGCATCGGCAGCGGTTGATAAGGCGTCTATGAACATACACTCGAGTTTAAAACCGGCGCACATTAAAGTGATTAAAAGCGGGTGTTTTACTCGCAAAGCTTACTGTCGTCTCTCCCAACACCGTGCACGGAGAGACACACAGGAAGCTGATATTGGCCAGGCAAGCGTGTGATTGGTTCGAGTGAGGCAGTGCGTGCGTGACGTGCGACGTACGTAAGCCACGTGACCAGAAGTGGTATCGGGAGTTGTAGTTTTTTTTCTATTCGGAGCTAACAGCCACGAAAACTAACGCAAAGCACCATAAAACATACATGAAGCACAACCCACACAACCTACGGGTCAAGAAATACTACATAAGTATATAATTTGTACAGACAAAACGCCGAAAAATAACCCGATAACAGGTTGATAGCAAAGTTTAGCTTCCAACTTAGCCCCACAGCCCGGAGCTAAACCAGGTTTAGCCACGAAAACTAACGCAAAGCACCATAAAACACACACATGCATTCAGACATTATACCATGCCAAACAGCTAGTTTCAAGAGACTACGTGATGTTAATTATTCAGAAAGTGGTCACATGAAATTCAAGCCCGTATTTATAATGTAGAGTGCACTGAAGCAGCATGTTAGCTTAGCATTGCTGTGTCTGCTCCGGTGCCGAGGCACGAAGCTAAAGTGACATCATGAGACAACCTTAAAACACAGCGTTAAAGCTATACTTTAGAGTAAAAGTACCTCAGTTCCGTTGCAATGCAGTCCAGGGAATGTAAGCTCTGAAGACAGTCTGGAGTAATGAATCATGTCTCTGAGAGGAAAACACGGAGAACACGTAGCTGAAGCCATGTGTTTCGCAGCTGATTGGTGGAAAAAGATCAACAAAACGCTGCTGAAAAAAGGTAACGCTGTTATAACTATTTTTTTTTTTTCAGAAATAATCCAAAAGCGTGGAGCGGTAACAACCGGGGTTAAGCTTGGATTCAACTAATGCTACAAAAGGCTTGTTGCTGCTTGTTAAGTAGCCATGCGGCTGGCCGCCCAGCCCATTGGCTGACTACAATAGCGCAGCTGTTCATAGGGAAATGAGGTCACACCCCTCCGCACGTCCAGAGAAGAGCAGAAACTACCAGTTTCAACTGGCTTTATTTATGCTTTTAATGCTGCAAATACTGTTATCTGATACATCGAATGGCTGGTCCATAACTTCAACTTTCACATTCTGCAAAAAAACGAAAATCACACATTTGAAAAAAAAATGTTATCTCAGTTTCACTGACGCCGACTTGTGGCGTTTTTTTCCCGTGGTTGATCACATATGGTGACAATAAAAGACGAAAGTGGTTAACAAAGTTCCTGATATATGCTTCGCCCTAGCGAAAGGGGACACTTCTAGGTTGGACAGCTCCATTCGGGACTGGTGACAGGAGATTCTACTCTAAGGTTTGCATGCAGGGGAGATTGACATACGAGGTTAGGGGTAGGGACTTTGCGGACTTAGGACCAGCTGTAAGTCGGGAATTTGGCTAGAATTTACCAAGCTCCAGTAGGTGGCGCCTGTGTTAGATGTCGTCGGGGATCTGCAAGACGACAGCCTGGCGAGGGGTTTGGGACCCGCTCTTTCCTTCTCCTGCCTGATATCTGGCGTTACCACAGGTCAGGTCTTTCTTGTTTTGGCCCCTTTTCCCACCCCACCAAGGTTTTCCAGTTGTCTGGGGTCTCCAACGGTTTCTAAGTCTCTGGATCCTCTTGTACAAGAACAGAGTGGATGCCACTGCTGCAGCGTATCCAAGACCTATGACTACGGCGAGTAGGGTGTCAGGGCCTGACCAGGAGTAGGCTACAGGTTGGATAGGTGTCTTGGGACGGCTAGCTATCTCCTTGAGGAGCTGATCGACGGGCGCGATATCTACAATTTGAGTGCCCTCGTAAGCCATCTGCGCGATGGTCTCTGTTTGAAGTTCCAAAGCTTTCTTAGCGAAGAACTCGGGAACTTCAATGGTAGACTCGTATTGGTCCGGGTTAAGGTGAAAGAGGGCGACGTCCCCAACATGGAGTATGGCATCAGCCGGGACGTCCACCTAAACGGTTTGACTTGGCAGAACATCTCGTGATGCTGTGTCGTGCTTGTCATAGTGGAGGGTCGCCTCTCGGAGGGGAGTGTTCACGAGCCAGCGGCACCCAACTATTTCAGCACGGGTCTCTGTGACTTGGTCTCGCGCCGTCACGAGGGTTGGGCACTTGCTACCTGCTGTCATGGATTTTAAACCGCAAACGTCGCCGGTACAACATCCTTAAGTCTGTAGACACGATCGGTAGGTTAATCAGGAAGGCTACCTCACGCTCTTGGGCGTTAATAAAAATTGGGATTGCACTCCCGAGGGTGTAGGCAAGGTGGGCCTGCAGGGGCGTCACCAGGTCGTGTGTAGCTGAAGCTAGCACACTCTGTACTAAGGACAGCGGCACAAGGTATGGGGGGATGCGGCCCATTGCTAGGCTATCGACCGAGGAACTAACATCACGGAGGACGTCGTTCATGAGCGTAGAAACTAGTAGCGTGTGTGAGATATCCAACTTAAGGACGAGTTGTAATCTGCTTAACACTTGGATAGTTTTGTTTCACGCCGCGCTATGGCTGTTTACAACTAACACTGTACCCCGGACGGTTTCACCCAAGGTTACCAAGTCCTCTTTCTGTCAGTCGAGTTGGGTCCTAATGCCTGGTATTTTGGCCTGTAGTTCACTGATGTGACGCTTGATGGACGAAATGCTAATGGTGTTGGCTGTGGTCATACCTAAGTTAAAAAGGGTTCCTACCACTAGAGCTAGCTAGAATACCTCCCAGGAAGCGTTTTGGTCGCGTGGGTTGGCTTGTAAGCTCTGCGCGAGTTGTAGTGAACTTCTCGAGTTGCTCTAACATGTGTGTGATGTCAGTCTCAGCGTGTTGGACCTCTGGCTCCAGAGGTTGCCTGCCCAGCTCGTGAGATCGGTGGTGGTCTTATTTTGTCTGTACATCTCGTTGGGGTTGAACCTAGCGAAAATCTTTTGAGTGTGTAGGCGAACGTTCGTTATAAGGAGTCCGGGCTGGTCCTTTAGCACAATGCCGGCGTCTGGCCCCAGCTCCACAGTCTCTGGCCTAACGAGGTGAGCGACACATGCCACCAGGAGGAGGCGTTTTGGCCACATGTTCCTGTCAACACACATATGGGGATCTTTTAGAGGCACTCTAACGCGTAACTCTTTGGTGATTAGGTTTTAGTTGTTAGGGTTAGTAGACTTTACAGTCCGTGCAAAACAGTTGTAAGTGCATTCCCTAACTGAGCGTGAGTTTTGTTAGAGTTGTGTTTTATTTGGAACTATCAGCGTCCCTGACATGTCCCATGGGGTTTTTGTGAGCTTTGATTTGGTTGCGATGGACCCATTTCAGCGTGGGTTCTCTGCGTCCTTAGGTGATCTTCATCTGGTACACCACCGGAGATAGCTTGTTGACAATCTCGTAGGGTCCCGACCAACGTGGGAGGAGCTTTCGGGTTAGCTTGATTAGCCCATCCCTTGTTTGTCCAATCGGGTGCGCGAAGATGTAATACCATACCTTGTCCCCTACCTGGAGCTCGTCGTTTGAGGCTTTCTGGTTGTAGTAAGCCTTGCGACCCTCTGCACTTTTCTTAAGCTTTGTTTGCGCACGAAAGAGAAGGTCGCTTTCAGGTGCTCCTGTAAGTCCGACATGTATTGTTGGGTGGTGTAGGCGGTGTCGATGCTAGCCTCTCCTGGCTTGTACAACAGGTGTAGGGGGAGGGTCATCTGTCGGCCAGTAATTAGCTCAAACGGGGCGATGCCCGTCAACCTGTTGGGTGTTGCTCGAATGGCCATCAGTACTAACAGGAGTTTCACGTCCCAGTCTCTCTCTTTTTCAGTGTGCTAATCACGTTCTGTTTGTCCGTTCCACCTGGCCTGAGGCCATCGGGTGGTGACTGATGTGAAAGGAGGCTTTCACACCCAGTGTCTGCCACAGCTGGGTCATTACTTCAGCCGTGAAATGGGTTCCCTGGTCGGAGTCAATCTTACCTGGCAGGGAGAAGCGTGAGAACACGTGGTTCATGAGTAGGTAGGCTGTGGTTAGGGCTGTATCTTTTGGCACTGGTTGGCCTTCTACCCACTTGGTGAAGGCGCAGGTGACCATCAGGTTCGTCAACGGTCCAACACAATCCATCTGAATCTCTGACCAGGGGAACGAGATGCCTTTCTTTTGAAGCGGTGCTCGGTGGAGCAGCTTGGAAGGTTGGAACTGGCAGCAGACCAGGCATCCTTGTATGTACTCTTGTACATCGTTTTTCATGTGTGGCCAGTAGGCCACTTGTCGCAGAGCTTCATGGTGAAACGAGCATCCATCCACATATACGGTTGGCAGTCCTTGACACGTGTTTGGATCGAAGTAGTGGTGCTGGGTCAGCACCGCTGGTGGAGGTTCGGGGCACGGGGTGTTTAGCATTGGCGTCTCCTCTTTGCACTTTTAAGTGGGACTTATGGTTTTGGGCGTAGCGTACTTCAATGTCGAAGCTTTGGAGAGCCATTAACCATGATGCCATTCTGGCGTTGGTCACCATCCCGTCTCTGAGTCTCTAGCTGGCCAGGAATGTCACCGGTTGGTGATTTGTGCTTATGATCAGCTTCTGGCCACCAACGTAGTTTGAGAAGTGTTTCACCGCCCAAACTGTGCCAAGGAGAGCCTTTTCGCAATGGGAGAATTTCTTTTCTGTGTCCGCAAGGGTTTTGCTTGCGTAGGCCACAACTCTCTTGCGCTCAGGCTGTGCTTTGAAAATCCCACTTTCAGGTGGAAGGGTCTGTTGGGGTCTGGGTAAGCCAGACACGGAGCTTGGCAGAGCTGCTCAACTAGTGCTTTCATGGCTTGATTCTGATCGGGGCCCCATGCAAAAGGTACATCGTTTTTCAATAGTTCAGTCAGTGGTTTCGCCAGTTCAGCATAGTGCTCTACAAATTGCCGTGAATAGTTGCAGACTCCGAGGAAGCTGCGCAGTTCCGATATGTTTGTAGGCGTCTTGAGATTGGCTATGCCCTGTAATCTGCTTACTTGGGGTTCAACACCGTCTGCGCCGACTAGGGGGCCAACGTAGTTGACTTTCGTTCTGCACCACTGACACTTTGAGATGCAGAGTATGTGCTGTTGCAGAACCGTATTGAACCGATCTTGTATTGCCGAACGTACGTCGGCGGGGCATTGACTTTCGTTGGGATGTCAGTCAATCCACAGTCAGTAGACCCAGTGGAAAAAGACAACCGATACTTTGTTAAGACGTCACGTAGCTTGTTATGTTCGTCGCCCCTAGTGAGGGTGTCGGCGGTTGCCAAGACCTGTTCTAACTGCTCTGTGAAGGGGTCGGTGGGGTGTTCATGTTAGGAACGTGTGGCTCAGCATCTTGCCGCTCCACCGCACCATGAGTGAGCAGGAACCCGTGGCTGTAAGAACGTCGCTTGGCGTGGGGTCGAGGGGGTATCTCGATGTGTTCGAACGGGAGTGTCGACTGGGTGCGGGACAGTGTGCTGTACAGTTCCAGGCTAATGGCCGATCTGTCTGCCCACAGGGCTAGCACAGTGTTGTCCACTTGGGTGTTTCCCAGGGTGATGCCTCCTATTACCTTCGGGCTCTGTGACTCTTCAAACGGGGAGAAAGTTCACAGAAAGGTTTCTCTTGACGCTATGGCTTCGGTTTTGGGGTCAGGTTCTCTCGGAGTCTGCACGGGCTTTTCTGGCGGCACGTCGACCTTGGAAGAGGTCGCGATGGCACAGCACTGAACTGGCGGAGTTGACTGGGGCATGGGCAGAGGTCGACGGACTTGTGCCCAGATTTTGAGCCGCTTAAAGTTAACCAGTGGCTCGAAGCGATTGAGCAGCTCTTGACCTAGGAGCAGGGGAATAGAGTTCAACGGCGAAACATAAACTGTAAACTGGATGCACCAGTTTCATGGGGCCGATCGTTATCTGGATCAGGGCCACCTCGTCAAGGGTGGTGTTGACCTGAGAGTAAGGTCGGATTTCCAAACAGCAGGGCTGTGACTTTAGTACTCGTCGTGAACGCTGGGCCACTTTCTGTAAGGTTCTAAAAAGATCGCGAGAGATCAAGCTGATGTCGGTGGCTGTATCAAGGCGTGCATCATGCACCAAGTTGTCCTCCAAGAGGACTGAAAGATAAAGCTTGCGTGCGGCTCCCTTTTCAGAAAGGTTACCAAGAAACTGGGTAAAGGGGGGCTCACATTGGATGATCAACGGGTCGTTATCCTGTGGGCTGGAGATAGAACTTACCTGGACAACAAAAACATCATTGGCCGCCGGTGGCATTTGATCGTTGCTGTCAAGTTCCTGGTCTTCAGGGGGCGGGTCCCCAGTGACAGGTGTTTCCGACAGAGGGTCCAGGTCCACGGGGCTCCGATAGAAGTCCTCTAACTCGTCCTCCAATTGGCTGAGCACTGAGTTATTGCTCGTCTCAGATCCGACGGAGGTTACGGCGAGGACGTCTGCTTTACCTTTATGGTTTTGTTTCATGTCTTGGATCATTTTCAGCACCTTACTCAGCTGTTCCTTACTGAGATTCGAAGCGTCGAGACTCGGTTTTGAGGAAGACTTACCTGCGGAGTCTCCTTGGATTTCTTCCTTCGTTGGGCCGTTAGGCCGGGAGTCCCTTTTGAACGGTCTGGCATCCCTTCGGTTGCTATACCTACCGGAGGCGTTCTCCCTGTCCGTAGGTGGTCTTGGCAGTCCTCGGGTGTCTCCCAAGTGACGGGTTTTCAAGGTGCCCTGTAGCTCGAGAGGTCTTTCGACGCTCAGGACGGAAGAGAGGCCTTGGGTGCTGGTTGCTGTACCTGCCTGCTTGGTGTAGCTCCTCAAGTCTCGCAGCTGGCGGCTGCTTTGAGTTGTCGGGCAGGCTGCCACGCCCAGGTAATAGCTTGTTTTGGGGTGGAGGTTCTGTAGGAACAGAGACTTGAAATGTTTGTCCTCCTCCATCCCTGCGTCATTTTGTGATCCAAAATACGCTTTCCTCAATCGGTCGTAGTAGGCTTGGGGAGCCTTGTGTCTGCCTTGCTTGACATTCAGGGCAGCAGTTAAACCTATTGAGGTGCCTGTGTCGGAGTACTCTTCAAGGAGAGCTTGACACAAGAGCTCATAGTCCTTCAGGACGTAGGGAGGTTCGGCGTTCCATGAAGCTGCTAACATCACGGCTGGACGTTAGTTTGATCAAGAAGATCTTGTCTCTGATTGACGGGTCCGACAGGCGCCCGGCACAGAAATCGATGTCTCTCAAGTACGCGCTAGTGTCGTTAGCTGGCTTGGGGTCGAACCGAGAGATGTGCCTGGCTATTTTGTCAAAGTCATGGTCGGTCGGGGCTCGATAGCGTCTATCGGGGGCTCTGCCCTCACGATAGTCTTCACAAGTGTCCCTGTGGTCGTCGTAGTGCCTACGGGGGCTCCCACGGTCGTCTCGTCGCATGTCCCGTAGTTCGGCATAGTGCCTGCGGGGGCTTCCACGGTCGTCTCGTCGCGTGTCCTGTAGTTCGGCATAATGCCTGCGGGGGCTCTCGTATTCCTCACGTCGCGTGTCCCGTAGGTCATAGTCCGAATAACGTCGGGCGGGGCTGGTCGAGTCGGGTCCGGGGTAGTCTCGGTCGAGGTAGTCGCCCGGTCGTCTACTGTCAGTGTAGGTCCGGCGCCAGACGTCGTCAACGTACCGAGTGGGACTCTTACGGTCATAGTCGTGGTGGTCCCTAAAGGATTCACGTGAGTTGGGGTGGTCGCGGTCCTGTGGGGGCCAGCTACTGTCTGTCCAGTTCCCTCCCTCATCCTTGGAGTACAGCCTTTTTGGCTCCAGGTGGGCCACGGGGGTTGGACCGGGTGGTGTCCCCCTCCCGTTGTCCTCCCGTTTGTCCTTGAAGTGCAGCCTTTTCGGATCCAGGTAGACCACCGGGGTTGGACTGGGTTGTGTCCCCCTCCTGTGGTCCTCCCATTTGTCGGTACTCGGTCGGTCGTAGGACGGTTTCGCGTGGTCAGTCAGGTCCTGTACCTGGAGTCTAAGGTCATGCAGCTCAGACTCTGCCCTTTCAGTCGACTGAATGAACCTGTGGAGCGCGTGCTTGGCATTCTCCAGATCGGCTTCTAAGGAGACACACGCCGCCTGGTGGGCAGCAAATTTCTGCTCCACCCGTTGAAGCTCCTGTCGGAGGCCAGAGATTTCTTCGTCCTTTGCTCCTTCAGCTTCTGATCTGGCGTCGAGGGCAGCGACGTTCTTTGTTAGCTCAACGACTTTCTCGTTGGCTCGATCGAGCTCCGTTTCGAGTTCTCTGTGCTTCCAGGTCTCTCTTCCTGGCTTTCGATTTGTCGCAAACAAGTTCAAGAAGTTCCCAGGTCCTTCCCTGCATGAGATATAAATCGATTGCGACACGACTGGCCCATTCAGCCATGTCCTTATCCTTCGGTGCATGTTGGGGTTTCATCCACTGCGCGAGGTCCTCATGAAGCAACCTGTTGGACAGAGCCCTGTTCCTTCCTAGGACACCGGGTGACACTTCTTTGGTGCAATCTTCCATGGCCGTATGTAGGTGCTCTACAGGCCAGTGAATGGGATCACTATTATCAGAGTTGTCCATGTTTGTTTTAGGCGGGTTTGGGATGAGAAGGTCACACACTTGCAGTGGAAAACAGATACAAAGCACAGTTAATTGAAAAGCATGCAGTGTATTTTAAAAAGAACATTTTTGTTTAATTAAAGCGTTAAAACAGCAGCGTTAACTGTGTAAAGCAGGCATTAAACAACGAGGCGTTCCTCTGGGACATACATGCAGAACACAGACAGAGCACAGTTAAGTGAAACTCATGCAGTGTGTTTCAAGAATTGTCTAATTTAAGGCGTTAAACAACAGCGTTAAGTGTGTAAAAGGGCATTAAACAACTCGTGTTAGACTGGACAGGTACTTGCAGGTAAGATAAGATAATCCTTTAATATCCACACACGGGGAAATTTCGTTGTTAGCATTAGAACAGGAGGAAAGGACACGCATTAGAACAGGAGGAAAAGGACAGATTATAGGAAGTTTAAAAAAAAGACACTCTTAATAGAACTCTTGGGAACTCTTGGGAAATACAATAAAATAGATAAATAAAAAATAAAAAGATAAAGATAAAAATAAGATAATAATAATAAAATAATGACAATAGAATAAAATAAAATAAAGTAAAAATAGCTAGCACAAGACTAGGTAATAGGTAATACTATTAGCAGGTAAGTAAACCGGTGGGACACTATTCTTGTTAGTGTTTAGGCAGAGAGCTTGTGTGTGTTTGTTGACAGGGGAAAAGGGTCAGCCTTAGGGTAAAGTGGGATTTGTCTCCATCTGGTGGTGGGTAAACTACCCACCACCAGATGGAGACAAATCTCCGCTAAGCATGTGATTCAATTTAATGACCACCAGATAGAGACAGCGCTCCGTCAAAGTTTCTGGGCTGGAGTTTCTCCTCCGGAGGAGTTCTAGCTGCGCACCGCGAGGCGCTTGGGACCGCCTCTAGGGAGGGTCCGAGGTAGCGACGGCGTCGTCACGTATCTCGCTTAGCACGGCCTTGTTAGCATTTAGCTCATGTGTTAGCTTTTAGCATCCACGCTCGGCCACGTGGTTTTGTATTACAAAATGGCGGTTAGCATTACAAAATGGCGTTTAGCACACTAGCTCGGCTCGTGTTTGTGCTAGCTCAGGGCCGCAGCCTATGTTCTAGCTTCTGCTCGTGTCATTTTTTAGCGAACCAACTTATTCACGGGCTGGCAGTTGTTCGGGGCCGCTAAAAGAGGAAGGGGCGGGCTATACTATGACTACTTCCTGTTTAATGTGGTTTTGGCCCAAAAAATAAAACCCTGTTTTAACGTAGTTTTTGGCAAAAATAAAACCCTGTTTTAAAATTACACGTTTAACACTTTTAGCAGTTTGTGCACGTTATTTCTTGAGGTAGATACATTTTACATCTTTTTTCACCTTTGGTGGGCATACTCGACTCACCGCCGAAAACATAAAACCTTAAATAGTGGAAAATGCATAACACAAGGTAAAACGGCAGTGTATGGAGCATATACAGACAAACATTCATGACGTTATCACATAATCCATAACTTTCATCGACGGAAGTCTTCCTGTAATAAATGTTCGTGAGGGGAGAATGTCTATTATCACAAAAGTGCCAGAGCCCTCCTGTGGTGAGAAAAAAACCCATTGTTCAGAGAGATTTTCTGTTATCTTGCAGTTGAGGAATGTCAAATCTCCATTCCCCTACACAGGGAAGACTCTGGAAACTCTGGTCTGGTCTTTTTAGCCCTTTTGGGGAAAGGCAGGTGTCAAGTCTTAGCCCAGAAAGGAGGGCTTTGATACAGGACAGCTTGACTCTGAGGGCTCTGGCCTTTTGACACTTTTTGGACCTGGCCTCTGCCAAACTCTTCCAGAACGGAAGGCTTTGATTTAGGCTCTGGCCCGGTCCTTTTGGCCTTTTTGGGTCCAGGCTGGTGCCAATTCTTAGCCCAGAAAGGAGGCCTTTTGATACAGGTTATAACTGCCTGGACTCTTTGGACTATGGCATTATCCTTCTGACTCTTTTGGGGCCAGAATGATGCCAACCTAGCCCAGAACGGAGGGCTTTGATTTAGGCTGGACTGCGGCTGAACTGGCCACTGTCCTTTTGGCACTTTTGGCACCAGGCTGGGTCAATTCGTTGCCCATAAAGGAGGCCTTTGATACAGGCTAGAACAGGCTCGACTCTTGGGACTCGGAATTGTCATTTTGAGCCTTTTGGGGCCAGGCCGTTGCCAACCTAGCCTAGAACTAAGGGCTTTGATTTAGGCTGGCCCGATCCTTTTGGCCCTTTTGTGGAAAGACAGACGCCAAGTCTTAGCCCAGAAAGGAGGGCTTTAATACAGGCTGGACCTAAAAGGATCTGGCCTGGTCCTTTTGGCCCATTTGGGACCAAGCTGTTGCCAACCTAGCCCAGAACGGACGACTTTGATTTAGGCTGGACTGCGGGGGCTCTGGCCTTCTCCTTTTGGTACTTCTGGGGCCAGGCTGGTGCCAAGATTTAGCCCAGAAAGGTGGACTAGATTCTGGGGCCTGTTCCTTGTCCTTTTGGTCCTTTTGGGTCCAGGCTGGTTCCAAGACTTGGACCAGAAAATAGGACTTGATTCAGGCTAGTCCCAGGGAGCTCTGGCCCGGTCCTTTTGGCCCTTTTGGGGCCAGGTTGGTGTCCAGACATGGCCAGGTTGGTGCCCAGAAAGGGGGGCTTTAATAAAGGCTAAACTCGGGGGCCTGTTCCTTCGTCCTTTTGGCTCTTTTTTCCGGAATGCTGGTTCTTGGACTTAGCCCAGAACGGATAGCTTTGATTTAGGCTGGACTGCGGGGGAACTGGCCTGGTCCTTTTGGGCCATTTTGGGGCCAGAATGGGATCAATTCTCTGCCCAGAAAGGAGGCCTTATATACAGGCTAGAACAAGCTCGACTCTTGGGACTGGGGCTTGGGCCTTTTGAACCTACTGGGGCCAGGCCGTTGCCAACCTAGCCTGGAATGGAGGGCTTAGATTTAGGCTGGTCTAGGGGGAACTGGCCTCTGTCCTTTTGGCCCTTTTGGGGCCAGGCTGGTGCCAAGTCTTAGCCCAAAAAAGCGGGCTTTGATAAAGGCTAGATTCTGGGGCCTTTTCCTTCATCCTTTTGGCCCTTTTTGGCGGAATGCTGGTTCCTGGACTTAGCCCAGAAGTGAGGGATTTGATTCAGGGAAGACTCTGGAAGCTCTGGTCTGGTCTTTTTGGCCCTTTTGAGGAAAGGCAGGTGTCAAGTCTTAGCCCAGAGAGGAGGGCGTTGATACAGGCTAGAACTGGCTTGACTCTGGGGGCTCTGGCTTGGTCCTTTTGACACTTTTTGGGCCAGGCTGTTGCCAAGATCGCCCAGAACGGAGGCCTTTGATTTAGGCTCTGGCCCGGTCCTTTTGGCCCTTTTGGAGCCAGGCTTGTGCCATTTCTTAGCCCAGAAAGGAGGCCTTTTTATTCAGGCTATATCCGCCTGGACTCTTGGGACTATGGCATTGTCCTTCTGACCCTTTCGGGGCCAGGCTGATGCAGACCAAGACCATAACTCAGGTTTTTGATTTAGGCTAGACTGCGGTGGAACTGGCCTCTGTCCTTTTGGCCCTTTTGGCGCCAAGCTGGGGTCAATTCTTTGGCCAAAAAGGAGGCCTTTCATGCAGGCTAGAACAGGCTGGACTCTTGGGACTCGGAATTGTCAATTTGGGCCTTTTGGGGTCAGGCCTTGCCAACCTAGCCTAGATCAAAGGGCTTTGATTTAGGCTGGCCTAGTCCTTTTGTACCTTTTGGGACCAACCTGTTGTCAACCTAGCCAAGAATGGAGGATTTTGATTTAGGCTGGACTGCGGGGGAACTGGCCCGGTCCTTTCAGCCCTTTTGGGCCCATGCTAGGGTCAATTCTATGTCCAGAAAGGAGACCTTTGATACAGGCTAGAACAGGCTTGACTCTTGGGACTCGGGCTTGGGCCTTTTGAACCTACTGGGGCCAGGCCGTTGCCAACCTAGCCTTGAACGGAGGGCTTGGATTTAGGCTGGACTGGGGGGGAACTGGCCTCTTTCCTTTTGGCCCTTTTGGGACCAGGCTGGTGCCAAGTCTTAGCCCAGAAAGGCGAGCTTTGATAGAGACTAGATTCTGATTAGAACAGGCTTGACTCTTGGGTTTTGGGATTGTTCCTTTTTTGACCCTTTTTTGGCCAAGCTGTTGCCAACCTAGCCCAGAATGGACGGCTTTGATTTAGGCCGGACTGCGGGGGCTCAGGCCCGGTCCTTTTTGGCCCGTTTGACTCCAGGCTTGGGCCAATTCTATGACAATAAAGGAGGCCTTTTATACAGGCTATAAAAAGCTTGACTCTTGGGACTCGGGTTGGTCCTTTTAGGGCCAAGCTCTTGCCAACCTAGCCCAGAACGGAGGGCTTTGAATTAAGCTGGACTGCTGGGGCTTTGACCCGGTCATTTTGGCCCTTTTGGAGCTTGGCTGGTTCCAAGAAAGGAGGGCTTTAATACAAATTAGATTCTGGGGCCAGTTACTTGGTCCTTTTGGACCTTTTGGGTCCAAGCTGGTTCCAGGACTAAGACCAGAAAGGAGGGCTTTGATACTGACTAGATTCTGGGGCCTGTTCCTTGGTCGTTTTTGACCTTTCAGGGCCAGGCTGGTGTCACGACTTAGCCCAGAAAGGGCGGCTCTAATACATGCTAGTCTTGGGGGCCTGTTTCTTCGTCCTTTTGGCCCTTTTTGGCGGAATGCTGGTTCCAGGACTCAGCCCAGAAAGGAGTGATTTGATTCAGGGTAGACTCTGGGAGCTCTGGCCCGGTCTTTTTTGGCCCTTTTGGGGAAAGGAAGGTTCCAAGACTTAGCCCAAAAAGAAGGTCTTTGATTCAAATTAAACACTTTGGCCTGTTTACTGGTCCTTTTGTTGCCAGACTGGTGCCAAGACATGGTCCAGAATAGAGGGTTTTGATTCAGACTGAAGTCTGGGTACTCTGGCCTATTTCTTTTGGGCCTTTTGCGGCCAGGTGGTGTCACAACAAAATCCTCCTTTTTGGCCCAAAAAGGCAAATTTAGATTCAGGCCCCAGTCTCTGGGGGGCTCTGGCTTTGTCCTTTTTGCCCTTTTCGGCCAAGGTGATGCATAGGTTGAGGCATGATAGGCGGGTTTTGATACAAGCTGTATTCATCTGCCTATTCCCTGGTATTTTTGGACTTTTCTGGGCCAGGTTGGTATAAAAGGGGGGCTTTAATACAGGCTAGATTCTGGGGACTGTTCACTCGTCATTTTGGCACTTTTGGGGCCAGGTTGGTGCCCATTCTTAGCCCAAAACAGACTGCTTTGATACAGACAAGACTCTGGGGATTTTTCTGTTGTCCTTAAGCCCTTTCAATACAAGCTTGGTACCCAGACTTAGCCCAAAAAGAAGGGCATTGAATGAGGCTAGATTCTGGGGTCTGTTTATTTATTCTTTTTTGCACCTTTGGGGCCACGCTGGTGCAGACACATAGCCCGGAAATGAGGGCTTTGATTCAAACCAGACTCTGGGGGCTCTAGCCTGGTCTTTTTTGTCCTTTTGGGAAAAGGAAAAAAAGGCCCCCGAGTCTAGCCTGTATTAAAGCCCCCCTTTCTGGGCTAAGTCTTGACACCAGCCTGGCCCCAAAAGGGCCAAAAGGACCAGGCCTGAGCCTTTTTGGTCCAGCCTGAATCAAGCCCTCTTTTCTGTTTTAAGTCTTGGAACCATTCTGGACCCAAAAGAACAAAAGGACCAAGGAACAGGCCTCAGAATCTAGTCTGTATCAATGCCCTCCTTTTTGGGCTAAATCTAGGCACCAGCCTGGTGGCCAAAAGGGCCAGGGCCAAAAGGACCAGACCTGAGCCTTTTTGGTCCAGCCTTAATCAAGCCCTCTTTTCTGGTCTAAGTGTTGGAACCAGCCTGGACCCAAAAGGGACAAAAGGACCAAGGAACAGGCCTCATTATCTAGTCTGTATCAAAGCCTGCCTTTCTGGGCTAAGTTGTGGCTCCAGCCTGGCCCCAAGAGGGCCAAAAGGAGAAGGCCTGAGCCAGAGCAGTCCAGCCTAAATCAAAGTCCTCCGTTTTGGGCTAAAAAAGGGTCAAAAAGAACAAGTCTGAGTCCCCAGAGTTGAGCCAGTTCTAGCCTGTATCAAAGTGCTCTGGGCTAAGACTTGGCACCTGCCTTTCCCCAAAACGGCCAAAAAGACCAGGCCAGAGCTCTCAGAGTCTACCCCAAATCAAATCCCTCCTTTTTGGGCTAATTCCTGGAACCATTATTACGCCAAAAAGGGCCAAAGGGACCAGGCCTGAGCCTTTTTGATCAAGCTTCTATCAAAGTGCTCCTTTCTGGGCTAAGAATTGTCCCCAGCCTGGCCCCAAAAGGGCTAAAAGGACCGGGCCAATTCCACCGCATTCTAGCCTAAATCAAAGCCCTCCATTCTGGGCTATGTTGGCAGCAGCCTAAACCTAAAAGGGCAAAAAAGACCAGGCCAGAGCGCCCTGAGACTATCCTGGTTCAAGCCCTCTTTTCTGATCTAAGTCTTGGAACCGGCCTGGAACCGAAATGGCCAAAAGGACCAAGGAACAGGTCCCAGAATCTAGCCGGTTTCAAAGGCCTCCTTTCCGGGCAAAGACTTGGCACCTACCTTTCCCCAAAAGGGCCAAAAAGACCAAGCCAGAGCTCCCAGAGTCTACCCTGAATCAAATCACTCCTTTCTGGGCTGAGTCCTGGAACCAGCATTCCGCCAAAAAGGGCCAAAATTAGCGTGTATTAGAGCCCCCCTTTCTGGGCTAAGTCGTGACACCAGCCTGGCCCCGAAAGGGCTAAAAGGACCAGGCCAGAGCCTGTTTGGTCTAGCCTGTTTCAAAGCTGCTCCAGCCACCGGACATCACTCCACCCTCCTCCTTCGACCTCTGCAACTCTTTCCTCCTTGCCTTCAATGAAAAAATTTCCAAAATCAACAGCTCCCTGACTGCCGCCTCCATCAACTCTATCACCCCACCCACCCCTGCCCCCCCTCTCCCTGACCACCCACCCTTCCCTCCCCTCACCACCTTCTCCTCTGTTAACTCCTCTCATATCCTAGACATCAACACCGCTTCTAAAACCACCACCTGCTCTCTCGACCCCCTCCCAACGACCCTAACCAAGGCTTGCCTCCCTGCTCTCATCCCCCATCTCACCACCCTCTTCAACCAGTCTCTATGGCCCTCGGCCATGTTCCTTCCATCTACAAACTGGCCTCCATCACCCCCATCCTCAAAAAACCCACCATAGACCCCGCCAACCTCTTCAACTATCGCCCCATCTCCAACCTGCCATTCCTCTCCAAAACACTCGAACGCATCGTCGCCGCCCAACTCCACACCCACCTCCAGTCAAACAACCTCCACGAACCCCTCCAATCTGGCTTCCGCCCACATCACAGCACTGAAACAGCTCTGGTCAAAGTAATCAACGATCTCCTCACCTCTGCAGACTCCGGGGCCCTCAACATCCTGTTACTACTAGACCTCAGCGCAGCCTTTGACACTATAAACCATTCCATCCTCCTACAAAGGCTGCGCCAACTGGGTGTTGAGGGCTCTGCACTTGACTGGCTCACATCCTACCTCACCAACAGGCAACAGTTCATCTCCCCCTCCGGTCACTCATCCACCCTCTCCCCAGTAACGCCGGGGTCCCCCAGGGCTCTGTCCTCAGGCCCCTCCTCTTCATCTGCTACCTCTTCCCCGTTGGTCACATCCACTGCCAACTCAACCTGGACTTCCACTGCTACGCTGACGACACCCAGATATACGTCACCCATCCACCCAAAACCCTCCCCTCACCCACATCAAAACCTGCTTCTCTACAATAAAAACTTGGCTAACTCACAACTTCCTCAAACTGAACATTGACAAAACAGAGCTACTCCTCACTGGCACCAAATCCACTCTCTATAAAACTGGTCCCTTTTCACTCACCCCCTCCACCCTGGTACGCAATCTCGGTGTCATCATGGACCCCACCCTCTCCTTCACTCCCCATGTCAGCCACATCGTCAAGACCTCATATTTCCACCTCCGCCGCATCGCCAGACACCATCAGACACTGCCTCACCCTCCCCGCTGCTGAATCCCTCATCCATGCCTTCATCTCCTCCCGCCTCGACTACTACAACTCCCTCCTCACTGGCATCTCCTCCCATTCCCTCCATAGACTCCAAATGGTCCAAAACTCCGCTGCCCGCCTCCTCACCCACACCCGATCCCGTGAACACATCACTCCCGTTCTCCACTCTCTCCACTGTCTCCCCATCAAGCAGCGCAAAAACTTCAAAATACTCCTCCTCACCTTCAAAGCTCTTCACCACCTAGCCCCCCCTACCTGTCTGACCTCCTCATCCACCACCGCCCCTCCCGAGCCCTCCGCTCCTCCTCCACTCTCACCCTGGCTGCCCCAACATCCCGACGAAAACCTTTGGTGACAGAGCATTCTCCCGAACAGCACCCCGACTCTGGAACTCCCTCCCCCAACCTGTCCGCCACTCTCCCTCACTCACAACATTTAAATCTTGCCTAGAAACATACCTCTTCACCCAAGCCAATGACCTACCCTACCCCTAGCCTCCTCTACCCCACTGACTACACTTCTACCCCCTGTTACATCCCCATCATTTTCTTTCTACTTCTTCTGTCTTGTTCATTTTATCTGTACATTATTGTGTATTGTACGTGCTCTCCCCCCTCTCTGTAAATACCCCCCCCCCCTTTTTTTGTATATGTCAAAGCGTCTTTGGATCCTTGAAAAGCGCCATATAAATAAAAGGTATTATTATTATTATTTATTATTAAAGCCCTCTTGGACTAAGACTTGGCATCTGTCTTTCCCCAAAAGGTCCAAAATGACCAAGGAACAGGCCCCAGTTTCTATTCAGTATCAAAGCACTCCATTCTGGTCTTAGTCTTGGAACCAGCTTGGACCCAAAAGGTCCAAAGGGACCAAAAAACTGGCCCTAGAATCTAATCTGTATCAAAGCCCTCCTTTCTGGCCTAAGTCTTGGAACCAGCCAAGCCCCAAAAGGGCCAAAATGACCGGGTCAGCGCCCCAGCAGTCCAGCCTAATTCAAAGCCCTCCGTTCTGGGCTAGGTTGTGAAGTGTATTAAACTATGGCCCGTGTAGGGTCTGGGCTTGAAATAGCCTGGCCTTGGGAAATGTGTTTGTTTATACAACAATGTTCTTTTCCACGGCTGTAAGGGGCCCTTATCTGATTTACTATCAAGACGAGAGACTGGGCTCCATAGGAGGAGGACACGCAAATATGGATGTTTCTGTAAATCTAGTTGCCTCATAGGCTCACCATTTTCCATGAGATCATTATCTGTCAAACCTATGTCTCTTTGTATTGTATAGTATAAATAGGTTGCGAAAGTTTGGAACGGGGTTCTTCTTCGATCACCGGAGATCCCAGGCGATGTTTTGTTGTCCTGTATTTGACGCTGTTTCTATATTAAAATACCTTCTAAAAGTACAGAGCCAGCCTTAGCGAGTTTCCTTCCTATTTCACGTCACCCCAAAAAAACGGCACCTTCAGTCACCACAGTTGGCAACAGCTTGGCCCTAAAAGGACCAACCCGAGTCCCAAGAGTCGAGCTTTTTATAGCCTGTATAAAAGGCCTCCTTTATTGTCAAAGAATTAGCCCAAGCCTGGACGCAAAAGGGCCCTAAAGGACCCCGTAGGCCGTCCATTCTGGGCTAGGTTGGCAACAGCTTGGCCCAAAAAGGGTCAAAAAAGGAACAAGCCGAGTCCCAAGAGTCGAGCCTGTTCCAACCAGAATCTATTCTGTATCAAAGCCCGCCTTTCTGGGCTAAGACTTGGCACCAGCCTGGTCCCAAAAGGGCCAAGAGGACAGAGGCCAGTTCCCCCCCCAGTCCAGCCTAAATCTAACCCCTCCATTCAAGGCTAGGTTGGCAACGGCCTGACCCCAGTAGGTTCAAAAGGACCAAGTCCGAGTCCCAAGAGTCAAGCCTGTTGTAGCCTGTATCAAAGGCCTCCTTTCTGGGCAGAGAATTGACCCTAGCATGGGCCCAAAAGGGCCGAAAGGACAGGGCCAGTTCCCCCGCAGTCCGGCCTAAATTAAAGCCATCTGTTCTGGGCTAAGTCCAAGAACCAGCATTCCGGCAAAAAGGGCCAAAAGGACGAAGGGACAGGCCCACGAGTTTAGCCTATATTAAAGCCTCCCTTTCTGGGCTAAGTCTTGACACCAACCTGGCCCCAAAAGGGCCAAAAGGACCGGGCCAGAGCTCCCTCGGATTAGCCTGAATCAACTCCTCTTTTCTGGTCCAAGTCTTGAAATCAGCCTGGACCCAAAAGGACAAGGAACAAGCCCCAGATCTAGTCTGCCTTTCTGGGCAAAGTCTTGGCACCAGCCTGGCCCCAAAAGTGCCAAAAGGAGAAGGACACAGCCCCCGCTGTTCAGCCTAAATCAAAGTCCTCCGTTCTTGGCTAGGTTGGCAACAGCTTGGTCCCAAAAGGGCCAAAAGGACCAGGCTAGAACCTTTTAGGTCTAGCCTGTATAAAAGCCCTCCTTTCTGGGCTAAGACTTGGCGTCTGTCTTTCTCCAAAAGGGCCAAAAGGATCGGGCCAGCCTAAATCAAAGCCCTTAGTTCTAGGCTAGGTTGGCAACGGCCTGGCCCCAAAAGGCTCAAAATGACAATTCCGAGTCCCAAGAATCTAGCCTGTTCTAGCCTGTATCAAAGACCTCCTTTTTGGGAAAAGAATTGACCCGAGCCTGGCGCCAAAAGGGCTAAAAGGACAGAAGGCAGTTCCCCCGCAGTCCAGCCTGAATCAAAGCCCTATGTTCGGGCTAGGTTGCCATCATTCTCTTTCCAAAAGGGTCAGAAGGATAATGCCATAGTCCCAAGAGTCTAGGCATATATAGCCTGTATCAAAAGGCCTCCTTTCTGGGCTAAGAATTTGCACCAGCCTGGCCCCAAAAGGGCCAAAAGGACCGGGCCAGAGCCTGAATCAAAGCCTTCTGTTCTGGGCGAGGTTGGCAAAGGTCAGGCCCAAAAAGTGTCAAAAGGCCAGAGCCCTCAGAGTCAAGCTGTTCTAGCCTATATCAAAGCCCTCCTTTCTGGGCTGAGACTTGACAACAGCCTTTCACCAAAAGGGCCAAAAAGACCAGACCAGAGCTTCCAGAGTCTTTGCTGAATCAAATCCCTCCCTTCTGGACTAGGTCCAGGAACCAGCATTCCGCCGAAAAGGGAAAAAAGGACGAAGAAACAGGGCCCCAAGACTAGCGTGTATTAGAGCCCCCCTTTCTGGGCTAAGTCTTGACACCAACCTGGCCCCGAAAGGGCCAAACGGACCAAGCCAGAGCCTGTTTGGTGTAGCCTGTTTCAAAGCCCTCTTGGGCTAACACTTGACATCAGTCTTTCCCCAAAAGGTCCAAAAGGACCAAGGAACAGGCCCGAGAATCAAACTGTATCAAAGCCCTCTCTTCTGGGCTAAGACTTGGAACCAGCCAAGCCCCAAAAGGGCCTAAATGACCGGATCAGAGCCCCAGCAGTCCGGCCTAAATCAAAGCCATCCGTTCTGAGCGATCTTGGCAACAGACCAGACCTGCTCAAGACCAGACCAGAGCTTCCAGAGTCTTCCCTGAATCAAATCCCTATCTTCTGGGCTAAGTCCAGGAACGAGCATTCCGCCAAAAAGGGCCAAAAGGACGAAGGTAAAGGCCCCAGAATCTAGCCTGTATCAAAGCCCACCTTTTTGGGCTAAGACTTGGCACCATCCTGGCCCCAAAAGGGCCAAAAGGACAGAGGCCAGTTCCCCCCTAGTCCAGCCTAAATCTAAGCCCTCCGTTATAGGCTAGATTGGCAACGGCCTGGCCCCAGTAGGTTCAAAAGGCCCAAGCCCCAGTCGCAAGAGTCAAGCTTGTTCTAGCCTGTATATAAGGCCTCCTTTATTGTCAAAGAATTGTCCCAAGCCTGGACCCAAAAGGGCCAAAAAGGACCGGGCCTGAGCCTCCACAGTCCGGCCTAAATTAAAGCCGTCCATTCAGGGCTAGGTTGGCAACAGCTTGGCCCAGAAAGGGTCAAAAAAGGAACAAGCCCGAGTCCAAAGAGTCAAGCCTGTTCTTATCAGAATCTAGTCTGTATCAAAGCCTGCCTTTCTGGGCTAAGACTTGACACCAGCCTGGTCCCAAAAGGGCCAAAAGGACAGAGGCCAGTTCCCCCCCAGTCCAGCCTAAATCTAAGCCCTCCGTTCAAGGCTAGGTTGGCAATGGCCTAGCCCCAGTAAATTCAAAAGGCCAAAGCCTGAGTCCCAAGAGTCAAGCCTGTTCTAGCTGTTCTGGCTCCATCAAAGGCCTCTTTTCTGGGCAGAGAATTGACCCTAGCATGGGCCCAAAAGGGCCGAACGGACCGGGCAAGTTCCCCCGCAGTCCAGCAGTCCAAGAACCAGCATTCCGGCAAAAAGGGCCAAAAGGACGAAGGAACAGGCCCCCGAGTTTAGCCTATATTAAAGCCTCCCTTTCTGGGCTAAGTCTTGACACCAAACTGGCCCCAAAAGGGCCAAAAGGAGAAGGCCAAAGCCCCCGCAGTCCAGCCTCATTCAAAATCCTCCGTTCTGGGCTAGGTTGGCAACAGCTTGGTCCCAAAAGGACCAAAAGGACTGGGCCAGCCTAAATCAAAGCCCTTTGTTCTAGGCTAGGTTGGGCACGGCCTGGCTCCAAAAGGCTCAAAATGACATTTCCGAGTCCCAAGAGTCCAGCCTGTTCTAGCCTGCATGAAAAGCCTCCTTTTTGGGCAAATAATTGACCCCAGCCTGGCGCTAAAAGGGCCAAAAGGACAGAGGCCAGTTCCCCCGCAGTCCAGCCTAAATCAAAAACCTCACTTCTGGGCTATGTTGGCATCAGCCTGGCCCCAAAAGGGTCAAAAGAACAATGCCATGGTCCCAAGAGTCCAGGCGGATATTGCCTGTATCAAAAGGCCTCCTTTTTGGGCTAAGAAATGGCACCAGCCTGGCCCCAAAAGGGCCAAAAGGACCGGGCCAGAGCCTAAATCAAAGGCCTCCTTTCTGGGCGATCTTGGCAACAGCCTGGCCAAAAAAGTGTCAAAAGGACCAAGCCAGAGCCCCCAGAGTCAAGCCAGTTCTAGCCTGTATCAAAGCCCTCCTTTCTGGGCTAAGACTTGACACCCTTTCGCCAAAAGGGCCAAAAAGACCAGACCAGAGTCCACAGTCTTCCCTGAATCAAATCCTTAACTTATGGGCTAAGTCCAGGAACCAGCATTCTGCCAAAAAGGGCCAAAAGGACGAAGGAAAAGGCCCCAGAATCTAGCATATATCAAAGCCCGCCTTTTTGGGCTAAGACTTGGCACCATCTTGGCCCCAAAAGGGCCAAAAGGACAGAGGCCAGTTCCCCCCTAGTCCAGCCTAAATCTAAGCCCTCCGTTATAGGCTAGATTGGCAACGGCCTGGCCCCAGTAGGTTCAAAAGGCCCAAGCCCCAGTCGCAAGAGTCAAGCTTGTTCTAGCCTGTATATAAGGCCTCCTTTATTGTCAAAGAATTGTCCCAAGCCTGGACCCAAAAGGGCCAAAAAGGACCGGGCCTGAGCCTCCACAGTCCGGCCTAAATTAAAGCCGTCCATTCAGGGCTAGGTTGGCAACAGCTTGGCCCAGAAAGGGTCAAAAAAGGAACAAGCCCGAGTCCAAAGAGTCAAGCCTGTTCTTATCAGAATCTAGTCTGTATCAAAGCCTGCCTTTCTGGGCTAAGACTTGACACCAGCCTGGTCCCAAAAGGGCCAAAAGGACAGAGGCCAGTTCCCCCCCAGTCCAGCCTAAATCTAAGCCCTCCGTTCAAGGCTAGGTTGGCAATGGCCTAGCCCCAGTAAATTCAAAAGGCCAAAGCCTGAGTCCCAAGAGTCAAGCCTGTTCTAGCTGTTCTGGCTCCATCAAAGGCCTCTTTTCTGGGCAGAGAATTGACCCTAGCATGGGCCCAAAAGGGCCGAACGGACCGGGCAAGTTCCCCCGCAGTCCAGCAGTCCAAGAACCAGCATTCCGGCAAAAAGGGCCAAAAGGACGAAGGAACAGGCCCCCGAGTTTAGCCTATATTAAAGCCTCCCTTTCTGGGCTAAGTCTTGACACCAAACTGGCCCCAAAAGGGCCAAAAGGAGAAGGCCAAAGCCCCCGCAGTCCAGCCTCATTCAAAATCCTCCGTTCTGGGCTAGGTTGGCAACAGCTTGGTCCCAAAAGGACCAAAAGGACTGGGCCAGCCTAAATCAAAGCCCTTTGTTCTAGGCTAGGTTGGGCACGGCCTGGCTCCAAAAGGCTCAAAATGACATTTCCGAGTCCCAAGAGTCCAGCCTGTTCTAGCCTGCATGAAAAGCCTCCTTTTTGGGCAAATAATTGACCCCAGCCTGGCGCTAAAAGGGCCAAAAGGACAGAGGCCAGTTCCCCCGCAGTCCAGCCTAAATCAAAAACCTCACTTCTGGGCTATGTTGGCATCAGCCTGGCCCCAAAAGGGTCAAAAGAACAATGCCATGGTCCCAAGAGTCCAGGCGGATATTGCCTGTATCAAAAGGCCTCCTTTTTGGGCTAAGAAATGGCACCAGCCTGGCCCCAAAAGGGCCAAAAGGACCGGGCCAGAGCCTAAATCAAAGGCCTCCTTTCTGGGCGATCTTGGCAACAGCCTGGCCAAAAAAGTGTCAAAAGGACCAAGCCAGAGCCCCCAGAGTCAAGCCAGTTCTAGCCTGTATCAAAGCCCTCCTTTCTGGGCTAAGACTTGACACCCTTTCGCCAAAAGGGCCAAAAAGACCAGACCAGAGTCCACAGTCTTCCCTGAATCAAATCCCTAACTTATGGGCTAAGTCCAGGAACCAGCATTCTGCCAAAAAGGGCCAAAAGGACGAAGGAAAAGGCCCCAGAATCTAGCATATATCAAAGCCCGCCTTTTTGGGCTAAGACTTGGCACCATCTTGGCCCCAAAAGGGCCAAAAGGACAGAGGCCAGTTCCCCCCTAGTCCAGCCTAAATCTAAGCCCTCCGTTATAGGCTAGATTGGCAACGGCCTGGCCCCAGTAGGTTCAAAAGGCCCAAGCCCCAGTCGCAAGAGTCAAGCTTGTTCTAGCCTGTATATAAGGCCTCCTTTATTGTCAAAGAATTGTCCCAAGCCTGGACCCAAAAGGGCCAAAAAGGACCGGGCCTGAGCCTCCACAGTCCGGCCTAAATTAAAGCCGTCCATTCAGGGCTAGGTTGGCAACAGCTTGGCCCAGAAAGGGTCAAAAAAGGAACAAGCCCGAGTCCAAAGAGTCAAGCCTGTTCTTATCAGAATCTAGTCTGTATCAAAGCCTGCCTTTCTGGGCTAAGACTTGACACCAGCCTGGTCCCAAAAGGGCCAAAAGGACAGAGGCCAGTTCCCCCCCAGTCCAGCCTAAATCTAAGCCCTCCGTTCAAGGCTAGGTTGGCAATGGCCTAGCCCCAGTAAATTCAAAAGGCCAAAGCCTGAGTCCCAAGAGTCAAGCCTGTTCTAGCTGTTCTGGCTCCATCAAAGGCCTCTTTTCTGGGCAGAGAATTGACCCTAGCATGGGCCCAAAAGGGCCGAACGGACCGGGCAAGTTCCCCCGCAGTCCAGCAGTCCAAGAACCAGCATTCCGGCAAAAAGGGCCAAAAGGACGAAGGAACAGGCCCCCGAGTTTAGCCTATATTAAAGCCTCCCTTTCTGGGCTAAGTCTTGACACCAAACTGGCCCCAAAAGGGCCAAAAGGAGAAGGCCAAAGCCCCCGCAGTCCAGCCTCATTCAAAATCCTCCGTTCTGGGCTAGGTTGGCAACAGCTTGGTCCCAAAAGGACCAAAAGGACTGGGCCAGCCTAAATCAAAGCCCTTTGTTCTAGGCTAGGTTGGGCACGGCCTGGCTCCAAAAGGCTCAAAATGACATTTCCGAGTCCCAAGAGTCCAGCCTGTTCTAGCCTGCATGAAAAGCCTCCTTTTTGGGCAAATAATTGACCCCAGCCTGGCGCTAAAAGGGCCAAAAGGACAGAGGCCAGTTCCCCCGCAGTCCAGCCTAAATCAAAAACCTCACTTCTGGGCTATGTTGGCATCAGCCTGGCCCCAAAAGGGTCAAAAGAACAATGCCATGGTCCCAAGAGTCCAGGCGGATATTGCCTGTATCAAAAGGCCTCCTTTTTGGGCTAAGAAATGGCACCAGCCTGGCCCCAAAAGGGCCAAAAGGACCGGGCCAGAGCCTAAATCAAAGGCCTCCTTTCTGGGCGATCTTGGCAACAGCCTGGCCAAAAAAGTGTCAAAAGGACCAAGCCAGAGCCCCCAGAGTCAAGCCAGTTCTAGCCTGTATCAAAGCCCTCCTTTCTGGGCTAAGACTTGACACCCTTTCGCCAAAAGGGCCAAAAAGACCAGACCAGAGTCCACAGTCTTCCCTGAATCAAATCCCTAACTTATGGGCTAAGTCCAGGAACCAGCATTCTGCCAAAAAGGGCCAAAAGGACGAAGGAAAAGGCCCCAGAATCTAGCATATATCAAAGCCCGCCTTTTTGGGCTAAGACTTGGCACCATCTTGGCCCCAAAAGGGCCAAAAGGACAGAGGCCAGTTCCCCCCTAGTCCAGCCTAAATCTAAGCCCTCCGTTCCAGAATAGGTTGGCAACGGCCTGGCCCCAGTAGGTTCTAAAGGCCCAAGCCCCAGTCCCAAGAGTCAAGCTTGTTCTAGCCTGTATATAAGGCCTCCTTTATTGTCAAAGAATTGTCCCAAGCCTGGACTCAAAGGGGCCCAAAAGGACAGGGCCTGATCCCCCGCAGTTCGGCCTAAATCAAAGCCGTCCATTCTGGGCTAGGTTGGCAACAGCTTGGCCCAGAAAAGGTCAAAAAAGGAACAAGCCCGAGTCCCAAGAGTCGAGCCTGTTCTTATCAGAATCTTGTCTGTATCAAAGCCCGCCTTTCTGGGCTAAGACTTGCCCAATTCCCCAAAAGGGCCAAAAAGACCACACCAGAGCTTCCAGAGTCTTCCCTGAATCAAATCCCTCCCTTCTGAGCAAAGTCCAGGAACCAGCATTCGCCAAAAAGGGCCAAAAGGGCCAAAAGGACGAAGGAATAGGCCACAAAATCTAGCTTGTACGAAAAGCCCGCCTTTTTGGGCTTGGCACCAGCCTGGCCCCAAAAGGGCCAAAAGGACAGAGGCCAGTTCCCCCCCAGTCCAACCTAAATCTAAGCCATCCATTCTGGGCTAAGTCCAAGAACCAGCATTCCGGCAAAAAGGGCCAAAAGAACGAGTTTAGCCTATGTTAAAGCCTCCCTTTCTGGGCTAGGTCTTGACATCCAACTGGCCCCAAAAGGGCCAAAAGGAGAAGGCCAAATCCCCCAGCCTAAATCAAAATCCTCCGTTCTGGGCTAGGTTGGCAGCGGCCTTGCCCCAAAAGGCTCAAAATGACAATTCCGAGTCCCAAGAGTCCAGGCGGTTATAGCCTGTATCAAAAGGCCTCCTTTCTGGGCTAAGAAATGGCACCAGCCTGGCCCCAAAAGGGCCAAAAGGACCGGGCCGGAGCCCCCAGAGTCAAGCCAGTTCTAGCCTGTATCAAAGCCCTCTTTTCTGGGCTAAGACTTGACACCTACCTTTCCCCAAAATGGCCAAAAAGACCAGACCAGAGCTTCCAGAGTCTTCCCTGAATCAAATCCCTCCCTTCTGAGCAAAGTCCAGGAACCAGCATTCGCCAAAAAGGGCCAAAAGGGCCAAAAGGACGAAGGAATAGGCCACAAAATCTAGCTTGTATGAAAAGCCCGCCTTTTTGGGCTTGGCACCAGCCTGGCCCCAAAAGGGCCAAAAGGACAGAGGCCAGTTCCCCCCCAGTCCAACCTAAATCTAAGCCATCCATTCTGGGCTAAGTCCAAGAACCAGCATTCCGGCAAAAAGGGCCAAAAGAACGAGTTTAGCCTATGTTAAAGCCTCCCTTTCTGGGCTAGGTCTTGACATCCAACTGGCCCCAAAAGGGCCAAAAGGAGAAGGCCAAATCCCCCAGCCTAAATCAAAATCCTCCGTTCTGGGCTAGGTTGGCAGCGGCCTTGCCCCAAAAGGCTCAAAATGACAATTCCGAGTCCCAAGAGTCCAGGCGGTTATAGCCTGTATCAAAAGGCCTCCTTTCTGGGCTAAGAAATGGCACCAGCCTGGCCCCAAAAGGGCCAAAAGGACCGGGCCGGAGCCCCCAGAGTCAAGCCAGTTCTAGCCTGTATCAAAGCCCTCTTTTCTGGGCTAAGACTTGACACCTACCTTTCCCCAAAATGGCCAAAAAGACCAGACCAGAGCTTCCAGAGTCTTCCCTGAATCAAATCCCTCCCTTCTGAGCAAAGTCCAGGAACCAGCATTCACCAAAAAGGGCCAAAAGGGCCAAAAGGACGAAGGAATAGGCCACAAAATCTAGCTTGTATGAAAAGCCCGCCTTTTTGGGCTTGGCACCAGCCTGGCCCCAAAAGGGCCAAAAGGACAGAGGCCAGTTCCCCCCCAGTTCAGCCTTTATCTAACCCCTCCGTTCCAGGCTAAGTTGGCAACGGCGTAGCCCCAGTATGTTCAAAAGGCCCAAGCACCAGTCCCAAGAGTTGAGCTTGTTCTAGCCTGTATATAAGGCCTCCTTTCTGGGCAGAGAATTGATCCCATTCTGGCCCCAAAAGGGCCAAAAGTACCCGGCCAGTTCCCTCGCAGTCCAGCCTAAATCAAAGCCATCAATTCTGGGCTAAGTCCAAGAACCAGCATTCCGGAAAAAAAGCCCAAAAGGACAAAGGAACAGGCCCCCGAGTTTAGCCTTTATTAAAGCCCCCCTTTCTGGGCTAAGTCTGGACACCAACCTTTCCCCAAAAGGGGCCAAAAGGACCGGGCCGGAGCTCACTGGGATTAGCCTGAATCATCTCCTCTTTTCTGGTCCAAGTCTTGGAACCAGCCTGGACCCAAAAAGACCAAAAGGACAAGGAACAGGCCCCAGAATCTAGTCCGCCTTTCTGGGCTAAGTCTTGGCACCAGCCTGGCCCCAAAAGTGCCAAAAGGAGAAGGCCACAGCCCCCGCAGTACAGCCTAAATCAAAGGCCTAAACCGTTCTGGGCTAGGTTGACATCATTCTCTTCCCAAAAGGGTCAGAAGGATAATGCCATAGTCCCAAGAGTCCAGGCGGTTAAAACTTGAATCAAAAGGCCTCCTTTCTTGGCTAAGAATTGGCACCAGCCTGGCCCCGAAAAGGCCAAAAGAACCGGGCCAGAGCCTAAATCAAAGCCTTCCGTTCTTGGCGAGGTTGGCAAAGGCCAGGCCCAAAAAGTGTCAAAAGGCCAGAGCCCGCAGAGTCAAGCTTGTTCTAGCCTGTATCAAAGCCCTCCTTTCTGGGCTAAGACTTGACACATTCCACAAAAGGGCCAAAAAGACCAGACCAGAGTTTCCAGAGTCTTCCCTGAATCAAATCCTTCCCTTCTGGGCTAAGTCCAGGAACCAGCATTCCGCCAAAAAGGGCAAAAAGGATGGAAAAAGGCCCCAGAATCTAGCCTGTATCAAAGCTTTCCTTTCTGGGCCAAGTCTTGGAACCAGCCTGGACCCGAAACTTTAAAAGTCCTGGAAAAGCACTCTGACAAAAAGGGCCAAAAGTACCAAGAAACAATCTCCAGAATCTAGCCTGTATCAAAGGCCTCATTTCTGAGCTATTAATTGGCACCAGCCTGGCCCCAAAAGGCCCAAAAGGAAAAGACCACAGTCAAGCCTAAATCACAGCCCTCGATTCTGGGCTAGGTTGGAAACAGCCTGGCCCCAAAAGGGCCAAAAGGACCAGGCCAGAGCTCCCTGAGACTATCCTGAATCAAGCCCTGTTTTCTGATCTAAGTCTTGGAACCGGCCTGGAACCAAAATGGCCAAAAGGACCAAGGAAGAGGTCCCAGTCTACCCTGAATAAAATCACTTCTTTCTGGGCTGATTCCTGGAACCAGCATTCCGCTATAAAAAGGGCCAAAAGGACGAAGAAACAGTCCCCCAAGAGTAGCGTCTAATAGAGCTAAGTCGTGACACCAGCCTGGCCCCAAAAGGGCAGAAAGGACCAAGCCAGAGGCTGTTTGGTCTAGCCTAATTCAAAGCCCTCTTTGGGCTAAGACTTGGCATCTGTCTTTACCGAAAATGTCCAAAAGGACCAAGGAACAGGCCCCTGAATCTTGTCTCTATCAAAGCCCTCCTTTCTGGTCTTAGTCTTGGAACCAGCTTGGACCCAAAAGCTCCAAAAGTATCAAGTAACAAGCCCCAGAATCTAGTCTGTATCAAAACTCTCCTTTCTGGTCTTAGTCTTGGCACCTGCCAAGCCCCAAAAGGGCCAAAAGGACCGGGCCAGAAGTCTAGCCTCATTCAAAGCCCTCCGTTCTGGGCTAAGACTTGGCATCTGTCTTTCCCCAAAATGTCCAAAAGGACCAAGGAACAGGTCCCCGAGTCTAGCCTGTATTAAAGCCCCCCTTTATGGACTAAATCTTGACACTAACCTGGCCCCAAAAGAGCCAAAAGGACCAGCCCAGAAATCTAGCCTGTATAAAATCCCTCGCTTCTGGGCTAAGACTTGGCGTCTACTTGCCCATAAATTGGGTTTGTTTTCCTTTAGATATCGCTTGTATTTTCTTCAGAACTCACAAATGGTCTGAAAATGGTTTTGAAATACAAAAGCAGCTATAACTCCAAAACCTAATATGATAGACATAAACTTTGAACTATATATTGTATAGATTTCCAGGCCCTACATGGGTTTGAATAGCTCTTGTACTTTTTTCAGAACTCACAAACAATTGTTCATGGGCTGAAAATGCTTTTGGAGCAATAAAAACAGTAAAAACTGTTATAACTCAAAAATGCAATAAGATAGGTTCAAACTTTAAAAGACATGTTGTGGAGATGTACAACAAGCCCCTCTTGCTCAGAAAGTATGGGTTAGATATCTCTTGTTGTTTTTTCAGAACTCACAAATGATCTGAAAATGCTTTTGAAGCTATAAATACAAAAACAGATAAAACTCCAAAACCTAATATGATAGACTCGAACTTTAAACTATATATTATGCAGATTTACAGGTCCTACTTGCCCAGCAAATAGGGTTTAATGGCTCTTGTACTTTTTTCAGAACTCACAAATAACTGTTTATGGGCTGAAAAGGCTTTTGGAGCAATAAAAACAGTAAAACTGCTTTAACCCAAAAATGCAATATGAGCCCTGCACAACATAACTTTAAAAGATATGTTATGCAGATGTACGAGCCCTTCTATGTAAAAGCCCTTCTTGCTAAGAAAGTATGGGTTAGATATCTCTTGTAGTTTCTTCAGAACTCAAAAATGGTTTGAAAATGCTTTTAAAGCAATAACAACAAAAACAACCAGAACTCACCAACGACTGTTCATGGGCTGAAAAGGCTTTTGGAGCAATAAAAACAGTAAACACTGCTATAACTCAAAAATGCAATAAGATAGGGTCAAACTTTAAAATACATGTTGTGCAGATGTACAAGCCCCTCTTGCTCAGAAAGTATTGGGTTGGATATCTCTTGCAGTTTCTTCAGAACACACAAATGATCTGAAAATGCTTTTGAAGCAATAGAAACAAAAACAGCTATAACTCCAAAACCTAATATGATAGACTCAAACTTTAAACTATATATTGTGTAGATTTCCAGGCCCTTACATGCCCAGAAAATAGGATTTGAATAGCTCTTGTACTTTTCTCAGAACTCACAAACTGTTCATGGACCGAAAAGGCTTTTTTGGAGATATAAAAGCAGTAAAAACTGCTATAACTCAAAAACGCGATATGATAGGTTCAAACTTTAAAAAACATGTCGTGCAGATGTTCAAGCCCCTATTGCTCAGAAAGTATGGGTTAGATATCTCTTGTTGTTCCTTCAGAACACACAAATGATCTGAAAATACTTTTGAAGCAATAAAAACAAAAACAGCTATAACTCTAAAACCAAATGTGATAAACTATAACTTTGAACTATATATTGTGTAGATTTACAGGTCCTACTTTCCCAGCAAATAGGGTTTGAATAGCTCTTGTACTTTTTTCACAACTCACAAACAACTGTTCATGGGCTGAAAAGGCTTTTGGAGCAATAAAAACAGTAAAAACTGCTATAACTCAAAAATGCAATAAGATAGGGTCAAACTTTAAAAGACACGTTGTGCAGATGTACAAGCCCCTCTTGCTCAGAAAGTATTGGGTTAGATATCTCTTGTAGTTTCTTCAGAACACACAAATTATCTGAAAATGCTTTTGAAGCAATAGACACAAAAACAGCTATAAATCCAAAACCTAATACGATAGACTCAAACTTTAAACTATATATTGTGTAGATTTACAGGTCCTACTTTCCCAGCAAAAAGGGTTCGAATAGCTCTTGCACTTTTTTCAAAACTCACAAACAACTGTTGATGGGCTGAAAAGGCTTTTGGAGCAATAAAACAGTCAAAACTGCTATAACTCAAAAATGCAATAAGATAGGTTCAAACTTTAAAAGACATGTTGTGCAAATGTACAAGCCCCTCTTGCACAGAAAGTGTGGGTTAGATATCTCTTGTAGTTTCTTCAGAACACACAAATTATCTGAAAATGCTTTTGAAGCAATAGACACAAAAACAGCTATAAATCCAAAACCTAATATGATAGACTCAAACTTTAAACTATATATTGTGTAGATTTACAGGTCCTACTTGCCCAGCAAAAAGGGTTCGAATAGCTCTTGCACTTTTTTCGAAACTCACAAACAACTGTTCATGGGCTGAAAAGGCTTTTGGAGCAATAAAACAGTCAAAACTGCTATAACTCAAAAATGCAATAAGATAGGTTCAAACTTTAAAAGACATGTTGTGCAGATGTACAAGCCCCTCTTGCACAGAAAGTATGGGTTAGATATCTCTTGTAGTTTCTTCAGAACACACAAATTATCTGAAAATGCTTTTGAAGCAATAGACACAAAAACAGCTATAAATCCAAAACCTAATATGATAGACTCAAACTTTAAACTATATATTGTGTAGATTTACAGGTCCTACTTGCCCAGCAAAAAGGGTTTGAATAGCTCTTGCACTTTTTTCGAAACTCACAAACAACTGTTCATGGGCTGAAAAGGCTTTTGGAGCAATAAAACAGTCAAAACTGCTATAACTCAAAAATGCAATAAGATAGGTTCAAACTTTAAAAGATATGTTGTTCAGATGTACAAGCCCCTCTTGCACAGAAAATATGGGTTAGATATCTCTTGTAGTTTCTTCAGAACACACACATTATCTGAAAATGCTTTTGAAGCAATGGACACAAAAACAGCTATAAATCCAAAACCTAATATGATAGACTAAAATTTAAACTATATTTTGTGTAGATTTACAGGTCCTACTTGCCCAGCAAAAAGGGTTCGAATAGCTCTTGCACTTTTTTCGAAACTCACAAACAACTGTTCATGGGCTGAAAAGGCTTTTGGAGCAATAAAACAAACAAAACTGCTATAACTCAAAAATGCAATAAGATAGGTTCAAACTTTAAAAGACATGTTGTGCAGATGTACAAGCCCCTCTTGCACAGAAAGTATGGGCTAGATATCTCTTGTAGTTTCTTCAGAACACACAAATTATCTGAAAATGCTTTTGAAGCAATAGACACAAAAACAGCTATAAATCCAAAACCTAATATGATAGACTCAAACTTTAAACTATATATTGTGTAGATTTACAGGTCCTACTTGCCCAGCAAAAAGGGTTCGAATAGCTCTTGCACTTTTTTAAAAACTCACAAACAACTGTTCATGGGCTGAAAAGGCTTTTGGAGCAATAAAACAGTCAAAACTGCTATAACTCAAAAATGCAATAAGATAGGTTCAAACTTTAAAAGACATGTTGTGCAGATGTACAAGCCCCTCTTGCACAGAAAATATGGGTTAGATATCTCTTGTAGTTTCTTCAGAACACACACATTATCTGAAAATGCTTTTGAAGCAATGGACACAAAAACAGCTATAAATCCAAAACCTAATATGATAGACTAAAATTTAAACTATATATTGTGTAGATTTACAGGTCCAACTTGCCCAGCAAAAAGGGTTCGAATAGCTCTTGCACTTTTTTCGAAACTCACAAACAACTGTTCATGGAATGAAAAGGCTTTTGGAGCAATAAAACAGTAAAAACTGTAAAACTCAAAAATGCAATAAGATAGGTTCAAACTTTAAAAGACATGTTGTGCAGATGTACAAGCCCCTCTTGCACAGAAAGTATGGGTTAGATATCTCTTGTTTCTTCAGAACACACAAATTATCTGAAAATGCTTTTGAAGCAATAGACACAAAAACAGCTATAAATCCAAAACCTAATATGATAGACTCAAACTTTAAACTATATATTGTGTAGATTTACAGGTCCTACTTGCCCAGCAAAAAGGGTTCGAATAGCTCTTGCACTTTTTTCGAAACTCACAAACAACTGTTCATGGGCTGAAAAGGCTTTTGGAGCAATAAAACAGTCAAAACTGCTATAACTCAAAAATGCTATAAGATAGGTTCAAACTTTAAAATACATGTTTGTGCAGATGTACAAGCCCCTCTTGCACAGAAAATATGGGTTAGATATCTCTTGTAGTTTCTTCAGAACACACAAATGATCTGAAAATGCTTTTGAAGCAATAGACACAAAAACAGCTTGAAATCCAAAACCTAATATGATAGACTCAAACTTTAAACTATATATTGTGTAGATTTACAGGTCCTACTTGCCCAGCAAAAAGGGTTCGAATAGCTCTTGCACTTTTTCAAAACTCACAAACAACTGTTCATGGGCTGAAAAGGCTTTTGGAGCAACAAAACAGTCAAAACTGCTATAACTCAAAAATGCAATAAGATAGGTTCAAACTTTAAAAGACATGTAGTGCAGATGTACAAGCCCCTCTTGCACAGAAAGTATGGGTTAGATATCTCTTGTAGTTTCGTCAGAACACACAAATTATCTGAAAATGCTTTTGAAGCAATAGACACAAAAACAGCTGTAAATCCAAAACCTAATATGATAGACTCAAACTTTAAACTATATATTGTGTAGATTTACAGGTCCTACTTTCCCAGCAAAAAGGGTTCGAATAGCTCTTGCACTTTTTTCAAAACTCACAAACAACTGTTGATGGGCTGAAAAGGCTTTTGGAGCAATAAAACAGTAAAAACTGCCATAACTCAAAAATGCAATAAGATAGGTTCAAACTTTAAAAGACATGTTGTGCAGATGTACAAGCCCCTCTTGCACAGAAAGTATGGGTTAGATATCTCTTGTAGTTTCTTCAGAACACACAAATTATCTGAAAATGCTTTTGAACCAATAGACACAAAAACAGCTATAAATCCAAAACCTAATATGATAGACTCAAACTTTAAACTATATATTGTGTAGATTTACAGGTCCTACTTGCCCAGCAAAAAGGGTTCGAATAGCTCTTGCACTTTTTTCGAAACTCACAAACAATTGTTCATGGGCTGAAAAGGCTTTTGGAGCAATAAAACAGTAAAAACTGTAAAACTCAAAAATGCTATAAGATAAGTTCAAACTTTAAAAGACATGTTGTGCAGATGTACATGCCCCTCTTGCACAGAAAGTATGGGTTAGATATCTCTTGTAGTTTCTTCAGAACACACAAATTATCTGAAAATGCTTTTGAAGCAATAGACTCAAAAACAGCTATAAATCCAAAACCTAATATGATAGACTCAAACTTTAAACTATATATTGTGTAGATTTACAGGTCCTACTTTCCCAGCAAAAAGGGTTCGAATAGCTCTTGCACTTTTTTCATAACTCACAAACAACTGTTGATGGGCTGAAAAGGCTTTTGGAGCAATAAAACAGTAAAAACTGCCATAACTCAAAAATGCAATAAGATAGGTTCAAACTTTAAAAGAAATCTTGTGCAGATGTACAAGCCCCTCTTGCACAGAAAGTATGGGTTAGATATCTCTTGTAGTTTCTTCAGAACACACAAATTATCTGAAAATGGTTTTGAAGCAATAGACACAAAAACAGCTATAAATCCAAAACCTAATATGATAGACTCAAAATTTAAACTATATATTGTGTAGATTTACAGGTCCTACTTGCCCAGCAAAAAGGGTTCGAATAGCTCTTGCACTTTTTCAAAACTCACAAACAACTGTTCATGGGCTGAAAAGGCTTTTGGAGCAACAAAACAGTCAAAACTGCTATAACTCAAAAATGCAATAAGATAGGTTCAAACTTTAAAAGACATGTAGTGCAGATGTACAAGCCCCTCTTGCACAGAAAGTATGGGTTAGATATCTCTTGTAGTTTCGTCAGAACACACAAATTATCTGAAAATGCTTTTGAAGCAATAGACACAAAAACAGCTGTAAATCCAAAACCTAATATGATAGACTCAAACTTTAAACTATATATTGTGTAGATTTACAGGTCCTACTTTCCCAGCAAAAAGGGTTCGAATAGCTCTTGCACTTTTTTCAAAACTCACAAACAACTGTTGATGGGCTGAAAAGGCTTTTGGAGCAATAAAACAGTAAAAACTGCCATAACTCAAAAATGCAATAAGATAGGTTCAAACTTTAAAAGACATGTTGTGCAGATGTACAAGCCCCTCTTGCACAGAAAGTATGGGTTAGATATCTCTTGTAGTTTCTTCAGAACACACAAATTATCTGAAAATGCTTTTGAACCAATAGACACAAAAACAGCTATAAATCCAAAACCTAATATGATAGACTCAAACTTTAAACTATATATTGTGTAGATTTACAGGTCCTACTTGCCCAGCAAAAAGGGTTCGAATAGCTCTTGCACTTTTTTCGAAACTCACAAACAACTGTTCATGGGCTGAAAAGGCTTTTGGAGCAATAAAACAGTAAAAACTGTAAAACTCAAAAATGCTATAAGATAAGTTCAAACTTTAAAAGACATGTTGTGCAGATGTACATGCCCCTCTTGCACAGAAAGTATGGGTTAGATATCTCTTGTAGTTTCTTCAGAACACACAAATTATCTGAAAATGCTTTTGAAGCAATAGACTCAAAAACAGCTATAAATCCAAAACCTAATATGATAGACTCAAACTTTAAACTATATATTGTGTAGATTTACAGGTCCTACTTTCCCAGCAAAAAGGGTTCGAATAGCTCTTGCACTTTTTTCATAACTCACAAACAACTGTTGATGGGCTGAAAAGGCTTTTGGAGCAATAAAACAGTAAAAACTGCCATAACTCAAAAATGCAATAAGATAGGTTCAAACTTTAAAAGAAATCTTGTGCAGATGTACAAGCCCCTCTTGCACAGAAAGTATGGGTTAGATATCTCTTGTAGTTTCTTCAGAACACACAAATTATCTGAAAATGGTTTTGAAGCAATAGACACAAAAACAGCTATAAATCCAAAACCTAATATGATAGACTCAAAATTTAAACTATATATTGTGTAGATTTACAGGTCCTACTTTCCCAGCAAAAAGGGTTCGAATAGCTCTTGCACTTTTTTCATAACTCACAAACAACTGTTGATGGGCTGAAAAGGCTTTTGGAGCAATAAAACAGTAAAAACTGCCATAACTCAAAAATGCAATAAGATAGGTTCAAACTTTAAAAGACATGTTGTGCAGATGTACAAGCCCCTCTTGCACAGAAAGTATGGGTTAGATATCTCTTGTAGTTTCTTCAGAACACACAAATTATCTGAAAATGCTTTTGAAGCAATAGACACAAAACAGCTATAAATCCAAAACCTAATATGATAGACTCAAACTTTAAACTATATATTGTGTAGATTTACAGGTCCTACTTGCCCAGCAAAAAGGGTTCGAATAGCTCTTGCACTTTTTTCGAAACTCACAAACAACTGTTCATGGGCTGAAAAGGCTTTTGGAGCAATAAAACAGTCAAAACTGCTATAACTCAAAAATTAAATAAGATAGGTTCAAACTTTAAAAGATATGTTGTTCAGATGTACAAGCCCCTCGTGGACAGAAAATATGGGTTAGATATCTCTTGTAGTTTCTTCAGAACACACAAATTATCTGAAAATGCTTTTGAAGCAATAGACACAAAAACAGCTATAAATCCAAAACCTAATATGATAGACTCAAACTTTAAACTATATATTGTGTAGATTTACAGGTCCTACTTGCCTAGCAAAAAGGGTAGCTCTTGCACTTTTTTCGAAACTCACAAACAACTGTTCATGGGCTGAAAAGGCTTTTGGAGCAATAAAACAGTCAAAACTGCTATAACTCAAAAATGCTATAAGATAGGTTCAAACTTTAAAATATATGTTTGTGCAGATGTACAAGCCCCTCTTGCACAGAAAATATGGGTTAGATATCTCTTGTAGTTTCTTCAGAACACACAAATTATCTGAAAATGCTTTTGAAGCAATAGACACAAAAACAGCTATACATCCAAAACCTAATATGATAGACTAAAATTTAAACTATATATTGTGTAGATTTACAGGTCCTACTTGCCCAGCAAAAAGGGTTCGAATAGCTCTTGCACTTTTTTCGAAACTCACAAACAACTGTTCACGGGCTGAAAAGGCTTTTGGAGCAATAAAACAGTAAAAACTGTAAAACTCAAAAACGCTATAAGATAAGTTCAAACTTTAAAAGACCTGTTCTGCAGATGTACATGCCCCTCTTGCACAGAAAGTATGGGTTAGATATCTCTTGTAGTTTCTTCAGAACACACAAATTATCTGAAAATGCTTTTGAAGCAATAGACACAAAAACAGCTATAAATCCAAAATCTAATACGATAGACTCAAACTTTAAACTATATATTGTGTAGATTTACAGGTCCTACTTTCCCAGCAAAAAGGGTTCGAATAGCTCTTGCACTTTTTTCAAAACTCACAAACAACTGTTGATGGGCTGAAAAGGCTTTTGGAGCAATAAAACAGTAAAAACTGCCATAACTCAAAAATGCAATAAGATAGGTTCAAACTTTAAAAGACATGTTGTGCAGATGTACAAGCCCCTCTTGCACAGAAAGTATGGGTTAGATATCTCTTGTAGTTTCTTCAGAACACACAAATTATCTGAAAATGCTTTTGAAGCAATAGACACAAAAACAGCTATAAATCCAAAACCTAATTTGATAGACTAAAATTTAAACTATATATTGTGTAGATTTACAGGTCCTACTTGCCCAGCAAAAAGGGTTCGAATAGCTCTTGCACTTTTTTCGAAACTCACAAACAACTGTTCATGGGCTGAAAAGGCTTTTGGAGCAATAAAACAGTAAAAACTGCTATAACTCAAAAATGCAATAAGATAGGTTCAAACTTTAAAAGACATGTTGTTCAGATGTACAAGCCCCTCTTGCACAGAAAATATGGGTTAGATATCTCTTGTAGTTTCTTCAGAACAAACACATTATCTGAAAATGCTTTTGAAGCAATGGACACAAAAACAGCTATAAATCCAAAACCTAATATGATAGACTAAAATTTAAACTATATATTGTGTAGATTTACAGGTCCTACTTGCCCAGCAAAAAGGGTTCGAATAGCTCTTGCACTTTTTTCGAAACTCACAAACAACTGTTCATGGGCTGAAAAGGCTTTTGGAGCAATAAAACAGTAAAAACTGTAAAACTCAAAAATGCTATAAGATAAGTTCAAACTTTAAAAGACATGTTGTGCAGATGTACAAGCCCCTCTTGCACAGAAAGTATGGGTTAGATATCTCTTGTAGTTTCTTCAGAACACGCAAATTATCTGAAAATGCTTTTGAAGCAATAGACACAAAAACAGCTATAAATCCAAAACCTAATATGATAGACTCAAACTTTAAACTATATATTGTGTAGATTTACAGGTCCTACTTGCCCAGCAAAAAGGATTTGAATAGCGCTTGCACTTTTTTCGAAACTCACAAACAACTGTTCATGGGCTGAAAAGGCTTTTGGAGCAATAAAACAGTCAAAACTGCTATAACTTAAAAATGCAATAAGATAGGTTCAAACTTTAAAAGATATGTTGTTCAGATGTACAAGCCCCTCTTGCACAGAAAGTATGGGTTAGATATCTCTTGTAGTTTCTTCAGAACACACACATTATCTGAAAATGCTTTTGAAGCAATGGACACAAAAACAGCTATAAATCCAAAACCTAATATGATAGACTAAAATTTAAACTATATATTGTGTAGATTTACAGGTCCTACTTGCCCAGCAAAAAGGGTTCGAATAGCTCTTGCACTTTTTTCGAAACTCACAAACAACTGTTCATGGGCTGAAAAAGCTTTTGAAGCAATAAAACAGTAAAAACTGTAAAACTCAAAAATGCTATAAGATAAGTTCAAACTTTAAAAGACATGTTGTGCAGATGTACAAGCCCCTCTTGCACAGAAAGTATGGGTTAGATATCTCTTGTAGTTTCTTCAGAACACACAAATTATCTGAAAATGCTTTTGAAGCAATAGACACAAAAACAGCTATAAATCCAAAACCTAATATGATAGACTCAAACTTTAAACTATATATTGTGTAGATTTACAGGTCCTACTTTCCCAGCAAAAAGGGTTCGAATAGCTCTTGCACTTTTTTCATAACTCACAAACAACTGTTGATGGGCTGAAAAGGCTTTTGGAGCAATAAAACAGTAAAAACTGCCATAACTCAAAAATGCAATAAGATAGGTTCAAACTTTAAAAGAAATCTTGTGCAGATGTACAAGCCCCTCTTGCACAGAAAGTATGGGTTAGATATCTCTTGTAGTTTCTTCAGAACACACAAATTATCTGAAAATGCTTTTGAAGCAATAGACACAAAAACAGCTATAAATCCAAAACCTAATATGATAGACTCAAACTTTAAACTATATATTGTGTAGATTTACAGGTCCTACTTGCCCAGCAAAAAGGGTTTGAATAGCTCTTGCACTTTTTTCGAAACTCACAAACAACTGTTCATGGGCTGAAAAGGCTTTTGGAGCAATAAAACAGTAAAAACTGCTATAACTCAAAAATGAAATAAGATAGGTTCAAACTTTAAAAGATATGTTGTTCAGATGTACAAGCCCCTCTTGGACAGAAAATATGGGTTAGATATCTCTTGTAGTTTCTTCAGAACACACACATTATCTGAAAATGCTTTTGAAGCAATGGACACAAAAACAGCTATAAATCCAAAACCTAATATGATAGACTCAAACTTTGAACTACATATTGTGTAGATTTACAGGTCCTACTTGCCCAGCAAAAAGGGTTCGAATAGCTCTTGCACTTTTTTCGAAACTCACAAACAACTGTTCATGGGCTGAAAAGGCTTTTGGAGAAATAAAACAGTCAAAACTGCTATAACTCAAAAATGCAATAAGATAGGTTCAAACTTTAAAAGACATGTTGTGCAGATGTACAAGCCCCTCTTGCACAGAAAATATGGGTTAGATATCTCTTGTAGTTTCTTCAGAACACACACATTATCTGAAAATGCTTTTGAAGCAATGGACACAAAAACAGCTATAAATCCAAAACCTAATATGATAGACTAAAATTTAAACTATATATTGTGTAGATTTACAGGTCCAACTTGCCCAGCAAAAAGCGTTCGAATAGCTCTTGCACTTTTTTCGAAACTCACAAACAACTGTTCATGGAATGAAAAGGCTTTTGGAGCAATAAAACAGTAAAAACTGTAAAACTCAAAAATGCAATAAGATAGGTTCAAACTTTAAAAGACATGTTGTGCAGATGTACAATCCCCTCTTGCACAGAAAGTATGGGTTAGATATCTCTTGTAGTTTCTTCAGAACACACAAATTATCTGAAAATGCTTTTGAAGCAATAGACACAAAAACAGCTATAAATCCAAAACCTAATATGATAGACTCAAACTTTAAACTATATATTGTGTAGATTTACAGGTCCTACTTGCCTAGCAAAAAGGGTAGCTCTTGCACTTTTTTCGAAACTCACAAACAACTGTTCATGGGCTGAAAATGCTTTTGGAGCAATAAAACAGTAAAAACTGCTATAACTCAAAAATGAAATAAGATAGGTTCAAACTTTAAAAGACATGTTGTGCAGATGTACAAGCCCCTCTTGGACAGAAAATATGGGTTAGATATCTCTTGTAGTTTCTTCAGAACACACACATTATCTGAAAATGCTTTTGAAGCAATGGACACAAAAACAGCTATAAATCCAAAACCTAATATGATAGACTCAAACTTTAAACTACATATTGTGTAGATTTACAGGTCCTACTTGCCCAGCAAAAAGGGTTCGAATAGCTCTTGCACTTTTTTCGAAACTCACAAACAACTGTTCATGGGCTGAAAAAGCTGTTGGAGCAATAAAACAGTAAAAACTGTAAAACTCAAAAATGCTATAAGATAAGTTCAAACTTTAAAAGACCTGTTGTGCAGATGTACAAGCCCCTCTTGCACAGAAAGTATGGGTTAGATATCTCTTGTAGTTTCTTCAGAACACACAAATTATCTGAAAATGCTTTTGAAGCAATAGACACAAAAACAGCTATAAATCCAAAACCTAATATGATAGACTCAAACTTTAAACTATATATTGTGTAGATTTACAGGTCCTACTTGCCCAGCAAAAAGGGTTCGAATAGCTCTTGCACTTTTTTCAAAACTCACAAACAACTGTTCATGGGCTGAAAAGGCTTTTGGAGCAATAAAACAGTCAAAACTGCTATAACTCAAAAATGCAATAAGATAGGTTCAAACTTTAAAAGACATGTTGTGCAGATGTACAAGCCCCTCTTGCACAGAAAATATGGGTTAGATATCTCTTGTAGTTTCTTCAGAACACACACATTATCTGAAAATGCTTTTGAAGCAATGGACACAAAAACAGCTATAAATCCAAAACCTAATATGATAGACTAAAATTTAAACTATATATTGTGTAGATTTACAGGTCCAACTTGCCCAGCAAAAAGCGTTCGAATAGCTCTTGCACTTTTTTCGAAACTCACAAACAACTGTTCATGGAATGAAAAGGCTTTTGGAGCAATAAAACAGTAAAAACTGTAAAACTCAAAAATGCAATAAGATAGGTTCAAACTTTAAAAGACATGTTGTGCAGATGTACAATCCCCTCTTGCACAGAAAGTATGGGTTAGATATCTCTTGTAGTTTCTTCAGAACACACAAATTATCTGAAAATGCTTTTGAAGCAATAGACACAAAAACAGCTTGAAATCCAAAACCTAATATGATAGACTCAAACTTTAAACTATATATTGTGTAGATTTACAGGTCCTACTTGCCCAGCAAAAAGGGTTCGAATAGCTCTTGCACTTTTTCAAAACTCACAAACAACTGTTCATGGGCTGAAAAGGCTTTTGGAGCAACAAAACAGTCAAAACTGCTATAACTCAAAAATGCAATAAGATAGGTTCAAACTTTAAAAGACATGTAGTGCAGATGTACAAGCCCCTCTTGCACAGAAAGTATGGGTTAGATATCTCTTGTAGTTTCTTCAGAACACACAAATTATCTGAAAATGCTTTTGAAGCAATAGACACAAAAACAGCTGTAAATCCAAAACCTAATATGATAGACTAAAACTTTAAACTATATATTGTGTAGATTTACAGCTCCTACTTGCCCAGCAAAAAGGGTTCGAATAGCTCTTGCACTTTTTGCGAAACTCACAAACAACTGTTCATGGGCTGAAAAGGCTTTTGGAGCATTAAAACAGTCAAAACTGCTATAACTCAAAAATGCTATAAGATAGGTTCAAACTTTAAAATATATGTTTGTGCAGATGTACAAGCCCCTCTTGCACAGAAAATATGGGTTAGATATCTCTTGTAGTTTCTTCAGAACACACAAATTATCTGAAAATGCTTTTGAAGCAATAGACACAAAAACAGCTATAAATTCAAAACCTAATATGATAGACTAAAATTTAAACTATATATTGTGTAGATTTACAGGTCCTACTTGCCCAGCAAAAAGGGTTCGAATAGCTCTTGCACTTTTTTCGAAACTCACAAACAACTGTTCATGGGCTGAAAAGGCTTTTGGAGCAATAAAACAGTAAAAACTGTAAAACTCAAAAATGCTATAAGATAAGTTCAAACTTTAAAAGACATGTTGTGCAGATGTACATGCCCCTCTTGCACAGAAAGTATGGGTTAGATATCTCTTGTAGTTTCTTCAGAACACACAAATTATCTGAAAATGCTTTTGAATTAATAGACACAAAAACAGCTATAAATCCAAAACCTAATATGATAGACTCAAACTTTAAACTATATATTGTGTAGATTTACAGGTCCTACTTTCCCAGCAAAAAGGGTTCGAATAGCTCTTGCACTTTTTTCGAAACTCACAAACAACTGTTCATGGGCTGAAAAGGCTTTTGGAGAAATAAAACAGTAAAAACTGCCATAACTCAAAAATGCAATAAGATAGGTTCAAACTTTAAAAGACATGTTGTGCAGATGTACAAGCCCCTCTTGCACAGAAAGTATGGGTTAGATATCTCTTGTAGTTTCTTCAGAACACACAAATTATCTAAAAATGCTTTTGAAGCAATAGACACAAAAACAGCTATAAATCCAAAACCTAATATGATAGACTCAAACTTTAAACTATATATTGTGTAGATTTACAGGTCCTACTTGCCCAGCAAAAAGGGTTTGAATAGCTCTTGCACTTTTTTCGAAACTCACAAACAACTGTTCATGGGCTGAAAAGGCTTTTGGAGCAATAAAACAGTAAAAACTGCTATAACTCAAAAATGAAATAAGATAGGTTCAAACTTTAAAAGATATGTTGTTCAGATGTACAAGCCCCTCGTGGACAGAAAATATGGGTTAGATATCTCTTGTAGTTTCTTCAGAACACACAAATTATCTGAAAATGCTTTTGAAGCAATAGACACAAAAACAGCTATAAATCCAAAACCTAATATGATAGACTCAAACTTTAAACTATATATTGTGTAGATTTACAGGTCCTACTTGCCCAGCAAAAAGGGTTCGAATAGCTCTTGCACTTTTTTCAAAACTCACAAACAACTGTTCATGGGCTGAAAAGGCTTTTGGAGCAATAAAACAGTCAAAACTGCTATAACTCAAAAATGCAATAAGATAGGTTCAAACTTTAAAAGACATGTTGTGCAGATGTACAAGCCCCTCTTGCACAGAAAATATGGGTTAGATATCTCTTGTAGTTTCTTCAGAACACACACATTATCTGAAAATGCTTTTGAAGCAATGGACACAAAAACAGCTATAAATCCAAAACCTAATATGATAGACTAAAATTTAAACTATATATTGTGTAGATTTACAGGTCCAACTTGCCCAGCAAAAAGGGTTCGAATAGCTCTTGCACTTTTTTCGAAACTCACAAACAACTGTTCATGGAATGAAAAGGCTTTTGGAGCAATAAAACAGTAAAAACTGTAAAACTCAAAAATGCAATAAGATAGGTTCAAACTTTAAAAGACATGTTGTGCAGATGTACAATCCCCTCTTGCACAGAAAGTATGGGTAAGATATCTCTTGTTTCTTCAGAACACACAAATTATCTGAAAATGCTTTTGAAGCAATAGACACAAAAACAGCTATAAATCCAAAACCTAATATGATAGACTCAAACTTTAAACTATATATTGTGTAGATTTACAGGTCCTACTTGCCCAGCAAAAAGGGTTCGAATAGCTCTTGCACTTTTTCAAAACTCACAAACAACTGTTCATGGGCTGAAAAGGCTTTTGGAGCAACAAAACAGTCAAAACTGCTATAACTCAAAAATGCAATAAGATAGGTTCAAACTTTAAAATATATGTTTGTGCAGATGTACAAGCCCCTCTTGCACAGAAAATATGGGTTAGATATCTCTTGTAGTTTCTTCAGAACACACAAATTATCTGAAAATGCTTTTGAAGCAATAGACACAAAAACAGCTATAAATCCAAAACCTAATATGATAGACTCAAACTTTAAACTATATATTGTGTAGATTTACAGGTCCTACTTGCCCAGCAAAAAGGGTTTGAATAGCTCTTGCACTTTTTTCGAAACTCACAAACAACTGTTCATGGGCTGAAAAGGCTTTTGGAGCAATAAAACAGTAAAAACTGCTATAACTCAAAAATGAAATAAGATAGGTTCAAACTTTAAAAGATATGTTGTTCAGATGTACAAGCCCCTCGTGGACAGAAAATATGGGTTAGATATCTCTTGTAGTTTCTTCAGAACACACAAATTATCTGAAAATGCTTTTGAAGCAATAGACACAAAAACAGCTATAAATCCAAAACCTAATATGATAGACTCAAACTTTAAACTATATATTGTGTAGATTTACAGGTCCTACTTGCCCAGCAAAAAGGGTTCGAATAGCTCTTGCACTTTTTTCAAAACTCACAAACAACTGTTCATGGGCTGAAAAGGCTTTTGGAGCAATAAAACAGTCAAAACTGCTATAACTCAAAAATGCAATAAGATAGGTTCAAACTTTAAAAGACATGTTGTGCAGATGTACAAGCCCCTCTTGCACAGAAAATATGGGTTAGATATCTCTTGTAGTTTCTTCAGAACACACACATTATCTGAAAATGCTTTTGAAGCAATGGACACAAAAACAGCTATAAATCCAAAACCTAATATGATAGACTAAAATTTAAACTATATATTGTGTAGATTTACAGGTCCAACTTGCCCAGCAAAAAGGGTTCGAATAGCTCTTGCACTTTTTTCGAAACTCACAAACAACTGTTCATGGAATGAAAAGGCTTTTGGAGCAATAAAACAGTAAAAACTGTAAAACTCAAAAATGCAATAAGATAGGTTCAAACTTTAAAAGACATGTTGTGCAGATGTACAATCCCCTCTTGCACAGAAAGTATGGGTAAGATATCTCTTGTTTCTTCAGAACACACAAATTATCTGAAAATGCTTTTGAAGCAATAGACACAAAAACAGCTATAAATCCAAAACCTAATATGATAGACTCAAACTTTAAACTATATATTGTGTAGATTTACAGGTCCTACTTGCCCAGCAAAAAGGGTTCGAATAGCTCTTGCACTTTTTCAAAACTCACAAACAACTGTTCATGGGCTGAAAAGGCTTTTGGAGCAACAAAACAGTCAAAACTGCTATAACTCAAAAATGCAATAAGATAGGTTCAAACTTTAAAATATATGTTTGTGCAGATGTACAAGCCCCTCTTGCACAGAAAATATGGGTTAGATATCTCTTGTAGTTTCTTCAGAACACACAAATTATCTGAAAATGCTTTTGAAGCAATAGACACAAAAACAGCTATAAATCCAAAACCTAATATGATAGACTAAAATTTAAACTATATATTGTGTAGATTTACAGGTCCTACTTGCCCAGCAAAAAGGGTTCGAATAGCTCTTGCACTTTTTTCGAAACTCACAAACAACTGTTCATGGGCTGAAAAGGCTTTTGGAGCAATAAAACAGTAAAAACTGTAAAACTCAAAAATGCTATAAGATAAGTTCAAACTTTATAAGACCTGTTGTGCAGATGTACAAGCCCCTCTTGCACAGAAAGTATGGGTTAGATATCTCTTGTAGTTTCTTCAGAACACACAAATTATCTGAAAATGGTTTTGAAGCAATAGACACAAAAACAGCTATAAATCCAAAACCTAATATGATAGACTCAAAATTTAAACTATATATTGTGTAGATTTACAGGTCCTACTTGCCCAGCAAAAAGGGTTCGAATAGCTCTTGCACTTTTTCAAAACTCACAAACAACTGTTCATGGGCTGAAAAGGCTTTTGGAGCAACAAAACAGTCAAAACTGCTATAACTCAAAAATGCAATAAGATAGGTTCAAACTTTAAAAGACATGTAGTGCAGATGTACAAGCCCCTCTTGCACAGAAAGTATGGGTTAGATATCTCTTGTAGTTTCGTCAGAACACACAAATTATCTGAAAATGCTTTTGAAGCAATAGACACAAAAACAGCTGTAAATCCAAAACCTAATATGATAGACTCAAACTTTAAACTATATATTGTGTAGATTTACAGGTCCTACTTTCCCAGCAAAAAGGGTTCGAATAGCTCTTGCACTTTTTTCAAAACTCACAAACAACTGTTGATGGGCTGAAAAGGCTTTTGGAGCAATAAAACAGTAAAAACTGCCATAACTCAAAAATGCAATAAGATAGGTTCAAACTTTAAAAGACATGTTGTGCAGATGTACAAGCCCCTCTTGCACAGAAAGTATGGGTTAGATATCTCTTGTAGTTTCTTCAGAACACACAAATTATCTGAAAATGCTTTTGAACCAATAGACACAAAAACAGCTATAAATCCAAAACCTAATATGATAGACTCAAACTTTAAACTATATATTGTGTAGATTTACAGGTCCTACTTGCCCAGCAAAAAGGGTTCGAATAGCTCTTGCACTTTTTTCGAAACTCACAAACAACTGTTCATGGGCTGAAAAGGCTTTTGGAGCAATAAAACAGTAAAAACTGTAAAACTCAAAAATGCTATAAGATAAGTTCAAACTTTAAAAGACATGTTGTGCAGATGTACATGCCCCTCTTGCACAGAAAGTATGGGTTAGATATCTCTTGTAGTTTCTTCAGAACACACAAATTATCTGAAAATGCTTTTGAAGCAATAGACTCAAAAACAGCTATAAATCCAAAACCTAATATGATAGACTCAAACTTTAAACTATATATTGTGTAGATTTACAGGTCCTACTTTCCCAGCAAAAAGGGTTCGAATAGCTCTTGCACTTTTTTCATAACTCACAAACAACTGTTGATGGGCTGAAAAGGCTTTTGGAGCAATAAAACAGTAAAAACTGCCATAACTCAAAAATGCAATAAGATAGGTTCAAACTTTAAAAGAAATCTTGTGCAGATGTACAAGCCCCTCTTGCACAGAAAGTATGGGTTAGATATCTCTTGTAGTTTCTTCAGAACACACAAATTATCTGAAAATGGTTTTGAAGCAATAGACACAAAAACAGCTATAAATCCAAAACCTAATATGATAGACTCAAAATTTAAACTATATATTGTGTAGATTTACAGGTCCTACTTTCCCAGCAAAAAGGGTTCGAATAGCTCTTGCACTTTTTTCATAACTCACAAACAACTGTTGATGGGCTGAAAAGGCTTTTGGAGCAATAAAACAGTAAAAACTGCCATAACTCAAAAATGCAATAAGATAGGTTCAAACTTTAAAAGACATGTTGTGCAGATGTACAAGCCCCTCTTGCACAGAAAGTATGGGTTAGATATCTCTTGTAGTTTCTTCAGAACACACAAATTATCTGAAAATGCTTTTGAAGCAATAGACACAAAACAGCTATAAATCCAAAACCTAATATGATAGACTCAAACTTTAAACTATATATTGTGTAGATTTACAGGTCCTACTTGCCCAGCAAAAAGGGTTCGAATAGCTCTTGCACTTTTTTCGAAACTCACAAACAACTGTTCATGGGCTGAAAAGGCTTTTGGAGCAATAAAACAGTCAAAACTGCTATAACTCAAAAATTAAATAAGATAGGTTCAAACTTTAAAAGATATGTTGTTCAGATGTACAAGCCCCTCGTGGACAGAAAATATGGGTTAGATATCTCTTGTAGTTTCTTCAGAACACACAAATTATCTGAAAATGCTTTTGAAGCAATAGACACAAAAACAGCTATAAATCCAAAACCTAATATGATAGACTCAAACTTTAAACTATATATTGTGTAGATTTACAGGTCCTACTTGCCTAGCAAAAAGGGTAGCTCTTGCACTTTTTTCGAAACTCACAAACAACTGTTCATGGGCTGAAAAGGCTTTTGGAGCAATAAAACAGTCAAAACTGCTATAACTCAAAAATGCTATAAGATAGGTTCAAACTTTAAAATATATGTTTGTGCAGATGTACAAGCCCCTCTTGCACAGAAAATATGGGTTAGATATCTCTTGTAGTTTCTTCAGAACACACAAATTATCTGAAAATGCTTTTGAAGCAATAGACACAAAAACAGCTATACATCCAAAACCTAATATGATAGACTAAAATTTAAACTATATATTGTGTAGATTTACAGGTCCTACTTGCCCAGCAAAAAGGGTTCGAATAGCTCTTGCACTTTTTTCGAAACTCACAAACAACTGTTCACGGGCTGAAAAGGCTTTTGGAGCAATAAAACAGTAAAAACTGTAAAACTCAAAAACGCTATAAGATAAGTTCAAACTTTAAAAGACCTGTTCTGCAGATGTACATGCCCCTCTTGCACAGAAAGTATGGGTTAGATATCTCTTGTAGTTTCTTCAGAACACACAAATTATCTGAAAATGCTTTTGAAGCAATAGACACAAAAACAGCTATAAATCCAAAATCTAATACGATAGACTCAAACTTTAAACTATATATTGTGTAGATTTACAGGTCCTACTTTCCCAGCAAAAAGGGTTCGAATAGCTCTTGCACTTTTTTCAAAACTCACAAACAACTGTTGATGGGCTGAAAAGGCTTTTGGAGCAATAAAACAGTAAAAACTGCCATAACTCAAAAATGCAATAAGATAGGTTCAAACTTTAAAAGACATGTTGTGCAGATGTACAAGCCCCTCTTGCACAGAAAGTATGGGTTAGATATCTCTTGTAGTTTCTTCAGAACACACAAATTATCTGAAAATGCTTTTGAAGCAATAGACACAAAAACAGCTATAAATCCAAAACCTAATTTGATAGACTAAAATTTAAACTATATATTGTGTAGATTTACAGGTCCTACTTGCCCAGCAAAAAGGGTTCGAATAGCTCTTGCACTTTTTTCGAAACTCACAAACAACTGTTCATGGGCTGAAAAGGCTTTTGGAGCAATAAAACAGTAAAAACTGCTATAACTCAAAAATGCAATAAGATAGGTTCAAACTTTAAAAGACATGTTGTTCAGATGTACAAGCCCCTCTTGCACAGAAAATATGGGTTAGATATCTCTTGTAGTTTCTTCAGAACAAACACATTATCTGAAAATGCTTTTGAAGCAATGGACACAAAAACAGCTATAAATCCAAAACCTAATATGATAGACTAAAATTTAAACTATATATTGTGTAGATTTACAGGTCCTACTTGCCCAGCAAAAAGGGTTCGAATAGCTCTTGCACTTTTTTCGAAACTCACAAACAACTGTTCATGGGCTGAAAAGGCTTTTGGAGCAATAAAACAGTAAAAACTGTAAAACTCAAAAATGCTATAAGATAAGTTCAAACTTTAAAAGACATGTTGTGCAGATGTACAAGCCCCTCTTGCACAGAAAGTATGGGTTAGATATCTCTTGTAGTTTCTTCAGAACACGCAAATTATCTGAAAATGCTTTTGAAGCAATAGACACAAAAACAGCTATAAATCCAAAACCTAATATGATAGACTCAAACTTTAAACTATATATTGTGTAGATTTACAGGTCCTACTTGCCCAGCAAAAAGGATTTGAATAGCGCTTGCACTTTTTTCGAAACTCACAAACAACTGTTCATGGGCTGAAAAGGCTTTTGGAGCAATAAAACAGTCAAAACTGCTATAACTTAAAAATGCAATAAGATAGGTTCAAACTTTAAAAGATATGTTGTTCAGATGTACAAGCCCCTCTTGCACAGAAAGTATGGGTTAGATATCTCTTGTAGTTTCTTCAGAACACACACATTATCTGAAAATGCTTTTGAAGCAATGGACACAAAAACAGCTATAAATCCAAAACCTAATATGATAGACTAAAATTTAAACTATATATTGTGTAGATTTACAGGTCCTACTTGCCCAGCAAAAAGGGTTCGAATAGCTCTTGCACTTTTTTCGAAACTCACAAACAACTGTTCATGGGCTGAAAAAGCTTTTGAAGCAATAAAACAGTAAAAACTGTAAAACTCAAAAATGCTATAAGATAAGTTCAAACTTTAAAAGACATGTTGTGCAGATGTACAAGCCCCTCTTGCACAGAAAGTATGGGTTAGATATCTCTTGTAGTTTCTTCAGAACACACAAATTATCTGAAAATGCTTTTGAAGCAATAGACACAAAAACAGCTATAAATCCAAAACCTAATATGATAGACTCAAACTTTAAACTATATATTGTGTAGATTTACAGGTCCTACTTTCCCAGCAAAAAGGGTTCGAATAGCTCTTGCACTTTTTTCATAACTCACAAACAACTGTTGATGGGCTGAAAAGGCTTTTGGAGCAATAAAACAGTAAAAACTGCCATAACTCAAAAATGCAATAAGATAGGTTCAAACTTTAAAAGAAATCTTGTGCAGATGTACAAGCCCCTCTTGCACAGAAAGTATGGGTTAGATATCTCTTGTAGTTTCTTCAGAACACACAAATTATCTGAAAATGCTTTTGAAGCAATAGACACAAAAACAGCTATAAATCCAAAACCTAATATGATAGACTCAAACTTTAAACTATATATTGTGTAGATTTACAGGTCCTACTTGCCCAGCAAAAAGGGTTTGAATAGCTCTTGCACTTTTTTCGAAACTCACAAACAACTGTTCATGGGCTGAAAAGGCTTTTGGAGCAATAAAACAGTAAAAACTGCTATAACTCAAAAATGAAATAAGATAGGTTCAAACTTTAAAAGATATGTTGTTCAGATGTACAAGCCCCTCTTGGACAGAAAATATGGGTTAGATATCTCTTGTAGTTTCTTCAGAACACACACATTATCTGAAAATGCTTTTGAAGCAATGGACACAAAAACAGCTATAAATCCAAAACCTAATATGATAGACTCAAACTTTGAACTACATATTGTGTAGATTTACAGGTCCTACTTGCCCAGCAAAAAGGGTTCGAATAGCTCTTGCACTTTTTTCGAAACTCACAAACAACTGTTCATGGGCTGAAAAGGCTTTTGGAGAAATAAAACAGTCAAAACTGCTATAACTCAAAAATGCAATAAGATAGGTTCAAACTTTAAAAGACATGTTGTGCAGATGTACAAGCCCCTCTTGCACAGAAAATATGGGTTAGATATCTCTTGTAGTTTCTTCAGAACACACACATTATCTGAAAATGCTTTTGAAGCAATGGACACAAAAACAGCTATAAATCCAAAACCTAATATGATAGACTAAAATTTAAACTATATATTGTGTAGATTTACAGGTCCAACTTGCCCAGCAAAAAGCGTTCGAATAGCTCTTGCACTTTTTTCGAAACTCACAAACAACTGTTCATGGAATGAAAAGGCTTTTGGAGCAATAAAACAGTAAAAACTGTAAAACTCAAAAATGCAATAAGATAGGTTCAAACTTTAAAAGACATGTTGTGCAGATGTACAATCCCCTCTTGCACAGAAAGTATGGGTTAGATATCTCTTGTAGTTTCTTCAGAACACACAAATTATCTGAAAATGCTTTTGAAGCAATAGACACAAAAACAGCTATAAATCCAAAACCTAATATGATAGACTCAAACTTTAAACTATATATTGTGTAGATTTACAGGTCCTACTTGCCTAGCAAAAAGGGTAGCTCTTGCACTTTTTTCGAAACTCACAAACAACTGTTCATGGGCTGAAAATGCTTTTGGAGCAATAAAACAGTAAAAACTGCTATAACTCAAAAATGAAATAAGATAGGTTCAAACTTTAAAAGACATGTTGTGCAGATGTACAAGCCCCTCTTGGACAGAAAATATGGGTTAGATATCTCTTGTAGTTTCTTCAGAACACACACATTATCTGAAAATGCTTTTGAAGCAATGGACACAAAAACAGCTATAAATCCAAAACCTAATATGATAGACTCAAACTTTAAACTACATATTGTGTAGATTTACAGGTCCTACTTGCCCAGCAAAAAGGGTTCGAATAGCTCTTGCACTTTTTTCGAAACTCACAAACAACTGTTCATGGGCTGAAAAAGCTGTTGGAGCAATAAAACAGTAAAAACTGTAAAACTCAAAAATGCTATAAGATAAGTTCAAACTTTAAAAGACCTGTTGTGCAGATGTACAAGCCCCTCTTGCACAGAAAGTATGGGTTAGATATCTCTTGTAGTTTCTTCAGAACACACAAATTATCTGAAAATGCTTTTGAAGCAATAGACACAAAAACAGCTATAAATCCAAAACCTAATATGATAGACTCAAACTTTAAACTATATATTGTGTAGATTTACAGGTCCTACTTGCCCAGCAAAAAGGGTTCGAATAGCTCTTGCACTTTTTTCAAAACTCACAAACAACTGTTCATGGGCTGAAAAGGCTTTTGGAGCAATAAAACAGTCAAAACTGCTATAACTCAAAAATGCAATAAGATAGGTTCAAACTTTAAAAGACATGTTGTGCAGATGTACAAGCCCCTCTTGCACAGAAAATATGGGTTAGATATCTCTTGTAGTTTCTTCAGAACACACACATTATCTGAAAATGCTTTTGAAGCAATGGACACAAAAACAGCTATAAATCCAAAACCTAATATGATAGACTAAAATTTAAACTATATATTGTGTAGATTTACAGGTCCAACTTGCCCAGCAAAAAGCGTTCGAATAGCTCTTGCACTTTTTTCGAAACTCACAAACAACTGTTCATGGAATGAAAAGGCTTTTGGAGCAATAAAACAGTAAAAACTGTAAAACTCAAAAATGCAATAAGATAGGTTCAAACTTTAAAAGACATGTTGTGCAGATGTACAATCCCCTCTTGCACAGAAAGTATGGGTTAGATATCTCTTGTAGTTTCTTCAGAACACACAAATTATCTGAAAATGCTTTTGAAGCAATAGACACAAAAACAGCTTGAAATCCAAAACCTAATATGATAGACTCAAACTTTAAACTATATATTGTGTAGATTTACAGGTCCTACTTGCCCAGCAAAAAGGGTTCGAATAGCTCTTGCACTTTTTCAAAACTCACAAACAACTGTTCATGGGCTGAAAAGGCTTTTGGAGCAACAAAACAGTCAAAACTGCTATAACTCAAAAATGCAATAAGATAGGTTCAAACTTTAAAAGACATGTAGTGCAGATGTACAAGCCCCTCTTGCACAGAAAGTATGGGTTAGATATCTCTTGTAGTTTCTTCAGAACACACAAATTATCTGAAAATGCTTTTGAAGCAATAGACACAAAAACAGCTGTAAATCCAAAACCTAATATGATAGACTAAAACTTTAAACTATATATTGTGTAGATTTACAGCTCCTACTTGCCCAGCAAAAAGGGTTCGAATAGCTCTTGCACTTTTTGCGAAACTCACAAACAACTGTTCATGGGCTGAAAAGGCTTTTGGAGCATTAAAACAGTCAAAACTGCTATAACTCAAAAATGCTATAAGATAGGTTCAAACTTTAAAATATATGTTTGTGCAGATGTACAAGCCCCTCTTGCACAGAAAATATGGGTTAGATATCTCTTGTAGTTTCTTCAGAACACACAAATTATCTGAAAATGCTTTTGAAGCAATAGACACAAAAACAGCTATAAATTCAAAACCTAATATGATAGACTAAAATTTAAACTATATATTGTGTAGATTTACAGGTCCTACTTGCCCAGCAAAAAGGGTTCGAATAGCTCTTGCACTTTTTTCGAAACTCACAAACAACTGTTCATGGGCTGAAAAGGCTTTTGGAGCAATAAAACAGTAAAAACTGTAAAACTCAAAAATGCTATAAGATAAGTTCAAACTTTAAAAGACATGTTGTGCAGATGTACATGCCCCTCTTGCACAGAAAGTATGGGTTAGATATCTCTTGTAGTTTCTTCAGAACACACAAATTATCTGAAAATGCTTTTGAATTAATAGACACAAAAACAGCTATAAATCCAAAACCTAATATGATAGACTCAAACTTTAAACTATATATTGTGTAGATTTACAGGTCCTACTTTCCCAGCAAAAAGGGTTCGAATAGCTCTTGCACTTTTTTCGAAACTCACAAACAACTGTTCATGGGCTGAAAAGGCTTTTGGAGAAATAAAACAGTAAAAACTGCCATAACTCAAAAATGCAATAAGATAGGTTCAAACTTTAAAAGACATGTTGTGCAGATGTACAAGCCCCTCTTGCACAGAAAGTATGGGTTAGATATCTCTTGTAGTTTCTTCAGAACACACAAATTATCTAAAAATGCTTTTGAAGCAATAGACACAAAAACAGCTATAAATCCAAAACCTAATATGATAGACTCAAACTTTAAACTATATATTGTGTAGATTTACAGGTCCTACTTGCCCAGCAAAAAGGGTTTGAATAGCTCTTGCACTTTTTTCGAAACTCACAAACAACTGTTCATGGGCTGAAAAGGCTTTTGGAGCAATAAAACAGTAAAAACTGCTATAACTCAAAAATGAAATAAGATAGGTTCAAACTTTAAAAGATATGTTGTTCAGATGTACAAGCCCCTCGTGGACAGAAAATATGGGTTAGATATCTCTTGTAGTTTCTTCAGAACACACAAATTATCTGAAAATGCTTTTGAAGCAATAGACACAAAAACAGCTATAAATCCAAAACCTAATATGATAGACTCAAACTTTAAACTATATATTGTGTAGATTTACAGGTCCTACTTGCCCAGCAAAAAGGGTTCGAATAGCTCTTGCACTTTTTTCAAAACTCACAAACAACTGTTCATGGGCTGAAAAGGCTTTTGGAGCAATAAAACAGTCAAAACTGCTATAACTCAAAAATGCAATAAGATAGGTTCAAACTTTAAAAGACATGTTGTGCAGATGTACAAGCCCCTCTTGCACAGAAAATATGGGTTAGATATCTCTTGTAGTTTCTTCAGAACACACACATTATCTGAAAATGCTTTTGAAGCAATGGACACAAAAACAGCTATAAATCCAAAACCTAATATGATAGACTAAAATTTAAACTATATATTGTGTAGATTTACAGGTCCAACTTGCCCAGCAAAAAGGGTTCGAATAGCTCTTGCACTTTTTTCGAAACTCACAAACAACTGTTCATGGAATGAAAAGGCTTTTGGAGCAATAAAACAGTAAAAACTGTAAAACTCAAAAATGCAATAAGATAGGTTCAAACTTTAAAAGACATGTTGTGCAGATGTACAATCCCCTCTTGCACAGAAAGTATGGGTAAGATATCTCTTGTTTCTTCAGAACACACAAATTATCTGAAAATGCTTTTGAAGCAATAGACACAAAAACAGCTATAAATCCAAAACCTAATATGATAGACTCAAACTTTAAACTATATATTGTGTAGATTTACAGGTCCTACTTGCCCAGCAAAAAGGGTTCGAATAGCTCTTGCACTTTTTCAAAACTCACAAACAACTGTTCATGGGCTGAAAAGGCTTTTGGAGCAACAAAACAGTCAAAACTGCTATAACTCAAAAATGCAATAAGATAGGTTCAAACTTTAAAATATATGTTTGTGCAGATGTACAAGCCCCTCTTGCACAGAAAATATGGGTTAGATATCTCTTGTAGTTTCTTCAGAACACACAAATTATCTGAAAATGCTTTTGAAGCAATAGACACAAAAACAGCTATAAATCCAAAACCTAATATGATAGACTAAAATTTAAACTATATATTGTGTAGATTTACAGGTCCTACTTGCCCAGCAAAAAGGGTTCGAATAGCTCTTGCACTTTTTTCGAAACTCACAAACAACTGTTCATGGGCTGAAAAGGCTTTTGGAGCAATAAAACAGTAAAAACTGTAAAACTCAAAAATGCTATAAGATAAGTTCAAACTTTATAAGACCTGTTGTGCAGATGTACAAGCCCCTCTTGCACAGAAAGTATGGGTTAGATATCTCTTGTAGTTTCTTCAGAACACACAAATTATCTGAAAATGCTTTTGAATTAATAGACACAAAAACAGCTATAAATCCAAAACCTAATATGATAGACTCAAACTTTAAACTATATATTGTGTAGATTTACAGGTCCTACTTGCCCAGCAAAAAGGGTTCGAATAGCTCTTGCACTTTTTTCAAAACTCACAAACAACTGTTCATGGGCTGAAAAGGCTTTTGGAGCAATAAAACAGTCAAAACTGCTATAACTCAAAAATGCAATAAGATAGGTTCAAACTTTAAAAGAAATCTTGTGCAGATGTACAAGCCCCTCTTGCACAGAAAGTATGGGTTAGATATCTCTTGTAGTTTCTTCAGAACACACAAATTATCTGAAAATGCTTTTGAAGCAATGGACACAAAAACAGCTATAAATCCAAAACCTAATATGATAGACTCAAACTTTAAACTATATATTGTGTAGATTTACAGGTCCTACTTGCCCAGCAAAAAGGGTTTGAATAGCTCTTGCACTTTTTTCGAAACTCACAAACAACTGTTCATGGGCTGAAAAGGCTTTTGGAGCAATAAAACAGTAAAAACTGCTATAACTCAAAAATGAAATAAGATAGGTTCAAACTTTAAAAGATATGTTGTTCAGATGTACAAGCCCCTCGTGGACAGAAAATATGGGTTAGATATCTCTTGTAGTTTCTTCAGAACACACAAATTATCTGAAAATGCTTTTGAAGCAATAGACACAAAAACAGCTATAAATCCAAAACCTAATATGATAGACTCAAACTTTAAACTATATATTGTGTAGATTTACAGGTCCTACTTGCCTAGCAAAAAGGGTAGCTCTTGCACTTTTTTCGAAACTCACAAACAACTGTTCATGGGCTGAAAATGCTTTTGGAGCAATAAAACAGTAAAAACTGCTATAACTCAAAAATGAAATAAGATAGGTTCAAACTTTAAAAGACATGTTGTGCAGATGTACAAGCCCCTCTTGGACAGAAAATATGGGTTAGATATCTCTTGTAGTTTCTTCAGAACACACACATTATCTGAAAATGCTTTTGAAGCAATGGACACAAAAACAGCTATAAATCCAAAACCTAATATGATAGACTCAAACTTTAAACTACATATTGTGTAGATTTACAGGTCCTACTTGCCCAGCAAAAAGGGTTCGAATAGCTCTTGCACTTTTTTCGAAACTCACAAACAACTGTTCATGGGCTGAAAAAGCTGTTGGAGCAATAAAACAGTAAAAACTGTAAAACTCAAAAATGCTATAAGATAAGTTCAAACTTTAAAAGACCTGTTGTGCAGATGTACAAGCCCCTCTTGCACAGAAAGTATGGGTTAGATATCTCTTGTAGTTTCTTCAGAACACACAAATTATCTGAAAATGCTTTTGAAGCAATAGACACAAAAACAGCTATAAATCCAAAACCTAATATGATAGACTCAAACTTTAAACTATATATTGTGTAGATTTACAGGTCCTACTTGCCCAGCAAAAAGGGTTCGAATAGCTCTTGCACTTTTTTCAAAACTCACAAACAACTGTTCATGGGCTGAAAAGGCTTTTGGAGCAATAAAACAGTCAAAACTGCTATAACTCAAAAATGCAATAAGATAGGTTCAAACTTTAAAAGACATGTTGTGCAGATGTACAAGCCCCTCTTGCACAGAAAATATGGGTTAGATATCTCTTGTAGTTTCTTCAGAACACACACATTATCTGAAAATGCTTTTGAAGCAATGGACACAAAAACAGCTATAAATCCAAAACCTAATATGATAGACTAAAATTTAAACTATATATTGTGTAGATTTACAGGTCCAACTTGCCCAGCAAAAAGCGTTCGAATAGCTCTTGCACTTTTTTCGAAACTCACAAACAACTGTTCATGGAATGAAAAGGCTTTTGGAGCAATAAAACAGTAAAAACTTTAAAACTCAAAAATGCAATAAGATAGGTTCAAACTTTAAAAGACATGTTGTGCAGATGTACAATCCCCTCTTGCACAGAAAGTATGGGTTAGATATCTCTTGTAGTTTCTTCAGAACACACAAATTATCTGAAAATGCTTTTGAAGCAATAGACACAAAAACAGCTTGAAATCCAAAACCTAATATGATAGACTCAAACTTTAAACTATATATTGTGTAGATTTACAGGTCCTACTTGCCCAGCAAAAAGGGTTCGAATAGCTCTTGCACTTTTTCAAAACTCACAAACAACTGTTCATGGGCTGAAAAGGCTTTTGGAGCAACAAAACAGTCAAAACTGCTATAACTCAAAAATGCAATAAGATAGGTTCAAACTTTAAAAGACATGTAGTGCAGATGTACAAGCCCCTCTTGCACAGAAAGTATGGGTTAGATATCTCTTGTAGTTTCTTCAGAACACACAAATTATCTGAAAATGCTTTTGAAGCAATAGACACAAAAACAGCTGTAAATCCAAAACCTAATATGATAGACTCAAACTTTAAACTATATATTGTGTAGATTTACAGCTCCTACTTGCCCAGCAAAAAGGGTTCGAATAGCTCTTGCACTTTTTGCGAAACTCACAAACAACTGTTCATGGGCTGAAAAGGCTTTTGGAGCATTAAAACAGTCAAAACTGCTATAACTCAAAAATGCTATAAGATAGGTTCAAACTTTAAAATATATGTTTGTGCAGATGTACAAGCCCCTCTTGCACAGAAAATATGGGTTAGATATCTCTTGTAGTTTCTTCAGAACACACAAATTATCTGAAAATGCTTTTGAAGCAATAGACACAAAAACAGCTATAAATTCAAAACCTAATATGATAGACTAAAATTTAAACTATATATTGTGTAGATTTACAGGTCCTACTTGCCCAGCAAAAAGGGTTCGAATAGCTCTTGCACTTTTTTCGAAACTCACAAACAACTGTTCATGGGCTGAAAAGGCTTTTGGAGCAATAAAACAGTAAAAACTGTAAAACTCAAAAATGCTATAAGATAAGTTCAAACTTTAAAAGACATGTTGTGCAGATGTACATGCCCCTCTTGCACAGAAAGTATGGGTTAGATATCTCTTGTAGTTTCTTCAGAACACACAAATTATCTGAAAATGCTTTTGAATTAATAGACACAAAAACAGCTATAAATCCAAAACCTAATATGATAGACTCAAACTTTAAACTATATATTGTGTAGATTTACAGGTCCTACTTGCCCAGCAAAAAGGGTTCGAATAGCTCTTGCACTTTTTTCAAAACTCACAAACAACTGTTCATGGGCTGAAAAGGCTTTTGGAGCAATAAAACAGTCAAAACTGCTATAACTCAAAAATGCAATAAGATAGGTTCAAACTTTAAAAGACATGTTGTGCAGATGTACAAGCCCCTCTTGCACAGAAAATATGGGTTAGATATCTCTTGTAGTTTCTTCAGAACACACACATTATCTGAAAATGCTTTTGAAGCAATGGACACAAAAACAGCTATAAATCCAAAACCTAATATGATAGACTAAAATTTAAACTATATATTGTGTAGATTTACAGGTCCAACTTGCCCAGCAAAAAGCGTTCGAATAGCTCTTGCACTTTTTTCGAAACTCACAAACAACTGTTCATGGAATGAAAAGGCTTTTGGAGCAATAAAACAGTAAAAACTGTAAAACTCAAAAATGCAATAAGATAGGTTCAAACTTTAAAAGACATGTTGTGCAGATGTACAATCCCCTCTTGCACAGAAAGTATGGGTTAGATATCTCTTGTAGTTTCTTCAGAACACACAAATTATCTGAAAATGCTTTTGAAGCAATAGACACAAAAACAGCTTGAAATCCAAAACCTAATATGATAGACTCAAACTTTAAACTATATATTGTGTAGATTTACAGGTCCTACTTGCCCAGCAAAAAGGGTTCGAATAGCTCTTGCACTTTTTCAAAACTCACAAACAACTGTTCATGGGCTGAAAAGGCTTTTGGAGCAACAAAACAGTCAAAACTGCTATAACTCAAAAATGCAATAAGATAGGTTCAAACTTTAAAAGACATGTAGTGCAGATGTACAAGCCCCTCTTGCACAGAAAGTATGGGTTAGATATCTCTTGTAGTTTCTTCAGAACACACAAATTATCTGAAAATGCTTTTGAAGCAATAGACACAAAAACAGCTGTAAATCCAAAACCTAATATGATAGACTCAAACTTTAAACTATATATTGTGTAGATTTACAGCTCCTACTTGCCCAGCAAAAAGGGTTCGAATAGCTCTTGCACTTTTTGCGAAACTCACAAACAACTGTTCATGGGCTGAAAAGGCTTTTGGAGCATTAAAACAGTCAAAACTGCTATAACTCAAAAATGCTATAAGATAGGTTCAAACTTTAAAATATATGTTTGTGCAGATGTACAAGCCCCTCTTGCACAGAAAATATGGGTTAGATATCTCTTGTAGTTTCTTCAGAACACACAAATTATCTGAAAATGCTTTTGAAGCAATAGACACAAAAACAGCTATAAATTCAAAACCTAATATGATAGACTAAAATTTAAACTATATATTGTGTAGATTTACAGGTCCTACTTGCCCAGCAAAAAGGGTTCGAATAGCTCTTGCACTTTTTTCGAAACTCACAAACAACTGTTCATGGGCTGAAAAGGCTTTTGGAGCAATAAAACAGTAAAAACTGTAAAACTCAAAAATGCTATAAGATAAGTTCAAACTTTAAAAGACATGTTGTGCAGATGTACATGCCCCTCTTGCACAGAAAGTATGGGTTAGATATCTCTTGTAGTTTCTTCAGAACACACAAATTATCTGAAAATGCTTTTGAATTAATAGACACAAAAACAGCTATAAATCCAAAACCTAATATGATAGACTCAAACTTTAAACTATATATTGTGTAGATTTACAGGTCCTACTTTCCCAGCAAAAAGGGTTCGAATAGCTCTTGCACTTTTTTCGAAACTCACAAACAACTGTTCATGGGCTGAAAAGGCTTTTGGAGAAATAAAACAGTAAAAACTGCCATAACTCAAAAATGCAATAAGATAGGTTCAAACTTTAAAAGACATGTTGTGCAGATGTACAAGCCCCTCTTGCACAGAAAGTATGGGTTAGATATCTCTTGTAGTTTCTTCAGAACACACAAATTATCTAAAAATGCTTTTGAAGCAATAGACACAAAAACAGCTATAAATCCAAAACCTAATATGATAGACTCAAACTTTAAACTATATATTGTGTAGATTTACAGGTCCTACTTGCCCAGCAAAAAGGGTTTGAATAGCTCTTGCACTTTTTTCGAAACTCACAAACAACTGTTCATGGGCTGAAAAGGCTTTTGGAGCAATAAAACAGTAAAAACTGCTATAACTCAAAAATGAAATAAGATAGGTTCAAACTTTAAAAGATATGTTGTTCAGATGTACAAGCCCCTCGTGGACAGAAAATATGGGTTAGATATCTCTTGTAGTTTCTTCAGAACACACAAATTATCTGAAAATGCTTTTGAAGCAATAGACACAAAAACAGCTATAAATCCAAAACCTAATATGATAGACTCAAACTTTAAACTATATATTGTGTAGATTTACAGGTCCTACTTGCCCAGCAAAAAGGGTTCGAATAGCTCTTGCACTTTTTTCAAAACTCACAAACAACTGTTCATGGGCTGAAAAGGCTTTTGGAGCAATAAAACAGTCAAAACTGCTATAACTCAAAAATGCAATAAGATAGGTTCAAACTTTAAAAGACATGTTGTGCAGATGTACAAGCCCCTCTTGCACAGAAAATATGGGTTAGATATCTCTTGTAGTTTCTTCAGAACACACACATTATCTGAAAATGCTTTTGAAGCAATGGACACAAAAACAGCTATAAATCCAAAACCTAATATGATAGACTAAAATTTAAACTATATATTGTGTAGATTTACAGGTCCAACTTGCCCAGCAAAAAGGGTTCGAATAGCTCTTGCACTTTTTTCGAAACTCACAAACAACTGTTCATGGAATGAAAAGGCTTTTGGAGCAATAAAACAGTAAAAACTGTAAAACTCAAAAATGCAATAAGATAGGTTCAAACTTTAAAAGACATGTTGTGCAGATGTACAATCCCCTCTTGCACAGAAAGTATGGGTAAGATATCTCTTGTTTCTTCAGAACACACAAATTATCTGAAAATGCTTTTGAAGCAATAGACACAAAAACAGCTATAAATCCAAAACCTAATATGATAGACTCAAACTTTAAACTATATATTGTGTAGATTTACAGGTCCTACTTGCCCAGCAAAAAGGGTTCGAATAGCTCTTGCACTTTTTCAAAACTCACAAACAACTGTTCATGGGCTGAAAAGGCTTTTGGAGCAACAAAACAGTCAAAACTGCTATAACTCAAAAATGCAATAAGATAGGTTCAAACTTTAAAATATATGTTTGTGCAGATGTACAAGCCCCTCTTGCACAGAAAATATGGGTTAGATATCTCTTGTAGTTTCTTCAGAACACACAAATTATCTGAAAATGCTTTTGAAGCAATAGACACAAAAACAGCTATAAATCCAAAACCTAATATGATAGACTAAAATTTAAACTATATATTGTGTAGATTTACAGGTCCTACTTGCCCAGCAAAAAGGGTTCGAATAGCTCTTGCACTTTTTTCGAAACTCACAAACAACTGTTCATGGGCTGAAAAGGCTTTTGGAGCAATAAAACAGTAAAAACTGTAAAACTCAAAAATGCTATAAGATAAGTTCAAACTTTATAAGACCTGTTGTGCAGATGTACAAGCCCCTCTTGCACAGAAAGTATGGGTTAGATATCTCTTGTAGTTTCTTCAGAACACACAAATTATCTGAAAATGCTTTTGAATTAATAGACACAAAAACAGCTATAAATCCAAAACCTAATATGATAGACTCAAACTTTAAACTATATATTGTGTAGATTTACAGGTCCTACTTGCCCAGCAAAAAGGGTTCGAATAGCTCTTGCACTTTTTTCAAAACTCACAAACAACTGTTCATGGGCTGAAAAGGCTTTTGGAGCAATAAAACAGTCAAAACTGCTATAACTCAAAAATGCAATAAGATAGGTTCAAACTTTAAAAGACATGTTGTGCAGATGTACAAGCCCCTCTTGCACAGAAAGTATGGCTTAGATATCTCTTGTAGTTTCTTCAGAACACACAAATTATCTGAAAATGCTTTTGAAGCAATAGACACAAAAACAGCTATAAATCCAAAACCTAATACGATAGACTCAAACTTTAAACTATATATTGTGTAGATTTACAGGTCCTACTTGCCCAGCAAAAAGGGTTCGAATAGCTCTTGCACTTTTTTTCGAAACTCACAAACAACTGTTCATGGGCTGAATAGGCTTTTGGAGCAATAAAACAGTCAAAACTGCTATATCTCAAAAATGCAATAAGATAGGTTCAAACTTTAAAAGACATGTTGTGCAGATGTACAAGCCCCTCTTGCACAGAAAGTATGGGTTAGATATCTCTTGTAGTTTCTTCAGAACACACAAATTATCTGAAAATGCTTTTGAAGCAATAGACACAAAAACAGCTATAAATCCAAAACCTTATATGATAGACTCAAACTTTAAACTATATATTTTGTAGATTTACAGGTCCTACTTGCCCAGCAAAAAGGGTTCGAATAGCTCTTGCACTTTTTTCGAAACTCACAAACAACTGTTGATGGGCTGAAAAGGCTTTTGGAGCAATAAAACAGTAAAAACTGTAAAACTCAAAAATGCTATAAGATAAGTTCAAACTTTAAAAGATATGTTGTGCAGATGTACAAGCCCCTCTTGCACAGAAAGTATGGGTTAGATATCTCTTGTAGTTTCTTCAGAACACACAAATTATCTGAAAATGCTTTTGAAGCAATAGACACAAAAACAGCTATAAATCCAAAACCTAATATGATAGACTCAAACTTTAAACTATATATTGTGTAGATTTACAGGTCCTACTTGCCCAGCAAAAAGGGTTCGAATAGCTCTTGCACTTTTTTCGAAACTCACAAACAACTGTTCATGGGCTGAAAAGGCTTTTGGAGCAATAAAACAGTAAAAACTGCTATAACTCAAAAATGCAATAAGATAGGTTAAAACTTTAAAAGACATGTTGTTCAGATGTACAAGCCCCTCTTGCACAGAAAGTATGGGTTAGATATCTCTTGTAGTTTCTTCAGAACACACAAATTATCTGAAAATGCTTTTGAAGCAATAGACACAAAAACAGCTATAAATCCAAAACCTAATATGATAGACTCAAACTTTAAACTATATATTGTGTAGATTTACAGGTCCTACTTGCCCAGCAAAAAGGGTTTGAATAGCTCTTGCACTTTTTTCGAAACTCACAAACAACTGTTCATGGGCTGAAAAGGCTTTTGGAGCAATAAAACAGTAAAAACTGCTATGACTCAAAAATGCAATAAGATAGGTTCAAACTTTAAAAGACATGTTGTTCAGATGTACAAGCCCCTCTTGCACAGAAAATATGGGTTAGATATCTCTTGTAGTTTCTTCAGAACACACACATTATCTGAAAATGCTTTTGAAGCAATGGACACAAAAACAGCTATAAATCCAAAACCTAATATGATAGACTAAAATTTAAACTATATATTGTGTAGATTTACAGGTCCTACTTGCCCAGCAAAAAGGGCTCGAATAGCTCTTGCACTTTTTTCGAAACTCACAAACAACTATTCATGGGCTGAAAAGGCTTTTGGAGCAATAAAACAGTCAAAACTGCTATAACTCAAAATTGCAATAAGATAGGTTCAAACTTTAAAAGATATGTTGTTCAGATGTACAAGCCCCTCTTGCACAGAAAGTATGGGTTAGATATCTCTTGTAGTTTCTTCAGAACACACAAATTATCTGAAAATGCTTTTGAAGCAATAGACACAAAAACAGCTATAAATCCAAAACCTAATATGATAGACTCAAACTTTAAACTATATATTGTGTAGATTTACAGGTCCTACTTGCCCAGCAAAAAGGATTCGAATAGCTCTTGCACTTTTTTCAAAACTCACAAACAACTGTTCATGGGCTGAAAAGGCTTTTGGAGCAATAAAACAGTCAAAACTGCTATAACTCAAAAATGCAATAAGATAGGTTCAAACTTTAAAAGACATGTTGTGCAGATGTACAAGCCCCTCTTGCACAGAAAGTATGGGTTAGATATCTCTTGTAGTTTCTTCAGAACACACAAATTATCTGAAAATGCTTTTGAAGCAATAGACACAAAAACAGCTATAAATCCAAAACCTAATATGATAGACTCAAACTTTAAACTATATATTGTGTAGATTTACAGGTCCTACTTGCCCAGCAAAAAGGGTTTGAATAGCTCTTGCACTTTTTTCGAAACTCACAAACAACTGTTCATGGGCTGAAAAGGCTTTTGGAGCAATAAAACAGTAAAAACTGCTATAACTCAAAAATGCAATAAGATAGGTTCAAACTTTAAAAGACATGTTGTGCAGATGTACAAGCCCCTCTTGCACAGAAAGTATGGGTTAGATATCTCTTGTAGTTTCTTCAGAACACACAAATTATCTGAAAATGCTTTTGAAGCAATGGACACAAAAACAGCTATAAATCCAAAACCTAATATGATAGACTAAAATTTAAACTATATATTGTGTAGATTTACAGGTCCTACTTGCCCAGCAAAAAGGGTTCGAATAGCTCTTGCACTTTTTTCGAAACTCACAAACAACTATTCATGGGCTGAAAAGGCTTTTGGAGCAATAAAACAGTAAAAACTGTAAAACTCAAAAATGCTATAAGATAAGTTCAAACTTTAAAAGACATGTTGTGCAGATGTACAAGCCCCTCTTGCACAGAAAGTATGGGTTAGATATCTCTTGTAGTTTCTTCAGAACACACAAATTATCTGAAAATGCTTTTGAAGCAATAGACACAAAAACAGCTATAGATCCAAAACCTAATATGATAGACTCAAACTTTAAACTATATATTGTGTAGATTTACAGGTCCTACTTGCCCAGCAAAAAGGGTTCGAATAGCTCTTGCACTTTTTTCGAAAGTCACAAACAACTGTTCATGGGCTGAAAAGGCTTTTGGAGCAATAAAACAGTAAAAACTGCTATAACTCAAAAATGCAATAAGATAGGTTCAAACTTTAAAAGATATGTTGTTCAGATGTACAAGCCCCTCTTGCACAGAAAGTATGGGTTAGATATCTCTTGTAGTTTCTTCAGAACACACAAATTATCTGAAAATGCTTTTGAAGCAATAGACACAAAAACAGCTATAAATCCAAAACCTAATATGATAGACTCAAACTTTAAACTATATATTGTGTAGATTTACAGGTCCTACTTGCCCAGCAAAAAGGGTTCGAATAGCTCTTGCACTTTTTTCGAAACTCACAAACAACTGTTGATGGGCTGAAAAGGCTTTTGGAGCAATAAAACAGTAAAAACTGTAAAACTCAAAAATGCTATAAGATAAGTTCAAACTTTAAAAGACATGTTGTGCAGATGTACAAGCCCCTCTTGCACAGAAAGTATGGGTTAGATATCTCTTGTAGTTTCTTCAGAACACACAAATTATCTGAAAATGCTTTTGAAGCAATAGACACAAAAACAGCTATAAATCCAAAACCTAATATGATAGACTCAAACTTTAAACTATATATTGTGTAGATTTACAGGTCCTACTTGCCCAGCAAAAAGGGTTCGAATAGCTCTTGCACTTTTTTCGAAACTCACAAACAACTGTTCATGGGCTGAAAAGGCTTTTGGAGCAATAAAACAGTAAAAACTGCTATAACTCAAAAATGCAATAAGATAGGTTAAAACTTTAAAAGATATGTTGTTCAGATGTACAAGCCCCTCTTGCACAGAAAGTATGGGTTAGATATCTCTTGTAGTTTCTTCAGAACACACAAATTATCTGAAAATGCTTTTGAAGCAATAGACACAAAAACAGCTATAAATCCAAAACCTAATATGATAGACTCAAACTTTAAACTATATATTGTGTAGATTTACAGGTCCTACTTGCCCAGCAAAAAGGGTTTGAATAGCTCTTGCACTTTTTTCGAAACTCACAAACAACTGTTCATGGGCTGAAAAGGCTTTTGGAGCAATAAAACAGTAAAAACTGCTATGACTCAAAAATGCAATAAGATAGGTTCAAACTTTAAAAGACATGTTGTTCAGATGTACAAGCCCCTCTTGCACAGAAAATATGGGTTAGATATCTCTTGTAGTTTCTTCAGAACACACACATTATCTGAAAATGCTTTTGAAGCAATGGACACAAAAACAGCTATAAATCCAAAACCTAATATGATAGACTAAAATTTAAACTACATATTGTGTAGATTTACAGGTCCTACTTGCCCAGCAAAAAGGGTTCGAATAGCTCTTGCACTTTTTTCGAAACTCACAAACAACTATTCATGGGCTGAAAAGGCTTTTGGAGCAATAAAACAGTCAAAACTGCTATAACTCAAAATTGCAATAAGATAGGTTCAAACTTTAAAAGACATGTTGTGCAGATGTACAAGCCCCTCTTGCACAGAAAGTATGGGTTAGATATCTCTTGTAATTTCTTCAGAACACACAAATTATCTGAAAATGCTTTTGAAGCAATGGACACAAAAACAGCTATAAATCCAAAACCTAATATGATAGACTAAAATTTAAACTATATATTGTGTAGATTTACAGGTCCTACTTTCCCAGCAAAAAGGGTTCGAATAGCTCTTGCACTTTTTTCATAACTCACAAACAACTGTTGATGGGCTGAAAAGGCTTTTGGAGCAATAAAACAGTAAAAACTGCCATAACTAAAAAATGCAATAAGATAGGTTCAAACTTTAAAAGATATGTTGTTCAGATGTACAAGCCCCTCTTGCACAGAAAGTATGGGTTAGATATCTCTTGTAGTTTCTTCAGAACACACAAATTATCTGAAAATGCTTTTGAAGCAATAGACACAAAAACAGCTATAAATCCAAAACCTAATATGATAGACTCAAACTTTAAACTATATATTGTGTAGATTTACAGGTCCTACTTGCCCAGCAAAAAGGATTCGAATAGCTCTTGCACTTTTTTCAAAACTCACAAACAACTGTTCATGGGCTGAAAAGGCTTTTGGAGCAATAAAACAGTAAAAACTGCTATGACTCAAAAATGCAATAAGATAGGTTCAAACTTTAAAAGACATGTTGTTCAGATGTACAAGCCCCTCTTGCACAGAAAATATGGGTTAGATATCTCTTGTAGTTTCTTCAGAACACACACATTATCTGAAAATGCTTTTGAAGCAATGGACACAAAAACAGCTATAAATCCAAAACCTAATATGATAGACTAAAATTTAAACTACATATTGTGTAGATTTACAGGTCCTACTTGCCCAGCAAAAAGGGTTCGAATAGCTCTTGCACTTTTTTCGAAACTCACAAACAACTATTCATGGGCTGAAAAGGCTTTTGGAGCAATAAAACAGTCAAAACTGCTATAACTCAAAATTGCAATAAGATAGGTTCAAACTTTAAAAGACATGTTGTGCAGATGTACAAGCCCCTCTTGCACAGAAAGTATGGGTTAGATATCTCTTGTAATTTCTTCAGAACACACAAATTATCTGAAAATGCTTTTGAAGCAATGGACACAAAAACAGCTATAAATCCAAAACCTAATATGATAGACTAAAATTTAAACTATATATTGTGTAGATTTACAGGTCCTACTTTCCCAGCAAAAAGGGTTCGAATAGCTCTTGCACTTTTTTCATAACTCACAAACAACTGTTGATGGGCTGAAAAGGCTTTTGGAGCAATAAAACAGTAAAAACTGCCATAACTAAAAAATGCAATAAGATAGGTTCAAACTTTAAAAGATATGTTGTTCAGATGTACAAGCCCCTCTTGCACAGAAAGTATGGGTTAGATATCTCTTGTAGTTTCTTCAGAACACACAAATTATCTGAAAATGCTTTTGAAGCAATAGACACAAAAACAGCTATAAATCCAAAACCTAATATGATAGACTCAAACTTTAAACTATATATTGTGTAGATTTACAGGTCCTACTTGCCCAGCAAAAAGGATTCGAATAGCTCTTGCACTTTTTTCAAAACTCACAAACAACTGTTCATGGGCTGAAAAGGCTTTTGGAGCAATAAAACAGTCAAAACTGCTATAACTCAAAAATGCAATAAGATAGGTTCAAACTTTAAAAGACATGTTGTGCAGATGTACAAGCCCCTCTTGCACAGAAAGTATGGCTTAGATATCTCTTGTAGTTTCTTCAGAACACACAAATTATCTGAAAATGCTTTTGAAGCAATAGACACAAAAACAGCTATAAATCCAAAACCTAATATGATAGACTCAAACTTTAAACTATATATTGTGTAGATTTACAGGTCCTACTTGCCCAGCAAAAAGGGTTCGAATAGCTCTTGCACTTTTTTCGAAACTCACAAACAACTGTTCATGGGCTGAAAAGGCTTTTGGAGCAATAAAACAGTCAAAACTGTAAAACTCAAAAATGCTATAAGATAAGTTCAAACTTTAAAAGACATGTTGTGCAGATGTACAAGCCCCTCTTGCACAGAAAGTATGGGTTAGATATCTCTTGCAGTTTCTTCAGAACACACAAATTATCTGAAAATGCTTTTGAAGTAATAGACACAAAATCAGCTATAAATCCAAAACCTAATATGATAGACTCAAACTTTAAACTATATATTGTGTAGATTTACAGGTCCTACTTGCCCAGCAAAAAGGGTTCGAATAGCTCTTGCACTTTTTTCGAAAGTCACAAACAACTGTTCATGGGCTGAAAAGGCTTTTGGAGCAATAAAACAGTAAAAACTGCTATAACTCAAAAATGCAATAAGATAGGTTCAAACTTTAAAATATATGTTGTTCAGATGTACAAGCCCCTCTTGCACAGAAAGTATGGGTTAGATATCTCTTGTAGTTTCTTCAGAACACACAAATTATCTGAAAATGCTTTTGAAGCAATAGACACAAAAACAGCTATAAATCCAAAACCTAATATGATAGACTCAAACTTTAAACTATATATTGTGTAGATTTACAGGTCCTACTTGCCCAGCAAAAAGGGTTCGAATAGCTCTTGCACTTTTTTCAAAACTCACAAACAACTGTTCATGGGCTGAAAAGGCTTTTGGAGCAATAAAACAGTCAAAACTGCTATAACTAAAAAATGCAATAAGATAGGTTCAAACTTTAAAAGACATGTTGTGCAGATGTACAAGCCCCTCTTGCACAGAAAATATGGCTTAGATCTCTTGTAGTTTCTTCAGAACACACAAATTATCTGAAAATGCTTTTGAAGCAATAGACACAAAAACAGCTATAAATCCAAAACCTAATACGATAGACTCAAACTTTATACTATATATTGTGTAGATTTACAGGTCCTACTTTCCCAGCAAAAAGGTTTCGAATAGCTCTTGCACTTTTTTCGAAACTCACAAACAACTGTTCATGGGCTGAAAAGGCTTTTGGAGCAATAAAACAGTCAAAACTGCTATAACTCAAAAATGCAATAAGATAGGTTCAAACTTTAAAAGACATGTTGTGCAGATGTACAAGCCCCTCTTGCACAGAAAGTATGGGTTAGATATCTCTTGTAGTTTCTTCAGAACACACAAATTATCTGAAAATGCTTTTGAAGCAATAGACACAAAAACAGCTATAAATCCAAAACCTAATATGATAGACTCAAACTTTAAACTATATATTGTGTAGATTTACAGGTCCTACTTGCCCAGCAAAAAGGGTTTGAATAGCTCTTGCACTTTTTTTGAAACTCACAAACAACTGTTCATGGGCTGAAAAGGCTTTTGGAGCAATAAAACAGTAAAAACTGCTATAACTCAAAAATGCAATAAGATAGGTTCAAACTTTAAAAGATATGTTGTTCAGATGTACAAGCCCCTCTTGCACAGAAAATATGGGTTAGATATCTCTTGTAGTTTCTTCAGAACACACACATTATCTGAAAATGCTTTTGAAGCAATGGACACAAAAACAGCTATAAATCCAAAACCTAATATGATAGACTCAAAATTTAAACTATATATTGTGTAGATTTACAGGTCCTACTTGCCCAGCAAAAAGGGTTCGAATAGCTCTTGCACTTTTTTCGAAACTCACAAACAACTGTTCATGGGCTGAAAAAGCTTTTGAAGCAATAAAACAGTAAAAACTGTAAAACTCAAAAATGCTATAAGATGAGTTCAAACTTTAAAAGACATGTTGTGCAGATGTACAAGCCCCTCTTGCACAGAAAGTATGGGTTAGATATCTCTTGTAGTTTCTTCAGAACACACAAATTATCTGAAAATGCTTTTGAAGCAATAGACACAAAAACAGCTATAAATCCAAAACCTAATATGATAGACTCAAACTTTAAACTAAATATTGTGTAGATTTACAGGTCCTACTTTCCCAGCAAAAAGGGTTCGAATAGCTCTTGCACTTTTTTCATAACTCACAAACAACTGTTGATGGGCTGAAAAGGCTTTTGGAGCAATAAAACAGTAAAAACTGCCATAACTAAAAAATGCTATAAGATAAGTTCAAACTTTAAAAGACATGTTGTGCAGATGTACAAGCCCCTCTTGCACAGAAAGTATGGGTTAGATATCTCTTGTAGTTTCTTCAGAACACACAAATTATCTGAAAATGCTTTTGAAGCAATAGACACAAAAACAGCTATAAATCCAAAACCTAATATGATAGACTCAAACTTTAAACTATATATTGTGTAGATTTACAGGTCCTACTTGCCCAGCAAAAAGGGTTCGAATAGCTCTTGCACTTTTTTCGAAACTCACAAACAACTGTTGATGGGCTGAAAAGGCTTTTGGAGCAATAAAACAGTAAAAACTGCTATAACTCAAAAATGCAATAAGATAGGTTCAAACTTTAAAAGATATGTTGTTCAGATGTACAAGCCCCTCTTGCACAGAAAGTATGGGTTAGATATCTCTTGTAGTTTCTTCAGAACACAAACATTATCTGAAAATGCTTTTGAAGCAATGGACACAAAAACAGCTATAAATCCAAAACCTAATATGATAGACTAAAATTTAAACTATATATTGTGTAGATTTACAGGTCCTACTTGCCCAGCAAAAAGGGTTCGAATAGCTCTTGCACTTTTTTCGAAACTCACAAACAACTGTTCATGGGCTGAAAAGGCTTTTGGAGCAATAAAACAGTCAAAACTGTAAAACTCAAAAATGCTATAAGATAAGTTCAAACTTTAAAAGACATGTTGTGCAGATGTACAAGCCCCTCTTGCACAGAAAGTATGGGTTAGATATCTCTTGTAGTTTCTTCAGAACACACAAATTATCTGAAAATGCTTTTGAAGCAATGGACACAAAATCAGCTATAAATCCAAAACCTAATATGATAGACTCAAACTTTAAACTATATATTGTGTAGATTTACAGGTCCTACTTGCCCAGCAAAAAGGGTTCGAATAGCTCTTGCACTTTTTTCAAAACTCACAAACAACTGTTCATGGGCTGAAAAGGCTTTTGGAGCAATAAAACAGTCAAAACTGCTATAACTCAAAAATGCAATAAGATAGGTTCAAACTTTAAAAGACATGTTGTGCAGATGTACAAGCCCCTCTTGCACAGAAAGTATGGGTTAGATATCTCTTGTAGTTTCTTCAGAACACACAAATTATCTGAAAATGCTTTTGAAGCAATAGACACAAAAACAGCTATAAATCCAAAACCTAATACGATAGACTCAAACTTTATACTATTTATTGTGTAGATTTACAGGTCCTACTTTCCCAGCAAAAAGGGTTCGAATAGCTCTTGCACTTTTTTCAAAACTCACAAACAACTGTTTTGATGGGCTGAAAAGGCTTTTGGAGCAATAAAACAGTAAAAACTGCCATAACTCAAAAATGCAATAAGATAGGTTCAAACTTTTAAAGACATGTTGTGCAGATGTACAAGCCCCTCTTGCACAGAAAGTATGGGTTAGATATCTCTTGTAGTTTCTTCAGAACACACAAATTATCTGAAAATGCTTTTGAAGCAATAGACACAAAAACAGCTATAAATCCAAAACCTAATATGATAGACTCAAACTTTAAAATATATATTGTGTAGATTTACAGGTCCTACTTGCCCAGCAAAAAGGGTTCGAATAGCTCTTGCAGTTTTTTCGAAAGTCACAAACAACTGTTCATGGGCTGAAAAGGCTTTTGGAGCAATAAAACAGTCAAAACTGCTATAACTCAAAAATGCAATAAGATAGGTTCAAACTTTAAAAGACATGTTGTGCAGATGTACAAGCCCCTCTTGCACAGAAAGTATGGCTTAGATATCTCTTGTAGTTTCTTCAGAACACACAAATTATCTGAAAATGCTTTTGAAGCAATAGACACAAAAACAGCTATAAATCCAAAACCTAATACGATAGACTCAAACTTTAAACTATATATTGTGTAGATTTACAGGTCCTACTTTCCCAGCAAAAAGGGTTCGAATAGCTCTTGCACTTTTTTCGAAAGTCACAAACAACTGTTCATGGGCTGAAAAGGCTTTTGGAGCAATAAAACAGTAAAAACTGTAAAACTCAAAAATGCAATAAGATAGGTTCAAACTTTAAAAGACATGTTGTGCAGATGTACATGCCCCTCTTGCACAGAAAGTATGGGTTAGATATCTCTTGTAGTTTCTTCAGAACACACAAATTATCTGAAAATGCTTTTGAAGCAATAGACACAAAATCAGCTATAAATCCAAAACCTAATATGATAGACTCAAACTTTAAACTATATATTGTGTAGATTTACAGGTCCTACTTGCCCAGCAAAAAGGGTTCGAATAGCTCTTGCAGTTTTTTCGAAAGTCACAAACAACTGTTCATGGGCTGAAAAGGCTTTTGGAGCAATAAAACAGTCAAAACTGTAAAACTCAAAAATGCTATAAGATAAGTTCAAACTTTAAAAGACATGTTGTGCAGATGTACAAGCCCCTCTTGCACAGAAAGTATGGGTTAGATATCTCTTGTAGTTTCTTCAGAACACACAAATTATCTGAAAATGCTTTTGAAGCAATAGACACAAAATCAGCTATAAATCCAAAACCTAATATGATAGACTCAAACTTTAAACTATATATTGTGTAGATTTACAGGTCCTACTTGCCCAGCAAAAAGGGTTCGAATAGCTCTTGCACTTTTTTCGAAAGTCACAAACAACTGTTCATGGGCTGAAAAGGCTTTTGGAGCAATAAAACAGTAAAAACTGCTATAACTCAAAAATGCAATAAGATAGGTTCAAACTTTAAAATATATGTTGTTCAGATGTACAAGCCCCTCTTGCACAGAAAGTATGGGTTAGATATCTCTTGTAGTTTCTTCAGAACACACAAATTATCTGAAAATGCTTTTGAAGCAATAGACACAAAAACAGCTATAAATCCAAAACCTAATATGATAGACTCAAACTTTAAACTATATATTGTGTAGATTTACAGGTCATACTTGCCCAGCAAAAAGGGTTCGAATAGCTCTTGCACTTTTTTCGAAACTCACAAACAACTGTTCATGGGCTGAAAAGGCTTTTGGAGCAATAAAACAGTCAAAACTGTAAAACTCAAAAATGCTATAAGATAAGTTCAAACTTTAAAAGACATGTTGTGCAGATGTACAAGCCCCTCTTGCACAGAAAGTATGGGTTAGATATCTCTTGTAGTTTCTTCAGAACACACAAATTATCTGAAAATGCTTTTGAAGCAATAGACACAAAAACAGCTATAAATCCAAAACCTAATACGATAGACTCAAACTTTATACCATATATTGTGTAGATTTACAGGTCCTACTTTCCCAGCAAAAAGGGTTCGAATAGCTCTTGCACTTTTTTCAAAACTCACAAACAACTGTTGATGGGCTGAAAAGGCTTTTGGAGCAATAAAACAGTAAAAACTGCCTTAACTCAAAAATGCAATAAGATAGGTTCAAACTTTAAAAGACATGTTGTGCAGATGTACAAGCCCCTCTTGCACAGAAAGTATGGGTTAGATATCTCTTGTAGTTTCTTCAGAACACACAAATTATCTGAAAATGCTTTTGAAGCAATAGACACAAAAACAGCTATAAATCCAAAACCTAATATGATAGACTAAAATTTAAACTATATATTGTGTAGATTTACAGGTCCTACTTGCCCAGCAAAAAGGGTTCGAATAGCTCTTGCACTTTTTTCGAAACTCACAAACAACTGTTCATGGGCTGAAAAAGCTTTTGAAGCAATAAAACAGTAAAAACTGTAAAACTCAAAAATGCTATAAGATAAGTTCAAACTTTAAAAGACATGTTGTGCAGATGTACAAGCCCCTCTTGCACAGAAAGTATGGGTTAGATATCTCTTGTAGTTTCTTCAGAACACACAAATTATCTGAAAATGCTTTTGAAGCAATAGACACAAAATCAGCTATAAATCCAAAACCTAATATGATAGACTCAAACTTTAAACTATATATTGTGTAGATTTACAGGTCCTACTTGCCCAGCAAAAAGGTTTCGAATAGCTCTTGCACTTTTTTCGAAAGTCACAAACAACTGTTCATGGGCTGAAAAGGCTTTTGGAGCAATAAAACAGTAAAAACTGCTATAACTCAAAAATGCAATAAGATAGGTTCAAACTTTAAAATATATGTTGTTCAGATGTACAAGCCCCTCTTGCACAGAAAGTATGGGTTAGATATCTCTTGTAGTTTCTTCAGAACACACAAATTATCTGAAAATGCTTTTGAAGCAATAGACACAAAAACAGCTATAAATCCAAAACCTAATATGATAGACTCAAACTTTAAACTATATATTGTGTAGATTTACAGGTCATACTTGCCCAGCAAAAAGGGTTCGAATAGCTCTTGCACTTTTTTCGAAACTCACAAACAACTGTTCATGGGCTGAAAAGGCTTTTGGAGCAATAAAACAGTCAAAACTGTAAAACTCAAAAATGCTATAAGATAAGTTCAAACTTTAAAAGAAATGTTGTGCAGATGTACAAGCCCCTCTTGCACAGAAAGTATGGGTTAGATATCTCTTGCAGTTTCTTCAGAACACACAAATTATCTGAAAATGCTTTTGAAGCAATAGACACAAAATCAGCTATAAATCCAAAACCTAATATGATAGACTCAAACTTTAAACTATATATTGTGTAGATTTACAGGTCCTACTTGCCCAGCAAAAAGGGTTCGAATAGCTCTTGCACTTTTTTCGAAAGTCACAAACAACTGTTCATGGGCTGAAAAGGCTTTTGGAGCAATAAAACAGTCAAAACTGCTATAACTCAAAAATGCAATAAGATAGGTTCAAACTTTAAAAGACATGTTGTGCAGATGTACAAGCCCCTCTTGCACAGAAAGTATGGCTTAGATATCTCTTGTAGTTTCTTCAGAACACACAAATTATCTGAAAATGCTTTTGAAGCAATAGACACAAAAACAGCTATAAATCCAAAACCTAATATGATAGACTCAAACTTTATACCATATATTGTGTAGATTTACAGGTCCTACTTTCCCAGCAAAAAGGGTTCGAATAGCTCATGCACTTTTTTCAAAACTCACAAACAACTGTTGATGGGCTGAAAAGGCTTTTGGAGCAATAAAACAGTAAAAACTGCCATAACTCAAAAATGCAATAAGATAGGTTCAAACTTTAAAAGACATGTTGTGCAGATGTACAAGCCCCTCATGCACAGAAAGTATGGGTTAGATATCTCTTGTAGTTTCTTCAGAACACACAAATTATCTGAAAATGCTTTTGAAGCAATAGACACAAAAACAGCTATAAATCCAAAACCTAATATGATAGACTCAAACTTTAAAATATATATTGTGTAGATTTACAGGTCCTACTTGCCCAGCAAAAAGGGTTCGAATAGCTCTTGCAGTTTTTTCGAAAGTCACAAAGAACTGTTCATGGGCTGAAAAGGCTTTTGGAGCAATAAAACAGTCAAAACTGCTATAACTCAAAAATGCAATAAGATAGGTTCAAACTTTAAAAGACATGTTGTGCAGATGTACAAGCCCCTCTTGCACAGAAAGTATGGGTTAGATATCTCTTGTAGTTTCTTCAGAACACACACATTATCTGAAAATGCTTTTGAAGCAATGGACACAAAAACAGCTATAAATCCAAAACCTAATATGATAGACTCAAACTTTAAACTATATATTGTGTAGATTTACAGGTCCTACTTGCCCAGCAAAAAGGATTCGAATAGCTCTTGCACTTTTTTCAAAACTCACAAACAACTGTTCATGGGCTGAAAAGGCTTTTGGAGCAATAAAACAGTCAAAACTGCTATAACTCAAAAATGCAATAAGATAGGTTCAAACTTTAAAAGACATGTTGTGCAGATGTACAAGCCCCTCTTGCACAGAAAGTATGGCTTAGATATCTCTTGTAGTTTCTTCAGAACACACAAATTGTCTGAAAATGCTTTTGAAGCAATAGACACAAAAACAGCTATAAATCCAAAACCTAATACGATAGACTCAAACTTTAAACTATATATTGTGTAGATTTACAGGTCCTACTTTCCCAGCAAAAAGGGTTCGAATAGCTCATGCACTTTTTTCAAAACTCACAAACAACTGTTGATGGGCTGAAAAGGCTTTTGGAGCAATAAAACAGTAAAAACTGCCATAACTCAAAAATGCAATAAGATAGGTTCAAACTTTAAAATATATGTTGTTCAGATGTACAAGCCCCTCTTGCACAGAAAGTATGGGTTAGATATCTCTTGTAGTTTCTTCAGAACACACAAATTATCTGAAAATGCTTTTGAAGCAATAGACACAAAAACAGCTATAAATCCAAAACCTAATATGATAGACTCAAACTTTAAACTATATATTGTGTAGATTTACAGGTCATACTTGCCCAGCAAAAAGGGTTCGAATAGCTCTTGCACTTTTTTCGAAACTCACAAACAACTGTTCATGGGCTGAAAAGGCTTTTGGAGCAATAAAACAGTCAAAACTGTAAAACTCAAAAATGCTATAAGATAAGTTCAAACTTTAAAAGACATGTTGTGCAGATGTACAAGCCCCTCTTGCACAGAAAGTATGGGTTAGATATCTCTTGCAGTTTCTTCAGAACACACAAATTATCTGAAAATGCTTTTGAAGCAATAGACACAAAATCAGCTATAAATCCAAAACCTAATATGATAGACTCAAACTTTAAACTATATATTGTGTAGATTTACAGGTCCTACTTGCCCAGCAAAAAGGGTTCGAATAGCTCTTGCACTTTTTTCGAAAGTCACAAACAACTGTTCATGGGCTGAAAAGGCTTTTGGAGCAATAAAACAGTCAAAACTGCTATAACTCAAAAATGCAATAAGATAGGTTCAAACTTTAAAAGACGTGTTGTGCAGATGTACAAGCCCCTCTTGCACAGAAAGTATGGCTTAGATATCTCTTGTAGTTTCTTCAGAACACACAAATTATCTGAAAATGCTTTTGAAGCAATAGACACAAAAACAGCTATAAATCCAAAACCTAATATGATAGACTCAAACTTTATACCATATATTGTGTAGATTTACAGGTCCTACTTTCCCAGCAAAAAGGGTTCGAATAGCTCATGCACTTTTTTCAAAACTCACAAACAACTGTTGATGGGCTGAAAAGGCTTTTGGAGCAATAAAACAGTAAAAACTGCCATAACTCAAAAATGCAATAAGATAGGTTCAAACTTTAAAAGACATGTTGTGCAGATGTACAAGCCCCTCATGCACAGAAAGTATGGGTTAGATATCTCTTGTAGTTTCTTCAGAACACACAAATTATCTGAAAATGCTTTTGAAGCAATAGACACAAAAACAGCTATAAATCCAAAACCTAATATGATAGACTCAAACTTTAAAATATATATTGTGTAGATTTACAGGTCCTACTTGCCCAGCAAAAAGGGTTCGAATAGCTCTTGCAGTTTTTTCGAAAGTCACAAAGAACTGTTCATGGGCTGAAAAGGCTTTTGGAGCAATAAAACAGTCAAAACTGCTATAACTCAAAAATGCAATAAGATAGGTTCAAACTTTAAAAGACATGTTGTGCAGATGTACAAGCCCCTCTTGCACAGAAAGTATGGCTTAGATATCTCTTGTAGTTTCTTCAGAACACACAAATTGTCTGAAAATGCTTTTGAAGCAATAGACACAAAAACAGCTATAAATCCAAAACCTAATACGATAGACTCAAACTTTAAACTATATATTGTGTAGATTTACAGGTCCTACTTTCCCAGCAAAAAGGGTTTGAATAGCTCTTGCACTTTTTTCGAAACTCACAAACAACTGTTCATGGGCTGAAAAGGCTTTTGGAGCAATAAAACAGTAAAAACTGCTATAACTCAAAAATGCAATAAGATAGGTTCAAACTTTAAAAGATATGTTGTTCAGATGTACAAGCCCCTCTTGCACAGAAAGTATGGGTTAGATATCTCTTGTAGTTTCTTCAGAACACACACATTATCTGAAAATGCTTTTGAAGCAATGGACACAAAAACAGCTATAAATCCAAAACCTAATATGATAGACTAAAATTTAAACTATATATTGTGTAGATTTACAGGTCCTACTTGCCCAGCAAAAAGGGTTCGAATAGCTCTTGCACTTTTTTCGAAAGTCACAAACAACTGTTCATGGGCTGAAAAGGCTTTTGGAACAATAAAACAGTAAAAACTGTAAAACTCAAAAATGCTATAAGATAAGTTCAAACTTTAAAATACCTGTTGTGCAGATGTACAAGCCCCTCTTGCACAGAAAGTATGGGTTAGATATCTCTTGTAGTTTCTTCAGAACACACAAATTATCTGAAAATGCTTTTGAAGCAATAGACACAAAAACAGCTATAAATCCAAAACCTAATATGATAGACTCAAACTTTAAACTATATATTGTGTAGATTTACAGGTCCTACTTGCCCAGCAAAAAGGGTTCGAATAGCTCTTGCAGTTTTTTCGAAAGTCACAAACAACTGTTCATGGGCTGAAAAGGCTTTTGGAGCAATAAAACAGTCAAAACTGTAAAACTCAAAAATGCTATAAGATAAGTTCAAACTTTAAAAGACATGTTGTGCAGATGTACAAGCCCCTCTTGCACAGAAAGTATGGGTTAGATATCTCTTGTAGTTTCTTCAGAACACACAAATTATCTGAAAATGCTTTTGAAGCAATAGACACAAAATCAGCTATAAATCCAAAACCTAATATGATAGACTCAAACTTTAAACTATATATTGTGTAGATTTACAGGTCCTACTTGCCCAGCAAAAAGGGTTCGAATAGCTCTTGCACTTTTTTCGAAAGTCACAAACAACTGTTCATGGGCTGAAAAGGCTTTTGGAGCAATAAAACAGTAAAAACTGCTATAACTCAAAAATGCAATAAGATAGGTTCAAACTTTAAAATATATGTTGTTCAGATGTACAAGCCCCTCTTGCACAGAAAGTATGGGTTAGATATCTCTTGTAGTTTCTTCAGAACACACAAATTATCTGAAAATGCTTTTGAAGCAATAGACACAAAAACAGCTATAAATCCAAAACCTAATATGATAGACTCAAACTTTAAACTATATATTGTGTAGATTTACAGGTCATACTTGCCCAGCAAAAAGGGTTCGAATAGCTCTTGCACTTTTTTCGAAACTCACAAACAACTGTTCATGGGCTGAAAAGGCTTTTGGAGCAATAAAACAGTCAAAACTGTAAAACTCAAAAATGCTATAAGATAAGTTCAAACTTTAAAAGACATGTTGTGCAGATGTACAAGCCCCTCTTGCACAGAAAGTATGGGTTAGATATCTCTTGTAGTTTCTTCAGAACACACAAATTATCTGAAAATGCTTTTGAAGCAATAGACACAAAAACAGCTATAAATCCAAAACCTAATATGATAGACTCAAACTTTAAACTATATATTGTGTAGATTTACAGGTCCTACTTGCCCAGCAAAAAGGGTTCGAATAGCTCTTGCACTTTTTACAAAACTCTCAAACAACTGTTGATGGGCTGAAAAGGCTTTTGGAGCAATAAAACAGTAAAAACTGCCATAACTCAAAAATGCAATAAGATAGGTTCAAACTTTAAAAGACATGTTGTGCAGATGTACAAGCCCCTCTTGCACAGAAAGTATGGGTTAGATATCTCTTGTAGTTTCTTCAGAACACACAAATTATCTGAAAATGCTTTTGAAGCAATAGACACAAAAACAGCTATAAATCCAAAACCTAATATGATAGACTCAAACTTTAAAATATATATTGTGTAGATTTACAGGTCCTACTTGCCCAGCAAAAAGGGTTCGAATAGCTCTTGCAGTTTTTTCGAAAGTCACAAACAACTGTTCATGGGCTGAAAAGGCTTTTGGAGCAATAAAACAGTAAAAACTGCTATAACTCAAAAATGCAATAAGATAGGTTCAAACTTTAAAAGATATGTTGTTCAGATGTACAAGCCCCTCTTGCACAGAAAATATGGGTTAGATATCTCTTGTAGTTTCTTCAGAACACACACATTATCTGAAAATGCTTTTGAAGCAATGGACACAAAAACAGCTATAAATCCAAAACCTAATATGATAGACTAAAATTTAAACTATATATTGTGTAGATTTACAGGTCCTACTTGCCCAGCAAAAAGGGTTCGAATAGCTCTTGCACTTTTTTCGAAAGTCACAAACAACTGTTCATGGGCTGAAAAGGCTTTTGGAGCAATAAAACGGTAAAAACTGTAAAACTCAAAAATGCTATAAGATAAGTTCAAACTTTAAAATACCTGTTTTGCAGATGTACAAGCCCCTCTTGCACAGAAAGTATGGGTTAGATATCTCTTGTAGTTTCTTCAGAACACACAAATTATCTGAAAATGCTTTTGAAGCAATAGACACAAAATCAGCTATAAATCCAAAACCTAATATGATAGACTCAAACTTTAAAATATATATTGTGTAGATTTACAGGTCCTACTTGCCCAGCAAAAAGGGTTCGAATAGCTCTTGCAGTTTTTTCGAAAGTCACAAACAACTGTTCATGGGCTGAAAAGGCTTTTGGAGCAATAAAACAGTCAAAACTGCTATAACTCAAAAATGCAATAAGATAGGTTCAAACTTTAAAAGACATGTTGTTCAGATGTACAAGCCCCTCTTGCACAGAAAGTATGGGTTAGATATCTCTTGTAGTTTCTTCAGAACACACAAATTATCTGAAAATGCTTTTGAAGCAATAGACACAAAAACAGCTATAAATCCAAAACCTAATATGATAGACTCAAACTTTAAACTATATATTGTGTAGATTTACAGGTCCTACTTGCCCAGCAAAAAGGGTTCGAATAGCTCTTGCACTTTTTTCGAAACTCACAAACAACTGTTCATGGGCTGAAAAGGCTTTTGGAGCAATAAAACAGTCAAAACTGTAAAACTCAAAAATGCTATAAGATAAGTTCAAACTTTAAAAGACATGTTGTGCAGATGTACAAGCCCCTCTTGCACAGAAAGTATGGGTTAGATATCTCTTGTAGTTTCTTCAGAACACACAAATTATCTGAAAATGCTTTTGAAGCAATAGACACAAAAACAGCTATAAATCCAAAACCTAATATGATAGACTCAAACTTTAAACTATATATTGTGTAGATTTACAGGTCCTACTTGCCCAGCAAAAAGGGTTCGAATAGCTCTTGCACTTTTTTCAAAACTCACAAACAACTGTTCATGGGCTGAAAAGGCTTTTGGAGCAATAAAACAGTCAAAACTGCTATAACTCAAAAATGCAATAAGATAGGTTCAAACTTTAAAAGACATGTTGTGCAGATGTACAAGCCCCTCTTGCACAGAAAGTATGGCTTAGATCTCTTGTAGTTTCTTCAGAACACACAAATTATCTGAAAATACTTTTGAAGCAATAGACACAAAAACAGCTATAAATCCAAAACCTAATACGATAGACTCAAACTTTATACTATATATTGTGTAGATTTACAGGTCCTACTTGCCCAGCAAAAAGGGTTCGAATAGCTCTTGCACTTTTTTCGAAACTCACAAACAACTGTTCATGGGCTGAAAAAGCTTTTGAAGCAATAAAACAGTAAAAACTGTAAAACTCAAAAATGCTATAAGATAAGTTCAAACTTTAAAAGACATGTTGTGCAGATGTACAAGCCCCTCTTGCACAGAAAGTATGGGTTAGATATCTCTTGTAGTTTCTTCAGAACACACAAATTATCTGAAAATGCTTTTGAAGCAATAGACACAAAAACAGCTATAAATCCAAAACCTAATATGATAGACTCAAACTTTAAACTATATATTGTGTAGATTTACAGGTCCTACTTGCCCAGCAAAAAGGGTTCGAATAGCTCTTGCACTTTTTTCGAAAGTCACAAACAACTGTTCATGGGCTGAAAAGGCTTTTGGAGCAATAAAACAGTAAAAACTGCTATAACTCAAAAATGCAATAAGATAGGTTCAAACTTTAAAATATATGTTGTTCAGATGTACAAGCCCCTCTTGCACAGAAAGTATGGGTTAGATATCTCTTGTAGTTTCTTCAGAACACACAAATTATCTGAAAATGCTTTTGAAGCAATAGACAAAAAAACAGCTATAAATCCAAAACCTAATATGATAGACTCAAACTTTAAACTATATATTGTGTAGATTTACAGGTCCTACTTGCCCAGCAAAAAGGGTTCGAATAGCTCTTGCACTTTTTTCAAAACTCACAAACAACTGTTCATGGGCTGAAAAGGCTTTTGGAGCAATAAAACAGTCAAAACTGCTATAACTCAAAAATGCAATAAGATAGGTTCAAACTTTAAAAGACATGTTGTGCAGATGTACAAGCCCCTCATGCACAGAAAGTATGGCTTAGATATCTCTTGTAGTTTCTTCAGAACACACAAATTATCTGAAAATGCTTTTGAAGCAATAGACACAAAAACAGCTATAAATCCAAAACCTAATACGATAGACTCAAACTTTATACTATATATTGTGTAGATTTACAGGTCCTACTTTCCCAGCAAAAAGGGTTCGAATAGCTCTTGCACTTTTTTCAAAACTCACAAACAACTGTTGATGGGCTGAAAAGGCTTTTGGAGCAATAAAACAGTCAAAACTGCTATAACTCAAAAATGCAATAAGATAGGTTCAAACTTTAAAAGACATGTTGTGCAGATGTACAAGCCCCTCTTGCACAGAAAGTATGGGTTAGATATCTCTTGTAGTTTCTTCAGAACACACAAATTATCTGAAAATGCTTTTGAAGCAATAGACACAAAAACAGCTATAAATCCAAAACCTAATATGATAGACTCAAACTTTAAACTATATATTGTGTAGATTTACAGGTCCTACTTGCCCAGCAAAAAGGGTTTGAATAGCTCTTGCACTTTTTTCGAAACTCACAAACAACTGTTCATGGGCTGAAAAGGCTTTTGGAGCAATAAAACAGTAAAAACTGCTATAACTCAAAAATGCAATAAGATAGGTTCAAACTTTAAAAGATATGTTGTTCAGATGTACAAGCCCCTCTTGCACAGAAAATATGGGTTAGATATCTCTTGTAGTTTCTTCAGAACACACACATTATCTGAAAATGCTTTTGAAGCAATGGACACAAAAACAGCTATAAATCCAAAACCTAATATGATAGACTAAAATTTAAACTATATATTGTGTAGATTTACAGGTCCTACTTGCCCAGCAAAAAGGGTTCGAATAGCTCTTGCACTTTTTTCGAAAGTCACAAACAACTGTTCATGGGCTGAAAAGGCTTTTGGAGCAATAAAACAGTCAAAACTGTAAAACTCAAAAATGCTATAAGATAAGTTCAAACTTTAAAATACCTGTTTTGCAGATGTACATGCCCCTCTTGCACAGAAAGTATGGGTTAGATATCTCTTGTAGTTTCTTCAGAACACACAAATTATCTGAAAATGCTTTTGAAGCAATAGACACAAAATCAGCTATAAATCCAAAACCTAATATGATAGACTCAAACTTTAAAATATATATTGTGTAGATTTACAGGTCCTACTTGCCCAGCAAAAAGGGTTCGAATAGCTCTTGCAGTTTTTTCGAAAGTCACAAACAACTGTTCATGGGCTGAAAAGGCTTTTGGAGCAATAAAACAGTCAAAACTGCTATAACTCAAAAATGCAATAAGATAGGTTCAAACTTTAAAAGACATGTTGTGCAGATGTACAAGCCCCTCTTGCACAGAAAGTATGGGTTAGATATCTCTTGTAGTTTCTTCAGAACACACAAATTATCTGAAAATGCTTTTGAAGCAATAGACACAAAAACAGCTATAAATCCAAAACCTAATATGATAGACTCAAACTTTAAACTATATATTGTGTAGATTTACAGGTCCTACTTGCCCAGCAAAAAGGGTTTGAATAGCTCTTGCACTTTTTTCATAACTCACAAACAACTGTTCATGGGCTGAAAAGGCTTTTGGAGCAATAAAACAGTAAAAACTGCTATAACTCAAAAATGCAATAAGATAGGTTCAAACTTTAAAAGACATGTTGTTCAGATGTACAAGCCCCTCTTGCACAGAAAATATGGGTTAGATATCTCTTGTAGTTTCTTCAGAACACACACATTATCTGAAAATGCTTTTGAAGCAATGGACACAAAAACAGCTATAAATCCAAAACCTAATATGATAGACTAAAATTTAAACTATATATTGTGTAGATTTACAGGTCCTACTTTCCCAGCAAAAAGGGTTCGAATAGCTCTTGCACTTTTTTCATAACTCACAAACAACTGTTCATGGGCTGAAAAGGCTTTTGGAGCAATAAAACAGTCAAAACTGCTATAACTCAAAAATGCAATAAGATAGGTTCAAACTTTAAAATATATGTTGTTCAGATGTACAAGCCCCTCTTGCACAGAAAGTATGGGTTAGATATCTCTTGTAGTTTCTTCAGAACACACAAATTATCTGAAAATGCTTTTGAAGCAATAGACACAAAAACAGCTATAAATCCAAAACCTAATACGATAGACTCAAACTTTATACTATATATTGTGTAGATTTACAGGTCCTACGTTCCCAGCAAAAAGGGTTCGAATAGCTCTTGCACTTTTTTCAAAACTCACAAACAACTGTTGATGGGCTGAAAAGGCTTTTGGAGCAATAAAACAGTAAAAACTGCCATAACTCAAAAATGCAATAAGATAGGTTCAAACTTTAAAAGACATGTTGTGCAGATGTACAAGCCCCTCTTGCACAGAAAGTATGGGTTAGATATCTCTTGTAGTTTCTTCAGAACACACAAATTATCTGAAAATGCTTTTGAAGCAATAGACACAAAAACAGCTATAAATCCAAAACCTAATATGATAGACTCAAACTTTAAACTATATATTGTGTAGATTTACAGGTCCTACTTGCCCAGCAAAAAGGGTTTGAATAGCTCTTGCACTTTTTTCGAAACTCACAAACAACTGTTCATGGGCTGAAAAGGCTTTTGGAGCAATAAAACAGTAAAAACTGCTATAACTCAAAAATGCAATAAGATAGGTTCAAACTTTAAAAGACATGTTGTGCAGATGTACAAGCCCCTCTTGCACAGAAAATATGGGTTAGATATCTCTTGTAGTTTCTTCAGAACACACACATTATCTGAAAATGCTTTTGAAGCAATGGACACAAAAACAGCTATAAATCCAAAACCTAATATGATAGACTAAAATTTAAACTATATATTGTGTAGATTTACAGGTTTTACTTCCCAGCAAAAAGGGTTCGAATAGCTCTTGCACTTTTTTCATAACTCAAAAACAACTGTTCATGGGCTGAAAAGGCTTTTGGAGCAATAAAACAGTAAAAACTGCTATAACTCAAAAATGCAATAAGATAGGTTCAAACTTTAAAAGATATGTTGTTCAGATGTACAAGCCCCTCTTGCACAGAAAATATGGGTTAGATATCTCTTGTAGTTTCTTCAGAACACACACATTATCTGAAAATGCTTTTGAAGCAATGGACACAAAAACAGCTATAAATCCAAAACCTAATATGATAGACTAAAATTTAAACTATATATTGTGTAGATTTACAGGTCCTACTTGCCCAGCAAAAAGGGTTCGAATAGCTCTTGCACTTTTTTCGAAACTCACAAACAACTGTTCATGGGCTGAAAAAGCTTTTGGAGCAATAAAACAGTAAAAACTGTAAAACTCAAAAATGCAATAAGATAGGTTCAAACTTTAAAAGAAATCTTGTGCAGATGTACAAGCCCCTCTTGCACAGAAAGTATGGGTTAGATATCTCTTGTAGTTTCTTCAAAACACACAAATTATCTGAAAATGCTTTTGAAGCAATGGACACAAAAACAGCTATAAATCCAAAACCTAATATGATAGACTCAAACTTTAAACTAAATATTGTGTAGATTTAAAGGTCCTACTTGCCCAGCAAAAAGGGTTTGAATAGCTCTTGCACTTTTTTCGAAACTCACAAACAACTGTTCATGGGCTGAAAAGGCTTTTGGAGCAATAAAACAGTAAAAACTGCTATAACTCAAAAATGCAATAAGATAGGTTCAAACTTTAAAAGATATGTTGTTCAGATTTACAAGCCCCTCTTGCACAGAAAATATGGGTTAGATATCTCTTGTAGTTTCTTCAGAACACACACATTATCTGAAAATGCTTTTGAAGCAATGGACACAAAAACAGCTATAAATCCAAAACCTAATATGATAGACTAAAATTTAAACTATATATTGTGTAGATTTACAGGTCCTACTTGCCCAGCAAAAAGGGTTCGAATAGCTCTTGCACTTTTTTCGAAACTCACAAACAACTATTCATGGGCTGAAAAGGCTTTTGGAGCAATAAAACAGTAAAAACTGTAAAACTCAAAAATGCTATAAGATAAGTTCAAACTTTAAAAGACATGTTGTGCAGATGTACAAGCCCCTCTTGCACAGAAAGTATGGGTTAGATATCTCTTGTAGTTTCTTCAGAACACACAAATTATCTGAAAATGCTTTTGAAGCAATAGACACAAAAACAGCTATAAATCCAAAACCTAATATGATAGACTCAAACTTTAAACTATATATTGTGTAGATTTACAGGTCCTACTTGCCCAGCAAAAAGGGTTCGAATAGCTCTTGCACTTTTTTCGAAAGTCACAAACAACTGTTCATGGGCTGAAAAGGCTTTTGGAGCAATAAAACAGTAAAAACTGCTATAACTCAAAAATGCAATAAGATAGGTTCAAACTTTAAAAGATATGTTGTTCAGATGTACAAGCCCCTCTTGCACAGAAAGTATGGGTTAGATATCTCTTGTAGTTTCTTCAGAACACACAAATTATCTGAAAATGCTTTTGAAGCAATAGACACAAAAACAGCTATAAATCCAAAACCTAATATGATAGACTCAAACTTTAAACTATATATTGTGTAGATTTAAAGGTCCTACTTGCCCAGTAAAAAGGGTTCGAATAGCTCTTGCACTTTTTTCGAAACTCACAAACAACTGTTCATGGGCTGAAAAGGCTTTTGGAGCAATAAAACAGTCAAAACTGCTATAACTCAAAAATGCAATAAGATAGGTTCAAACTTTAAAAGACATGTTGTGCAGATGTACAAGCCCCTCTTGCACAGAAAGTATGGGTTAGATATCTCTTGTAGTTTCTTCAGAACACACAAATTATCTGAAAATGCTTTTGAAGCAATAGACACAAAAACAGCTATAAATCCAAAACCTAATATGATAGACTAAAATTTAAACTATATATTGTGTAGATTTACAGGTCCTACTTGCCCAGCAAAAAGGGTTCGAATAGCTCTTGCACTTTTTTCGAAACTCACAAACAACTGTTCATGGGCTGAAAAAGCTTTTGAAGCAATAAAACAGTAAAAACTGTAAAACTCAAAAATGCTATAAGATAAGTTCAAACTTTAAAAGACATGTTGTGCAGATGTACAAGCCCCTCTTGCACAGAAAGTATGGGTTAGATATCTCTTGTAGTTTCTTCAGAACACACAAATTATCTGAAAATGCTTTTGAAGCAATAGACACAAAAACAGCTATAAATCCAAAACCTAATATGATAGACTCAAACTTTAAACTATATATTGTGTAGATTTACAGGTCCTACTTGCCCAGCAAAAAGGGTTCGAATAGCTCTTGCACTTTTTTCAAAACTCACAAACAACTGTTCATGGGCTGAAAAGGCTTTTGGAGCAATAAAACAGTCAAAACTGCTATAACTCAAAAATGCAATAAGATAGGTTCAAACTTTAAAAGACATGTTGTGCAGATGTACAAGCCCCTCTTGCACAGAAAGTATGGCTTAGATATCTCTTGTAGTTTCTTCAGAACACACAAATTATCTGAAAATGCTTTTGAAGCAATAGACACAAAAACAGCTATAAATCCAAAACCTAATATGATAGACTCAAACTTTAAACTATATATTGTGTAGATTTACAGGTCCTACTTGCCCAGCAAAAAGGGTTTGAATAGCTCTTGCACTTTTTTCGAAACTCACAAACAACTGTTCATGGGCTGAAAAGGCTTTTGGAGCAATAAAACAGTAAAAACTGCTATAACTCAAAAATGCAATAAGATAGGTTCAAACTTTAAAAGATATGTTGTTCAGATGTACAAGCCCCTCTTGCACAGAAAATATGGGTTAGATATCTCTTGTAGTTTCTTCAGAACACACACATTATCTGAAAATGCTTTTGAAGCAATAGACACAAAAACAGCTATAAATCCAAAACCTAATATGATAGACTAAAATTTAAACTATATATTGTGTAGATTTACAGGTCCTACTTGCCCAGCAAAAAGGGTTCGAATAGCTCTTGCACTTTTTTCGAAAGTCACAAACAACTGTTCATGGGCTGAAAAGGCTTTTGGAGCAATAAAACAGTAAAAACTGTAAAACTCAAAAATGCTATAAGATAAGTTCAAACTTTAAAATACCTGTTGTGCAGATGTACAAGCCCCTCTTGCACAGAAAGTATGGGTTAGATATCTCTTGTAGTTTCTTCAGAACACACAAATTATCTGAAAATGCTTTTGAAGCAATAGACACAAAAACAGCTATAAATCCAAAACCTAATATGATAGACTCAAACTTTAAACTATATATTGTGTAGATTTACAGGTCCTACTTGCCCAGCAAAAAGGGTTCGAATAGCTCTTGCAGTTTTTTCGAAAGTCACAAACAACTGTTCATGGGCTGAAAAGGCTTTTGGAGCAATAAAACAGTCAAAACTGTAAAACTCAAAAATGCTATAAGATAAGTTCAAACTTTAAAAGACATGTTGTGCAGATGTACAAGCCCCTCTTGCACAGAAAGTATGGGTTAGATATCTCTTGTAGTTTCTTCAGAACACACAAATTATCTGAAAATGCTTTTGAAGCAATAGACACAAAAACAGCTATAAATCCAAAACCTAATATGATAGACTCAAACTTTAAACTATATATTGTGTAGATTTACAGGTCCTACTTGCCCAGCAAAAAGGGTTCGAATAGCTCTTGCACTTTTTTCGAAAGTCACAAACAACTGTTCATGGGCTGAAAAGGCTTTTGGAGCAATAAAACAGTAAAAACTGCTATAACTCAAAAATGCAATAAGATAGGTTCAAACTTTAAAATATATGTTGTTCAGATGTACAAGCCCCTCTTGCACAGAAAGTATGGGTTAGATATCTCTTGTAGTTTCTTCAGAACACACAAATTATCTGAAAATGCTTTTGAAGCAATAGACACAAAAACAGCTATAAATCCAAAACCTAATATGATAGACTCAAACTTTAAACTATATATTGTGTAGATTTACAGGTCATACTTGCCCAGCAAAAAGGGTTCGAATAGCTCTTGCACTTTTTTCGAAACTCACAAACAACTGTTCATGGGCTGAAAAGGCTTTTGGAGCAATAAAACAGTCAAAACTGTAAAACTCAAAAATGCTATAAGATAAGTTCAAACTTTAAAAGACATGTTGTGCAGATGTACAAGCCCCTCTTGCACAGAAAGTATGGGTTAGATATCTCTTGTAGTTTCTTCAGAACACACAAATTATCTGAAAATGCTTTTGAAGCAATAGACACAAAAACAGCTATAAATCCAAAACCTAATATGATAGACTCAAACTTTAAACTATATATTGTGTAGATTTACAGGTCCTACTTGCCCAGCAAAAAGGGTTCGAATAGCTCTTGCACTTTTTTCGAAACTCACAAACAACTGTTCATGGGCTGAAAAGGCTTTTGGAGCAATAAAACAGTAAAAACTGCTATAACTCAAAAATGCAATAAGATAGGTTCAAACTTTAAAAGATATGTTGTTCAGATGTACAAGCCCCTCTTGCACAGAAAGTATGGGTTAGATATCTCTTGTAGTTTCTTCAGAACACAAACATTATCTGAAAATGCTTTTGAAGCAATGGACACAAAAACAGCTATAAATCCAAAACCTAATATGATAGACTAAAATTTAAACTATATATTGTGTAGATTTACAGGTCCTACTTGCCCAGCAAAAAGGGTTCGAATAGCTCTTGCACTTTTTTCGAAACTCACAAACAACTGTTCATGGGCTGAAAAGGCTTTTGGAGCAATAAAACAGTCAAAACTGTAAAACTCAAAAATGCTATAAGATAAGTTCAAACTTTAAAAGACATGTTGTGCAGATGTACAAGCCCCTCTTGCACAGAAAGTATGGGTTAGATATCTCTTGTAGTTTCTTCAGAACACACAAATTATCTGAAAATGCTTTTGAAGCAATGGACACAAAATCAGCTATAAATCCAAAACCTAATATGATAGACTCAAACTTTAAACTATATATTGTGTAGATTTACAGGTCCTACTTGCCCAGCAAAAAGGGTTCGAATAGCTCTTGCACTTTTTTCAAAACTCACAAACAACTGTTCATGGGCTGAAAAGGCTTTTGGAGCAATAAAACAGTCAAAACTGCTATAACTCAAAAATGCAATAAGATAGGTTCAAACTTTAAAAGACATGTTGTGCAGATGTACAAGCCCCTCTTGCACAGAAAGTATGGGTTAGATATCTCTTGTAGTTTCTTCAGAACACACAAATTATCTGAAAATGCTTTTGAAGCAATAGACACAAAAACAGCTATAAATCCAAAACCTAATACGATAGACTCAAACTTTATACTATTTATTGTGTAGATTTACAGGTCCTACTTTCCCAGCAAAAAGGGTTCGAATAGCTCTTGCACTTTTTTCAAAACTCACAAACAACTGTTTTGATGGGCTGAAAAGGCTTTTGGAGCAATAAAACAGTAAAAACTGCCATAACTCAAAAATGCAATAAGATAGGTTCAAACTTTTAAAGACATGTTGTGCAGATGTACAAGCCCCTCTTGCACAGAAAGTATGGGTTAGATATCTCTTGTAGTTTCTTCAGAACACACAAATTATCTGAAAATGCTTTTGAAGCAATAGACACAAAAACAGCTATAAATCCAAAACCTAATATGATAGACTCAAACTTTAAAATATATATTGTGTAGATTTACAGGTCCTACTTGCCCAGCAAAAAGGGTTCGAATAGCTCTTGCAGTTTTTTCGAAAGTCACAAACAACTGTTCATGGGCTGAAAAGGCTTTTGGAGCAATAAAACAGTCAAAACTGCTATAACTCAAAAATGCAATAAGATAGGTTCAAACTTTAAAAGACATGTTGTGCAGATGTACAAGCCCCTCTTGCACAGAAAGTATGGCTTAGATATCTCTTGTAGTTTCTTCAGAACACACAAATTATCTGAAAATGCTTTTGAAGCAATAGACACAAAAACAGCTATAAATCCAAAACCTAATACGATAGACTCAAACTTTAAACTATATATTGTGTAGATTTACAGGTCCTACTTTCCCAGCAAAAAGGGTTCGAATAGCTCTTGCACTTTTTTCGAAAGTCACAAACAACTGTTCATGGGCTGAAAAGGCTTTTGGAGCAATAAAACAGTAAAAACTGTAAAACTCAAAAATGCTATAAGATAAGTTCAAACTTTAAAATACCTGTTGTGCAGATGTACATGCCCCTCTTGCACAGAAAGTATGGGTTAGATATCTCTTGTAGTTTCTTCAGAACACACAAATTATCTGAAAATGCTTTTGAAGCAATAGACACAAAATCAGCTATAAATCCAAAACCTAATATGATAGACTCAAACTTTAAACTATATATTGTGTAGATTTACAGGTCCTACTTGCCCAGCAAAAAGGGTTCGAATAGCTCTTGCAGTTTTTTCGAAAGTCACAAACAACTGTTCATGGGCTGAAAAGGCTTTTGGAGCAATAAAACAGTCAAAACTGTAAAACTCAAAAATGCTATAAGATAAGTTCAAACTTTAAAAGACATGTTGTGCAGATGTACAAGCCCCTCTTGCACAGAAAGTATGGGTTAGATATCTCTTGTAGTTTCTTCAGAACACACAAATTATCTGAAAATGCTTTTGAAGCAATAGACACAAAATCAGCTATAAATCCAAAACCTAATATGATAGACTCAAACTTTAAACTATATATTGTGTAGATTTACAGGTCCTACTTGCCCAGCAAAAAGGGTTCGAATAGCTCTTGCACTTTTTTCGAAAGTCACAAACAACTGTTCATGGGCTGAAAAGGCTTTTGGAGCAATAAAACAGTAAAAACTGCTATAACTCAAAAATGCAATAAGATAGGTTCAAACTTTAAAATATATGTTGTTCAGATGTACAAGCCCCTCTTGCACAGAAAGTATGGGTTAGATATCTCTTGTAGTTTCTTCAGAACACACAAATTATCTGAAAATGCTTTTGAAGCAATAGACACAAAAACAGCTATAAATCCAAAACCTAATATGATAGACTCAAACTTTAAACTATATATTGTGTAGATTTACAGGTCCTACTTGCCCAGCAAAAAGGGTTCGAATAGCTCTTGCACTTTTTTCGAAACTCACAAACAACTGTTCATGGGCTGAAAAGGCTTTTGGAGCAATAAAACAGTCAAAACTGTAAAACTCAAAAATGCTATAAGATAAGTTCAAACTTTAAAAGACATGTTGTGCAGATGTACAAGCCCCTCTTGCACAGAAAGTATGGGTTAGATATCTCTTGTAGTTTCTTCAGAACACACAAATTATCTGAAAATGCTTTTGAAGGAATAGACACAAAAACAGCTATAAATCCAAAACCTAATACGATAGACTCAAACTTTATACCATATATTGTGTAGATTTACAGGTCCTACTTTCCCAGCAAAAAGGGTTCGAATAGCTCTTGCACTTTTTTCAAAACTCACAAACAACTGTTGATGGGCTGAAAAGGCTTTTGGAGCAATAAAACAGTAAAAACTGCCATAACTCAAAAATGCAATAAGATAGGTTCAAACTTTAAAAGACATGTTGTGCAGATGTACAAGCCCCTCTTGCACAGAAAGTATGGGTTAGATATCTCTTGTAGTTTCTTCAGAACACACAAATTATCTGAAAATGCTTTTGAAGCAATAGACACAAAAACAGCTATAAATCCAAAACCTAATATGATAGACTAAAATTTAAACTATATATTGTGTAGATTTACAGGTCCTACTTGCCCAGCAAAAAGGGTTCGAATAGCTCTTGCACTTTTTTCGAAACTCACAAACAACTGTTCATGGGCTGAAAAAGCTTTTGAAGCAATAAAACAGTAAAAACTGTAAAACTCAAAAATGCTATAAGATAAGTTCAAACTTTAAAAGACATGTTGTGCAGATGTACAAGCCCCTCTTGCACAGAAAGTATGGGTTAGATATCTCTTGTAGTTTCTTCAGAACACACAAATTATCTGAAAATGCTTTTGAAGCAATAGACACAAAATCAGCTATAAATCCAAAACCTAATATGATAGACTCAAACTTTAAACTATATATTGTGTAGATTTACAGGTCCTACTTGCCCAGCAAAAAGGTTTCGAATAGCTCTTGCACTTTTTTCGAAAGTCACAAACAACTGTTCATGGGCTGAAAAGGCTTTTGGAGCAATAAAACAGTAAAAACTGCTATAACTCAAAAATGCAATAAGATAGGTTCAAACTTTAAAATATATGTTGTTCAGATGTACAAGCCCCTCTTGCACAGAAAGTATGGGTTAGATATCTCTTGTAGTTTCTTCAGAACACACAAATTATCTGAAAATGCTTTTGAAGCAATAGACACAAAAACAGCTATAAATCCAAAACCTAATATGATAGACTCAAACTTTAAACTATATATTGTGTAGATTTACAGGTCATACTTGCCCAGCAAAAAGGGTTCGAATAGCTCTTGCACTTTTTTCGAAACTCACAAACAACTGTTCATGGGCTGAAAAGGCTTTTGGAGCAATAAAACAGTCAAAACTGTAAAACTCAAAAATGCTATAAGATAAGTTCAAACTTTAAAAGACATGTTGTGCAGATGTACAAGCCCCTCTTGCACAGAAAGTATGGGTTAGATATCTCTTGCAGTTTCTTCAGAACACACAAATTATCTGAAAATGCTTTTGAAGCAATAGACACAAAATCAGCTATAAATCCAAAACCTAATATGATAGACTCAAACTTTAAACTATATATTGTGTAGATTTACAGGTCCTACTTGCCCAGCAAAAAGGGTTCGAATAGCTCTTGCACTTTTTTCGAAAGTCACAAACAACTGTTCATGGGCTGAAAAGGCTTTTGGAGCAATAAAACAGTCAAAACTGCTATAACTCAAAAATGCAATAAGATAGGTTCAAACTTTAAAAGACATGTTGTGCAGATGTACAAGCCCCTCTTGCACAGAAAGTATGGGTTAGATATCTCTTGTAGTTTCTTCAGAACACACACATTATCTGAAAATGCTTTTGAAGCAATGGACACAAAAACAGCTATAAATCCAAAACCTAATATGATAGACTCAAACTTTAAACTATATATTGTGTAGATTTACAGGTCCTACTTGCCCAGCAAAAAGGATTCGAATAGCTCTTGCACTTTTTTCAAAACTCACAAACAACTGTTCATGGGCTGAAAAGGCTTTTGGAGCAATAAAACAGTCAAAACTGCTATAACTCAAAAATGCAATAAGATAGGTTCAAACTTTAAAAGACATGTTGTGCAGATGTACAAGCCCCTCTTGCACAGAAAGTATGGCTTAGATATCTCTTGTAGTTTCTTCAGAACACACAAATTGTCTGAAAATGCTTTTGAAGCAATAGACACAAAAACAGCTATAAATCCAAAACCTAATACGATAGACTCAAACTTTAAACTATATATTGTGTAGATTTACAGGTCCTACTTTCCCAGCAAAAAGGGTTCGAATAGCTCATGCACTTTTTTCAAAACTCACAAACAACTGTTCATGGGCTGAAAAGGCTTTTGGAGCAATAAAACAGTCAAAACTGCTATAACTCAAAAATGCAATAAGATAGGTTCAAACTTTAAAAGACATGTTGTGCAGATGTACAAGCCCCTCTTGCACAGAAAGTATGGCTTAGATATCTCTTGTAGTTTCTTCAGAACACACAAATTATCTGAAAATGCTTTTGAAGCAATAGACACAAAAACAGCTATAAATCCAAAACCTAATATGATAGACTCAAACTTTATACCATATATTGTGTAGATTTACAGGTCCTACTTTCCCAGCAAAAAGGGTTCGAATAGCTCATGCACTTTTTTCAAAACTCACAAACAACTGTTGATGGGCTGAAAAGGCTTTTGGAGCAATAAAACAGTAAAAACTGCCATAACTCAAAAATGCAATAAGATAGGTTCAAACTTTAAAAGACATGTTGTGCAGATGTACAAGCCCCTCATGCACAGAAAGTATGGGTTAGATATCTCTTGTAGTTTCTTCAGAACACACAAATTATCTGAAAATGCTTTTGAAGCAATAGACACAAAAACAGCTATAAATCCAAAACCTAATATGATAGACTCAAACTTTAAAATATATATTGTGTAGATTTACAGGTCCTACTTGCCCAGCAAAAAGGGTTCGAATAGCTCTTGCAGTTTTTTCGAAAGTCACAAAGAACTGTTCATGGGCTGAAAAGGCTTTTGGAGCAATAAAACAGTCAAAACTGCTATAACTCAAAAATGCAATAAGATAGGTTCAAACTTTAAAAGACATGTTGTGCAGATGTACAAGCCCCTCTTGCACAGAAAGTATGGCTTAGATATCTCTTGTAGTTTCTTCAGAACACACAAATTGTCTGAAAATGCTTTTGAAGCAATAGACACAAAAACAGCTATAAATCCAAAACCTAATACGATAGACTCAAACTTTAAACTATATATTGTGTAGATTTACAGGTCCTACTTGCCCAGCAAAAAGGGTTCGAATAGCTCTTGCACTTTTTTCATAACTCACAAACAACTGTTGATGGGCTGAAAAGGCTTTTGGAGCAATAAAACAGTAAAAACTGCCATAACTAAAAAATGCAATAAGATAGGTTCAAACTTTAAAAGAAATCTTGTGCAGATGTACAAGCCCCTCTTGCACAGAAAGTATGGGTTAGATATCTCTTGTAGTTTCTTCAGAACACACAAATTATCTCAAAATGCTTTTGAAGCAATAGACACAAAAACAGCTATAAATCCAAAACCTAATATGATAGACTCAAACTTTAAACTATATATTGTGTAGATTTACAGGTCCTACTTGCCCAGCAAAAAGGGTTTGAATAGCTCTTGCACTTTTTTCGAAACTCACAAACAACTGTTCATGGGCTGAATAGGCTTTTGGAGCAATAAAACAGTCAAAACTGTAAAACTCAAAAATGCTATAAGATAAGTTCAAACTTTAAAAGACATGTTGTGCAGATGTACAAGCCCCTCTTGCACAGAAAGTATGGGTTAGATATCTCTTGCAGTTTCTTCAGAACACACAAATTATCTGAAAATGCTTTTGAAGCAATAGACACAAAATCAGCTATAAATCCAAAACCTAATATGATAGACTCAAACTTTAAACTATATATTGTGTAGATTTACAGGTCCTACTTGCCCAGCAAAAAGGGTTCGAATAGCTCTTGCACTTTTTTCGAAAGTCACAAACAACTGTTCATGGGCTGAAAAGGCTTTTGGAGCAATAAAACAGTCAAAACTGCTATAACTCAAAAATGCAATAAGATAGGTTCAAACTTTAAAAGACATGTTGTGCAGATGTACAAGCCCCTCTTGCACAGAAAGTATGGCTTAGATATCTCTTGTAGTTTCTTCAGAACACACAAATTGTCTGAAAATGCTTTTGAAGCAATAGACACAAAAACAGCTATAAATCCAAAACCTAATATGATAGACTCAAACTTTATACCATATATTGTGTAGATTTACAGGTCCTACTTTCCCAGCAAAAAGGGTTCGAATAGCTCATGCACTTTTTTCAAAACTCACAAACAACTGTTGATGGGCTGAAAAGGCTTTTGGAGCAATAAAACAGTAAAAACTGCCATAACTCAAAAATGCAATAAGATAGGTTCAAACTTTAAAAGACATGTTGTGCAGATGTACAAGCCCCTCATGCACAGAAAGTATGGGTTAGATATCTCTTGTAGTTTCTTCAGAACACACAAATTATCTGAAAATGCTTTTGAAGCAATAGACACAAAAACAGCTATAAATCCAAAACCTAATATGATAGACTCAAACTTTAAAATATATATTGTGTAGATTTACAGGTCCTACTTGCCCAGCAAAAAGGGTTCGAATAGCTCTTGCAGTTTTTTCGAAAGTCACAAAGAACTGTTCATGGGCTGAAAAGGCTTTTGGAGCAATAAAACAGTCAAAACTGCTATAACTCAAAAATGCAATAAGATAGGTTCAAACTTTAAAAGACATGTTGTGCAGATGTACAAGCCCCTCTTGCACAAAAAGTATGGGTTAGATATCTCTTGTAGTTTCTTCAGAACACACACATTATCTGAAAATGCTTTTGAAGCAATGGACACAAAAACAGCTATAAATCCAAAACCTAATATGATAGACTCAAACTTTAAACTATATATTGTGTAGATTTACAGGTCCTACTTGCCCAGCAAAAAGGATTCGAATAGCTCTTGCACTTTTTTCAAAACTCACAAACAACTGTTCATGGGCTGAAAAGGCTTTTGGAGCAATAAAACAGTCAAAACTGCTATAACTCAAAAATGCAATAAGATAGGTTCAAACTTTAAAAGACATGTTGTGCAGATGTACAAGCCCCTCTTGCACAGAAAGTATGGCTTAGATATCTCTTGTAGTTTCTTCAGAACACACAAATTGTCTGAAAATGCTTTTGAAGCAATAGACACAAAAACAGCTATAAATCCAAAACCTAATACGATAGACTCAAACTTTAAACTATATATTGTGTAGATTTACAGGTCCTACTTTCCCAGCAAAAAGGGTTCGAATAGCTCATGCACTTTTTTCAAAACTCACAAACAACTGTTGATGGGCTGAAAAGGCTTTTGGAGCAATAAAACAGTAAAAACTGCCATAACTCAAAAATGCAATAAGATAGGTTCAAACTTTAAAATATATGTTGTTCAGATGTACAAGCCCCTCTTGCACAGAAAGTATGGGTTAGATATCTCTTGTAGTTTCTTCAGAACACACAAATTATCTGAAAATGCTTTTGAAGCAATAGACACAAAAACAGCCATAAATCCAAAACCTAATATGATAGACTCAAACTTTAAACTATATATTGTGTAGATTTACAGGTCATACTTGCCCAGCAAAAAGGGTTCGAATAGCTCTTGCACTTTTTTCGAAACTCACAAACAACTGTTCATGGGCTGAAAAGGCTTTTGGAGCAATAAAACAGTCAAAACTGTAAAACTCAAAAATGCTATAAGATAAGTTCAAACTTTAAAAGACATGTTGTGCAGATGTACAAGCCCCTCTTGCACAGAAAGTATGGGTTAGATATCTCTTGCAGTTTCTTCAGAACACACAAATTATCTGAAAATGCTTTTGAAGCAATAGACACAAAATCAGCTATAAATCCAAAACCTAATATGATAGACTCAAACTTTAAACTATATATTGTGTAGATTTACAGGTCCTACTTGCCCAGCAAAAAGGGTTCGAATAGCTCTTGCACTTTTTTCGAAAGTCACAAACAACTGTTCATGGGCTGAAAAGGCTTTTGGAGCAATAAAACAGTCAAAACTGCTATAACTCAAAAATGCAATAAGATAGGTTCAAACTTTAAAAGACATGTTGTGCAGATGTACAAGCCCCTCTTGCACAGAAAGTATGGCTTAGATATCTCTTGTAGTTTCTTCAGAACACACAAATTATCTGAAAATGCTTTTGAAGCAATAGACACAAAAACAGCTATAAATCCAAAACCTAATATGATAGACTCAAACTTTATACCATATATTGTGTAGATTTACAGGTCCTACTTTCCCAGCAAAAAGGGTTCGAATAGCTCATGCACTTTTTTCAAAACTCACAAACAACTGTTGATGGGCTGAAAAGGCTTTTGGAGCAATAAAACAGTAAAAACTGCCATAACTCAAAAATGCAATAAGATAGGTTCAAACTTTAAAAGACATGTTGTGCAGATGTACAAGCCCCTCATGCACAGAAAGTATGGGTTAGATATCTCTTGTAGTTTCTTCAGAACACACAAATTATCTGAAAATGCTTTTGAAGCAATAGACACAAAAACAGCTATAAATCCAAAACCTAATATGATAGACTCAAACTTTAAAATATATATTGTGTAGATTTACAGGTCCTACTTGCCCAGCAAAAAGGGTTCGAATAGCTCTTGCAGTTTTTTCGAAAGTCACAAAGAACTGTTCATGGGCTGAAAAGGCTTTTGGAGCAATAAAACAGTCAAAACTGCTATAACTCAAAAATGCAATAAGATAGGTTCAAACTTTAAAAGACATGTTGTGCAGATGTACAAGCCCCTCTTGCACAGAAAGTATGGCTTAGATATCTCTTGTAGTTTCTTCAGAACACACAAATTGTCTGAAAATGCTTTTGAAGCAATAGACACAAAAACAGCTATAAATCCAAAACCTAATACGATAGACTCAAACTTTAAACTATATATTGTGTAGATTTACAGGTCCTACTTTCCCAGCAAAAAGGGTTCGAATAGCTCTTGCACTTTTTTCATAACTCACAAACAACTGTTGATGGGCTGAAAAGGCTTTTGGAGCAATAAAACAGTAAAAACTGCCATAACTAAAAAATGCAATAAGATAGGTTCAAACTTTAAAAGAAATCTTGTGCAGATGTACAAGCCCCTCTTGCACAGAAAGTATGGGTTAGATATCTCTTGTAGTTTCTTCAGAACACACAAATTATCTCAAAATGCTTTTGAAGCAATAGACACAAAAACAGCTATAAATCCAAAACCTAATATGATAGACTCAAACTTTAAACTATATATTGTGTAGATTTACAGGTCCTACTTGCCCAGCAAAAAGGGTTTGAATAGCTCTTGCACTTTTTTCGAAACTCACAAACAACTGTTCATGGGCTGAATAGGCTTTTGGAGCAATAAAACAGTCAAAACTGCTATAACTCAAAAATGCAATAAGATAGGTTCAAACTTTAAAAGATATGTTGTTCAGATGTACAAGCCCCTCTTGCACAGAAAGTATGGGTTAGATATCTCTTGTAGTTTCTTCAGAACACACAAATTATCTGAAAATGCTTTTGAAGCAATAGACACAAAAACAGCTATAAATCCAAAACCTAATATGATAGACTCAAACTTTAAACTATATATTGTGTAGATTTACAGGTCCTACTTTCCCAGCAAAAAGGGTTCGAATAGCTCTTGCACTTTTTTCATAACTCACAAACAACTGTTGATGGGCTGAAAAGGCTTTTGGAGCAATAAAACAGTAAAAACTGCCATAACTAAAAAATGCAATAAGATAGGTTCAAACTTTAAAAGACATGTTGTGCAGATGTACAAGCCCCTCTTGCACAGAAAGTATGGGTTAGATATCTCTTGTAGTTTCTTCAGAACACACAAATTATCTCAAAATGCTTTTGAAGCAATAGACACAAAAACAGCTATAAATCCAAAACCTAATATGATAGACTCAAACTTTAAACTATATATTGTGTAGATTTACAGGTCCTACTTGCCCAGCAAAAAGGGTTCGAATAGCTCTTGCACTTTTTTCGAAACTCACAAACAACTGTTCATGGGCTGAAAAGGCTTTTGGAGCAATAAAACAGTCAAAACTGCTATAACTCAAAAATGCAATAAGATAGGTTCAAACTTTAAAATATATGTTGTTCAGATGTACAAGCCCCTCTTGCACAGAAAGTATGGGTTAGATATCTCTTGTAGTTTCTTCAGAACACACAAATTATCTGAAAATGCTTTTGAAGCAATAGACACAAAAACAGCTATAAATCCAAAACCTAATATGATAGACTCAAACTTTAAACTATATATTGTGTAGATTTACAGGTCCTACTTGCCCAGCAAAAAGGGTTTGAATAGCTCTTGCACTTTTTTCAAAACTCACAAACAACTGTTCATGGGCTGAAAAGGCTTTTGGAGCAATAAAACAGTCAAAACTGCTATAACTCAAAAATGCAATAAGATAGGTTCAAACTTTAAAAGACATGTTGTGCAGATGTACAAGCCCCTCTTGCACAGAAAGTATGGCTTAGATCTCTTGTAGTTTCTTCAGAACACACAAATTATCTGAAAATGCTTTTGAAGCAATAGACACAAAAACAGCTATAAATCCAAAACCTAACACGATAGACTCAAACTTTATACTATATATTGTGTAGATTTACAGGTCCTACTTTCCCAGCAAAAAGGGTTTGAATAGCTCTTGCACTTTTTTTCGAAACTCACAAACAACTGTTCATGGGCTGAAAAGGCTTTTGGAGCAATAAAACAGTAAAAACTGCTATAACTCAAAAATGCAATAAGATAGGTTCAAACTTTAAAAGATATGTTGTTCAGATGTACAAGCCCCTCTTGCACAGAAAATATGGGTTAGATATCTCTTGTAGTTTCTTCAGAACACACACATTATCTGAAAATGCTTTTGAAGCAATGGACACAAAAACAGCTATAAATCCAAAACCTAATATGATAGACTCAAAATTTAAACTATATATTGTGTAGATTTACAGGTCCTACTTGCCCAGCAAAAAGGGTTCGAATAGCTCTTGCACTTTTTTCGAAACTCACAAACAACTGTTCATGGGCTGAAAAGGCTTTTGGAGCAATAAAACAGTCAAAACTGTAAAACTCAAAAATGCTATAAGATAAGTTCAAACTTTAAAAGACATGTTGTGCAGATGTACAAGCCCCTCTTGCACAGAAAGTATGGGTTAGATATCTCTTGTAGTTTCTTCAGAACACACAAATTATCTGAAAATGCTTTTGAAGCAATAGACACAAAAACAGCTATAAATCCAAAACCTAATATGATAGACTCAAACTTTAAACTATATATTGTGTAGATTTACAGGTCCTACTTGCCCAGCAAAAAGGGTTCGAATAGCTCTTGCACTTTTTTCAAAACTCACAAACAACTGTTCATGGGCTGAAAAGGCTTTTGGAGCAATAAAACAGTCAAAACTGCTATAACTCAAAAATGCAATAAGATAGGTTCAAACTTTAAAAGACATGTTGTGCAGATGTACAAGCCCCTCTTGCACAGAAAGTATGGCTTAGATATCTCTTGTAGTTTCTTCAGAACACACAAATTATCTGAAAATGCTTTTGAAGCAATAGACACAAAAACAGCTATAAATCCAAAACCTAATACGATAGACTCAAACTTTATACTATATATTGTGTAGATTTACAGGTCCTACTTTCCCAGCAAAAAGGGTTCGAATAGCTCTTGCACTTTTTTCAAAACTCACAAACAACTGTTGATGGGCTGAAAAGGCTTTTGGAGCAATAAAACAGTCAAAACTGCTATAACTCAAAAATGCAATAAGATAGGTTCAAACTTTAAAAGACATGTTGTGCAGATGTACAAGCCCCTCTTGCACAGAAAGTATGGGTTAGATATCTCTTGTAGTTTCTTCAGAACACACGAATTATCTGAAAATGCTTTTGAAGCAATAGACACAAAAACAGCTATAAATCCAAAACCTAATATGATAGACTCAAACTTTAAACTATATATTGTGTAGATTTACAGGTCCTACTTGCCCAGCAAAAAGGGTTTGAATAGCTCTTGCACTTTTTTCGAAACTCACAAACAACTGTTCATGGGCTGAAAAGGCTTTTGGAGCAATAAAACAGTAAAAACTGCTATAACTCAAAAATGCATTAAGATAGGTTCAAACTTTAAAAGATATGTTGTTCAGATGTACAAGCCCCTCTTGCACAGAAAATATGGGTTAGATATCTCTTGTAGTTTCTTCAGAACACACACATTATCTGAAAATGCTTTTGAAGCAATGGACACAAAAACAGCTATAAATCCAAAACCTAATATGATAGACTAAAATTTAAACTATATATTGTGTAGATTTACAGGTCCTACTTGCCCAGCAAAAAGGGTTCGAATAGCTCTTGCACTTTTTTCGAAAGTCACAAACAACTGTTCATGGGCTGAAAAGGCTTTTGGAACAATAAAACAGTAAAAACTGTAAAACTCAAAAATGCTATAAGATAAGTTCAAACTTTAAAATACCTGTTGTGCAGATGTACAAGCCCCTCTTGCACAGAAAGTATGGGTTAGATATCTCTTGTAGTTTCTTCAGAACACACAAATTATCTGAAAATGCTTTTGAAGCAATAGACACAAAAACAGCTATAAATCCAAAACCTAATATGATAGACTCAAACTTTAAACTATATATTGTGTAGATTTACAGGTCCTACTTGCCCAGCAAAAAGGGTTCGAATAGCTCTTGCAGTTTTTTCGAAAGTCACAAACAACTGTTCATGGGCTGAAAAGGCTTTTGGAGCAATAAAACAGTAAAAACTGCTATAACTCAAAAATGCTATAAGATAAGTTCAAACTTTAAAAGACATGTTGTGCAGATGTACAAGCCCCTCTTGCACAGAAAGTATGGGTTAGATATCTCTTGTAGTTTCTTCAGAACACACAAATTATCTGAAAATGCTTTTGAAGCAATAGACACAAAATCAGCTATAAATCCAAAACCTAATATGATAGACTCAAACTTTAAACTATATATTGTGTAGATTTACAGGTCCTACTTGCCCAGCAAAAAGGGTTCGAATAGCTCTTGCACTTTTTTCGAAAGTCACAAACAACTGTTCATGGGCTGAAAAGGCTTTTGGAGCAATAAAACAGTAAAAACTGCTATAACTCAAAAATGCAATAAGATAGGTTCAAACTTTAAAATATATGTTGTTCAGATGTACAAGCCCCTCTTGCACAGAAAGTATGGGTTAGATATCTCTTGTAGTTTCTTCAGAACACACAAATTATCTGAAAATGCTTTTGAAGCAATAGACACAAAAACAGCTATAAATCCAAAACCTAATATGATAGACTCAAACTTTAAACTATATATTGTGTAGATTTACAGGTCATACTTGCCCAGCAAAAAGGGTTCGAATAGCTCTTGCACTTTTTTCGAAACTCACAAACAACTGTTCATGGGCTGAAAAGGCTTTTGGAGCAATAAAACAGTCAAAACTGTAAAACTCAAAAATGCTATAAGATAAGTTCAAACTTTAAAAGACATGTTGTGCAGATGTACAAGCCCCTCTTGCACAGAAAGTATGGGTTAGATATCTCTTGTAGTTTCTTCAGAACACACAAATTATCTGAAAATGCTTTTGAAGCAATAGACACAAAAACAGCTATAAATCCAAAACCTAATATGATAGACTCAAACTTTAAACTATATATTGTGTAGATTTACAGGTCCTACTTGCCCAGCAAAAAGGGTTCGAATAGCTCTTGCACTTTTTACAAAACTCTCAAACAACTGTTGATGGGCTGAAAAGGCTTTTGGAGCAATAAAACAGTAAAAACTGCCATAACTCAAAAATGCAATAAGATAGGTTCAAACTTTAAAAGACATGTTGTGCAGATGTACAAGCCCCTCTTGCACAGAAAGTATGGGTTAGATATCTCTTGTAGTTTCTTCAGAACACACAAATTATCTGAAAATGCTTTTGAAGCAATAGACACAAAAACAGCTATAAATCCAAAACCTAATATGATAGACTCAAACTTTAAAATATATATTGTGTAGATTTACAGGTCCTACTTGCCCAGCAAAAAGGGTTCGAATAGCTCTTGCAGTTTTTTCGAAAGTCACAAACAACTGTTCATGGGCTGAAAAGGCTTTTGGAGCAATAAAACAGTAAAAACTGCTATAACTCAAAAATGCAATAAGATAGGTTCAAACTTTAAAAGATATGTTGTTCAGATGTACAAGCCCCTCTTGCACAGAAAATATGGGTTAGATATCTCTTGTAGTTTCTTCAGAACACACACATTATCTGAAAATGCTTTTGAAGCAATGGACACAAAAACAGCTATAAATCCAAAACCTAATATGATAGACTAAAATTTAAACTATATATTGTGTAGATTTACAGGTCCTACTTGCCCAGCAAAAAGGGTTCGAATAGCTCTTGCACTTTTTTCGAAAGTCACAAACAACTGTTCATGGGCTGAAAAGGCTTTTGGAGCAATAAAACAGTAAAAACTGTAAAACTCAAAAATGCTATAAGATAAGTTCAAACTTTAAAATACCTGTTTTGCAGATGTACAAGCCCCTCTTGCACAGAAAGTATGGGTTAGATATCTCTTGTAGTTTCTTCAGAACACACACATTATCTGAAAATGCTTTTGAAGCAATGGACACAAAAACAGCTATAAATCCAAAACCTAATATGATAGACTCAAAATTTAAACTATATATTGTGTAGATTTACAGGTCCTACTTGCCCAGCAAAAAGGGTTCGAATAGCTCTTGCACTTTTTTCGAAACTCACAAACAACTGTTCATGGGCTGAAAAGGCTTTTGGAGCAATAAAACAGTCAAAACTGTAAAACTCAAAAATGCTATAAGATAAGTTCAAACTTTAAAAGACATGTTGTGCAGATGTACAAGCCCCTCTTGCACAGAAAGTATGGGTTAGATATCTCTTGTAGTTTCTTCAGAACACACAAATTATCTGAAAATGCTTTTGAAGCAATAGACACAAAAACAGCTATAAATCCAAAACCTAATATGATAGACTCAAACTTTAAACTATATATTGTGTAGATTTACAGGTCCTACTTGCCCAGCAAAAAGGGTTCGAATAGCTCTTGCACTTTTTTCAAAACTCACAAACAACTGTTCATGGGCTGAAAAGGCTTTTGGAGCAATAAAACAGTCAAAACTGCTATAACTCAAAAATGCAATAAGATAGGTTAAAACTTTAAAAGACATGTTGTGCAGATGTACAAGCCCCTCTTGCACAGAAAGTATGGCTTAGATATCTCTTGTAGTTTCTTCAGAACACACAAATTATCTGAAAATGCTTTTGAAGCAATAGACACAAAAACAGCTATAAATCCAAAACCTAATACGATAGACTCAAACTTTATACTATATATTGTGTAGATTTACAGGTCCTACTTTCCCAGCAAAAAGGGTTCGAATAGCTCTTGCACTTTTTTCAAAACTCACAAACAACTGTTGATGGGCTGAAAAGGCTTTTGGAGCAATAAAACAGTCAAAACTGCTATAACTCAAAAATGCAATAAGATAGGTTCAAACTTTAAAAGACATGTTGTGCAGATGTACAAGCCCCTCTTGCACAGAAAGTATGGGTTAGATATCTCTTGTAGTTTCTTCAGAACACACAAATTATCTGAAAATGCTTTTGAAGCAATAGACACAAAAACAGCTATAAATCCAAAACCTAATATGATAGACTCAAACTTTAAACTATATATTGTGTAGATTTACAGGTCCTACTTGCCCAGCAAAAAGGGTTTGAATAGCTCTTGCACTTTTTTCGAAACTCACAAACAACTGTTCATGGGCTGAAAAGGCTTTTGGAGCAATAAAACAGTAAAAACTGCTATAACTCAAAAATGCAATAAGATAGGTTCAAACTTTAAAAGATATGTTGTTCAGATGTACAAGCCCCTCTTGCACAGAAAATATGGGTTAGATATCTCTTGTAGTTTCTTCAGAACACACACATTATCTGAAAATGCTTTTGAAGCAATGGACACAAAAACAGCTATAAATCCAAAACCTAATATGATAGACTAAAATTTAAACTATATATTGTGTAGATTTACAGGTCCTACTTGCCCAGCAAAAAGGGTTCGAATAGCTCTTGCACTTTTTTCGAAAGTCACAAACAACTGTTCATGGGCTGAAAAGGCTTTTGGAACAATAAAACAGTAAAAACTGTAAAACTCAAAAATGCTATAAGATAAGTTCAAACTTTAAAATACCTGTTGTGCAGATGTACAAGCCCCTCTTGCACAGAAAGTATGGGTTAGATATCTCTTGTAGTTTCTTCAGAACACACAAATTATCTGAAAATGCTTTTGAAGCAATAGACACAAAAACAGCTATAAATCCAAAACCTAATATGATAGACTCAAACTTTAAACTATATATTGTGTAGATTTACAGGTCCTACTTGCCCAGCAAAAAGGGTTCGAATAGCTCTTGCAGTTTTTTCGAAAGTCACAAACAACTGTTCATGGGCTGAAAAGGCTTTTGGAGCAATAAAACAGTCAAAACTGTAAAACTCAAAAATGCTATAAGATAAGTTCAAACTTTAAAAGACATGTTGTGCAGATGTACAAGCCCCTCTTGCACAGAAAGTATGGGTTAGATATCTCTTGTAGTTTCTTCAGAACACACAAATTATCTGAAAATGCTTTTGAAGCAATAGACACAAAATCAGCTATAAATCCAAAACCTAATATGATAGACTCAAACTTTAAACTATATATTGTGTAGATTTACAGGTCCTACTTGCCCAGCAAAAAGGGTTCGAATAGCTCTTGCACTTTTTTCGAAAGTCACAAACAACTGTTCATGGGCTGAAAAGGCTTTTGGAGCAATAAAACAGTAAAAACTGCTATAACTCAAAAATGCAATAAGATATGTTCAAACTTTAAAATATATGTTGTTCAGATGTACAAGCCCCTCTTGCACAGAAAGTATGGGTTAGATATCTCTTGTAGTTTCTTCAGAACACACAAATTATCTGAAAATGCTTTTGAAGCAATAGACACAAAAACAGCTATAAATCCAAAACCTAATATGATAGACTCAAACTTTAAACTATATATTGTGTAGATTTACAGGTCATACTTGCCCAGCAAAAAGGGTTCGAATAGCTCTTGCACTTTTTTCGAAACTCACAAACAACTGTTCATGGGCTGAAAAGGCTTTTGGAGCAATAAAACAGTCAAAACTGTAAAACTCAAAAATGCTATAAGATAAGTTCAAACTTTAAAAGACATGTTGTGCAGATGTACAAGCCCCTCTTGCACAGAAAGTATGGGTTAGATATCTCTTGTAGTTTCTTCAGAACACACAAATTATCTGAAAATGCTTTTGAAGCAATAGACACAAAAACAGCTATAAATCCAAAACCTAATATGATAGACTCAAACTTTAAACTATATATTGTGTAGATTTACAGGTCCTACTTGCCCAGCAAAAAGGGTTCGAATAGCTCTTGCACTTTTTACAAAACTCTCAAACAACTGTTGATGGGCTGAAAAGGCTTTTGGAGCAATAAAACAGTAAAAACTGCCATAACTCAAAAATGCAATAAGATAGGTTCAAACTTTAAAAGACATGTTGTGCAGATGTACAAGCCCCTCTTGCACAGAAAGTATGGGTTAGATATCTCTTGTAGTTTCTTCAGAACACACAAATTATCTGAAAATGCTTTTGAAGCAATAGACACAAAAACAGCTATAAATCCAAAACCTAATATGATAGACTCAAACTTTAAAATATATATTGTGTAGATTTACAGGTCCTACTTGCCCAGCAAAAAGGGTTCGAATAGCTCTTGCAGTTTTTTCGAAAGTCACAAACAACTGTTCATGGGCTGAAAAGGCTTTTGGAGCAATAAAACAGTAAAAACTGCTATAACTCAAAAATGCAATAAGATAGGTTCAAACTTTAAAAGATATGTTGTTCAGATGTACAAGCCCCTCTTGCACAGAAAATATGGGTTAGATATCTCTTGTAGTTTCTTCAGAACACACACATTATCTGAAAATGCTTTTGAAGCAATGGACACAAAAACAGCTATAAATCCAAAACCTAATATGATAGACTAAAATTTAAACTATATATTGTGTAGATTTACAGGTCCTACTTGCCCAGCAAAAAGGGTTCGAATAGCTCTTGCACTTTTTTCGAAAGTCACAAACAACTGTTCATGGGCTGAAAAGGCTTTTGGAGCAATAAAACAGTAAAAACTGTAAAACTCAAAAATGCTATAAGATAAGTTCAAACTTTAAAATACCTGTTTTGCAGATGTACAAGCCCCTCTTGCACAGAAAGTATGGGTTAGATATCTCTTGTAGTTTCTTCAGAACACACAAATTATCTGAAAATGCTTTTGAAGCAATAGACACAAAATCAGCTATAAATCCAAAACCTAATATGATAGACTCAAACTTTAAAATATATATTGTGTAGATTTACAGGTCCTACTTGCCCAGCAAAAAGGGTTCGAATAGCTCTTGCACTTTTTTCGAAACTCACAAACAACTGTTCATGGGCTGAAAAGGCTTTTGGAGCAATAAAACAGTCAAAACTGTAAAACTCAAAAATGCTATAAGATAAGTTCAAACTTTAAAAGACATGTTGTGCAGATGTACAAGCCCCTCTTGCACAGAAAGTATGGGTTAGATATCTCTTGTAGTTTCTTCAGAACACACAAATTATCTGAAAATGCTTTTGAAGCAATAGACACAAAAACAGCTATAAATCCAAAACCTAATATGATAGACTCAAACTTTAAACTATATATTGTGTAGATTTACAGGTCCTACTTGCCCAGCAAAAAGGGTTCGAATAGCTCTTGCACTTTTTACAAAACTCTCAAACAACTGTTGATGGGCTGAAAAGGCTTTTGGAGCAATAAAACAGTAAAAACTGCCATAACTCAAAAATGCAATAAGATAGGTTCAAACTTTAAAAGACATGTTGTGCAGATGTACAAGCCCCTCTTGCACAGAAAGTATGGGTTAGATATCTCTTGTAGTTTCTTCAGAACACACAAATTATCTGAAAATGCTTTTGAAGCAATAGACACAAAAACAGCTATAAATCCAAAACCTAATATGATAGACTCAAACTTTAAAATATATATTGTGTAGATTTACAGGTCCTACTTGCCCAGCAAAAAGGGTTCGAATAGCTCTTGCAGTTTTTTCGAAAGTCACAAACAACTGTTCATGGGCTGAAAAGGCTTTTGGAGCAATAAAACAGTAAAAACTGCTATAACTCAAAAATGCAATAAGATAGGTTCAAACTTTAAAAGATATGTTGTTCAGATGTACAAGCCCCTCTTGCACAGAAAATATGGGTTAGATATCTCTTGTAGTTTCTTCAGAACACACACATTATCTGAAAATGCTTTTGAAGCAATGGACACAAAAACAGCTATAAATCCAAAACCTAATATGATAGACTAAAATTTAAACTATATATTGTGTAGATTTACAGGTCCTACTTGCCCAGCAAAAAGGGTTCGAATAGCTCTTGCACTTTTTTCGAAAGTCACAAACAACTGTTCATGGGCTGAAAAGGCTTTTGGAGCAATAAAACAGTAAAAACTGTAAAACTCAAAAATGCTATAAGATAAGTTCAAACTTTAAAATACCTGTTTTGCAGATGTACAAGCCCCTCTTGCACAGAAAGTATGGGTTAGATATCTCTTGTAGTTTCTTCAGAACACACAAATTATCTGAAAATGCTTTTGAAGCAATAGACACAAAATCAGCTATAAATCCAAAACCTAATATGATAGACTCAAACTTTAAAATATATATTGTGTAGATTTACAGGTCCTACTTGCCCAGCAAAAAGGGTTCGAATAGCTCTTGCACTTTTTTCGAAACTCACAAACAACTGTTCATGGGCTGAAAAGGCTTTTGGAGCAATAAAACAGTCAAAACTGTAAAACTCAAAAATGCTATAAGATAAGTTCAAACTTTAAAAGACATGTTGTGCAGATGTACAAGCCCCTCTTGCACAGAAAGTATGGGTTAGATATCTCTTGTAGTTTCTTCAGAACACACAAATTATCTGAAAATGCTTTTGAAGCAATAGACACAAAAACAGCTATAAATCCAAAACCTAATATGATAGACTCAAACTTTAAACTATATATTGTGTAGATTTACAGGTCCTACTTGCCCAGCAAAAAGGGTTCGAATAGCTCTTGCACTTTTTTCAAAACTCACAAACAACTGTTCATGGGCTGAAAAGGCTTTTGGAGCAATAAAACAGTCAAAACTGCTATAACTCAAAAATGCAATAAGATAGGTTCAAACTTTAAAAGACATGTTGTGCAGATGTACAAGCCCCTCTTGCACAGAAAGTATGGCTTAGATCTCTTGTAGTTTCTTCAGAACACACAAATTATCTGAAAATACTTTTGAAGCAATAGACACAAAAACAGCTATAAATCCAAAACCTAATACGATAGACTCAAACTTTATACTATATATTGTGTAGATTTACAGGTCCTACTTGCCCAGCAAAAAGGGTTCGAATAGCTCTTGCACTTTTTTCGAAACTCACAAACAACTGTTCATGGGCTGAAAAAGCTTTTGAAGCAATAAAACAGTAAAAACTGTAAAACTCAAAAATGCTATAAGATAAGTTCAAACTTTAAAAGACATGTTGTGCAGATGTACAAGCCCCTCTTGCACAGAAAGTATGGGTTAGATATCTCTTGTAGTTTCTTCAGAACACACAAATTATCTGAAAATGCTTTTGAAGCAATAGACACAAAAACAGCTATAAATCCAAAACCTAATATGATAGACTCAAACTTTAAACTATATATTGTGTAGATTTACAGGTCCTACTTGCCCAGCAAAAAGGGTTCGAATAGCTCTTGCACTTTTTTCGAAAGTCACAAACAACTGTTCATGGGCTGAAAAGGCTTTTGGAGCAATAAAACCGTAAAAACTGCTATAACTCAAAAATGCAATAAGATAGGTTCAAACTTTAAAATATATGTTGTTCAGATGTACAAGCCCCTCTTGCACAGAAAGTATGGGTTAGATATCTCTTGTAGTTTCTTCAGAACACACAAATTATCTGAAAATGCTTTTGAAGCAATAGACACAAAAACAGCTATAAATCCAAAACCTAATATGATAGACTCAAACTTTAAACTATATATTGTGTAGATTTACAGGTCCTACTTGCCCAGCAAAAAGGGTTCGAATAGCTCTTGCACTTTTTTCAAAACTCACAAACAACTGTTCATGGGCTGAAAAGGCTTTTGGAGCAATAAAACAGTCAAAACTGCTATAACTCAAAAATGCAATAAGATAGGTTCAAACTTTAAAAGACATGTTGTGCAGATGTACAAGCCCCTCATGCACAGAAAGTATGGCTTAGATATCTCTTGTAGTTTCTTCAGAACACACAAATTATCTGAAAATGCTTTTGAAGCAATAGACACAAAAACAGCTATAAATCCAAAACCTAATACGATAGACTCAAACTTTATACTATATATTGTGTAGATTTACAGGTCCTACTTTCCCAGCAAAAAGGGTTCGAATAGCTCTTGCACTTTTTTCAAAACTCACAAACAACTGTTGATGGGCTGAAAAGGCTTTTGGAGCAATAAAACAGTCAAAACTGCTATAACTCAAAAATGCAATAAGATAGGTTCAAACTTTAAAAGACATGTTGTGCAGATGTACAAGCCCCTCTTGCACAGAAAGTATGGGTTAGATATCTCTTGTAGTTTCTTCAGAACACACAAATTATCTGAAAATGCTTTTGAAGCAATAGACACAAAAACAGCTATAAATCCAAAACCTAATATGATAGACTCAAACTTTAAACTATATATTGTGTAGATTTACAGGTCCTACTTGCCCAGCAAAAAGGGTTTGAATAGCTCTTGCACTTTTTTCGAAACTCACAAACAACTGTTCATGGGCTGAAAAGGCTTTTGGAGCAATAAAACAGTAAAAACTGCTATAACTCAAAAATGCAATAAGATAGGTTCAAACTTTAAAAGATATGTTGTTCAGATGTACAAGCCCCTCTTGCACAGAAAATATGGGTTAGATATCTCTTGTAGTTTCTTCAGAACACACACATTATCTGAAAATGCTTTTGAAGCAATAGACACAAAAACAGCTATAAATCCAAAACCTAATATGATAGACTCAAACTTTAAACTATATATTGTGTAGATTTACAGGTCCTACTTGCCCAGCAAAAAGGGTTCGAATAGCTCTTGCACTTTTTTCGAAAGTCACAAACAACTGTTCATGGGCTGAAAAGGCTTTTGGAGCAATAAAACAGTAAAAACTGTAAAACTCAAAAATGCTATAAGATAAGTTCAAACTTTAAAATACCTGTTGTGCAGATGTACAAGCCCCTCTTGCACAGAAAGTATGGGTTAGATATCTCTTGTAGTTTCTTCAGAACACACAAATTATCTGAAAATGCTTTTGAAGCAATAGACACAAAAACAGCTATAAATCAAAAACCTAATATGATAGACTCAAACTTTAAACTATATATTGTGTAGATTTACAGGTCATACTTGCCCAGCAAAAAGGGTTCGAATAGCTCTTGCACTTTTTTCGAAACTCACAAACAACTGTTCATGGGCTGAAAAGGCTTTTGGAGCAATAAAACAGTCAAAACTGTAAAACTCAAAAATGCTATAAGATAAGTTCAAACTTTAAAAGACATGTTGTGCAGATGTACAAGCCCCTCTTGCACAGAAAGTATGGGTTAGATATCTCTTGTAGTTTCTTCAGAACACACAAATTATCTGAAAATGCTTTTGAAGCAATGGACACAAAAACAGCTATAAATCCAAAACCTAATATGATAGACTCAAACTTTAAACTATATATTGTGTAGATTTACAGGTCCTACTTGCCCAGCAAAAAGGGTTCGAATAGCTCTTGCACTTTTTTCAAAACTCACAAACAACTGTTCATGGGCTGAAAAGGCTTTTGTAGCAATAAAACAGTCAAAACTGCTATAACTCAAAAATGCAATAAGATAGGTTCAAACTTTAAAAGACATGTTGTGCAGATGTACAAGCCCCTCTTGCACAGAAAGTATGGCTTAGATATCTCTTGTAGTTTCTTCAGAACACACAAATTATCTGAAAATGCTTTTGAAGCAATAGACACAAAAACAGCTATAAATCCAAAACCTAATACGATAGACTCAAACTTTATACTATATATTGTGTAGATTTACAGGTCCTACTTTCCCAGCAAAAAGGGTTCGAATAGCTCTTGCAGTTTTTTCGAAAGTCACAAACAACTGTTCATGGGCTGAAAAGGCTTTTGGAGCAATAAAACAGTCAAAACTGCTATAACTCAAAAATGCAATAAGATAGGTTCAAACTTTAAAAGACATGTTGTGCAGATGTACAAGCCCCTCTTGCACAGAAAGTATGGGTTAGATATCTCTTGTAGTTTCTTCAGAACACACAAATTATCTGAAAATGCTTTTGAAGCAATAGACACAAAAACAGCTATAAATCCAAAACCTAATATGATAGACTCAAACTTTATACTATATATTGTGTAGATTTACAGGTCCTACTTGCCCAGCAAAAAGGGTTTGAATAGCTCTTGCACTTTTTTCGAAACTCACAAACAACTGTTCATGGGCTGAAAAGGCTTTTGGAGCAATAAAACAGTCAAAACTGCTATAACTCAAAAATGCAATAAGATAGGTTCAAACTTTAAAAGACATGTTGTTCAGATGTACAAGCCCCTCTTGCACAGAAAATATGGGTTAGATATCTCTTGTAGTTTCTTCAGAACACACACATTATCTGAAAATGCTTTTGAAGCAATGGACACAAAAACAGCTATAAATCCAAAACCTAATATGATAGACTAAAATTTAAACTATATATTGTGTAGATTTACAGGTCCTACTTGCCCAGCAAAAAGGGTTCGAATAGCTCTTGCACTTTTTTCGAAAGTCACAAACAACTGTTCATGGGCTGAAAAGGCTTTTGGAGCAATAAAACAGTAAAAACTGTAAAACTCAAAAATGCTATAAGATAAGTTCAAACTTTAAAATACCTGTTTTGCAGATGTACATGCCCCTCTTGCACAGAAAGTATGGGTTAGATATCTCTTGTAGTTTCTTCAGAACACACAAATTATCTGAAAATGCTTTTGAAGCAATAGACACAAAATCAGCTATAAATCCAAAACCTAATATGATAGACTCAAACTTTAAAATATATATTGTGTAGATTTACAGGTCCTACTTGCCCAGCAAAAAGGGTTCGAATAGCTCTTGCAGTTTTTTCGAAAGTCACAAACAACTGTTCATGGGCTGAAAAGGCTTTTGGAGCAATAAAACAGTCAAAACTGCTATAACTCAAAAATGCAATAAGATAGGTTCAAACTTTAAAAGACATGTTGTGCAGATGTACAAGCCCCTCTTGCACAGAAAGTATGGGTTAGATATCTCTTGTAGTTTCTTCAGAACACACAAATTATCTGAAAATGCTTTTGAAGCAATAGACACAAAAACAGCTATAAATCCAAAACCTAATATGATAGACTCAAACTTTAAACTATATATTGTGTAGATTTACAGGTCCTACTTGCCCAGCAAAAAGGGTTTGAATAGCTCTTGAACTTTTTTCATAACTCACAAACAACTGTTCATGGGCTGAAAAGGCTTTTGGAGCAATAAAACAGTAAAAACTGCTATAACTCAAAAATGCAATAAGATAGGTTCAAACTTTAAAAGACATGTTGTTCAGATGTACAAGCCCCTCTTGCACAGAAAATATGGGTTAGATATCTCTTGTAGTTTCTTCAGAACACACACATTATCTGAAAATGCTTTTGAAGCAATGGACACAAAAACAGCTATAAATCCAAAACCTAATATGATAGACTAAAGTTTAAACTATATATTGTGTAGATTTACAGGTCCTACTTTCCCAGCAAAAAGGGTTCGAATAGCTCTTGCACTTTTTTCATAACTCACAAACAACTGTTGATGGGCTGAAAAGGCTTTTGGAGCAATAAAACAGTAAAAACTGTAAAACTCAAAAATGCTATAAGATAAGTTCAAACTTTAAAAGACATGTTGTGCAGATGTACAAGCCCCTCTTGCACAGAAAGTATGGGTTAGATATCTCTTGTAGTTTCTTCAGAACACACAAATTATCTGAAAATGCTTTTGAAGCAATAGACACAAAAACAGCTATAAATCCAAAACCTAATATGATAGACTCAAACTTTAAACTATATATTGTGTAGATTTACAGGTCCTACTTGCCCAGCAAAAAGGTTTCGAATAGCTCTTGCACTTTTTTCATAACTCAAAAACAACTGTTCATGGGCTGAAAAGGCTTTTGGAGCAATAAAACAGTAAAAACTGCTATAACTCAAAAATGCAATAAGATAGGTTCAAACTTTAAAAGATATGTTGTTCAGATGTACAAGCCCCTCTTGCACAGAAAATATGGGTTAGATATCTCTTGTAGTTTCTTCAGAACACACACATTATCTGAAAATGCTTTTGAAGCAATGGACACAAAAACAGCTATAAATCCAAAACCTAATATGATAGACTAAAATTTAAACTATATATTGTGTAGATTTACAGGTCCTACTTGCCCAGCAAAAAGGGTTCGAATAGCTCTTGCACTTTTTTCGAAACTCACAAACAACTGTTCATGGGCTGAAAAAGCTTTTGGAGCAATAAAACAGTAAAAACTGTAAAACTCAAAAATGCAATAAGATAGGTTCAAACTTTAAAAGAAATCTTGTGCAGATGTACAAGCCCCTCTTGCACAGAAAGTATGGGTTAGATATCTCTTGTAGTTTCTTCAAAACACACAAATTATCTGAAAATGCTTTTGAAGCAATGGACACAAAAACAGCTATAAATCCAAAACCTAATATGATAGACTCAAACTTTAAACTAAATATTGTGTAGATTTAAAGGTCCTACTTGCCCAGCAAAAAGGGTTTGAATAGCTCTTGCACTTTTTTCGAAACTCACAAACAACTGTTCATGGGCTGAAAAGGCTTTTGGAGCAATAAAACAGTAAAAACTGCTATAACTCAAAAATGCAATAAGATAGGTTCAAACTTTAAAAGATATGTTGTTCAGATTTACAAGCCCCTCTTGCACAGAAAATATGGGTTAGATATCTCTTGTAGTTTCTTCAGAACACACACATTATCTGAAAATGCTTTTGAAGCAATGGACACAAAAACAGCTATAAATCCAAAACCTAATATGATAGACTAAAATTTAAACTATATATTGTGTAGATTTACAGGTCCTACTTGCCCAGCAAAAAGGGTTCGAATAGCTCTTGCACTTTTTTCGAAACTCACAAACAACTATTCATGGGCTGAAAAGGCTTTTGGAGCAATAAAACAGTAAAAACTGTAAAACTCAAAAATGCTATAAGATAAGTTCAAACTTTAAAAGACATGTTGTGCAGATGTACAAGCCCCTCTTGCACAGAAAGTATGGGTTAGATATCTCTTGTAGTTTCTTCAGAACACACAAATTATCTGAAAATGCTTTTGAAGCAATAGACACAAAAACAGCTATAAATCCAAAACCTAATATGATAGACTCAAACTTTAAACTATATATTGTGTAGATTTACAGGTCCTACTTGCCCAGCAAAAAGGGTTCGAATAGCTCTTGCACTTTTTTCGAAAGTCACAAACAACTGTTCATGGGCTGAAAAGGCTTTTGGAGCAATAAAACAGTAAAAACTGCTATAACTCAAAAATGCAATAAGATAGGTTCAAACTTTAAAAGATATGTTGTTCAGATGTACAAGCCCCTCTTGCACAGAAAGTATGGGTAAGATATCTCTTGTAGTTTCTTCAGAACACACAAATTATCTGAAAATGCTTTTGAAGCAATAGACACAAAAACAGCTATAAATCCAAAACCTAATATGATAGACTCAAACTTTAAACTATATATTGTGTAGATTTACAGGTCCTACTTGCCCAGCAAAAAGGGTTCGAATAGCTCTTGCACTTTTTTCGAAACTCACAAACAACTGTTCATGGGCTGAAAAGGCTTTTGGAGCAATAAAACAGTCAAAACTGCTATAACTCAAAAATGCAATAAGATAGGTTCAAACTTTAAAAGACATGTTGTGCAGATGTACAAGCCCCTCTTGCACAGAAAGTATGGGTTAGATATCTCTTGTAGTTTCTTCAGAACACACAAATTATCTGAAAATGCTTTTGAAGCAATAGACACAAAAACAGCTATAAATCCAAAACCTAATACGATAGACTCAAACTTTATACTATATATTGTGTAGATTTACAGGTCCTACTTTCCCAGCAAAAAGGGTTTGAATAGCTCTTGCACTTTTTTCGAAACTCACAAACAACTGTTCATGGGCTGAAAAGGCTTTTGGAGCAATAAAACAGTAAAAACTGCTATAACTCAAAAATGCAATAAGATAGGTTCAAACTTTAAAAGATATGTTGTTCAGATGTACAAGCCCCTCTTGCACAGAAAATATGGGTTAGATATCTCTTGTAGTTTCTTCAGAACACACACATTATCTGAAAATGCTTTTGAAGCAATGGATACAAAAACAGCTATAAATCCAAAACCTAATATGATAGACTAAAATTTAAACTATATATTGTGTAGATTTACAGGTCCTACTTGCCCAGCAAAAAGGGTTCGAATAGCTCTTGCACTTTTTTCGAAACTCACAAACAACTGTTCATGGGCTGAAAAAGCTTTTGAAGCAATAAAACAGTAAAAACTGTAAAACTCAAAAATGCTATAAGATAAGTTCAAACTTTAAAAGACATGTTGTGCAGATGTACAAGCCCCTCTTGCACAGAAAGTATGGGTTAGATATCTCTTGTAGTTTCTTCAGAACACACAAATTATCTGAAAATGCTTTTGAAGCAATAGACACAAAAACAGCTATAAATCCAAAACCTAATATGATAGACTCAAACTTTAAACTATATATTGTGTAGATTTACAGGTCCTACTTGCCCAGCAAAAAGGGTTCGAATAGCTCTTGCACTTTTTTCAAAACTCACAAACAACTGTTCATGGGCTGAAAAGGCTTTTGGAGCAATAAAACAGTCAAAACTGCTATAACTCAAAAATGCAATAAGATAGGTTCAAACTTTAAAAGACATGTTGTGCAGATGTACAAGCCCCTCTTGCACAGAAAGTATGGCTTAGATATCTCTTGTAGTTTCTTCAGAACACACAAATTATCTGAAAATGCTTTTGAAGCAATAGACACAAAAACAGCTATAAATCCAAAACCTAATATGATAGACTCAAACTTTAAACTATATATTGTGTAGATTTACAGGTCCTACTTGCCCAGCAAAAAGGGTTTGAATAGCTCTTGCACTTTTTTCGAAACTCACAAACAACTGTTCATGGGCTGAAAAGGCTTTTGGAGCAATAAAACAGTAAAAACTGCTATAACTCAAAAATGCAATAAGATAGGTTCAAACTTTAAAAGATATGTTGTTCAGATGTACAAGCCCCTCTTGCACAGAAAATATGGGTTAGATATCTCTTGTAGTTTCTTCAGAACACACACATTATCTGAAAATGCTTTTGAAGCAATAGACACAAAAACAGCTATAAATCCAAAACCTAATATGATAGACTAAAATTTAAACTATATATTGTGTAGATTTACAGGTCCTACTTGCCCAGCAAAAAGGGTTCGAATAGCTCTTGCACTTTTTTCGAAAGTCACAAACAACTGTTCATGGGCTGAAAAGGCTTTTGGAGCAATAAAACAGTAAAAACTGTAAAACTCAAAAATGCTATAAGATAAGTTCAAACTTTAAAATACCTGTTGTGCAGATGTACAAGCCCCTCTTGCACAGAAAGTATGGGTTAGATATCTCTTGTAGTTTCTTCAGAACACACAAATTATCTGAAAATGCTTTTGAAGCAATAGACACAAAAACAGCTATAAATCCAAAACCTAATATGATAGACTCAAACTTTAAACTATATATTGTGTAGATTTACAGGTCCTACTTGCCCAGCAAAAAGGGTTCGAATAGCTCTTGCAGTTTTTTCGAAAGTCACAAACAACTGTTCATGGGCTGAAAAGGCTTTTGGAGCAATAAAACAGTCAAAACTGTAAAACTCAAAAATGCTATAAGATAAGTTCAAACTTTAAAAGACATGTTGTGCAGATGTACAAGCCCCTCTTGCACAGAAAGTATGGGTTAGATATCTCTTGTAGTTTCTTCAGAACACACACATTATCTGAAAATGCTTTTGAAGCAATGGACACAAAAACAGCTATAAATCCAAAACCTAATATGATAGACTAAAATTTAAACTATATATTGTGTAGATTTACAGGTCCTACTTGCCCAGCAAAAAGGGTTCGAATAGCTCTTGCACTTTTTTCGAAACTCACAAACAACTGTTCATGGGCTGAAAAAGCTTTTGGAGCAATAAAACAGTAAAAACTGTAAAACTCAAAAATGCAATAAGATAGGTTCAAACTTTAAAAGAAATCTTGTGCAGATGTACAAGCCCCTCTTGCACAGAAAGTATGGGTTAGATATCTCTTGTAGTTTCTTCAAAACACACAAATTATCTGAAAATGCTTTTGAAGCAATGGACACAAAAACAGCTATAAATCCAAAACCTAATATGATAGACTCAAACTTTAAACTAAATATTGTGTAGATTTAAAGGTCCTACTTGCCCAGCAAAAAGGGTTTGAATAGCTCTTGCACTTTTTTCGAAACTCACAAACAACTGTTCATGGGCTGAAAAGGCTTTTGGAGCAATAAAACAGTAAAAACTGCTATAACTCAAAAATGCAATAAGATAGGTTCAAACTTTAAAAGATATGTTGTTCAGATTTACAAGCCCCTCTTGCACAGAAAATATGGGTTAGATATCTCTTGTAGTTTCTTCAGAACACACACATTATCTGAAAATGCTTTTGAAGCAATGGACACAAAAACAGCTATAAATCCAAAACCTAATATGATAGACTAAAATTTAAACTATATATTGTGTAGATTTACAGGTCCTACTTGCCCAGCAAAAAGGGTTCGAATAGCTCTTGCACTTTTTTCGAAACTCACAAACAACTATTCATCGGCTGAAAAGGCTTTTGGAGCAATAAAACAGTAAAAACTGTAAAACTCAAAAATGCTATAAGATAAGTTCAAACTTTAAAAGACATGTTGTGCAGATGTACAAGCCCCTCTTGCACAGAAAGTATGGGTTAGATATCTCTTGTAGTTTCTTCAGAACACACAAATTATCTGAAAATGCTTTTGAAGCAATAGACACAAAAACAGCTATAAATCCAAAACCTAATATGATAGACTCAAACTTTAAACTATATATTGTGTAGATTTACAGGTCCTACTTGCCCAGCAAAAAGGGTTCGAATAGCTCTTGCAGTTTTTTCGAAAGTCACAAACAACTGTTCATGGGCTGAAAAGGCTTTTGGAGCAATAAAACAGTCAAAACTGCTATAACTCAAAAATGCAATAAGATAGGTTCAAACTTTAAAAGACATGTTGTGCAGATGTACAAGCCCCTCTTGCACAGAAAGTATGGGTTAGATATCTCTTGTAGTTTCTTCAGAACACACAAATTATCTGAAAATGCTTTTGAAGCAATAGACACAAAAACAGCTATAAATCCAAAACCTAATATGATAGACTCAAACTTTAAACTATATATTGTGTAGATTTACAGGTCCTACTTGCCCAGCAAAAAGGGTTTGAATAGCTCTTGAACTTTTTTCATAACTCACAAACAACTGTTCATGGGCTGAAAAGGCTTTTGGAGCAATAAAACAGTAAAAACTGCTATAACTCAAAAATGCAATAAGATAGGTTCAAACTTTAAAAGACATGTTGTTCAGATGTACAAGCCCCTCTTGCACAGAAAATATGGGTTAGATATCTCTTGTAGTTTCTTCAGAACACACACATTATCTGAAAATGCTTTTGAAGCAATGGACACAAAAACAGCTATAAATCCAAAACCTAATATGATAGACTAAAGTTTAAACTATATATTGTGTAGATTTACAGGTCCTACTTTCCCAGCAAAAAGGGTTCGAATAGCTCTTGCACTTTTTTCATAACTCACAAACAACTGTTGATGGGCTGAAAAGGCTTTTGGAGCAATAAAACAGTAAAAACTGTAAAACTCAAAAATGCTATAAGATAAGTTCAAACTTTAAAAGACATGTTGTGCAGATGTACAAGCCCCTCTTGCACAGAAAGTATGGGTTAGATATCTCTTGTAGTTTCTTCAGAACACACAAATTATCTGAAAATGCTTTTGAAGCAATAGACACAAAAACAGCTATAAATCCAAAACCTAATATGATAGACTCAAACTTTAAACTATATATTGTGTAGATTTACAGGTCCTACTTGCCCAGCAAAAAGGTTTCGAATAGCTCTTGCACTTTTTTCATAACTCAAAAACAACTGTTCATGGGCTGAAAAGGCTTTTGGAGCAATAAAACAGTAAAAACTGCTATAACTCAAAAATGCAATAAGATAGGTTCAAACTTTAAAAGATATGTTGTTCAGATGTACAAGCCCCTCTTGCACAGAAAATATGGGTTAGATATCTCTTGTAGTTTCTTCAGAACACACACATTATCTGAAAATGCTTTTGAAGCAATGGACACAAAAACAGCTATAAATCCAAAACCTAATATGATAGACTAAAATTTAAACTATATATTGTGTAGATTTACAGGTCCTACTTGCCCAGCAAAAAGGGTTCGAATAGCTCTTGCACTTTTTTCGAAACTCACAAACAACTGTTCATGGGCTGAAAAAGCTTTTGGAGCAATAAAACAGTAAAAACTGTAAAACTCAAAAATGCAATAAGATAGGTTCAAACTTTAAAAGAAATCTTGTGCAGATGTACAAGCCCCTCTTGCACAGAAAGTATGGGTTAGATATCTCTTGTAGTTTCTTCAAAACACACAAATTATCTGAAAATGCTTTTGAAGCAATGGACACAAAAACAGCTATAAATCCAAAACCTAATATGATAGACTCAAACTTTAAACTAAATATTGTGTAGATTTAAAGGTCCTACTTGCCCAGCAAAAAGGGTTTGAATAGCTCTTGCACTTTTTTCGAAACTCACAAACAACTGTTCATGGGCTGAAAAGGCTTTTGGAGCAATAAAACAGTAAAAACTGCTATAACTCAAAAATGCAATAAGATAGGTTCAAACTTTAAAAGATATGTTGTTCAGATTTACAAGCCCCTCTTGCACAGAAAATATGGGTTAGATATCTCTTGTAGTTTCTTCAGAACACACACATTATCTGAAAATGCTTTTGAAGCAATGGACACAAAAACAGCTATAAATCCAAAACCTAATATGATAGACTAAAATTTAAACTATATATTGTGTAGATTTACAGGTCCTACTTGCCCAGCAAAAAGGGTTCGAATAGCTCTTGCACTTTTTTCGAAACTCACAAACAACTATTCATGGGCTGAAAAGGCTTTTGGAGCAATAAAACAGTAAAAACTGTAAAACTCAAAAATGCTATAAGATAAGTTCAAACTTTAAAAGACATGTTGTGCAGATGTACAAGCCCCTCTTGCACAGAAAGTATGGGTTAGATATCTCTTGTAGTTTCTTCAGAACACACAAATTATCTGAAAATGCTTTTGAAGCAATAGACACAAAAACAGCTATAAATCCAAAACCTAATATGATAGACTCAAACTTTAAACTATATATTGTGTAGATTTACAGGTCCTACTTGCCCAGCAAAAAGGGTTCGAATAGCTCTTGCACTTTTTTCGAAAGTCACAAACAACTGTTCATGGGCTGAAAAGGCTTTTGGAGCAATAAAACAGTAAAAACTGCTATAACTCAAAAATGCAATAAGATAGGTTCAAACTTTAAAAGATATGTTGTTCAGATGTACAAGCCCCTCTTGCACAGAAAGTATGGGTAAGATATCTCTTGTAGTTTCTTCAGAACACACAAATTATCTGAAAATGCTTTTGAAGCAATAGACACAAAAACAGCTATAAATCCAAAACCTAATATGATAGACTCAAACTTTAAACTATATATTGTGTAGATTTACAGGTCCTACTTGCCCAGCAAAAAGGGTTCGAATAGCTCTTGCACTTTTTTCGAAACTCACAAACAACTGTTCATGGGCTGAAAAGGCTTTTGGAGCAATAAAACAGTCAAAACTGCTATAACTCAAAAATGCAATAAGATAGGTTCAAACTTTAAAAGACATGTTGTGCAGATGTACAAGCCCCTCTTGCACAGAAAGTATGGGTTAGATATCTCTTGTAGTTTCTTCAGAACACACAAATTATCTGAAAATGCTTTTGAAGCAATAGACACAAAAACAGCTATAAATCCAAAACCTAATACGATAGACTCAAACTTTATACTATATATTGTGTAGATTTACAGGTCCTACTTTCCCAGCAAAAAGGGTTTGAATAGCTCTTGCACTTTTTTCGAAACTCACAAACAACTGTTCATGGGCTGAAAAGGCTTTTGGAGCAATAAAACAGTAAAAACTGCTATAACTCAAAAATGCAATAAGATAGGTTCAAACTTTAAAAGATATGTTGTTCAGATGTACAAGCCCCTCTTGCACAGAAAATATGGGTTAGATATCTCTTGTAGTTTCTTCAGAACACACACATTATCTGAAAATGCTTTTGAAGCAATGGATACAAAAACAGCTATAAATCCAAAACCTAATATGATAGACTAAAATTTAAACTATATATTGTGTAGATTTACAGGTCCTACTTGCCCAGCAAAAAGGGTTCGAATAGCTCTTGCACTTTTTTCGAAACTCACAAACAACTGTTCATGGGCTGAAAAAGCTTTTGAAGCAATAAAACAGTAAAAACTGTAAAACTCAAAAATGCTATAAGATAAGTTCAAACTTTAAAAGACATGTTGTGCAGATGTACAAGCCCCTCTTGCACAGAAAGTATGGGTTAGATATCTCTTGTAGTTTCTTCAGAACACACAAATTATCTGAAAATGCTTTTGAAGCAATAGACACAAAAACAGCTATAAATCCAAAACCTAATATGATAGACTCAAACTTTAAACTATATATTGTGTAGATTTACAGGTCCTACTTGCCCAGCAAAAAGGGTTCGAATAGCTCTTGCACTTTTTTCAAAACTCACAAACAACTGTTCATGGGCTGAAAAGGCTTTTGGAGCAATAAAACAGTCAAAACTGCTATAACTCAAAAATGCAATAAGATAGGTTCAAACTTTAAAAGACATGTTGTGCAGATGTACAAGCCCCTCTTGCACAGAAAGTATGGCTTAGATATCTCTTGTAGTTTCTTCAGAACACACAAATTATCTGAAAATGCTTTTGAAGCAATAGACACAAAAACAGCTATAAATCCAAAACCTAATATGATAGACTCAAACTTTAAACTATATATTGTGTAGATTTACAGGTCCTACTTGCCCAGCAAAAAGGGTTTGAATAGCTCTTGCACTTTTTTCGAAACTCACAAACAACTGTTCATGGGCTGAAAAGGCTTTTGGAGCAATAAAACAGTAAAAACTGCTATAACTCAAAAATGCAATAAGATAGGTTCAAACTTTAAAAGATATGTTGTTCAGATGTACAAGCCCCTCTTGCACAGAAAATATGGGTTAGATATCTCTTGTAGTTTCTTCAGAACACACACATTATCTGAAAATGCTTTTGAAGCAATAGACACAAAAACAGCTATAAATCCAAAACCTAATATGATAGACTAAAATTTAAACTATATATTGTGTAGATTTACAGGTCCTACTTGCCCAGCAAAAAGGGTTCGAATAGCTCTTGCACTTTTTTCGAAAGTCACAAACAACTGTTCATGGGCTGAAAAGGCTTTTGGAGCAATAAAACAGTAAAAACTGTAAAACTCAAAAATGCTATAAGATAAGTTCAAACTTTAAAATACCTGTTGTGCAGATGTACAAGCCCCTCTTGCACAGAAAGTATGGGTTAGATATCTCTTGTAGTTTCTTCAGAACACACAAATTATCTGAAAATGCTTTTGAAGCAATAGACACAAAAACAGCTATAAATCCAAAACCTAATATGATAGACTCAAACTTTAAACTATATATTGTGTAGATTTACAGGTCCTACTTGCCCAGCAAAAAGGGTTCGAATAGCTCTTGCAGTTTTTTCGAAAGTCACAAACAACTGTTCATGGGCTGAAAAGGCTTTTGGAGCAATAAAACAGTCAAAACTGTAAAACTCAAAAATGCTATAAGATAAGTTCAAACTTTAAAAGACATGTTGTGCAGATGTACAAGCCCCTCTTGCACAGAAAGTATGGGTTAGATATCTCTTGTAGTTTCTTCAGAACACACACATTATCTGAAAATGCTTTTGAAGCAATGGACACAAAAACAGCTATAAATCCAAAACCTAATATGATAGACTAAAATTTAAACTATATATTGTGTAGATTTACAGGTCCTACTTGCCCAGCAAAAAGGGTTCGAATAGCTCTTGCACTTTTTTCGAAACTCACAAACAACTGTTCATGGGCTGAAAAAGCTTTTGGAGCAATAAAACAGTAAAAACTGTAAAACTCAAAAATGCAATAAGATAGGTTCAAACTTTAAAAGAAATCTTGTGCAGATGTACAAGCCCCTCTTGCACAGAAAGTATGGGTTAGATATCTCTTGTAGTTTCTTCAAAACACACAAATTATCTGAAAATGCTTTTGAAGCAATGGACACAAAAACAGCTATAAATCCAAAACCTAATATGATAGACTCAAACTTTAAACTAAATATTGTGTAGATTTAAAGGTCCTACTTGCCCAGCAAAAAGGGTTTGAATAGCTCTTGCACTTTTTTCGAAACTCACAAACAACTGTTCATGGGCTGAAAAGGCTTTTGGAGCAATAAAACAGTAAAAACTGCTATAACTCAAAAATGCAATAAGATAGGTTCAAACTTTAAAAGATATGTTGTTCAGATTTACAAGCCCCTCTTGCACAGAAAATATGGGTTAGATATCTCTTGTAGTTTCTTCAGAACACACACATTATCTGAAAATGCTTTTGAAGCAATGGACACAAAAACAGCTATAAATCCAAAACCTAATATGATAGACTAAAATTTAAACTATATATTGTGTAGATTTACAGGTCCTACTTGCCCAGCAAAAAGGGTTCGAATAGCTCTTGCACTTTTTTCGAAACTCACAAACAACTATTCATCGGCTGAAAAGGCTTTTGGAGCAATAAAACAGTAAAAACTGTAAAACTCAAAAATGCTATAAGATAAGTTCAAACTTTAAAAGACATGTTGTGCAGATGTACAAGCCCCTCTTGCACAGAAAGTATGGGTTAGATATCTCTTGTAGTTTCTTCAGAACACACAAATTATCTGAAAATGCTTTTGAAGCAATAGACACAAAAACAGCTATAAATCCAAAACCTAATATGATAGACTCAAACTTTAAACTATATATTGTGTAGATTTACAGGTCCTACTTGCCCAGCAAAAAGGGTTCGAATAGCTCTTGCACTTTTTTCGAAAGTCACAAACAACTGTTCATGGGCTGAAAAGGCTTTTGGAGCAATAAAACAGTAAAAACTGCTATAACTCAAAAATGCAATAAGATAGGTTCAAACTTTAAAAGATATGTTGTTCAGATGTACAAGCCCCTCTTGCACAGAAAGTATGGGTAAGATATCTCTTGTAGTTTCTTCAGAACACACAAATTATCTGAAAATGCTTTTGAAGCAATAGACACAAAAACAGCTATAAATCCAAAACCTAATATGATAGACTCAAACTTTAAACTATATATTGTGTAGATTTACAGGTCCTACTTGCCCAGCAAAAAGGGTTCGAATAGCTCTTGCACTTTTTTCGAAACTCACAAACAACTGTTCATGGGCTGAAAAGGCTTTTGGAGCAATAAAACAGTCAAAACTGCTATAACTCAAAAATGCAATAAGATAGGTTCAAACTTTAAAAGACATGTTGTGCAGATGTACAAGCCCCTCTTGCACAGAAAGTATGGGTTAGATATCTCTTGTAGTTTCTTCAGAACACACAAATTATCTGAAAATGCTTTTGAAGCAATAGACACAAAAACAGCTATAAATCCAAAACCTAATACGATAGACTCAAACTTTATACTATATATTTTGTAGATTTACAGGTCCTACTTTCCCAGCAAAAAGGGTTTGAATAGCTCTTGCACTTTTTTCGAAACTCACAAACAACTGTTCATGGGCTGAAAAGGCTTTTGGAGCAATAAAACAGTAAAAACTGCTATAACTCAAAAATGCAATAAGATAGGTTCAAACTTTAAAAGATATGTTGTTCAGATGTACAAGCCCCTCTTGCACAGAAAATATGGGTTAGATATCTCTTGTAGTTTCTTCAGAACACACACATTATCTGAAAATGCTTTTGAAGCAATGGACACAAAAACAGCTATAAATCCAAAACCTAATATGATAGACTAAAATTTAAACTATATATTGTGTAGATTTACAGGTCCTACTTGCCCAGCAAAAAGGGTTCGAATAGCTCTTGCACTTTTTTCGAAACTCACAAACAACTGTTCATGGGCTGAAAAAGCTTTTGAAGCAATAAAACAGTAAAAACTGTAAAACTCAAAAATGCTATAAGATAAGTTCAAACTTTAAAAGACATGTTGTGCAGATGTACAAGCCCCTCTTGCACAGAAAGTATGGGTTAGATATCTCTTGTAGTTTCTTCAGAACACACAAATTATCTGAAAATGCTTTTGAAGCAATAGACACAAAAACAGCTATAAATCCAAAACCTAATATGATAGACTCAAACTTTAAACTATATATTGTGTAGATTTACAGGTCCTACTTGCCCAGCAAAAAGGGTTCGAATAGCTCTTGCACTTTTTTCAAAACTCACAAACAACTGTTCATGGGCTGAAAAGGCTTTTGGAGCAATAAAACAGTCAAAACTGCTATAACTCAAAAATGCAATAAGATAGGTTCAAACTTTAAAAGACATGTTGTGCAGATGTACAAGCCCCTCTTGCACAGAAAGTATGGCTTAGATATCTCTTGTAGTTTCTTCAGAACACACAAATTATCTGAAAATGCTTTTGAAGCAATAGACACAAAAACAGCTATAAATCCAAAACCTAATATGATAGACTCAAACTTTAAACTATATATTGTGTAGATTTACAGGTCCTACTTGCCCAGCAAAAAGGGTTTGAATAGCTCTTGCACTTTTTTCGAAACTCACAAACAACTGTTCATGGGCTGAAAAGGCTTTTGGAGCAATAAAACAGTAAAAACTGCTATAACTCAAAAATGCAATAAGATAGGTTCAAACTTTAAAAGATATGTTTTTCAGATGTACAAGCCCCTCTTGCACAGAAAATATGGGTTAGATATCTCTTGTAGTTTCTTCAGAACACACACATTATCTGAAAATGCTTTTGAAGCAATAGACACAAAAACAGCTATAAATCCAAAACCTAATATGATAGACTAAAATTTAAACTATATATTGTGTAGATTTACAGGTCCTACTTGCCCAGCAAAAAGGGTTCGAATAGCTCTTGCACTTTTTTCGAAAGTCACAAACAACTGTTCATGGGCTGAAAAGGCTTTTGGAGCAATAAAACAGTAAAAACTGTAAAACTCAAAAATGCTATAAGATAAGTTCAAACTTTAAAATACCTGTTGTGCAGATGTACAAGCCCCTCTTGCACAGAAAGTATGGGTTAGATATCTCTTGTAGTTTCTTCAGAACACACAAATTATCTGAAAATGCTTTTGAAGCAATAGACACAAAAACAGCTATAAATCCAAAACCTAATATGATAGACTCAAACTTTAAACTATATATTGTGTAGATTTACAGGTCCTACTTGCCCAGCAAAAAGGGTTCGAATAGCTCTTGCACTTTTTTCGAAACTCACAAACAACTGTTCATGGGCTGAAAAGGCTTTTGGAGCAATAAAACAGTCAAAACTGTAAAACTCAAAAATGCTATAAGATAAGTTCAAACTTTAAAAGACATGTTGTGCAGATGTACAAGCCCCTCTTGCACAGAAAGTATGGGTTAGATATCTCTTGTAGTTTCTTCAGAACACACAAATTATCTGAAAATGCTTTTGAAGCAATAGACACAAAAACAGCTATAAATCCAAAACCTAATATGATAGACTCAAACTTTAAACTATATATTGTGTAGATTTACAGGTCCTACTTGCCCAGCAAAAAGGGTTCGAATAGCTCTTGCACTTTTTTCGAAAGTCACAAACAACTGTTCATGGGCTGAAAAGGCTTTTGGAGCAATAAAACAGTAAAAACTGCTATAACTCAAAAATGCAATAAGATAGGTTCAAACTTTAAAATATATGTTGTTCAGATGTACAAGCCCCTCTTGCACAGAAAGTATGGGTTAGATATCTCTTGTAGTTTCTTCAGAACACACAAATTATCTGAAAATGCTTTTGAAGCAATAGACACAAAAACAGCTATAAATCCAAAACCTAATATGATAGACTCAAACTTTAAACTATATATTGTGTAGATTTACAGGTCATACTTGCCCAGCAAAAAGGGTTCGAATAGCTCTTGCACTTTTTTCGAAACTCACAAACAACTGTTCATGGGCTGAAAAGGCTTTTGGAGCAATAAAACAGTCAAAACTGTAAAACTCAAAAATGCTATAAGATAAGTTCAAACTTTAAAAGACATGTTGTGCAGATGTACAAGCCCCTCTTGCACAGAAAGTATGGGTTAGATATCTCTTGTAGTTTCTTCAGAACACACAAATTATCTGAAAATGCTTTTGAAGCAATAGACACAAAAACAGCTATAAATCCAAAACCTAATATGATAGACTCAAACTTTAAACTATATATTGTGTAGATTTACAGGTCCTACTTGCCCAGCAAAAAGGGTTCGAATAGCTCTTGCACTTTTTTCAAAACTCACAAACAACTGTTCATGGGCTGAAAAGGCTTTTGGAACAATAAAACAGTCAAAACTGCTATAACTCAAAAATGCAATAAGATAGGTTCAAACTTTAAAAGACATGTTGTGCAGATGTACAAGCCCCTCTTGCACAGAAAGTATGGGTTAGATATCTCTTGTAGTTTCTTCAGAACACACAAATTATCTGAAAATGCTTTTGAAGCAATAGACACAAAAACAGCTATAAATCCAAAACCTAATACGATAGACTCAAACTTTATACTATATATTGTGTAGATTTACAGGTCCTACTTTCCCAGCAAAAAGGGTTCGAATAGCTCTTGCACTTTTTTCAAAACTCACAAACAACTGTTGATGGGCTGAAAAGGCTTTTGGAGCAATAAAACAGTAAAAACTGCCATAACTCAAAAATGCAATAAGATAGGTTCAAACTTTAAAAGACATGTTGTGCAGATGTACAAGCCCCTCTTGCACAGAAAGTATGGGTTAGATATCTCTTGTAGTTTCTTCAGAACACACAAATTATCTGAAAATGCTTTTGAAGCAATAGACACAAAAACAGCTATAAATCCAAAACCTAATATGATAGACTCAAACTTTAAAATATATATTGTGTAGATTTACAGGTCCTACTTGCCCAGCAAAAAGGGTTCGAATAGCTCTTGCAGTTTTTTCGAAAGTCACAAACAACTGTTCATGGGCTGAAAAGGCTTTTGGAGCAATAAAACAGTCAAAACTGCTATAACTCAAAAATGCAATAAGATAGGTTCAAACTTTAAAAGACATGTTGTGCAGATGTACAAGCCCCTCTTGCACAGAAAGTATGGGTTAGATATCTCTTGTAGTTTCTTCAGAACACACAAATTATCTGAAAATGCTTTTGAAGCAATAGACACAAAAACAGCTATAAATCCAAAACCTAATATGATAGACTCAAACTTTATACTATATATTGTGTAGATTTACAGGTCCTACTTGCCCAGCAAAAAGGGTTTGAATAGCTCTTGCACTTTTTTCGAAACTCACAAACAACTGTTCATGGGCTGAAAAGGCTTTTGGAGCAATAAAACAGTCAAAACTGCTATAACTCAAAAATGCAATAAGATAGGTTCAAACTTTAAAAGACATGTTGTTCAGATGTACAAGCCCCTCTTGCACAGAAAATATGGGTTAGATATCTCTTGTAGTTTCTTCAGAACACACACATTATCTGAAAATGCTTTTGAAGCAATGGACACAAAAACAGCTATAAATCCAAAACCTAATATGATAGACTAAAATTTAAACAATATATTGTGTAGATTTACAGGTCCTACTTGCCCAGCAAAAAGGGTTCGAATAGCTCTTGCACTTTTTTCGAAACTCACAAACAACTGTTCATGGGCTGAAAAAGCTTTTGAAGCAATAAAACAGTAAAAACTGTAAAACTCAAAAATGCTATAAGATAAGTTCAAACTTTAAAAGACATGTTGTGCAGATGTACAAGCCCCTCTTAGACAGAAAGTATGGGTTAGATATCTCTTGTAGTTTCTTCATAACACACAAATTATCTGAAAATGCTTTTGAAGCAATAGACACAAAAACAGCTATAAATCCAAAACCTAATATGATAGACTCAAACTTTAAACTATATATTGTGTAGATTTACAGGTCCTACTTGCCCAGCAAAAAGGGTTCGAATAGCTCTTGCACTTTTTTCAAAACTCACAAACAACTGTTCATGGGCTGAAAAGGCTTTTGGAGCAATAAAACAGTCAAAACTGCTATAACTCAAAAATGCAATAAGATAGGTTCAAACTTTAAAAGACATGTTGTGCAGATGTACAAGCCCCTCTTGCACAGAAAGTATGGCTTAGATATCTCTTGTAGTTTCTTCAGAACACACAAATTATCTGAAAATGCTTTTGAAGCAATAGACACAAAAACAGCTATAAATCCAAAACCTAATATGATAGACTCAAACTTTAAACTATATATTGTGTAGATTTACAGGTCCTACTTGCCCAGCAAAAAGGGTTTGAATAGCTCTTGCACTTTTTTCGAAACTCACAAACAACTGTTCATGGGCTGAAAAGGCTTTTGGAGCAATAAAACAGTAAAAACTGCTATAACTCAAAAATGCAATAAGATAGGTTCAAACTTTAAAAGATATGTTGTTCAGATGTACAAGCCCCTCTTGCACAGAAAATATGGGTTAGATATCTCTTGTAGTTTCTTCAGAACACACACATTATCTGAAAATGCTTTTGAAGCAATAGACACAAAAACAGCTATAAATCCAAAACCTAATATGATAGACTAAAATTTAAACTATATATTGTGTAGATTTACAGGTCCTACTTGCCCAGCAAAAAGGGTTCGAATAGCTCTTGCACTTTTTTCGAAAGTCACAAACAACTGTTCATGGGCTGAAAAGGCTTTTGGAGCAATAAAACAGTAAAAACTGTAAAACTCAAAAATGCTATAAGATAAGTTCAAACTTTAAAATACCTGTTGTGCAGATGTACAAGCCCCTCTTGCACAGAAAGTATGGGTTAGATATCTCTTGTAGTTTCTTCAGAACACACAAATTATCTGAAAATGCTTTTGAAGCAATAGACACAAAAACAGCTATAAATCCAAAACCTAATATGATAGACTCAAACTTTAAACTATATATTGTGTAGATTTACAGGTCCTACTTGCCCAGCAAAAAGGGTTCGAATAGCTCTTGCAGTTTTTTCGAAAGTCACAAACAGCTGTTCATGGGCTGAAAAGGCTTTTGGAGCAATAAAACAGTCAAAACTGTAAAACTCAAAAATGCTATAAGATAAGTTCAAACTTTAAAAGACATGTTGTGCAGATGTACAAGCCCCTCTTGCACAGAAAGTATGGGTTAGATATCTCTTGTAGTTTCTTCAGAACACACAAATTATCTGAAAATGCTTTTGAAGCAATAGACACAAAAACAGCTATAAATCCAAAACCTAATATGATAGACTCAAACTTTAAACTATATATTGTGTAGATTTACAGGTCCTACTTGCCCAGCAAAAAGGGTTCGAATAGCTCTTGCACTTTTTTCGAAAGTCACAAACAACTGTTCATGGGCTGAAAAGGCTTTTGGAGCAATAAAACAGTAAAAACTGCTATAACTCAAAAATGCAATAAGATAGGTTCAAACTTTAAAATATATGTTGTTCAGATGTACAAGCCCCTCTTGCACAGAAAGTATGGGTTAGATATCTCTTGTAGTTTCTTCAGAACACACAAATTATCTGAAAATGCTTTTGAAGCAATAGACACAAAAACAGCTATAAATCCAAAACCTAATATGATAGACTCAAACTTTAAACTATATATTGTGTAGATTTACAGGTCATACTTGCCCAGCAAAAAGGGTTCGAATAGCTCTTGCACTTTTTTCGAAACTCACAAACAACTGTTCATGGGCTGAAAAGGCTTTTGGAGCAATAAAACAGTCAAAACTGTAAAACTCAAAAATGCTATAAGATAAGTTCAAACTTTAAAAGACATGTTGTGCAGATGTACAAGCCCCTCTTGCACAGAAAGTATGGGTTAGATATCTCTTGTAGTTTCTTCAGAACACACAAATTATCTGAAAATGCTTTTGAAGCAATAGACACAAAAACAGCTATAAATCCAAAACCTAATATGATAGACTCAAACTTTAAACTATATATTGTGTAGATTTACAGGTCCTACTTGCCCAGCAAAAAGGGTTCGAATAGCTCTTGCACTTTTTTCAAAACTCACAAACAACTGTTCATGGGCTGAAAAGGCTTTTGGAACAATAAAACAGTCAAAACTGCTATAACTCAAAAATGCAATAAGATAGGTTCAAACTTTAAAAGACATGTTGTGCAGATGTACAAGCCCCTCTTGCACAGAAAGTATGGGTTAGATATCTCTTGTAGTTTCTTCAGAACACACAAATTATCTGAAAATGCTTTTGAAGCAATAGACACAAAAACAGCTATAAATCCAAAACCTAATACGATAGACTCAAACTTTATACTATATATTGTGTAGATTTACAGGTCCTACTTTCCCAGCAAAAAGGGTTCGAATAGCTCTTGCACTTTTTTCAAAACTCACAAACAACTGTTGATGGGCTGAAAAGGCTTTTGGAGCAATAAAACAGTAAAAACTGCCATAACTCAAAAATGCAATAAGATAGGTTCAAACTTTAAAAGACATGTTGTGCAGATGTACAAGCCCCTCTTGCACAGAAAGTATGGGTTAGATATCTCTTGTAGTTTCTTCAGAACACACAAATTATCTGAAAATGCTTTTGAAGCAATAGACACAAAAACAGCTATAAATCCAAAACCTAATATGATAGACTCAAACTTTATACTATATATTGTGTAGATTTACAGGTCCTACTTGCCCAGCAAAAAGGGTTTGAATAGCTCTTGCACTTTTTTCGAAACTCACAAACAACTGTTCATGGGCTGAAAAGGCTTTTGGAGCAATAAAACAGTCAAAACTGCTATAACTCAAAAATGCAATAAGATAGGTTCAAACTTTAAAAGACATGTTGTTCAGATGTACAAGCCCCTCTTGCACAGAAAATATGGGTTAGATATCTCTTGTAGTTTCTTCAGAACACACACATTATCTGAAAATGCTTTTGAAGCAATGGACACAAAAACAGCTATAAATCCAAAACCTAATATGATAGACTAAAATTTAAACAATATATTGTGTAGATTTACAGGTCCTACTTGCCCAGCAAAAAGGGTTCGAATAGCTCTTGCACTTTTTTCAAAACTCACAAACAACTGTTCATGGGCTGAAAAGGCTTTTGGAACAATAAAACAGTCAAAACTGCTATAACTCAAAAATGCAATAAGATAGGTTCAAACTTTAAAAGACATGTTGTGCAGATGTACAAGCCCCTCTTGCACAGAAAGTATGGGTTAGATATCTCTTGTAGTTTCTTCAGAACACACAAATTATCTGAAAATGCTTTTGAAGCAATAGACACAAAAACAGCTATAAATCCAAAACCTAATACGATAGACTCAAACTTTATACTATATATTGTGTAGATTTACAGGTCCTACTTTCCCAGCAAAAAGGGTTCGAATAGCTCTTGCACTTTTTTCAAAACTCACAAACAACTGTTGATGGGCTGAAAAGGCTTTTGGAGCAATAAAACAGTAAAAACTGCCATAACTCAAAAATGCAATAAGATAGGTTCAAACTTTAAAAGACATGTTGTGCAGATGTACAAGCCCCTCTTGCACAGAAAGTATGGGTTAGATATCTCTTGTAGTTTCTTCAGAACACACAAATTATCTGAAAATGCTTTTGAAGCAATAGACACAAAAACAGCTATAAATCCAAAACCTAATATGATAGACTCAAACTTTATACTATATATTGTGTAGATTTACAGGTCCTACTTGCCCAGCAAAAAGGGTTTGAATAGCTCTTGCACTTTTTTCGAAACTCACAAACAACTGTTCATGGGCTGAAAAGGCTTTTGGAGCAATAAAACAGTCAAAACTGCTATAACTCAAAAATGCAATAAGATAGGTTCAAACTTTAAAAGACATGTTGTTCAGATGTACAAGCCCCTCTTGCACAGAAAATATGGGTTAGATATCTCTTGTAGTTTCTTCAGAACACACACATTATCTGAAAATGCTTTTGAAGCAATGGACACAAAAACAGCTATAAATCCAAAACCTAATATGATAGACTAAAATTTAAACAATATATTGTGTAGATTTACAGGTCCTACTTGCCCAGCAAAAAGGGTTCGAATAGCTCTTGCACTTTTTTCGAAACTCACAAACAACTGTTCATGGGCTGAAAAAGCTTTTGAAGCAATAAAACAGTAAAAACTGTAAAACTCAAAAATGCTATAAGATAAGTTCAAACTTTAAAAGACATGTTGTGCAGATGTACAAGCCCCTCTTAGACAGAAAGTATGGGTTAGATATCTCTTGTAGTTTCTTCATAACACACAAATTATCTGAAAATGCTTTTGAAGCAATAGACACAAAAACAGCTATAAATCCAAAACCTAATATGATAGACTCAAACTTTAAACTATATATTGTGTAGATTTACAGGTCCTACTTTCCCAGCAAAAAGGGTTCGAATAGCTCTTGCACTTTTTTCATAACTCACAAACAACTGTTGATGGGCTGAAAAGGCTTTTGGAGCAATAAAACAGTAAAAACTGCCATAACTAAAAAATGCAATAAGATAGGTTCAAACTTTAAAAGAAATCTTGTGCAGATGTACAAGCCCCTCTTGCACAGAAAGTATGGGTTAGATATCTCTTGTAGTTTCTTCAGAACACACAAATTATCTGAAAATGCTTTTGAAGCAATAGACACAAAAACAGCTATAAATCCAAAACCTAATATGATAGACTCAAACTTTAAACTATATATTGTGTGGATTTACAGGTCCTACTTGCCCAGCAAAAAGGGTTTGAATAGCTCTTGCACTTTTTTCGAAACTCACAAACAACTGTTCATGGGCTGAAAAGGCTTTTGGAGCAATAAAACAGTAAAAACTGCTATAACTCAAAAATGCAATAAGATAGGTTCAAACTTTAAAAGATATGTTGTTCAGATGTACAAGCCCCTCTTGCACAGAAAATATGGGTTAGATATCTCTTGTAGTTTCTTCAGAACACACACATTATCTGAAAATGCTTTTGAAGCAATGGACACAAAAACAGCTATACATCCAAAACCTAATATGATAGACTAAAATTTAAACTATATATTGTGTAGATTTACAGGTCCTACTTGCCCAGCAAAAAGGGTTCGAATAGCTCTTGCACTTTTTTCGAAAGTCACAAACAACTGTTCATGGGCTGAAAAGGCTTTTGGAGCAATAAAACAGTAAAAACTGTAAAACTCAAAAATGAAATAAGATAAGTTCAAACTTTAAAAGACATGTTGTGCAGATGTACAAGCCCCTCTTGCACAGAAAGTATGGGTTAGATATCTCTTGTAGTTTCTTCAGAACACACAAATTATCTGAAAATGCTTTTGAAGCAATAGACACAAAATCAGCTATAAATCCAAAACCTAATATGATAGACTCAAACTTTAAAATATATATTGTGTAGATTTACAGGTCCTACTTGCCCAGCAAAAAGGGTTCGAATAGCTCTTGCAGTTTTTTCGAAAGTCACAAACAACTGTTCATGGGCTGAAAAGGCTTTTGGAGCAATAAAACAGTCAAAACTGCTATAACTCAAAAATGCAATAAGATAGGTTCAAACTTTAAAAGACATGTTGTGCAGATGTACAAGCCCCTCTTGCAGAGAAAGTATGGCTTAGATATCTCTTGTAGTTTCTTCAGAACACACAAATTATCTGAAAATGCTTTTGAAGCAATAGACACAAAAACAGCTATAAATCCAAAACCTAATATGATAGACTCAAACTTTAAACTATATATTGTGTAGATTTACAGGTCCTACTTGCCCAGCAAAAAGGGTTTGAATAGCTCTTGCACTTTTTTCATAACTCACAAACAACTGTTGATGGGCTGAAAAGGCTTTTGGAGCAATAAAACAGTAAAAACTGCTATAACTCAAAAATGCAATAAGATAGGTTCAAACTTTAAAAGACATGTTGTTCAGATGTACAAGCCCCTCTTGCACAGAAAATATGGGTTAGATATCTCTTGTAGTTTCTTCAGAACACACACATTATCTGAAAATGCTTTTGAAGCAATGGACACAAAAACAGCTATAAATCCAAAACCTAATATGATAGACTAAAATTTAAACTATATATTGTGTAGATTTACAGGTCCTACTTGCCCAGCAAAAAGGGTTCGAATAGCTCTTGCACTTTTTTCGAAACTCACAAACAACTGTTCATGGGCTGAAAAGGCTTTTGGAGCAATAAAACAGTCAAAACTGCTATAACTCAAAAATGCAATAAGATAGGTTCAAACTTTAAAAGACATGTTGTGCAGATGTACAAGCCCCTCTTGCACAGAAAGTATGGGTTAGATATCTCTTGTAGTTTCTTCAGAACACACAAATTATCTGAAAATGCTTCTGAAGCAATAGACACAAAAACAGCTATAAATCCAAAACCTAATACGATAGACTCAAACTTTAAACTATATATTGTGTAGATTTACAGGTCCTACTTTCCCAGCAAAAAGGGTTCGAATAGCTCTTGCACTTTTTTCATAACTCACAAACAACTGTTGATGGGCTGAAAAGGCTTTTGGAGCAATAAAACAGTAAAAACTGTAAAACTCAAAAATGCTATAAGATAAGTTCAAACTTTAAAAGACATGTTGTGCAGATGTACAAGCCCCTCTTGCACAGAAAGTATGGGTTAGATATCTCTTGTAGTTTCTTCAGAACACACAAATTATCTGAAAATGCTTTTGAAGCAATAGACACAAAAACAGCTATAAATCCAAAACCTAATATGATAGACTCAAACTTTAAACTATATATTGTGTAGATTTACAGGTCCTACTTGCCCAGCAAAAAGGGTTCGAATAGCTCTTGCACTTTTTTCGAAAGTCACAAACAACTGTTCATGGGCTGAAAAGGCTTTTGGAGCAATAAAACAGTAAAAACTGCTATAACTCAAAAATGCAATAAGATAGGTTAAAACTTTAAAAGATATGTTGTTCAGATGTACAAGCCCCTCTTGCACAGAAAGTATGGGTTAGATATCTCTTGTAGTTTCTTCAGAACACACAAATTATCTGAAAATGCTTTTGAAGAAATAGACACAAAAACAGCTATAAATCCAAAACCTAATATGATAGACTCAAACTTTAAACTATATATTGTGTAGATTTACAGGTCCTACTTGCCCAGCAAAAAGGATTCGAATAGCTCTTGCACTTTTTTCGAAACTCACAAACAACTGTTCATGGGCTGAAAAGGCTTTTGGAGCAATAAAACAGTCAAAACTGATATAACTCAAAAATGCATTAAGATAGGTTCAAACTTTAAAAGACATGTTGTGCAGATGTACAAGCCCCTCTTGCACAGAAAGTATGGGTTAGATATCTCTTGTAGTTTCTTCAGAACACACAAATTATCTCAAAATGCTTTTGAAGCAATAGACACAAAAACAGCTATAAATCCAAAACCTAATATGATAGACTCAAACTTTAAACTATATATTGTGTAGATTTACAGGTCCTACTTGCCCAGCAAAAAGGGTTTGAATAGCTCTTGCACTTTTTTCGAAACTCACAAACAACTGTTCATGGGCTGAAAAGGCTTTTGGAGCAATAAAACAGTAAAAACTGCTATAACTCAAAAATGCAATAAGATAGGTTCAAACTTTAAAATATATGTTGTTCAGATGTACAAGCCCCTCTTGCACAGAAAGTATGGGTTAGATATCTCTTGTAGTTTCTTCAGAACACACAAATTATCTGAAAATGCTTTTGAAGCAATAGACACAAAAACAGCTATAAATCCAAAACCTAATATGATAGACTCAAACTTTAAACTATATATTGTGTAGATTTACAGGTCCTACTTGCCCAGCAAAAAGGGTTCGAATAGCTCTTGCACTTTTTTCAAAACTCACAAACAACTGTTCATGGGCTGAAAAGGCTTTTGGAGCAATAAAACAGTCAAAACTGCTATAACTCAAAAATGCAATAAGATAGGTTCAAACTTTAAAAGACATGTTGTGCAGATGTACAAGCCCCTCTTGCACAGAAAGTATGGCTTAGATATCTCTTGTAGTTTCTTCAGAACACACAAATTATCTGAAAATGCTTTTGAAGCAATAGACACAAAAACAGCTATAAATCCAAAACCTAATACGATAGACTCAAACTTTATACTATATATTGTGTAGATTTACAGGTCCTACGTTCCCAGCAAAAAGGGTTCGAATAGCTCTTGCACTTTTTTCAAAACTCACAAACAACTGTTGATGGGCTGAAAAGGCTTTTGGAGCAATAAAACAGTAAAAACTGCCATAACTCAAAAATGCAATAAGATAGGTTCAAACTTTAAAAGACATGTTGTGCAGATGTACAAGCCCCTCTTGCACAGAAAGTATGGGTTAGATATCTCTTGTAGTTTCTTCAGAACACACAAATTATCTGAAAATGCTTTTGAAGCAATAGACACAAAAACAGCTATAAATCCAAAACCTAATATGATAGACTCAAACTTTAAACTATATATTGTGTAGATTTACAGGTCCTACTTGCCCAGCAAAAAGGGTTTGAATAGCTCTTGCACTTTTTTCGAAACTCACAAACAACTGTTCATGGGCTGAAAAGGCTTTTGGAGCAATAAAACAGTAAAAACTGCTATAACTCAAAAATGCAATAAGATAGGTTCAAACTTTAAAAGACATGTTGTGCAGATGTACAAGCCCCTCTTGCACAGAAAATATGGGTTAGATATCTCTTGTAGTTTCTTCAGAACACACACATTATCTGAAAATGCTTTTGAAGCAATGGACACAAAAACAGCTATAAATCCAAAACCTAATATGATAGACTAAAATTTAAACTATATATTGTGTAGATTTACAGGTTTTACTTCCCAGCAAAAAGGGTTCGAATAGCTCTTGCACTTTTTTCATAACTCACAAACAACTGTTGATGGGCTGAAAAGGCTTTTGGAGCAATAAAACAGTAAAAACTGCCATAACTCAAAAATGCAATAAGATAGGTTCAAACTTTAAAAGAAATCTTGTGCAGATGTACAAGCCCCTCTTGCACAGAAAGTATGGGTTGGATATCTCTTGTAGTTTCTTCAAAACACACAAATTATCTTAAAAAGGTTTTTAAACCAATAGACACAAAAACAGCTATAAATCCAAAACCTAATATGATAGACTCAAACTTTAAACTATATATTGTGTAGATTTACAGGTCCTACTTGCCCAGCAAAAAGGGTTTGAATAGCTCTTGCACTTTTTTCGAAACTCACAAACAACTGTTCATGGGCTGAAAAGGCTTTTGGAGCAATAAAACAGTAAAAACTGCTATAACTCAAAAATGCAATAAGATAGGTTCAAACTTTAAAAGACATGTTGTGCAGATGTACAAGCCCCTCTTGCACAGAAAGTATGGGTTAGATATCTCTTGTAGTTTCTTCAGAACACACAAATTATCTGAAAATGCTTTTGAAGCAATAGACACAAAAACAGCTATAAATCCAAAACCTAATATGATAGACTCAAACTTTAAAATATATATTGTGTAGATTTACAGGTCCTACTTGCCCAGCAAAAAGGGTTCGAATAGCTCTTGCAGTTTTTTCGAAAGTCACAAACAACTGTTCATGGGCTGAAAAGGCTTTTGGAGCAATAAAACAGTCAAAACTGCTATAACTCAAAAATGCAATAAGATAGGTTCAAACTTTAAAAGACATGTTGTGCAGATGTACAAGCCCCTCTTGCACAGAAAGTATGGGTTAGATATCTCTTGTAGTTTCTTCAGAACACACAAATTATCTGAAAATGCTTTTGAAGCAATAGACACAAAAACAGCTATAAATCCAAAACCTAATATGATAGACTCAAACTTTATACTATATATTGTGTAGATTTACAGGTCCTACTTGCCCAGCAAAAAGGGTTTGAATAGCTCTTGCACTTTTTTCGAAACTCACAAACAACTGTTCATGGGCTGAAAAGGCTTTTGGAGCAATAAAACAGTCAAAACTGCTATAACTCAAAAATGCAATAAGATAGGTTCAAACTTTAAAAGACATGTTGTTCAGATGTACAAGCCCCTCTTGCACAGAAAGTATGGGTTAGATATCTCTTGTAGTTTCTTCAGAACACACAAATTATCTGAAAATGCTTTTGAAGCAATAGACACAAAAACAGCTATAAATCCAAAACCTAATATGATAGACTCAAACTTTAAACTATATATTGTGTGGATTTACAGGTCCTACTTGCCCAGCAAAAAGGGTTTGAATAGCTCTTGCACTTTTTTCGAAACTCACAAACAACTGTTCATGGGCTGAAAAGGCTTTTGGAGCAATAAAACAGTAAAAACTGCTATAACTCAAAAATGCAATAAGATAGGTTCAAACTTTAAAAGATATGTTGTTCAGATGTACAAGCCCCTCTTGCACAGAAAATATGGGTTAGATATCTCTTGTAGTTTCTTCAGAACACACACATTATCTGAAAATGCTTTTGAAGCAATGGACACAAAAACAGCTATAAATCCAAAACCTAATATGATAGACTAAAATTTAAACTATATATTGTGTAGATTTACAGGTCCTACTTGCCAAGCAAAAAGGGTTCGAATAGCTCTTGCACTTTTTTCGAAAGTCACAAACAACTGTTCATGGGCTGAAAAGGCTTTTGGAGCAATAAAACAGTAAAAACTGTAAAACTCAAAAATGCTATAAGATAAGTTCAAACTTTAAAATACCTGTTTTGCAGATGTACATGCCCCTCTTGCACAGAAAGTATGGGTTAGATATCTCTTGTAGTTTCTTCAGAACACACAAATTATCTGAAAATGCTTTTGAAGCAATAGACACAAAATCAGCTATAAATCCAAAACCTAATATGATAGACTCAAACTTTAAACTATATATTGTGTAGATTTACAGGTCCTACTTGCCCAGCAAAAAGGGTTCGAATAGCTCTTGCAGTTTTTTCGAAAGTCACAAACAACTGTTCATGGGCTGAAAAGGCTTTTGGAGCAATAAAACAGTCAAAACTGCTATAACTCAAAAATGCAATAAGATAGGTTCAAACTTTAAAAGACATGTTGTGCAGATGTACAAGCCCCTCTTGCACAGAAAGTATGGGTTAGATATCTCTTGTAGTTTCTTCAGAACACACAAATTATCTGAAAATGCTTTTGAAGCAATAGACACAAAAACAGCTATAAATCCAAAACCTAATATGATAGACTCAAACTTTAAACTATATATTGTGTAGATTTACAGGTCCTACTTGCCCAGCAAAAAGGGTTTGAATAGCTCTTGCACTTTTTTCATAACTCACAAACAACTGTTGATGGGCTGAAAAGGCTTTTGGAGCAATAAAACAGTAAAAACTGCTATAACTCAAAAATGCAATAAGATAGGTTCAAACTTTAAAAGACATGTTGTTCAGATGTACAAGCCCCTCTTGCACAGAAAATATGGGTTAGATATCTCTTGTAGTTTCTTCAGAACACACACATTATCTGAAAATGCTTTTGAAGCAATGGACACAAAAACAGCTATAAATCCAAAACCTAATATGATAGACTAAAATTTAAACTATATATTGTGTAGATTTACAGGTCCTACTTGCCCAGCAAAAAGGGTTCGAATAGCTCTTGCACTTTTTTCGAAACTCACAAACAACTGTTCATGGGCTGAAAAGGCTTTTGGAGCAATAAAACAGTCAAAACTGCTATAACTCAAAAATGCAATAAGATAGGTTCAAACTTTAAAAGACATGTTGTGCAGATGTACAAGCCCCTCTTGCACAGAAAGTATGGGTTAGATATCTCTTGTAGTTTCTTCAGAACACACAAATTATCTGAAAATGCTTTTGAAGCAATAGACACAAAAACAGCTATAAATCCAAAACCTAATACGATAGACTCAAACTTTAAACTATATATTGTGTAGATTTACAGGTCCTACTTTCCCAGCAAAAAGGGTTCGAATAGCTCTTGCACTTTTTTCATAACTCACAAACAACTGTTGATGGGCTGAAAAGGCTTTTGGAGCAATAAAACAGTAAAAACTGTAAAACTCAAAAATGCTATAAGATAAGTTCAAACTTTAAAAGACATGTTGTGCAGATGTACAAGCCCCTCTTGCACAGAAAGTATGGGTTAAATATCTCTTGTAGTTTCTTCAGAACACACAAATTATCTGAAAATGCTTTTGAAGCAATAGACACAAAAACAGCTATAAATCCAAAACCTAATATGATAGACTCAAACTTTAAACTATATATTGTGTAGATTTACAGGTCCTACTTGCCCAGCAAAAAGGGTTCGAATAGCTCTTGCACTTTTTTCGAAAGTCACAAACAACTGTTCATGGGCTGAAAAGGCTTTTGGAGCAATAAAACAGTAAAAACTGCTATAACTCAAAAATGCAATAAGATAGGTTAAAACTTTAAAAGATATGTTGTTCAGATGTACAAGCCCCTCTTGCACAGAAAGTATGGGTTAGATATCTCTTGTAGTTTCTTCAGAACACACAAATTATCTGAAAATGCTTTTGAAGCAATAGACAAAAAAACAGCTATAAATCCAAAACCTAATATGATAGACTCAAACTTTAAACTATATATTGTGTAGATTTACAGGTCCTACTTGCCCAGCAAAAAGGATTCGAATAGCTCTTGCACTTTTTTCAAAACTCACAAACAACTGTTCATGGGCTGAAAAGGCTTTTGGAGCAATAAAACAGTCAAAACTGCTATAACTCAAAAATGCATTAAGATAGGTTCAAACTTTAAAAGACATGTTGTGCAGATGTACAAGCCCCTCTTGCACAGAAAGTATGGGTTAGATATCTCTTGTAGTTTCTTCAGAACACACAAATTATCTCAAAATGCTTTTGAAGCAATAGACACAAAAACAGCTATAAATCCAAAACCTAATATGATAGACTCAAACTTTAAACTATATATTGTGTAGATTTACAGGTCCTACTTGCCCAGCAAAAAGGGTTTGAATAGCTCTTGCACTTTTTTCGAAACTCACAAACAACTGTTCATGGGCTGAAAAGGCTTTTGGAGCAATAAAACAGTAAAAACTGCTATAACTCAAAAATGCAATAAGATAGGTTCAAACTTTAAAATATATGTTGTTCAGATGTACAAGCCCCTCTTGCACAGAAAGTATGGGTTAGATATCTCTTGTAGTTTCTTCAGAACACACAAATTATCTGAAAATGCTTTTGAAGCAATAGACACAAAAACAGCTATAAATCCAAAACCTAATATGATAGACTCAAACTTTAAACTATATATTGTGTAGATTTACAGGTCCTACTTGCCCAGCAAAAAGGGTTCGAATAGCTCTTGCACTTTTTTCGAAACTCACAAACAACTGTTCATGGGCTGAAAAGGCTTTTGGAGCAATAAAACAGTCAAAACTGCTATAACTCAAAAATGCAATAAGAAAGGTTCAAACTTTAAAAGACATGTTGTGCAGATGTACAAGCCCCTCTTGCACAGAAAGTATGGGTTAGATATCTCTTGTAGTTTCTTCAGAACACACAAATTATCTGAAAATGCTTTTGAAGCAATGGACACAAAAACAGCTATAAATCCAAAACCTAATATGATAGACTCAAACTTTAAACTATATATTGTGTAGATTTACAGGTCCTACTTGCCCAGCAAAAAGGGTTCGAATAGCTCTTGCACTTTTTTCGAAACTCACAAACAACTGTTCATGGGCTGAATAGGCTTTTGGAGCAATAAAACAGTCAAAACTGCTATATCTCAAAAATGCAATAAGATAGGTTCAAACTTTAAAAGACATGTTGTGCAGATGTACAAGCCCCTCTTGCACAGAAAGTATGGGTTAGATATCTCTTGTAGTTTCTTCAGAACACACAAATTATCTGAAAATGCTTTTGAGGCAATAGACACAAAAACAGCTATAAATCCAAAACCTAATATGATAGACTCAAACTTTAAACTATATATTGTGTAGATTTACAGGTCCTACTTGCCCAGCAAAAAGGGTTCGAATAGCTCTTGCACTTTTTTCGAAACTCACAAACAACTGTTCATGGGCTGAAAAGGCTTTTGGAGCAATAAAACAGTCAAAACTGCTATAACTCAAAAATGCAATAAGAAAGGTTCAAACTTTAAAAGACATGTTGTGCAGATGTACAAGCCCCTCTTGCACAGAAAGTATGGGTTAGATATCTCTTGTAGTTTCTTCAGAACACACAAATTATCTGAAAATGCTTTTGAAGCAATGGACACAAAAACAGCTATAAATCCAAAACCTAATATGATAGACTCAAACTTTAAACTATATATTGTGTAGATTTACAGGTCCTACTTGCCCAGCAAAAAGGGTTCGAATAGCTCTTGCACTTTTTTCGAAACTCACAAACAACTGTTCATGGGCTGAATAGGCTTTTGGAGCAATAAAACAGTCAAAACTGCTATATCTCAAAAATGCAATAAGATAGGTTCAAACTTTAAAAGACATGTTGTGCAGATGTACAAGCCCCTCTTGCACAGAAAGTATGGGTTAGATATCTCTTGTAGTTTCTTCAGAACACACAAATTATCTGAAAATGCTTTTGAAGCAATAGACACAAAAACAGCTATAAATCCAAAACCTAATATGATAGACTCAAACTTTAAACTATATATTGTGTAGATTTACAGGTCCTACTTGCCCAGCAAAAAGGGTTCGAATAGCTCTTGCACTTTTTTCGAAACTCACAAACAACTGTTCATGGGCTGAAAAGGCTTTTGGAGCAATAAAACAGTCAAAACTGCTATAACTCAAAAATGCAATAAGAAAGGTTCAAACTTTAAAAGACATGTTGTGCAGATGTACAAGCCCCTCTTGCACAGAAAGTATGGGTTAGATATCTCTTGTAGTTTCTTCAGAACACACAAATTATCTGAAAATGCTTTTGAAGCAATGGACACAAAAACAGCTATAAATCCAAAACCTAATATGATAGACTCAAACTTTAAACTACATATTGTGTAGATTTACAGGTCCTACTTGCCCAGCAAAAAGGGTTCGAATAGCTCTTGCACTTTTTTCGAAACTCACAAACAACTGTTCATGGGCTGAAAAGGCTTTTGGAGCAATAAAACAGTCAAAACTGCTATAACTCAAAAATGCAATAAGATAGGTTCAAACTTTAAAAGACATGTTGTGCAGATGTACAAGCCCCTCTTGCACAGAAAGTATGGGTTAGATATCTCTTGTAGTTTCTTCAGAACACACAAATTATCTGAAAATGCTTTTGAAGCAATAGACACAAAAACAGCTATAAATCCAAAACCTAATATGATAGACTCAAACTTTAAACTATATATTGTGTAGATTTACAGGTCCTACTTGCCCAGCAAAAAGGTTTCGAATAGCTCTTGCACTTTTTTCGAAACTCACAAACAACTGTTCATGGGCTGAAAAGGCTTTTGGAGCAATAAAACAGTCAAAACTGCTATAACTCAAAAATGCAATAAGATAGGTTCAAACTTTAAAAGACATGTTGTGCAGATGTACAAGCCCCTCTTGCACAGAAAGTATGGGTTAGATATCTCTTGTAGTTTCTTCAGAACACACAAATTATCTGAAAATGCTTTTGAAGCAATGGACACAAAAACAGCTATAAATCCAAAACCTAATATGATAGACTCAAACTTTAAACTACATATTGTGTAGATTTACAGGTCCTACTTGCCCAGCAAAAAGGGTTCGAATAGCTCTTGCACTTTTTTCGAAACTCACAAACAACTGTTCATGGGCTGAAAAGGCTTTTGGAGCAATAAAACAGTCAAAACTGCTATAACTCAAAAATGCAATAAGATAGGTTCAAACTTTAAAAGACATGTTGTGCAGATGTACAAGCCCCTCTTGCACAGAAAGTATGGGTTAGATATCTCTTGTAGTTTCTTCAGAACACACAAATTATCTGAAAATGCTTTTGAAGCAATAGACACAAAAACAGCTATAAATCCAAAACCTAATATGATAGACTCAAACTTTAAACTATATATTGTGTAGATTTACAGGTCCTACTTGCCCAGCAAAAAGGGTTCGAATAGCTCTTGCACTTTTTTCGAAACTCACAAACAACTGTTCATGGGCTGAAAAGGCTTTTGGAGCAATAAAACAGTCAAAACTGCTATAACTCAAAAATGCAATAAGATAGGTTCAAACTTTAAAAGACATGTTGTGCAGATGTACAAGCCCCTCTTGCACAGAAAGTATGGGTTCTCTTGTAGTTTCTTCAGAACACACAAATTATCTGAAAATGCTTTTGAAGCAATAGACACAAAAACAGCTATAAATCCAAAACCTAATATGATAGACTCAAACTTTAAACTATATATTGTGTAGATTTACAGGTCCTACTTGCCCAGCAAAAAGGGTTCGAATAGCTCTTGCACTTTTTTCGAAACTCACAAACAACTGTTCATGGGCTGAAAAGGCTTTTGGAGCAATAAAACAGTCAAAACTGCTATAACTCAAAAATGCAATAAGATAGGTTCAAACTTTAAAAGACATGTTGTGCAGATGTACAAGCCCCTCTTGCACAGAAAGTATGGGTTAGATATCTCTTGTAGTTTCTTCAGAACACACAAATTATCTGAAAATGCTTTTGAAGTAATGGACACAAAAACAGCTATAAATCCAAAACCTAATATGATAGACTCAAACTTTAAACTACATATTGTGTAGATTTACAGGTCCTACTTGCCCAGCAAAAAGGGTTTGAATAGCTCTTGCACTTTTTTCGAAACTCACAAACAACTGTTCATGGGCTGAAAAGGCTTTTGGAGCAATAAAACAGTCAAAACTGCTATAACTCAAAAATGCAATAAGATAGGTTCAAACTTTAAAAGATATGTTGTGCAGATGTACAAGCCCCTCTTGCACAGAAAATATGGGTTAGATATCTCTTGTAGTTTCTTCAGAACACACAAATTATCTAAAAATGCTTTTGAAGCAATAGACACAAAATCAGCTATAAATCCAAAACCTAATATGATAGACTCAAACTTTAAACTACATATTGTGTAGATTTACAGGTCCTACTTGCCCAGCAAAAAGGGTTCGAATAGCTCTTGCACTTTTTTTCGAAACTCACAAACAACTGTTCATGGACTGAAAAGGCTTTTGGAGCAATAAAACAGTCAAAACTGCTATAACTCAAAAATGCAATAAGATAGGTTCAAACTTTAAAAGACATGTTGTGCAGATGTACAAGCCCCTCTTGCACAGAAAGTATGGGTTAGATATCTCTTGTAGTTTCTTCAGAACACACAAATTATCTGAAAATGCTTTTGAAGCAATGGACACAAAAACAGCTATAAATCCAAAACCTAATATGATAGACTCAAACTTTAAACTACATATTGTGTAGATTTACAGGTCCTACTTGCCCAGCAAAAAGGGTTCGAATAGCTCTTGCACTTTTTTCGAAACTCACAAACAACTGTTCATGGGCTGAAAAGGCTTTTGGAGCAATAAAACAGTCAAAACTGCTATAACTCAAAAATGCAATAAGATAGGTTCAAACTTTAAAAGACATGTTGTGCAGATGTACAAGCCCCTCTTGCACTGAAAGTATGGGTTAGATATCTCTTGTAGTTTCTTCAGAACACACAAATTATCTGAAAATGCTTTTGAAGCAATGGACACAAAAACAGCTATAAATCCAAAACCTAATATGATAGACTCAAACTTTAAACTATATATTGTGTAGATTTAAGGTCCTACTTGCCCAGCAAAAAGGGTTCGAATAGCTCTTGCACTTTTTTTCGAAACTCACAAACAACTGTTCATGGACTGAAAAGGCTTTTGGAGCAATAAAACAGTAAAAACTGCTATAACTCAAAAATGCAATAAGATAGGTTCAAACTTCAAAAGACATGTTGTGCAGATGTACAAGCCCCTCTTGCACAGAAAGTATGGGTTAGATATCTCTTGTAGTTTCTTCAGAACACACAAATTATCTGAAAATTCTTTTGAAGCAATAGACACAAAATCAGCTATAAATCCAAAACCTAATATGATAGACTCAAACTTTAAACTACATATTGTGTAGATTTACAGGTCCTACTTGCCCAGCAAAAAGGGTTCGAATAGCTCTTGCACTTTTTTCGAAACTCACAAACAACTGTTCATGGGCTGAAAAGGCTTTTGGAGCAATAAAACAGTCAAAACTGCTATAACTCAAAAATGCAATAAGATAGGTTCAAACTTTAAAAGACATGTTGTGCAGATGTACAAGCCCCTCTTGCACAGAAAGTATGGGTTAGATATCTCTTGTAGTTTCTTCAGAACACACAAATTATCTGAAAATGCTTTTGAAGCAATGGACACAAAAACAGCTATAAATCCAAAACCTAATATGATAGACTCAAACTTTAAACTACATATTGTGTAGATTTACAGGTCCTACTTGCCCAGCAAAAAGGGTTCGAATAGCTCTTGCACTTTTTTCGAAACTCACAAACAACTGTTCATGGGCTGAAAAGGCTTTTGGAGCAATAAAACAGTCAAAACTGCTATAACTCAAAAATGCAATAAGATAGGTTCAAACTTTAAAAGACATGTTGTGCAGATGTACAAGCCCCTCTTGCACTGAAAGTATGGGTTAGATATCTCTTGTAGTTTCTTCAGAACACACAAATTATCTGAAAATGCTTTTGAAGCAATGGACACAAAAACAGCTATAAATCCAAAACCTAATATGATAGACTCAAACTTTAAACTATATATTGTGTAGATTTAAGGTCCTACTTGCCCAGCAAAAAGGGTTCGAATAGCTCTTGCACTTTTTTTCGAAACTCACAAACAACTGTTCATGGACTGAAAAGGCTTTTGGAGCAATAAAACAGTAAAAACTGCTATAACTCAAAAATGCAATAAGATAGGTTCAAACTTCAAAAGACATGTTGTGCAGATGTACAAGCCCCTCTTGCACAGAAAGTATGGGTTAGATATCTCTTGTAGTTTCTTCAGAACACACAAATTATCTGAAAATTCTTTTGAAGCAATAGACACAAAAACAGCTATAAATCCAAAACCTAATATGATAGACTCAAACTTTAAACTACATATTGTGTAGATTTACAGGTCCTACTTGCCCAGCAAAAAGGGTTCGAATAGCTCTTGCACTTTTTTCGAAACTCACAAACAACTGTTCATGGGCTGAAAAGGCTTTTGGAGCAATAAAACAGTCAAAACTGCTATAACTCAAAAATGCAATAAGATAGGTTCAAACTTTAAAAGACATGTTGTGCAGATGTACAAGCCCCTCTTGCACAGAAAGTATGGGTTAGATATCTCTTGTAGTTTCTTCAGAACACACAAATTATCTGAAAATGCTTTTGAAGCAATGGACACAAAAACAGCTATAAATCCAAAACCTAATATGATAGACTCAAACTTTAAACTATATATTGTGTAGATTTACAGGTCCTACTTGCCCAGCAAAAAGGGTTCGAATAGCTCTTGCACTTTTTTCGAAACTCACAAACAACTGTTCATGGGCTGAAAAGGCTTTTGGAGCAATAAAACAGTCAAAACTGCTATAACTCAAAAATGCAATAAGATAGGTTCAAACTTTAAAAGACATGTTGTGCAGATGTACAAGCCCCTCTTGCACAGAAAGTATGGGTTAGATATCTCTTGTAGTTTCTTCAGAACACACAAATTATCTGAAAATGCTTTTGAAGCAATGGACACAAAAACAGCTATAAATCCAAAACCTAATATGATAGACTCAAACTTTAAACTACATATTGTGTAGATTTACAGGTCCTACTTGCCCAGCAAAAAGGGTTCGAATAGCTCTTGCACTTTTTTCGAAACTCACAAACAACTGTTCATGGGCTGAAAAGGCTTTTGGAGCAATAAAACAGTCAAAACTGCTATAACTCAAAAATGCAATAAGATAGGTTAAAACTTCAAAAGACATGTTGTGCAGATGTCAAGCCCCTCTTGCACAGAAAGTATGGGTTAGATATCTCTTGTAGTTTCTTCAGAACACACAAATTATCTGAAAATGCTTTTGAAGCAATAGACACAAAAACAGCTATAAATCCAAAACCTAATATGATAGACTCAAACTTTAAACTATATATTGTGTAGATTTACAGGTCCTACTTGCCCAGCAAAAAGGGTTCGAATAGCTCTTGCACTTTTTTCGAAACTCACAAACAACTGTTCATGGGCTGAAAAGGCTTTTGGAGCAATAAAACAGTCAAAACTGCTATATCTCAAAAATGCAATAAGATAGGTTCAAACTTTAAAAGACATGTTGTGCAGATGTACAAGCCCCTCTTGCACAGAAAGTATGGGTTAGATATCTCTTGTAGTTTCTTCAGAACACACAAATTATCTGAAAATGCTTTTGAAGCAATAGACACAAAAACAGCTATAAATCCAAAACCTAATATGATAGACTCAAACTTTAAACTATATATTGTGTAGATTTACAGGTCCTACTTGCCCAGCAAAAAGGTTTCGAATAGCTCTTGCACTTTTTTCGAAACTCACAAACAACTGTTCATGGGCTGAAAAGGCTTTTGGAGCAATAAAACAGTCAAAACTGCTATAACTCAAAAATGCAATAAGATAGGTTCAAACTTTAAAAGACATGTTGTGCAGATGTACAAGCCCCTCTTGCACAGAAAGTATGGGTTAGATATCTCTTGTAGTTTCTTCAGAACACACAAATTATCTGAAAATGCTTTTGAAGCAATGGACACAAAAACAGCTATAAATCCAAAACCTAATATGATAGACTCAAACTTTAAACTACATATTGTGTAGATTTACAGGTCCTACTTGCCCAGCAAAAAGGGTTCGAATAGCTCTTGCACTTTTTTCGAAACTCACAAACAACTGTTCATGGGCTGAAAAGGCTTTTGGAGCAATAAAACAGTCAAAACTGCTATAACTCAAAAATGCAATAAGATAGGTTCAAACTTTAAAAGACATGTTGTGCAGATGTACATGCCCCTCTTGCACAGAAAGTATGGGTTAGATATCTCTTGTAGTTTCTTCAGAACACACACATTATCTGAAAATGCTTTTGAAGCAATAGACACAAAATCAGCTATAAATCCAAAACCTAATATGATAGACTCAAACTTTAAACTATATATTGTGTAGATTTACAGGTCCTACTTGCCCAGCAAAAAGGTTTCGAATAGCTCTTGCACTTTTTTCGAAACTCACAAACAACTGTTCATGGGCTGAAAAGGCTTTTGGAGCAATAAAACAGTCAAAACTGCTATAACTCAAAAATGCAATAAGATAGGTTCAAACTTTAAAAGACATGTTGTGCAGATGTACAAGCCCCTCTTGCACAGAAAGTATGGGTTAGATATCTCTTGTAGTTTCTTCAGAACACACAAATTATCTGAAAATGCTTTTGAAGCAATAGACACAAAATCAGCTATAAATCCAAAACCTAATATGATAGACTCAAACTTTAAACTATATATTGTGTAGATTTACAGGTCCTACTTGCCCAGCAAAAAGGGTTCGAATAGCTCTTGCACTTTTTTTTGAAACTCACAAACAACTGTTCATGGGCTGAAAAGGCTTTTGGAGCAATAAAACAGTCAAAACTGCTATAACTCAAAAATGCTATAAGATAGGTTCAAACTTTAAAAGACATGTTGTGCAGATGTACAAGCCCCTCTTGCACAGAAAGTATGGGTTAGATATCTCTTGTAGTTTCTTCAGAACACACAAATTATCTGAAAATGCTTTTGAAGCAATGGACACAAAAACAGCTATAAATCCAAAACCTAATATGATAGACTCAAACTTTAAACTATATATTGTGTAGATTTACAGGTCCTACTTGCCCAGCAAAAAGGGTTCGAATAGCTCTTGCACTTTTTTTCAAAACTCACAAACAACTGTTCATGGGCTGAATAGGCTTTTGGAGCAATAAAACAGTCAAAACTGCTATATCTCAAAAATGCAATAAGATAGGTTCAAACTTTAAAAGACATGTTGTGCATATGTACAAGCCCCTCTTGCACAGAAAGTATTGGTTAGATATCTCTTGTAGTTTCTTCAGAACACACAAATTATCTGAAAATTCTTTTGAAGCAATAGACATAAAAACAGCTATAAATCCAAAACCTAATATGATAGACTCAAACTTTAAACTATATATTGTGTAGATTTACAGGTCCTACTTGCCCAGCAAAAAGGGTTCGAATAGCTCTTGCACTTTTTTCGAAACTCACAAACAACTGTTCATGGGCTGAAAAGGCTTTTGGAGCAATAAAACAGTCAAAACTGCTATAACTCAAAAATGCAATAAGATAGGTTCAAACTTTAAAAGACATGTTGTGCAGATGTACAAGCCCCTCTTGCACAGAAAATATGGGTTAGATATCTCTTGTAGTTTCTTCAGAACACACAAATTATCTAAAAATGCTTTTGAAGCAATAGACACAAAATTAGCTATAAATCCAAAACCTAATATGATAGACTCAAACTTTAAACTATATATTGTGTAGATTTACAGGTCCTACTTGCCCAGCAAAAAGGGTTTGAATAGCTCTTGCACTTTTTTCGAAACTCACAAACAACTGTTCATGGGCTGAAAAGGCTTTTGGAGCAATAAAACAGTCAAAACTGCTATAACTCAAAAATGCAATAAGATAGGTTCAAACTTCAAAAGACATGTTGTGCAGATGTACAAGCCCCTCTTGCACAGAAAATATGGGTTAGATATCTCTTGTAGTTTCTTCAGAACACACAAATTATCTGAAAATGCTTTTGAAGCAATGGACACAAAAACAGCTATAAATCCAAAACCTAATATGATAGACTCAAACTTTAAACTATATATTGTGTAGATTTACAGGTCCTACTTGCCCAGCAAAAAGGGTTCGAATAGCTCTTGCACTTTTTTTGGAAACTCACAAACAACTGTTCATGGACTGAAAAGGCTTTTGGAGCAATAAAACAGTCAAAACTGCTATAACTCAAAAATGCAATAAGATAGGTTCAAACTTTAAAAGACATGTTGTGCAGATGTACAAGCCCCTCTTGCACAGAAAGTATGGGTTAGATATCTCTTGTAGTTTCTTCAGAACACACAAATTATCTGAAAATGCTTTTGAAGCAATGGACACAAAAACAGCTATAAATCCAAAACCTAATATGATAGACTCAAACTTTAAACTACATATTGTGTAGATTTACAGGTCCTACTTGCCCAGCAAAAAGGGTTCGAATAGCTCTTGCACTTTTTTCGAAACTCACAAACAACTGTTCATGGGCTGAAAAGGCTTTTGGAGCAATAAAACAGTCAAAACTGCTATAACTCAAAAATGCAATAAGATAGGTTCAAACTTTAAAAGACATGTTGTGCAGATGTACAAGCCCCTCTTGCACAGAAAGTATGGGTTAGATATCTCTTGTAGTTTCTTCAGAACACACAAATTATCTGAAAATGCTTTTGAAGCAATAGACACAAAAACAGCTATAAATCCAAAACCTAATATGATAGACTCAAACTTTAAACTATATATTGTGTAGATTTACAGGTCCTACTTGCCCAGCAAAAAGGGTTCGAATAGCTCTTGCACTTTTTTCGAAACTCACAAACAACTGTTCATGGGCTGAAAAGGCTTTTGGAGCAATAAAACAGTCAAAACTGCTATAACTCAAAAATGCAATAAGATAGGTTCAAACTTTAAAAGACATGTTGTGCAGATGTACAAGCCCCTCTTGCACAGAAAGTATGGGTTCTCTTGTAGTTTCTTCAGAACACACAAATTATCTGAAAATGCTTTTGAAGCAATAGACACAAAAACAGCTATAAATCCAAAACCTAATATGATAGACTCAAACTTTAAACTATATATTGTGTAGATTTACAGGTCCTACTTGCCCAGCAAAAAGGGTTCGAATAGCTCTTGCACTTTTTTCGAAACTCACAAACAACTGTTCATGGGCTGAAAAGGCTTTTGGAGCAATAAAACAGTCAAAACTGCTATAACTCAAAAATGCAATAAGATAGGTTCAAACTTTAAAAGACATGTTGTGCAGATGTACAAGCCCCTCTTGCACAGAAAGTATGGGTTAGATATCTCTTGTAGTTTCTTCAGAACACACAAATTATCTGAAAATGCTTTTGAAGTAATGGACACAAAAACAGCTATAAATCCAAAACCTAATATGATAGACTCAAACTTTAAACTACATATTGTGTAGATTTACAGGTCCTACTTGCCCAGCAAAAAGGGTTTGAATAGCTCTTGCACTTTTTTCGAAACTCACAAACAACTGTTCATGGGCTGAAAAGGCTTTTGGAGCAATAAAACAGTCAAAACTGCTATAACTCAAAAATGCAATAAGATAGGTTCAAACTTTAAAAGATATGTTGTGCAGATGTACAAGCCCCTCTTGCACAGAAAATATGGGTTAGATATCTCTTGTAGTTTCTTCAGAACACACAAATTATCTAAAAATGCTTTTGAAGCAATAGACACAAAATCAGCTAAAAATCCAAAACCTAATATGATAGACTCAAACTTTAAACTACATATTGTGTAGATTTACAGGTCCTACTTGCCCAGCAAAAAGGGTTCGAATAGCTCTTGCACTTTTTTTCGAAACTCACAAACAACTGTTCATGGACTGAAAAGGCTTTTGGAGCAATAAAACAGTCAAAACTGCTATAACTCAAAAATGCAATAAGATAGGTTCAAACTTTAAAAGACATGTTGTGCAGATGTACAAGCCCCTCTTGCACAGAAAGTATGGGTTAGATATCTCTTGTAGTTTCTTCAGAACACACAAATTATCTGAAAATGCTTTTGAAGCAATGGACACAAAAACAGCTATAAATCCAAAACCTAATATGATAGACTCAAACTTTAAACTACATATTGTGTAGATTTACAGGTCCTACTTGCCCAGCAAAAAGGGTTCGAATAGCTCTTGCACTTTTTTCGAAACTCACAAACAACTGTTCATGGGCTGAAAAGGCTTTTGGAGCAATAAAACAGTCAAAACTGCTATAACTCAAAAATGCAATAAGATAGGTTCAAACTTTAAAAGACATGTTGTGCAGATGTACAAGCCCCTCTTGCACAGAAAGTATGGGTTAGATATCTCTTGTAGTTTCTTCAGAACACACAAATTATCTGAAAATGCTTTTGAAGCAATGGACACAAAAACAGCTATAAATCCAAAACCTAATATGATAGACTCAAACTTTAAACTATATATTGTGTAGATTTACAGGTCCTACTTGCCCAGCAAAAAGGGTTCGAATAGCTCTTGCACTTTTTTTCGAAACTCACAAACAACTGTTCATGGACTGAAAAGGCTTTTGGAGCAATAAAACAGTAAAAACTGCTATAACTCAAAAATGCAATAAGATAGGTTCAAACTTCAAAAGACATGTTGTGCAGATGTACAAGCCCCTCTTGCACAGAAAGTATGGGTTAGATATCTCTTGTAGTTTCTTCAGAACACACAAATTATCTGAAAATTCTTTTGAAGCAATAGACACAAAAACAGCTATAAATCCAAAACCTAATATGATAGACTCAAACTTTAAACTACATATTGTGTAGATTTACAGGTCCTACTTGCCCAGCAAAAAGGGTTCGAATAGCTCTTGCACTTTTTTCGAAACTCACAAACAACTGTTCATGGGCTGAAAAGGCTTTTGGAGCAATAAAACAGTCAAAACTGCTATAACTCAAAAATGCAATAAGATAGGTTCAAACTTTAAAAGACATGTTGTGCAGATGTACAAGCCCCTCTTGCACAGAAAGTATGGGTTAGATATCTCTTGTAGTTTCTTCAGAACACACAAATTATCTGAAAATGCTTTTGAAGCAATGGACACAAAAACAGCTATAAATCCAAAACCTAATATGATAGACTCAAACTTTAAACTATATATTGTGTAGATTTACAGGTCCTACTTGCCCAGCAAAAAGGGTTCGAATAGCTCTTGCACTTTTTTCGAAACTCACAAACAACTGTTCATGGGCTGAAAAGGCTTTTGGAGCAATAAAACAGTCAAAACTGCTATAACTCAAAAATGCAATAAGATAGGTTCAAACTTTAAAAGACATGTTGTGCAGATGTACAAGCCCCTCTTGCACAGAAAGTATGGGTTAGATATCTCTTGTAGTTTCTTCAGAACACACAAATTATCTGAAAATGCTTTTGAAGCAATGGACACAAAAACAGCTATAAATCCAAAACCTAATATGATAGACTCAAACTTTAAACTACATATTGTGTAGATTTACAGGTCCTACTTGCCCAGCAAAAAGGGTTCGAATAGCTCTTGCACTTTTTTCGAAACTCACAAACAACTGTTCATGGGCTGAAAAGGCTTTTGGAGCAATAAAACAGTCAAAACTGCTATAACTCAAAAATGCAATAAGATAGGTTAAAACTTCAAAAGACATGTTGTGCAGATGTCAAGCCCCTCTTGCACAGAAAGTATGGGTTAGATATCTCTTGTAGTTTCTTCAGAACACACAAATTATCTGAAAATGCTTTTGAAGCAATAGACACAAAAACAGCTATAAATCCAAAACCTAATATGATAGACTCAAACTTTAAACTATATATTGTGTAGATTTACAGGTCCTACTTGCCCAGCAAAAAGGGTTCGAATAGCTCTTGCACTTTTTTCGAAACTCACAAACAACTGTTCATGGGCTGAAAAGGCTTTTGGAGCAATAAAACAGTCAAAACTGCTATATCTCAAAAATGCAATAAGATAGGTTCAAACTTTAAAAGACATGTTGTGCAGATGTACAAGCCCCTCTTGCACAGAAAGTATGGGTTAGATATCTCTTGTAGTTTCTTCAGAACACACAAATTATCTGAAAATGCTTTTGAAGCAATAGACACAAAAACAGCTATAAATCCAAAACCTAATATGATAGACTCAAACTTTAAACTATATATTGTGTAGATTTACAGGTCCTACTTGCCCAGCAAAAAGGTTTCGAATAGCTCTTGCACTTTTTTCGAAACTCACAAACAACTGTTCATGGGCTGAAAAGGCTTTTGGAGCAATAAAACAGTCAAAACTGCTATAACTCAAAAATGCAATAAGATAGGTTCAAACTTTAAAAGACATGTTGTGCAGATGTACAAGCCCCTCTTGCACAGAAAGTATGGGTTAGATATCTCTTGTAGTTTCTTCAGAACACACAAATTATCTGAAAATGCTTTTGAAGCAATGGACACAAAAACAGCTATAAATCCAAAACCTAATATGATAGACTCAAACTTTAAACTACATATTGTGTAGATTTACAGGTCCTACTTGCCCAGCAAAAAGGGTTCGAATAGCTCTTGCACTTTTTTCGAAACTCACAAACAACTGTTCATGGCTGAAAAGGCTTTTGGAGCAATAAAACAGTCAAAACTGCTATAACTCAAAAATGCAATAAGATAGGTTCAAACTTTAAAAGACATGTTGTGCAGATGTACAAGCCCCTCTTGCACAGAAAGTATGGGTTAGATATCTCTTGTAGTTTCTTCAGAACACACACATTATCTGAAAATGCTTTTGAAGCAATAGACACAAAATCAGCTATAAATCCAAAACCTAATATGATAGACTCAAACTTTAAACTATATATTGTGTAGATTTACAGGTCCTACTTGCCCAGCAAAAAGGTTTCGAATAGCTCTTGCACTTTTTTCGAAACTCACAAACAACTGTTCATGGGCTGAAAAGGCTTTTGGAGCAATAAAACAGTCAAAACTGCTATAACTCAAAAATGCAATAAGATAGGTTCAAACTTTAAAAGACATGTTGTGCAGATGTACAAGCCCCTCTTGCACAGAAAGTATGGGTTAGAAATCTCTTGTAGTTTCTTCAGAACACACAAATTATCTGAAAATGCTTTTGAAGCAATAGACACAAAAACAGCTATAAATCCAAAACCTAATATGATAGACTCAAACTTTAAACTACATATTGTGTAGATTTACAGGTCCTACTTGCCCAGCAAAAAGGGTTCGAATAGCTCTTGCACTTTTTTCGAAACTCACAAACAACTGTTCATGGGCTGAAAAGGCTTTTGGAGCAATAAAACAGTCAAAACTGCTATAACTCAAAATTGCAATAAGATAGGTTCAAACTTTAAAAGACATGTTGTGCAGATGTACAAGCCCTCATGCACAGAAAGTATGGGTTTGATATCTCTTGTAGTTTCTTCAGAAACACAAATTATCTGAAAATGCTTTTGAAGCAATAGACACAAAAACAGCTATAAATCCAAACCTAATATGATAGACTCAAACTTTAAACTATATATTGTGTAGATTTACAGGTCCTACTTGCCCAGCAAAAAGGGTTCGAATAGCTCTTGCACTTCTTTTCGAAACTCACAAACAACTGTTCATGGGCTGAAAAGGCTTTTGGAGCAATAAAAACAGTCAAAACTGCTATAACTCAAAAATGCAAAAGATAGGTTCAAACTTTAAAGACATGTTGTGCAGATGTACAAGCCCCTCTTGCATAGAAAATATGGGTTAGATATCTCTTGTAGTTTCTTTCAGAACACACAAATTATCTGAAATGCTTTTGAAGCAATAGACACAAAAACAGCTATAAATCCAAAACCTAATATGATAGACTCAAACTTTAAACTATATATTGTGTAGATTTACAGGTCCTACTTGCCCAGCAAAAAGGGTTCGAATAGCTCTTGCACTTTTTTCGAAACTCACAAACAACTGTTCATGGACTGAAAAGGCTTTTGGAGCAATAAACAGTCAAAACTGCTATAACTCAAAAAATGCAATAAGATAGGTTCAAACTTTAAAAGACATGTTGTGCAGATGTACAAGCCCCTCTTGCACAGAAAATATGGGTTAGATATCTCTTGTAGTTTCTTCGGAACACACAAATTATCTGAAATGCTTTGGAGGCAATAGACACAAAAACAGCTATTAATCCAAAACCTAATATGATAGACTCAAACTTTAAACTATATATTGTGTATATTTACAGGTCCTACTTGCCCAGCAAAAAGGGTTCGAATAGCTCTTGCACTTTTTTCGAAACTCACAAACAACTGTTCATGGGCTGAAAAGGCTTTTGGAGCAATAAAACAGTCAAAACTGCTATAACTCAAAAATACAATAAGATAGGTTCAAACTTTAAAAGACATGTTGTGCAGATGTACAAGCCCCTCTTGCACAGAAAGTATGGGTTAGATATCTCTTGTAGTTTCTTCAGAACACACAAATTATCTGAAAATGCTTTTGAAGCAATAGACACAAAAACAGCTATAAATCCAAAACCTAATATGATAGACTCAAACTTTAAACTATATATTGTGTAGATTTACAGGTCCTACTTGCCCAGCAAATAGGGTTCGAATAGCTCTTGCACTTTTTTTGAAACTCACAAACAACTGTTCATGGGCTGAAAAGGCTTTTGGAGCAATAAAACAGTCAAAACTGCTATAACTCAAAAATGCAATAAGATAGGTTCAAACTTTAAAAGACATGTTGTGCAGATGTACAAGCCCCTCTTGCACAGAAAATATGGGTTAGATATATCTTGTAGTTTCTTCAGAACACACAAATTATCTGAAAATGTTTTTGAAGCAATAGACACAAAAACAGCTATAAATCCAAAACCTAATATGATAGACTCAAACTTTAAACTATATATTTTGTAGATTTACAGGTCCTACTTGCCCAGCAAAAAGGGTTCGAATAGCTCTTGCACTTTTTTCGAAACTCACAAACAACTGTTCATGGGCTGAAAAGGCTTTTGGAGCAATAAAACAGTCAAAACTGCTATAACTCAAAAAATGCAATAAGATAGGTTCAAACTTTAAAAGACATGTTGTGCAGATGTACAAGCCCCTCTTGCACAGAAAATATGGGTTAGATATCTCTTGTAGTTTCTTCGGAACACACAAATTATCTGAAAATGCTTTGGAAGCAATAGACACAAAAACAGCTATTAATCCAAAACCTAATATGATAGACTCAAACTTTAAACTATATATTGTGTATATTTACAGGTCCTACTTGCCCAGCAAAAAGGGTTCGAATAGTTCTTGCACTTTTTTCGAAACTCACAAACAACTGTTCATGGGCTGAAAAGGCTTTTGGAGCAATAAAACAGTCAAAACTGCTATAACTCAAAAATGCAATAAGATAGGTTCAAACTTTAAAAGACATGTTGTGCAGATGTACAAGCCCCTCTTGCACAGAAAATATGGGTTAGATATATCTTGTAGTTTCTTCAGAACACACAAATTATCTGAAAATGTTTTTGAAGCAATAGACACAAAAACAGCTATAAATCCAAAACCTAATATGATAGACTCAAACTTTAAACTATATATTGTGTAGATTTACAGGTCCTACTTGCCCAGCAAAAAGGGTTCGAATAGCTCTTGCACTTTTTTCGAAACTCACAAACAACTGTTCATGGGCTGAAAAGGCTTTTGGAGCAATAAAACAGTCAAAACTGCTATAACTCAAAAATGCAATAAGATAGGTTCAAACTTTAAAAGACATGTTGTGCAGATGTACAAGCCCCTCTTGCACAGAAAGTATGGGTTAGATATCTCTTGTAGTTTCTTCAGAACACACAAATTATCTGAAAATGCTTTTGAAGCAATAGACACAAAAACAGCTATAAATCCAAAACCTAATATGATAGACTCAAACTTTAAACTATATAATGTGTAGATTTACAGGTCCTACTTGCCCAGCAAAAAGGGTTCGAATAGCTCTTGCACTTTTTTCGAAACTCACAAACAACTGTTCATGGGCTGAAAAGGCCTTTGGCGCAATAAAACAGTCAAAACTGCTATAACTCAAAAAATGCAATAAGATAGGTTCAAACTTTAAAAGACATGTTGTGCAGATGTACAAGCCCCTCTTGCACAGAAAATATGGGTTAGATATCTCTTGTAGTTTCTTCGGAACACACAAATTATCTGAAAATGCTTTGGAAGCAATAGACACAAAAACAGCTATTAATCCAAAACCTAATATGATAGACTCAAACTTTAAACTATATATTGTGTATATTTACAGGTCCTACTTGCCCAGCAAAAAGGGTTCGAATAGCTCTTGCACTTTTTTCGAAACTCACAAACAACTGTTCATGGGCTGAAAAGGCTTTTGGAGCAATAAAACAGTCAAAACTGCTATAACTCAAAAATGCAATAAGATAGGTTCAAACTTTAAAAGACATGTTGTGCAGATGTACAAGCCCCTCATGCACAGAAAGTATGGGTTAGATATCTCTTGTAGTTTCTTCAGAACACACAAATTATCTGAAAATGCTTTTGAAGCAATAGACACAAAAACAGCTATAAATCCAAAACCTAATATGATAGACTCAAACTTTAAACTATATATTGTGTAGATTTACAGGTCCTACTTGCCCAGCAAAAAGGGTTCGAATAGCTCTTGCACTTTTTTCGAAACTCACAAACAACTGTTCATGGGCTGAAAAGGCTTTTGGAGCAATAAAACAGTCAAAACTGCTATAACTCAAAAATGCAATAAGATAGGTTCAAACTTTAAAAGACATGTTGTGCAGATGTACAAGCCCCTCTTGCACAGAAAATATGGGTTAGATATATCTTGTAGTTTCTTCAGAACACACAAATTATCTGAAAATGTTTTTGAAGCAATAGACACAAAAACAGCTATAAATCCAAAACCTAATATGATAGACTCAAACTTTAAACTATATATTGTGTAGATTTACAGGTCCTACTTGCCCAGCAAAAAGGGTTCGAATAGCTCTTGCACTTTTTTCGAAACTCACAAACAACTGTTCATGGGCTGAAAAGGCTTTTGGAGCAATAAAACAGTCAAAACTGCTATAACTCAAAAAATGCAATAAGATAGGTTCAAACTTTAAAAGACATGTTGTGCAGATGTACAAGCCCCTCTTGCACAGAAAATATGGGTTAGATATCTCTTGTAGTTTCTTCGGAACACACAAATTATCTGAAAATGCTTTGGAAGCAATAGACACAAAAACAGCTATTAATCCAAAACCTAATATGATAGACTCAAACTTTAAACTATATATTGTGTATATTTACAGGTCCTACTTGCCCAGCAAAAAGGGTTCGAATAGCTCTTGCACTTTTTTCGAAACTCACAAACAACTGTTCATGGGCTGAAAAGGCTTTTGGAGCAATAAAACAGTCAAAACTGCTATAACTCAAAAATGCAATAAGATAGGTTCAAACTTTAAAAGACATGTTGTGCAGATGTACAAGCCCCTCTTGCACAGAAAATATGGGTTAGATATCTCTTGTAGTTTCTTCGGAACACACAAATTATCTGAAAATGCTTTGGAAGCAATAGACACAAAAACAGCTATTAATCCAAAACCTAATATGATAGACTCAAACTTTAAACTATATATTGTGTATATTTACAGGTCCTACTTGCCCAGCAAAAAGGGTTCGAATAGCTCTTGCACTTTTTTCGAAACTCACAAACAACTGTTCATGGGCTGAAAAGGCTTTTGGAGCAATAAAACAGTCAAAACTGCTATAACTCAAAAATGCAATAAGATAGGTTCAAACTTTAAAAGACATGTTGTGCAGATGTACAAGCCCCTCATGCACAGAAAGTATGGGTTAGATATCTCTTGTAGTTTCTTCAGAACACACAAATTATCTGAAAATGCTTTTGAAGCAATAGACACAAAAACAGCTATAAATCCAAAACCTAATATGATAGACTCAAACTTTAAACTATATATTGTGTAGATTTACAGGTCCTACTTGCCCAGCAAAAAGGGTTCGAATAGCTCTTGCACTTTTTTCGAAACTCACAAACAACTGTTCATGGGCTGAAAAGGCTTTTGGAGCAATAAAACAGTCAAAACTGCTATAACTCAAAAATGCAATAAGATAGGTTCAAACTTTAAAAGATATGTTGTGCAGATGTACAAGCCCCTCTTGCACAGAAAGTATGGGTTAGATATCTCTTGTAGTTTCTTCAGAACACACAAATTATCTGAAAATGCTTTTGAAGCAATAGACACAAAAATAGCTATAAATCCAAAACCTAATATGATAGACTCAAACTTTAAACTACATATTGTGTAGATTTACAGGTCCTACTTGCCCAGCAAAAAGGGTTCGAATAGCTCTTGCACTTTTTTCGAAACTCACAAACAACTGTTCATGGGCTGAAAAGGCTTTTGGAGCAATAAAACAGTCAAAACTGCTATAACTCAAAAATGCAATAAGATAGGTTCAAACTTTAAAAGACCTGTTGTGCAGATGTACAAGCCCCTCTTGCACAGAAAGTATGGGTTAGATATCTCTTGTAGTTTTTGTCAGAACACACAAATTATCTGAAAATGCTTTTGAAGCAATAGACACAAAAACAGCTATAAATCCAAAACCTAATATGATAGACTCAAACTTTAAACTATATATTGTGTAGATTTACAGGTCCTTCTTGCCCAGCAAAAAGGGTTCGAATAGCTCTTGCACTTTTTTCGAAACTCACAAACAACTGTTCATGGGCTGAAAAGGCTTTTGGAGCAATAAAACAGTCAAAACTGCTATAACTCAAAAATGCAATAAGATAGGTTCAAACTTTAAAAGATATGTTGTGCAGATGTACAAGCCCCTCTTGCACAGAAAGTATGGGTTAGATATCTCTTGTAGTTTCTTCAGAACACACAAATTATCTGAAAATGCTTTTGAAGCAATAGACACAAAAACAGCTATAAATCCAAAACCTAATATGATAGACTCAAACTTTAAACTATATATTGTGTAGATTTACAGGTCCTACTTGCCCAGCAAAAAGGGTTCGAATAGCTCTTGCACTTTTTTCGAAACTCACAAACAACTGTTCATGGGCTGAAAAGGCTTTTGGAGCAACAAAACAGTAAAAACTGCTATAACTCAAAAATGCAATAAGATAAGTTCAAACTTTAAAAGACATGTTGTGCAGATGTACAAGCCCCTCTTGCACAGAAAGTATGGGTTAGATATCTCTTGTAGTTTTTTCAGAACACACAAATTATCTGAAAATGCTTTTGAAGCAATAGACACAAAAATAGCTATAAATCCAAAACCTAATATGATAGACTCAAACTTTAAACTATATATTGTGTAGATTTACAGGTCCTACTTGCCCAGCAAAAAGGGTTCGAATAGCTCTTGCACTTTTTTCGAAACTCACAAACAACTGTTCATGGGCTGAAAAGGCTTTTGGAGCAATAAAACAGTCAAAACTGCTATAACTCAAAAAATGCAATAAGATAGGTTCAAACTTTAAAAGACATGTTGTGCAGATGTACAAGCCCCTCTTGCACAGAAAATATGGGTTAGATATCTCTTGTAGTTTCTTCGGAACACACAAATTATCTGAAAATGCTTTTGAAGCAATAGACACAAAAACAGCTATAAATCCAAAACCTAATATGATAGACTCAAACTTTAAACTATATATTGTGTAGATTTACAGTTCCTACTTGCCCAGCAAATAGGGTTCGAATAGCTCTTGCACTTTTTTCGAAACTCACAAACAACTGTTCATGGGCTGAAAAGGCTTTTGGAGCAATAAAACAGTCAAAACTGCTATAACTCAAAAATGCAATAAGATAGGTTCAAACTTTAAAAGACCTGTTGTGCAGATGTACAAGCCCCTCTTGCACAGAAAGTATGGGTTAGATATCTCTTGTAGTTTTTGTCAGAACACACAAATTATCTGAAAATGCTTTTGAAGCAATAGACACAAAAACAGCTATAAATCCAAAACCTAATATGATAGACTCAAACTTTAAACTATATATTGTGTAGATTTACAGGTCCTACTTGCCCAGCAAAAAGGGTTCGAATAGCTCTTGCACTTTTTTCGAAACTCACAAACAACTGTTCATGGGCTGAAAAGGCTTTTGGAGCAATAAAACAGTCAAAACTGCTATAACTCAAAAATGCAATAAGATAGGTTAAAACTTTAAAAGATATGTTGTGCAGATGTACAAGCCCCTCTTGCACAGAAAATATGGGTTAGATATCTCTTGTAGTTTCTTCAGAACACACACATTATCTGAAAATGCTTTTGAAGCAATAGACACAAAAACAGCTATAAATCCAAAACATAATATGATAGACTAAAACTTTAAACTATATATTGTGTAGATTTACAGGTCCTACTTGCCCAGCAAAAAGGGTTCGAATAGCTCTTGCACTTTTTTCGAAACTCACAAACAACTGTTCATGGGCTGAAAAGGCTTTTGGAGCAATAAAACAGTCAAAACTGCTATAACTCAAAAATGCAATAAGATAGGTTCAAACTTTAAAAGACATGTTGTGCAGATGTACAAGCCCCTCTTGCACAGAAAGTATGGGTTAGATATCTCTTGTAGTTTCTTCAGAACACACAAATTATCTGAAATAGCTTTTGAAGCAATAGACACAAAAACAGCTATAAATCCAAAACCTAATATGATAGACTCAAACTTTAAACTATATATTGTGTAGATTTACAGGTCCTACTTGCCCAGCAAAAAGGGTTCGAATAGCTCTTGCACTTTTTTCGAAACTCACAAACAACTGTTCATGGGCTGAAAAGGCTTTTGGAGCAATAAAACAGTCAAAACTGCTATAACTCAAAAATGCAATAAGATAGGTTCAAACTTTAAAAGACATGTTGTGCAGATGTACAAGCCCCTCTTGCACAGAAAATATGGGTTAGATATCTCTTGTAGTTTCTTCGGAACACACAAATTATCTGAAAATGCTTTGGAGGCAATAGACACAAAAACAGCTATTAATCCAAAACCTAATATGATAGACTCAAACTTTAAACTATATATTGTGTATATTTACAGGTCCTACTTGCCCAGCAAAAAGGGTTCGAATAGCTCTTGCACTTTTTTCGAAACTCACAAACAACTGTTCATGGGCTGAAAAGGCTTTTGGAGCAATAAAACAGTCAAAACTGCTATAACTCAAAAATACAATAAGATAGGTTCAAACTTTAAAAGACATGTTGTGCAGATGTACAAGCCCCTCTTGCACAGAAAGTATGGGTTAGATATCTCTTGTAGTTTCTTCAGAACACACAAATTATCTGAAAATGCTTTTGAAGCAATAGACACAAAAACAGCTATAAATCCAAAACCTAATATGATAGACTCAAACTTTAAACTATATATTGTGTAGATTTACAGGTCCTACTTGCCCAGCAAATAGGGTTCGAATAGCTCTTGCACTTTTTTTGAAACTCACAAACAACTGTTCATGGGCTGAAAAGGCTTTTGGAGCAATAAAACAGTCAAAACTGCTATAACTCAAAAATGCAATAAGATAGGTTCAAACTTTAAAAGACATGTTGTGCAGATGTACAAGCCCCTCTTGCACAGAAAATATGGGTTAGATATATCTTGTAGTTTCTTCAGAACACACAAATTATCTGAAAATGTTTTTGAAGCAATAGACACAAAAACAGCTATAAATCCAAAACCTAATATGATAGACTCAAACTTTAAACTATATATTGTGTAGATTTACAGGTCCTACTTGCCCAGCAAAAAGGGTTCGAATAGCTCTTGCACTTTTTTCGAAACTCACAAACAACTGTTCATGGGCTGAAAAGGCTTTTGGAGCAATAAAACAGTCAAAACTGCTATAACTCAAAAAATGCAATAAGATAGGTTCAAACTTTAAAAGACATGTTGTGCAGATGTACAAGCCCCTCTTGCACAGAAAATATGGGTTAGATATCTCTTGTAGTTTCTTCGGAACACACAAATTATCTGAAAATGCTTTGGAAGCAATAGACACAAAAACAGCTATTAATCCAAAACCTAATATGATAGACTCAAACTTTAAACTATATATTGTGTATATTTACAGGTCCTACTTGCCCAGCAAAAAGGGTTCGAATAGCTCTTGCACTTTTTTCGAAACTCACAAACAACTGTTCATGGGCTGAAAAGGCTTTTGGAGCAATAAAACAGTCAAAACTGCTATAACTCAAAAATGCAATAAGATAGGTTCAAACTTTAAAAAACATGTTGTGCAGATGTACAAGCCCCTCTTGCACAGAAAATATGGGTTAGATATATCTTGTAGTTTCTTCAGAACACACAAATTATCTGAAAATGTTTTTGAAGCAATAGACACAAAAACAGCTATAAATCCAAAACCTAATATGATAGACTCAAACTTTAAACTATATATTGTGTAGATTTACAGGTCCTACTTGCCCAGCAAAAAGGGTTCGAATAGCTCTTGCACTTTTTTCGAAACTCACAAACAACTGTTCATGGGCTGAAAAGGCTTTTGGAGCAATAAAACAGTCAAAACTGCTATAACTCAAAAATGCAATAAGATAGGTTCAAACTTTAAAAGACATGTTGTGCAGATGTACAAGCCCCTCTTGCACAGAAAGTATGGGTTAGATATCTCTTGTAGTTTCTTCAGAACACACAAATTATCTGAAAATGCTTTTGAAGCAATAGACACAAAAACAGCTATAAATCCAAAACCTAATATGATAGACTCAAACTTTAAACTATATAATGTGTAGATTTACAGGTCCTACTTGCCCAGCAAAAAGGGTTCGAATAGCTCTTGCACTTTTTTCGAAACTCACAAACAACTGTTCATGGGCTGAAAAGGCTTTTGGAGCAATAAAACAGTCAAAACTGCTATAACTCAAAAATACAATAAGATAGGTTCAAACTTTAAAAGACATGTTGTGCAGATGTACAAGCCCCTCTTGCACAGAAAGTATGGGTTAGATATCTCTTGTAGTTTCTTCAGAACACACAAATTATCTGAAAATGCTTTTGAAGCAATAGACACAAAAACAGCTATAAATCCAAAACCTAATATGATAGACTCAAACTTTAAACTATATATTGTGTAGATTTACAGGTCCTACTTGCCCAGCAAATAGGGTTCGAATAGCTCTTGCACTTTTTTTGAAACTCACAAACAACTGTTCATGGGCTGAAAAGGCTTTTGGAGCAATAAAACAGTCAAAACTGCTATAACTCAAAAATGCAATAAGATAGGTTCAAACTTTAAAAGACATGTTGTGCAGATGTACAAGCCCCTCTTGCACAGAAAATATGGGTTAGATATATCTTGTAGTTTCTTCAGAACACACAAATTATCTGAAAATGTTTTTGAAGCAATAGACACAAAAACAGCTATAAATCCAAAACCTAATATGATAGACTCAAACTTTAAACTATATATTGTGTAGATTTACAGGTCCTACTTGCCCAGCAAAAAGGGTTCGAATAGCTCTTGCACTTTTTTCGAAACTCACAAACAACTGTTCATGGGCTGAAAAGGCTTTTGGAGCAATAAAACAGTCAAAACTGCTATAACTCAAAAAATGCAATAAGATAGGTTCAAACTTTAAAAGACATGTTGTGCAGATGTACAAGCCCCTCTTGCACAGAAAATATGGGTTAGATATATCTTGTAGTTTCTTCAGAACACACAAATTATCTGAAAATGTTTTTGAAGCAATAGACACAAAAACAGCTATAAATCCAAAACCTAATATGATAGACTCAAACTTTAAACTATATATTGTGTAGATTTACAGGTCCTACTTGCCCAGCAAAAAGGGTTCGAATAGCTCTTGCACTTTTTTCGAAACTCACAAACAACTGTTCATGGGCTGAAAAGGCTTTTGGAGCAATAAAACAGTCAAAACTGCTATAACTCAAAAATGCAATAAGATAGGTTCAAACTTTAAAAGACATGTTGTGCAGATGTACAAGCCCCTCTTGCACAGAAAGTATGGGTTAGATATCTCTTGTAGTTTCTTCAGAACACACAAATTATCTGAAAATGCTTTTGAAGCAATAGACACAAAAACAGCTATAAATCCAAAACCTAATATGATAGACTCAAACTTTAAACTATATAATGTGTAGATTTACAGGTCCTACTTGCCCAGCAAAAAGGGTTCGAATAGCTCTTGCACTTTTTTCGAAACTCACAAACAACTGTTCATGGGCTGAAAAGGCCTTTGGCGCAATAAAACAGTCAAAACTGCTATAACTCAAAAATGCAATAAGATAGGTTCAAACTTTAAAAGACATGTTGTGCAGATGTACAAGCCCCTCTTGCACAGAAAATATGGGTTAGATATCTCTTGTAGTTTCTTCGGAACACACAAATTATCTGAAAATGCTTTGGAAGCAATAGACACAAAAACAGCTATTAATCCAAAACCTAATATGATAGACTCAAACTTTAAACTATATATTGTGTATATTTACAGGTCCTACTTGCCCAGCAAAAAGGGTTCGAATAGCTCTTGCACTTTTTTCGAAACTCACAAACAACTGTTCATGGGCTGAAAAGGCTTTTGGAGCAATAAAACAGTCAAAACTGCTATAACTCAAAAATGCAATAAGATAGGTTCAAACTTTAAAAGACATGTTGTGCAGATGTACAAGCCCCTCATGCACAGAAAGTATGGGTTAGATATCTCTTGTAGTTTCTTCAGAACACACAAATTATCTGAAAATGCTTTTGAAGCAATAGACACAAAAACAGCTATAAATCCAAAACCTAATATGATAGACTCAAACTTTAAACTATATATTGTGTAGATTTACAGGTCCTACTTGCCCAGCAAAAAGGGTTCGAATAGCTCTTGCACTTTTTTCGAAACTCACAAACAACTGTTCATGGGCTGAAAAGGCTTTTGGAGCAATAAAACAGTCAAAACTGCTATAACTCAAAAATGCAATAAGATAGGTTCAAACTTTAAAAGATATGTTGTGCAGATGTACAAGCCCCTCTTGCACAGAAAGTATGGGTTAGATATCTCTTGTAGTTTCTTCAGAACACACAAATTATCTGAAAATGCTTTTGAAGCAATAGACACAAAAATAGCTATAAATCCAAAACCTAATATGATAGACTCAAACTTTAAACTACATATTGTGTAGATTTACAGGTCCTACTTGCCCAGCAAAAAGGGTTCGAATAGCTCTTGCACTTTTTTCGAAACTCACAAACAACTGTTCATGGGCTGAAAAGGCTTTTGGAGCAATAAAACAGTCAAAACTGCTATAACTCAAAAATGCAATAAGATAGGTTCAAACTTTAAAAGACCTGTTGTGCAGATGTACAAGCCCCTCTTGCACAGAAAGTATGGGTTAGATATCTCTTGTAGTTTTTGTCAGAACACACAAATTATCTGAAAATGCTTTTGAAGCAATAGACACAAAAACAGCTATAAATCCAAAACCTAATATGATAGACTCAAACTTTAAACTATATATTGTGTAGATTTACAGGTCCTTCTTGCCCAGCAAAAAGGGTTCGAATAGCTCTTGCACTTTTTTCGAAACTCACAAACAACTGTTCATGGGCTGAAAAGGCTTTTGGAGCAATAAAACAGTCAAAACTGCTATAACTCAAAAATGCAATAAGATAGGTTAAAACTTTAAAAGACATGTTGTGCAGATGTACAAGCCCCTCTTGCACAGAAAGTATGGGTTAGATATCTCTTGTAGTTTCTTCAGAACACACACATTATCTGAAAATGCTTTTGAAGCAATAGACACAAAAACAGCTATAAATCCAAAACATAATATGATAGACTCAAACTTTAAACTATATATTGTGTAGATTTACAGGTCCTACTTGCCCAGCAAAAAGGGTTCGAATAGCTCTTGCACTTTTTTCGAAACTCACAAACAACTGTTCATGGGCTGAAAAGGCTTTTGGAACAATAAAACAGTCAAAACTGCTATAACTCAAAAATGCAATAAGATAGGTTAAAACTTTAAAAGATATGTTGTGCAGATGTACAAGCCCCTCTTGCACAGAAAGTATGGGTTAGATATCTCTTGTAGTTTCTTCAGAACACACAAATTATCTGAAAATGCTTTTGAAGCAATAGACACAAAAACAGCTATAAATCCAAAACCTAATATGATAGACTCAAACTTTAAACTATATATTGTGTAGATTTACAGGTCCTACTTGCCCAGCAAAAAGGGTTCGAATAGCTCTTGCACTTTTTTCGAAACTCACAAACAACTGTTCATGGGCTGAAAAGGCTTTTGGAGCAACAAAACAGTAAAAACTGCTATAACTCAAAAATGCAATAAGATAAGTTCAAACTTTAAAAGACATGTTGTGCAGATGTACAAGCCCCTCTTGCACAGAAAGTATGGGTTAGATATCTCTTGTAGTTTTTTCAGAACACACAAATTATCTGAAAATGCTTTTGAAGCAATAGACACAAAAATAGCTATAAATCCAAAACCTAATATGATAGACTCAAACTTTAAAATATATATTGTGTAGATTTACAGGTCCTACTTGCCCAGCAAAAAGGGTTCGAATAGCTCTTGCACTTTTTTCGAAACTCACAAACAACTGTTCATGGGCTGAAAAGGCTTTTGGAGCAATAAAACAGTCAAAACTGCTATAACTCAAAAAATGCAATAAGATAGGTTCAAACTTTAAAAGACATGTTGTGCAGATGTACAAGCCCCTCTTGCACAGAAAATATGGGTTAGATATCTCTTGTAGTTTCTTCGGAACACACAAATTATCTGAAAATGCTTTTGAAGCAATAGACACAAAAACAGCTATAAATCCAAAACCTAATATGATAGACTCAAACTTTAAACTATATATTGTGTAGATTTACAGGTCCTACTTGCCCAGCAAATAGGGTTCGAATAGCTCTTGCACTTTTTTCGAAACTCACAAACAACTGTTCATGGGCTGAAAAGGCTTTTGGAGCAATAAAACAGTAAAAACTGCTATAACTCAAAAATGCAATAAGATAGGTTCAAACTTTAAAAGACCTGTTGTGCAGATGTACAAGCCCCTCTTGCACAGAAAGTATGGGTTAGATATCTCTTGTAGTTTTTGTCAGAACACACAAATTATCTGAAAATGCTTTTGAAGCAATAGACACAAAAACAGCTATAAATCCAAAACCTAATATGATAGACTCAAACTTTAAACTATATATTGTGTAGATTTACAGGTCCTACTTGCCCAGCAAAAAGGGTTCGAATAGCTCTTGCACTTTTTTCGAAACTCACAAACAACTGTTCATGGGCTGAAAAGGCTTTTGGAGCAATAAAACAGTCAAAACTGCTATAACTCAAAAATGCAATAAGATAGGTTAAAACTTTAAAAGATATGTTGTGCAGATGTACAAGCCCCTCTTGCACAGAAAATATGGGTTAGATATCTCTTGTAGTTTCTTCAGAACACACACATTATCTGAAAATGCTTTTGAAGCAATAGACACAAAAACAGCTATAAATCCAAAACATAATATGATAGACTCAAACTTTAAACTATATATTGTGTAGATTTACAGGTCCTACTTGCCCAGCAAAAAGGGTTCGAATAGCTCTTGCACTTTTTTCGAAACTCACAAACAACTGTTCATGGGCTGAAAAGGCTTTTGGAGCAATAAAACAGTCAAAACTGCTATAACTCAAAAATGCAATAAGATAGGTTCAAACTTTAAAAGACATGTTGTGCAGATGTACAAGCCCCTCATGCACAGAAAGTATGGGTTAGATATCTCTTGTAGTTTCTTCAGAACACACAAATTATCTGAAAATGCTTTTGAAGCAATAGACACAAAAACAGCTATAAATCCAAAACCTAATATGATAGACTCAAACTTTAAACTACATATTGTGTAGATTTACAGGTCCTACTTGCCCAGCAAATAGGGTTCGAATAGCTCTTGCACTTTTTTCGAAACTCACAAACAACTGTTCATGGGCTGAAAAGGCTTTTGGAGCAATAAAACAGTCAAAACTGCTATAACTCAAAAATGCAATAAGATAGGTTCAAACTTTAAAAGACATGTTGTGCAGATGTACAAGCCCCTCTTGCACAGAAAGTATGAGTTAGATATATCTTGTAGTTTCTTCAGAACACACACATTATCTGAAAATGCTTTTGAAGCAATAGACACAAAAACAGCTATAAATCCAAAACCTAATATGATAGACTCAAACTTTAAACTATATATTGTGTAGATTTACAGGTCCTACTTGCCCAGCAAAAAGGGTTCGAATAGCTCTTGCACTTTTTTCGAAACTCACAAACAACTGTTCATGGGCTGAAAAGGCTTTTGGAGCAATAAAACAGTCAAAACTGCTATAACTCAAAAAATGCAATAAGATAGGTTCAAACTTTAAAAGACATGTTGTGCAGATGTACAAGCCCCTCTTGCACAGAAAATATGGGTTAGATATCTCTTGTAGTTTCTTCGGAACACACAAATTATCTGAAAATGCTTTTGAAGCAATAGACACAAAAACAGCTATAAATCCAAAACCTAATATGATAGACTCAAACTTTAAACTATATATTGTGTAGATTTACAGGTCCTACTTGCCCAGCAAAAAGGGTTCGAATAGCTCTTGTACTTTTTTCGAAACTCACAAACAACTGTTCATGGGCTGAAAAGGCTTTTGGAGCAATAAAACAGTCAAAACTGCTATAACTCAAAAATGCAATAAGATAGGTTCAAACTTTAAAAGACATGTTGTGCAGATGTACAAGCCCCTCTTGCACAGAAAGTATGGGTTAGATATCTCTTGTAGTTTCTTCAGAACACACAAATTATCTGAAAATGCTTTTGAAGCAATAGACACAAAAACAGCTATAAATCCAAAACCTAATATGATAGACTCAAACTTTAAACTACATATTGTGTAGATTTACAGGTCCTACTTGCCCAGCAAATAGGGTTCGAATAGCTCTTGCACTTTTTTCGAAACTCACAAACAACTGTTCATGGGCTGAAAAGGCTTTTGGAGCAATAAAACAGTCAAAACTGCTATAACTCAAAAATGCAATAAGATAGGTTCAAACTTTAAAAGACATGTTGTGCAGATGTACAAGCCCCTCTTGCACAGAAAGTATGGGTTAGATATATCTTGTAGTTTCTTCAGAACACACACATTATCTGAAAATGCTTTTGAAGCAATAGACACAAAAACAGCTATAAATCCAAAACCTAATATGATAGACTCAAACTTTAAACTATATATTGTGTAGATTTACAGGTCCTACTTGCCCAGCAAAAAGGGTTCGAATAGCTCTTGCACTTTTTTCGAAACTCACAAACAACTGTTCATGGGCTGAAAAGGCTTTTGGAGCAATAAAACAGTCAAAACTGCTATAACTCAAAAAATGCAATAAGATAGGTTCAAACTTTAAAAGACATGTTGTGCAGATGTACAATCCCCTCTTGCACAGAAAATATGGGTTAGATATCTCTTGTAGTTTCTTCGGAACACACAAATTATCTGAAAATGCTTTTGAAGCAATAGACACAAAAACAGCTATAAATCCAAAACCTAATATGATAGACTCAAACTTTAAACTATATATTGTGTAGATTTACAGGTCCTACTTGCCCAGCAAAAAGGGTTCGAATAGCTCTTGCACTTTTTTCGAAACTCACAAACAACTGTTCATGGGCTGAAAAGGCTTTTGGAGCAATAAAACAGTCAAAACTGCTATAACTCAAAAATGCAATAAGATAGGTTCAAACTTTAAAAGACATGTTGTGCAGATGTACAAGTCCCTCTTGCACAGAAAGTATGGGTTAGATATCTCTTGTAGTTTCTTCAGAACACACAAATTATCTGAAAATGCTTTTGAAGCAATGGACACAAAAACAGCTATAAATCCAAAACCTAATATGATAGACTCAAACTTTAAACTACATATTGTGTAGATTTACAGGTCCTACTTGCCCAGCAAAAAGGGTTCGAATAGCTCTTGCACTTTTTTCGAAACTCACAAACAACTGTTCATGGGCTGAAAAGGCTTTTGGAGCAATAAAACAGTCAAAACTGCTATAACTCAAAAATGCAATAAGATAGGTTCAAACTTTAAAAGACATGTTGTGCAGATGTACAAGCCCCTCTTGCACAGAAAGTATGGGTTAGATATCTCTTGTAGTTTCTTCAGAACACACAAATTATCTGAAAATGCTTTTGAAGCAATGGACACAAAAACAGCTATAAATCCAAAACCTAATATGATAGACTCAAACTTTAAACTACATATTGTGTAGATTTACAGGTCCTACTTGCCCAGCAAAAAGGGTTCGAATAGCTCTTGCACTTTTTTCGAAACTCACAAACAACTGTTCATGGGCTGAAAAGGCTTTTGGAGCAATAAAACAGTCAAAACTGCTATAACTCAAAAATGCAATAAGATAGGTTCAAACTTTAAAAGACATGTTGTGCAGATGTACAAGCCCCTCTTGCACAGAAAGTATGGGGTAGATATCTCTTGTAGTTTCTTCAGAACACACAAATTATCTGAAAATGCTTTTGAAGCAATGGACACAAAAACAGCTATAAATCCAAAACCTAATATGATAGACTCAAACTTTAAACTACATATTGTGTAGATTTACAGGTCCTACTTGCCCAGCAAAAAGGGTTCGAATAGCTCTTGCACTTTTTTCGAAACTCACAAACAACTGTTCATGGGCTGAAAAGGCTTTTGGAGCAATAAAACAGTCAAAACTGCTATAACTCAAAAATGCAATAAGATAGGTTCAAACTTTAAAAGACATGTTGTGCAGATGTACAAGCCCCTCTTGCACAGAAAGTATGGGTTAGATATCTCTTGTAGTTTCTTCAGAACACACACATTATCTGAAAATGCTTTTGAAGCAATAGACACAAAATCAGCTATAAATCCAAAACCTAATATGATAGACTCAAACTTTAAACTATATATTGTGTAGATTTACAGGTCCTACTTGCCCAGCAAAAAGGGTTCGAATAGTTCTTGGACTTTTTTTTGAAACTCACAAACAACTGTTCATGGGCTGAAAAGGCTTTTGGAGCAATAAAACAGTCAAAAGTGCTATAACTCAAAAATGCAATAAGATAGGTTCAAACTTTAAAAGACATGTTGTACAAGCCCCTCTTGCACAGAAAGTATGGGTTAGATATCTCTTGTAGTTTCTTCAGAACACACAATTTATCTGAAAATGCTTTTGAAGCAATGGACACAAAAACAGCTATAAATCCAAAACCTAATATGATAGACTCAAACTTTAAACTATATATTGTGTAGATTTACAGGTCCTACTTGCCCAGCAAAAAGGGTTAGAATAGCTCTTGCACTTTTTTCGAAACTCACAAACAACTGTTCATGGGCTGAAAAGGCTTTTGGAGCAATAAAACAGTCAAAACTGCTATAACTCAAAAATGCAATAAGATAGGTTCAAACTTTAAAAGACATGTTGTGCAGATGTACAAGCCCCTCATGCACAGAAAGTATGGGTTAGATATCTCTTGTAGTTTCTTCAGAACACACAAATTATCTGAAAATGCTTTTGAAGCAATAGACACAAAAATAGCTATAAATCCAAAACCTAATATGATAGACTCAAACTTTAAACTATATATTGTGTAGATTTACAGGTCCTACTTGCCCAGCAAAAAGGGTTCGAATAGCTCTTGCACTTTTTTCGAAACTCACAAACAACTGTTCATGGGCTGAAAAGGCTTTTGGAGCAATAAAACAGTCAAAACTGCTATAACTCAAAAAATGCAATAAGATAGGTTAAAACTTTAAAAGACATGTTGTGCAGATGTACAAGCCCCTCTTGCACAGAAAATATGGGTTAGATATCTCTTGTAGTTTCTTCGGAACACACAAATTATCTGAAAATGCTTTTGAAGCAATAGACACAAAAACAGCTATAAATCCAAAACCTAATATGATAGACTCAAACTTTAAACTATATATTGTGTAGATTTACAGGTCCTACTTGCCCAGCAAAAAGGGTTCGAATAGCTCTTGCACTTTTTTCGAAACTCACAAACAACTGTTCATGGGCTGAAAAGGCTTTTGGAGCAATAAAACAGTCAAAACTGCTATAACTCAAAAATGCAATAAGATAGGTTCAAACTTTAAAAGACATGTTGTGCAGATGTACAAGCCCCTCTTGCACAGAAAATATGGGTTAGATATCTCTTGTAGTTTCTTCAGAACACGCACATTATCTGAAAATGCTTTTGAAGCAATAGACACAAAAACAGCTATAAATCCAAAACCTAATATGATAGACTCAAACTTTAAACTATATATTGTGTAGATTTACAGGTCCTACTTGCTCAGCAAAAAGGGTTCGAATAGCTCTTGCACTTTTTTCGAAACTCACAAACAACTGTTCATGGGCTGAAAAGGCTTTTGGAGCAACAAAACAGTAAAAACTGCTATAACTCAAAAATGCAATAAGATAGGTTCAAACTTTAAAAGACATGTTGTGCAGATGTACAAGCCCCTCATGCACAGAAAGTATGGGTTAGATATCTCTTGTAGTTTCTTCAGAACACACAAATTATCTGAAAATGCTTTTGAAGCAATAGACACAAAACAGCTATAAATCCAAAACCTAATATGATAGACTCAAACTTTAAACTATATATTGTGTAGATTTACAGGTCCTACTTGCCCAGCAAATAGGGTTCGAATAGCTCTTGCACTTTTTTCGAAAATTCACAAACAACTGTTCATGGGCTGAAAAGGCTTTTGGAGCAACAAAACAGTAAAAACTGCTATAACTCAAAAATGCAATAAGATAGGTTCAAACTTTAAAAGACCTGTTGTGCAGATGTACAAGCCCCTCTTGCACAGAAAGTATGGGTTAGATATCTCTTGTAGTTTTTGTCAGAACACACAAATTATCTGAAAATGCTTTTGAAGCAATAGACACAAAAACAGCTATAAATCCAAAACCTAATATGATAGACTCAAACTTTAAACTATATATTGTGTAGATTTACAGGTCCTTCTTGCCCAGCAAAAAGGGTTCGAATAGCTCTTGCACTTTTTTCGAAACTCACAAACAACTGTTCATGGGCTGAAAAGGCTTTTGGAGCAATAAAACAGTCAAAACTGCTATAACTCAAAAATGCAATAAGATAGGTTCAAACTTTAAAAGACATGTTGTGCAGATGTACAAGCCCCTCTTGCACAGAAAATATGGGTTAGATATCTCTTGTAGTTTCTTCGGAACACACAAATTATCTGAAAATGCTTTTGAAGCAATAGACACAAAAACAGCTATAAATCCAAAACCTAATATGATAGACTCAAACTTTAAACTATATATTGTGTAGATTTACAGGTCCTACTTGCCCAGCAAAAAGGGTTCGAATAGCTCTTGCACTTTTTTCGAAACTCACAAACAACTGTTCATGGGCTGAAAAGGCTTTTGGAGCAACAAAACAGTAAAAACTGCTATAACTCAAAAATGCAATAAGATAGGTTCAAACTTTAAAAGACATGTTGTGCAGATGTACAAGCCCCTCATGCACAGAAAGTATGGGTTAGATATCTCTTGTAGTTTCTTCAGAACACACAAATTATCTGAAAATGCTTTTGAAGCAATAGACACAAAAACAGCTATAAATCCAAAACCTAATATGATAGACTCAAACTTTAAACTATATATTGTGTAGATTTACAGGTCCTACTTGCCCAGCAAAAAGGGTTCGAATAGCTCTTGCACTTTTTTCGAAACTCACAAACAACTGTTCATGGGCTGAAAAGGCTTTTGGAGCAATAAAACAGTCAAAACTGCTATAACTCAAAAATGCAATAAGATAGGTTCAAACTTTAAAAGACATGTTGTGCAGATGTACAAGCCCCTCATGCACAGAAAGTATGGGTTAGATATCTCTTGTAGTTTCTTCAGAACACACAAATTATCTGAAAATGCTTTTGAAGCAATAGACACAAAAACAGCTATAAATCCAAAACCTAATATGATAGACTCAAACTTTAAACTATATATTGTGTAGATTTACAGGTCCTACTTGCCCAGCAAAAAGGGTTCGAATAGCTCTTGCACTTTTTTCGAAACTCACAAACAACTGTTCATGGGCTGAAAAGGCTTTTGGAGCAATAAAACAGTCAAAACTGCTATAACTCAAAAATGCAATAAGATAGGTTCAAACTTTAAAAGATATGTTGTGCAGATGTACAAGCCCCTCATGCACAGAAAGTATGGGTTAGATATCTCTAGTAGTTTCTTCAGAACACACAAATTATCTGAAAATGCTTTTGAAGCAATAGACACAAAAACAGCTATAAATCCAAAACCTAATATGATAGACTCAAACTTTAAACTATATATTGTGTAGATTTACAGGTCCTACTTGCCCAGCAAATAGGGTTCGAATAGCTCTTGCACTTTTTTCGAAACTCACAAACAACTGTTCATGGGCTGAAAAGGCTTTTGGAGCAATAAAACAGTCAAAACTGCTATAACTCAAAAATGCAATAAGATAGGTTAAAACTTTAAAAGATATGTTGTGCAGATGTACAAGCCCCTCTTGCACAGAAAATATGGGTTAGATATCTCTTGTAGTTTCTTCAGAACACACACATTATCTGAAAATGCTTTTGAAGCAATAGACACAAAAACAGCTATAAATCCAAAACCTAATATGATAGACTCAAACTTTAAACTATATATTGTGTAGATTTACAGGTCCTACTTGCCCAGCAAAAAGGGTTCGAATAGCTCTTGCACTTTTTTCGAAACTCACAAACAACTGTTCATGGGCTGAAAAGGCTTTTGGAGCAATAAAACAGTCAAAACTGCTATAACTCAAAAATGCAATAAGATAGGTTCAAACTTTAAAAGACATGTTGTGCAGATGTACAAGCCCCTCTTGCACAGAAAGTATGGGTTAGATATCTCTTGTAGTTTTTGTCAGAACACACAAATTATCTGAAAATGCTTTTGAAGCAATAGACACAAAAACAGCTATAAATCCAAAACCTAATATGATAGACTCAAACTTTAAACTATATATTGTGTAGATTTACAGGTCCTACTTGCCCAGCAAAAAGGGTTCGAATAGCTCTTGCACTTTTTTCGAAACTCACAAACAACTGTTCATGGGCTGAAAAGGCTTTTGGAGCAATAAAACAGTCAAAACTGCTATAACTCAAAAATGCAATAAGATAGGTTCAAACTTTAAAAGATATGTTGTGCAGATGTACAAGCCCCTCTTGCACAGAAAATATGGGTTAGATATCTCTTGTAGTTTCTTCAGAACACACACATTATCTGAAAATGCTTTTGAAGCAATCGACACAAAAACAGCTATAAATCCAAAACCTAATATGATAGACTCAAACTTTAAACTATATATTGTGTAGATTTACAGGTCCTACTTGCCCAGCAAAAAGGGTTCGAATAGCTCTTGCACTTTTTTCGAAACTCACAAACAACTGTTCATGGGCTGAAAAGGCTTTTGGAGCAATAAAACAGTCAAAACTGCTATAACTCAAAAATGCAATAAGATAGGTTCAAACTTTAAAAGACCTGTTGTGCAGATGTACAAGCCCCTCTTGCACAGAAAGTATGGGTTAGATATCTCTTGTAGTTTTTGTCAGAACGCACAAATTATCTGAAAATGCTTTTGAAGCAATAGACACAAAAACAGCTATAAATCCAAAACCTAATATGATAGACTCAAACTTTAAACTATATATTGTGTAGATTTACAGGTCCTACTTGCCCAGCAAAAAGGGTTCGAATAGCTCTTGCACTTTTTTCGAAACTCACAAACAACTGTTCATGGGCTGAAAAGGCTTTTGGAGCAATAAAACAGTCAAAACTGCTATAACTCAAAAATGCAATAAGATAGGTTCAAACTTTAAAAGACATGTTGTGCAGATGTACAAGCCCCTCTTGCACAGAAGGTATGGCTTAGATATCTCTTGTAGTTTCTTCAGAACACACAAATTATCTGAAAATGCTTTTGAAGCTATAGACACAAAAACAGCTATAAATCCAAAACCTAATATGATAGACTCAAACTTTAAACTATATATTGTGTAGATTTACAGGTCCTACTTGCCCAGCAAAAAGGGTTCGAATAGCTCTTGCACTTTTTTCGAAACTCACAAACAACTGTTCATGGGCTCAAAAGGCTTTTGGAGCAACAAAACAGTAAAAACTGCTATAACTCAAAAATGCAATAAGATAGGTTCAAACTTTAAAAGACATGTTGTGCAGATGTACAAGCCCCTCTTGCACAGAAAGTATGGGTTAGATATCTCTTGTAGTTTCTTCAGAACACACAAATTATCTGAAAATGCTTTTGAAGCAATAGACACAAAAACAGCTATAAATCCAAAACCTAATATGATAGACTCAAACTTTAAACTATATATTGTGTAGATTTACAGGTCCTACTTGCCCAGCAAATAGGGTTCGAATAGCTCTTGCACTTTTTTCGAAACTCACAAACAACTGTTCATGGGCTGAAAAGGCTTTTGGAGCAATAAAACAGTAAAAACTGCTATAACTCAAAAATGCAATAAGATAGGTTAAAACTTTAAAAGATATGTTGTGCAGATGTACAAGCCCCTCTTGCACAGAAAGTATGGGTTAGATATCTCTTGTAGTTTCTTCAGAACACACACATTATCTGAAAATGCTTTTGAACCAATAGACACAAAAACAGCTATAAATTCAAAACCTAATATGATAGACTCAAACTTTAAACTATATATTGTGTAGATTTACAGGTCCTACTTGCCCAGCAAAAAGGGTTCAAATAGCTCTAGCACTTTTTTCGAAACTCACAAACAACTGTTCATGGGCTGAAAAGGCTTTTGGAGCAACAAAACAGTAAAAACTGCTATAACTCAAAAATGCAATAAGATAGGTTCAAACTTTAAAAGACATGTTGTGCAGATGTACAAGCCCCTCATGCACAGAAAGTATGGGTAAGATATCTCTTGTAGTTTCTTCAGAACACACAAATTATCTGAAAATGCTTTTGAAGCAATAGACACAAAAACAGCTATAAATCCAAAACCTAATATGATAGACTCAAACTTTAAACTACATATTGTGTAGATTTACAGGTCCTACTTGCCCAGCAAAAAGGGTTCGAATAGCTCTTGCACTTTTTTCGAAACTCACAAACAACTGTTCATGGGCTGAAAAGGCTTTTGGAGCAATAAAACAGTCAAAACTGCTATAACTCAAAAATGCAATAAGATAGGTTACAACTTTAAAGGATATGTTGTGCAGATGTACAAGCCCCTCTTGCACAGAAAGTATGGGTTAGATATCTCTTGTAGTTTCTTCAGAACACACAAATTATCTGAAAATGCTTTTGAAGCAATAGACACAAAAACAGCTATAAATCCAAAACCTAATATGATAGACTCAAACTTTAAACTACATATTGTGTAGATTTACAGGTCCTACTTGCCCAGCAAAAAGGGTTCGAATAGCTCTTGCACTTTTTTCGAAACTCACAAACAACTGTTCATGGGCTGAAAAGGCTTTTGGAGCAATAAAACAGTCAAAACTGCTATAACTCAAAAAATGCAATAAGATAGGTTCAAACTTTAAAATACATGTTGTGCAGATGTACAAGCCCCTCTTGCACAGAAAGTATGGGTTAGATATCTCTTGTAGTTTCTTCAGAACACACAAATTATCTGAAAATGCTTTTGAAGCAATAGACACAAAAACAGCTATAAATCCAAAACCTAATATGATAGACTCAAACTTTAAACTATATATTGTGTAGATTTACAGGTCCTACTTGCCCAGCAAATAGGGTTCGAATAGCTCTTGCACTTTTTTCGAAACTCACAAACAACTGTTCATGGGCTGAAAAGGCTTTTGGAGCAATAAAACAGTAAAAACTGCTATAACTCAAAAAATGCAATAAGATAGGTTCAAACTTTAAAAGACATGTTGTGCAGATGTACAAGCCCCTCTTGCACAGAAAGTATGGGTTAGAAATCTCTTGTAGTTTCTTCAGAACACACAAATTATCTGAAAATGCTTTTGAAGCAATAGACACAAAAACAGCTATAAATCCAAAACCTAATATGATAGACTCAAACTTTAAACTATATATTGTGTAGATTTACAGGTCCTACTTGCCCAGCAAAAAGGGTTCGAATAGCTCTTGCACTTTTTTCGAAACTCACAAACAACTGTTCATGGGCTGAAAAGGCTTTTGGAGCAATAAAACAGTAAAAACTGCTATAACTCAAAAATGCAATTAGATAGGTTCAAACTTTAAAAGACATGTTGTGCAGATGTACAAGCCCCTCATGCACAGAAAGTATGGGTTAGATATCTATTGTAGTTTCTTCAGAACACACAAATTATCTGAAAATGCTTTTGAAGCTATAGACACAAAAACAGCTATAAATCCAAAACCTAATATGATAGACTCAAACTTTAAACTATATATTGTGTAGATTTACAGGTCCTACTTGCCCAGCAAAAAGGGTTCGAATAGCTCTTGCACTTTTTTCGAAACTCACAAACAACTGTTCATGGGCTGAAAAGGCTTTTGGAGCAATAAAACAGTCAAAACTGCTATAACTCAAAAAATGCAATAAGATAGGTTCAAACTTTAAAAGACATGTTGTGCAGATGTACAAGCCCCTCTTGCACGGAAAATATGGGTTAGATATCTCTTGTAGTTTCTTCGGAACACACAAATTATCTGAAAATGCTTTTGAAGCAATAGACACAAAATCAGCTATAAATCCAAAACCTAATATGATAGACTCAAACTTTAAACTATATATTGTGTAGATTTACAGGTCCTACTTGCCCAGCAAAAAGGGTTCGAATAGCTCTTGCACTTTTTTCGAAACTCACAAACAACTGTTCATGGGCTGAAAAGGCTTTTGGAGCAATAAAACAGTCAAAACTGCTATAACTCAAAAAATGCAATAAGATAGGTTCAAACTTTAAAAGACATGTTGTGCAGATGTACAAGCCCCTCTTGCACAGAAAATATGGGTTAGATATCTCTTGTAGTTTCTTCAGAACACACAAATTATCTGAAAATGCTTTTGAAGCAATAGACACAAAAACAGCTATAAATCCAAAACCTAATATGATAGACTCAAACTTTAAACTATATATTGTGTAGATTTACAGGTCCTACTTGCCCAGCAAAAAGGGTTCGAATAGCTCTTGCACTTTTTTCGAAACTCACAAACAACTGTTCATGGGCTGAAAAGGCTTTTGGAGCAACAAAACAGTAAAAACTGCTATAACTCAAAAATGCAATAAGATAGGTTCAAACTTTAAAAGACATGTTGTGCAGATGTACAAGCCCCTCATGCACAGAAAGTATGGGTTAGATATCTCTTGTAGTTTCTTCAGAACACACAAATTATCTGAAAATGCTTTTGAAGCAATAGACACAAAAACAGCTATAAATCCAAAACCTAATATGATAGACTCAAACTTTAAACTATATATTGTGTAGATTTACAGGTCCTACTTGCCCAGCAAAAAGGGTTCGAATAGCTCTTGCACTTTTTTCGAAACTCACAAACAACTGTTCATGGGCTGAAAAGGCTTTTGGAGCAATAAAACAGTCAAAACTGCTATAACTCAAAAAATGCAATAAGATAGGTTCAAACTTTAAAAGACATGTTGTGCAGATGTACAAGCCCCTCTTGCACAGAAAGTATGGGTTAGATATCTCTTGTAGTTTCTTCGGAACACACAAATTATCTGAAAATGCTTTTGAAGCAATAGACACAAAAACAGCTATAAATCCAAAACCTAATATGATAGACTCAAACTTTAAACTATATATTGTGTAGATTTACAGGTCCTACTTGCCCAGCAAAAAGGGTTCGAATAGCTCTTGCACTTTTTTCGAAACTCACAAACAACTGTTCATGGGCTGAAAAGGCTTTTGGAGCAACAAAACAGTAAAAACTGCTATAACTCAAAAATGCAATAAGATAGGTTCAAACTTTAAAAGACATGTTGTGCAGATGTACAAGCCCCTCTTGCACAGAAAATATGGGTTAGATATCTCTTGTAGTTTCTTCAGAACACACACATTATCTGAAAATGCTTTTGAAGCAATAGACACAAAAACAGCTATAAATCCAAAACTTAATATGATAGACTCAAACTTTAAACTATATATTGTGTAGATTTACAGGTCCTACTTGCCCAGCAAAAAGGGTTCGAATAGCTCTTGCACTTTTTTCGAAACTCACAAACAACTGTTCATGGGCTGAAAAGGCTTTTGGAGCAATAAAATAGTCAAAACTGCTATAACTCAAAAATGCAATAAGATAGGTTCAAACTTTAAAAGACATGTTGTGCAGATGTACAAGCCCCTCTTGCACAGAAAATATGGGTTAGATATCTCTTGTAGTTTCTTCGGAACACACAAATTATCTGAAAATGCTTTTGAAGCAATAGACACAAATACAGCTATAAATCCAAAACCTAATATGATAGACTCAAACTTTAAACTATATATTGTGTAGATTTACAGGTCCTACTTGCCCAGCAAAAAGGGTTCGAATAGCTCTTGCACTTTTTTCGAAACTCACAAACAACTGTTCATGGGCTGAAAAGGCTTTTGGAGCAACAAAACAGTAAAAACTGCTATAACTCAAAAATGCAATAAGATAGGTTCAAACTTTAAAAGACATGTTGTGCAGATGTACAAGCCCCTCATGCACAGAAAATATGGGTTAGATATCTCTAGTAGTTTCTTCAGAACACACAAATTATCTGAAAATGCTTTTGAAGCAATAGACACAAAAACAGCTATAAATCCAAAACCTAATATGATAGACTCAAACTTTAAACTATATATTGTGTAGATTTACAGGTCCTACTTGCCCAGCAAATAGGGTTCGAATAGCTCTTGCACTTTTTTCGAAACTCACAAACAACTGTTCATGGGCTGAAAAGGCTTTTGGAGCAATAAAACAGTCAAAACTGCTATAACTCAAAAATGCAATAAGATAGGTTCAAACTTTAAAAGATATGTTGTGCAGATGTACAAGCCCCTCTTGCACAGAAAGTATGGGTTAGATATCTCTTGTAGTTTCTTCAGAACACACAAATTATCTGAAAATGCTTTTGAAGCAATAGACACAAACATAGCTATAAATCCAAAACCTAATATGATAGACTCAAACTTTAAACTATATATTGTGTAGATTTACAGGTCCTACTTGCCCAGCAAAAAGGGTTCGAATAGCTCTTGCACTTTTTTCGAAACTCACAAACAACTGTTCATGGGCTGAAAAGGCTTTTGGAGCAATAAAACAGTCAAAACTGCTATAACTCAAAAAATGCAATAAGATAGGTTAAAACTTTAAAAGACATGTTGTGCAGATGTACAAGCCCCTCTTGCACAGAAAATATGGGTTAGATATCTCTTGTAGTTTCTTCGGAACACACAAATTATCTGAAAATGCTTTTGAAGCAATAGACACAAAAACAGCTATAAATCCAAAACCTAATATGATAGACTCAAACTTTAAACTATATATTGTGTAGATTTACAGGTCCTACTTGCCCAGCAAAAAGGGTTCGAATAGCTCTTGCACTTTTTTCGAAACTCACAAACAACTGTTCATGGGCTGAAAAGGCTTTTGGAGCAATAAAACAGTCAAAACTGCTATAACTCAAAAATGCAATAAGATAGGTTCAAACTTTAAAAGACATGTTGTGCAGATGTACAAGCCCCTCTTGCACAGAAAATATGGGTTAGATATCTCTTGTAGTTTCTTCAGAACACACACATTATCTGAAAATGCTTTTGAAGCAATAGACACAAAAACAGCTATAAATCCAAAACCTAATATGATAGACTCAAACTTTAAACTATATATTGTGTAGATTTACAGGTCCTACTTGCCCAGCAAAAAGGGTTCGAATAGCTCTTGCACTTTTTTCGAAACTCACAAACAACTGTTCATGGGCTGAAAAGGCTTTTGGAGCAATAAAACAGTCAAAACTGCTATAACTCAAAAATGCAATAAGATAGGTTCAAACTTTAAAAGACCTGTTGTGCAGATGTACAAGCCCCTCATGCACAGAAAGTATGGGTTAGATATCTCTTGTAGTTTCTTCAGAACACACAAATTATCTGAAAATGCTTTTGAAGCAATAGACACAAAAACAGCTATAAATCCAAAACCTAATATGATAGACTCAAACTTTAAACTATATATTGTGTAGATTTACAGGTCCTACTTGCCCAGCAAAAAGGGTTCGAATAGCTCTTGCACTTTTTTCGAAACTCACAAACAACTGTTCATGGGCTGAAAAGGCTTTTGGAGCAATAAAACAGTCAAAACTGCTATAACTCAAAAATGCAATAAGATAGGTTCAAACTTTAAAAGACATGTTGTGCAGATGTACAAGCCCCTCTTGCACAGAAAGAATGGGTTAGATATCTCTTGTAGTTTTTGTCAGAACACACAAATTATCTGAAAATGCTTTTGAAGCAATAGACACAAAAACAGCTATAAATCCAAAACCTAATATGATAGACTCAAACTTTAAACTATATATTGTGTAGATTTACAGGTCCTACTTGCCCAGCAAAAAGGGTTCGAATAGCTCTTGCACTTTTTTCGAAACTCACAAACAACTGTTCATGGGCTGAAAAGGCTTTTGGAGCAATAAAACAGTCAAAACTGCTATAACTCAAAAAATGCAATAAGATAGGTTCAAACTTTAAAAGACATGTTGTGCAGATGTACAAGCCCCTCTTGCAAAGAAAATATGGGTTAGATATCTCTTGTAGTTTCTTCAGAACACACACATTATCTGAAAATGCTTTTGAAGCAATAGACACAAAAACAGCTATAAATCCAAAACCTAATATGATAGACTCAAACTTTAAACTATATATTGTGTAGATTTACAGGTCCTACTTGCTCAGCAAATAGGGTTCGAATAGCTCTTGCACTTTTTTCGAAACTCACAAACAACTGTTCATGGGCTGAAAAGGCTTTTGGAGCAATAGACACAAAAACAGCTATAAATCCAAAACCTAATATGATAGACAAACAACTGTTCATGGGCTGAAAAGGCTTTTCGAGCAATAAAACAGTCAAAACTGCTATAACTCCAAAATGCAATAAGATAGGTTAAAACTTTAAAAGATATGTTGTGCAGATGTACAAGCCCCTCTTGCACAGAAAGTATGGGTTAGAAATCTCTTGTAGTTTCTTCAGAACACACAAATTATCTGAAAATGCTTTTGAAGCAATAGACACAAAAACAGCTATAAATCCAAAACCTAATATGATAGACTCAAACTTTAAACTATATATTGTGTAGATTTACAGGTCCTACTTGCCCAGCAAAAAGGGTTCGAATAGCTCTTGCACTTTTTTCGAAACTCACAAACAACTGTTCATGGGCTGAAAAGGCTTTTGGAGCAACAAAACAGTAAAAACTGCTATAACTCAAAAATGCAATAAGTTAGGTTCAAACTTTAAAAGACATGTTGTGCAGATGTACAAGCCCCTCATGCACAGAAAGTATGGGTTAGATATCTCTTGTAGTTTCTTCAGAACACACAAATTATCTGAAAATGCTTTTGAAGCAATAGACACAAAAACAGCTATAAATCCAAAACCTAATATGATAGACTCAAACTTTAAACTATATATTGTGTAGATTTACAGGTCCTACTTGCCCAGCAAAAAGGGTTCGAATAGCTTTTGCACTTTTTTCGAAACTCACAAACAACTGTTCATGGGCTGAAAAGGCTTTTGGAGCAATAAAACAGTCAAAACTGCTATAACTCAAAAATGCAATAAGATAGGTTCAAACTTTAAAAGACATGTTGTGCAGATGTACAAGCCCCTCTTGCACAGAAAGAATGGGTTAGATATCTCTTGTAGTTTTTGTCAGAACACACAAATTATCTGAAAATGCTTTTGAAGCAATAGACACAAAAACAGCTATAAATCCAAAACCTAATATGATAGACTCAAACTTTAAACTATATATTGTGTAGATTTACAGGTCCTACTTGCCCAGCAAAAAGGGTTCGAATAGCTCTTGCACTTTTTTCGAAACTCACAAACAACTGTTCATGGGCTGAAAAGGCTTTTGGAGCAATAAAACAGTCAAAACTGCTATAACTCAAAAAATGCAATAAGATAGGTTCAAACTTTAAAAGACATGTTGTGCAGATGTACAAGCCCCTCTTGCAAAGAAAATATGGGTTAGATATCTCTTGTAGTTTCTTCAGAACACACACATTATCTGAAAATGCTTTTGAAGCAATAGACACAAAAACAGCTATAAATCCAAAACCTAATATGATAGACTCAAACTTTAAACTATATATTGTGTAGATTTACAGGTCCTACTTGCTCAGCAAATAGGGTTCGAATAGCTCTTGCACTTTTTTCGAAACTCACAAACAACTGTTCATGGGCTGAAAAGGCTTTTGGAGCAACAAAACAGTAAAAACTGCTATAACTCAAAAATGCAATAAGATAGGTTCAAACTTTAAAAGACATGTTGTGCAGATGTACAAGCCCCTCATGCACAGAAAGTATGGGTTAGATATCTCTTGTAGTTTCTTCAGAACACACAAATTATCGGAAAATGCTTTTGAAGCAATAGACACAAAAACAGCTATAAATCCAAAACCTAATATGATAGACTCAAACTTTAAACTATATATTGTGTAGATTTACAGGTCCTACTTGCCCAGCAAAAAGGGTTCGAATAGCTCTTGCACTTTTTTCGAAACTCACAAACAACTGTTCATGGGCTGAAAAGGCTTTTGGAGCAATAAAACAGTAAAAACTGCTATAACTCAAAAATGCAATTAGATAGGTTAAAACTTTAAAAGATATGTTGTGCAGATGTACAAGCCCCTCTTGCACAGAAAGTATGGGTTAGATATCTCTTGTAGTTTCTTCAGAACACACAAATTATCTGAAAATGCTTTTGAAGCTATAGACATAAAAACAGCTATAAATCCAAAACCTAATATGATAGACTCAAACTTTAAACTATATATTGTGTAGATTTACAGGTCCTACTTGCCCAGCAAAAAGGGTTCGAATAGCTCTTGCACTTTTTTCGAAACTCACAAACAACTGTTCATGGGCTGAAAAGGCTTTTGGAGCAACAAAACAGTAAAAACTGCTATAACTCAAAAATGCAATAAGATAGGTTCAAACTTTAAAAGACATGTTGTGCAGATGTACAAGCCCCTCATGCACAGAAAGTATGGGTTAGATATCTCTTGTAGTTTCTTCAGAACACACAAATTATCTGAAAATGCTTTTGTAGCTATAGACACAAAAACAGCTATAAATCCAAAACCTAATATGATAGACTCAAACTTTAAACTATATATTGTGTAGATTTACAGGTCCTACTTGCCCAGCAAAAAGGGTTCGAATAGCTCTTGCACTTTTTTCGAAAAACTCACAAACAACTGTTCATGGGCTGAAAAGGCTTTTGGAGCAATAAAACAGTCAAAACTGCTATAACTCAAAAAATGCAATAAGATAGGTTCAAACTTTAAAAGACATGTTGTGCAGATGTACAAGCCCCTCTTGCACAGAAAATATGGGTTAGATATCTCTTGTAGTTTCTTCGGAACACACAAATTATCTGAAAATGCTTTTGAAGCAATAGACACAAAAACAGCTATAAATCCAAAACCTAATATGATAGACTCAAACTTTAAACTATATATTGTGTAGATTTACAGGTCCTACTTGCCCAGCAAAAAGGGTTCGAATAGCTCTTGCACTTTTTTCGAAACTCACAAACAACTGTTCATGGGCTGAAAAGGCTTTTGGAGCAACAAAACAGTAAAAACTGCTATAACTCAAAAATGCAATAAGTTAGGTTCAAACTTTAAAAGACATGTTGTGCAGATGTACAAGCCCCTCATGCACAGAAAGTATGGGTTAGATATCTCTTGTAGTTTCTTCAGAACACACAAATTATCTGAAAATGCTTTTGAAGCAATAGACACAAAAACAGCTATAAATCCAAAACCTAATATGATAGACTCAAACTTTAAACTATATATTGTGTAGATTTACAGGTCCTACTTGCCCAGCAAATAGGGTTCGAATAGCTCTTGCACTTTTTTCGAAACTCACAAACAACTGTTCATGGGCTGAAAAGGCTTTTGGAGCAATAAAACAGTCAAAACTGCTATAACTCAAAAATGCAATAAGATAGGTTAAAACTTTAAAAGATATGTTGTGCAGATGTACAAGCCCCTCTTGCACAGAAAATATGGGTTAGATATCTCTTGTAGTTTCTTCAGAACACACACATTATCTGAAAATGCTTTTGAAGCAATAGACACAAAAACAGCTATAAATCCAAAACCTAATATGATAGACTCAAACTTTAAACTATATATTGTGTAGATTTACAGTTCCTACTTGCCCAGCAAATAGGGTTCGAATAGCTCTTGCACTTTTTTCGAAACTCACAAACAACTGTTCATGGGCTGAAAAGGCTTTTGGAGCAATAAAACAGTCAAAACTGCTATAACTCAAAAATGCAATAAGATAGGTTCAAACTTTAAAAGACATGTTGTGCAGATGTACAAGCCCCTCTTGCACAGAAAGTATGGGTTAGATATATCTTGTAGTTTCTTCAGAACACACACATTATCTGAAAATGCTTTTGAAGCAATAGACACAAAAACAGCTATAAATCCAAAACCTAATATGATAGACTCAAACTTTAAACTATATATTGTGTAGATTTACAGGTCCTACTTGCCCAGCAAAAAGGGTTCGAATAGCTCTTGCACTTTTTTCGAAACTCACAAACAACTGTTCATGGGCTGAAAAGGCTTTTGGAGCAATAAAACAGTCAAAACTGCTATAACTCAAAAATGCAATAAGATAGGTTCAAACTTTAAAAGACATGTTGTGCAGATGTACAAGCCCCTCTTGCACAGAAAGTATGGGTTAGATATCTCTTGTAGTTTCTTCAGAACACACAAATTATCTGAAAATGCTTTTGAAGCAATAGACACAAAAATAGCTATAAATCCAAAACCTAATATGATAGACTCAAACTTTAAACTATATATTGTGTAGATTTACAGGTCCTACTTGCCCAGCAAAAAGGGTTCGAATAGCTCTTGCACTTTTTTCGAAACTCACAAACAACTGTTCATGGGCTGAAAAGGCTTTTGGAGCAATAAAACAGTCAAAACTGCTATAACTCAAAAATGCAATAAGATAGGTTCAAACTTTAAAAGACATGTTGTGCAGATGTACAAGCCCCTCTTGCACAGAAAGAATGGGTTAGATATCTCTTGTAGTTTTTGTCAGAACACACAAATTATCTGAAAATGCTTTTGAAGCAATAGACACAAAAACAGCTATAAATCCAAAACCTAATATGATAGACTCAAACTTTAAACTATATATTGTGTAGATTTACAGGTCCTACTTGCCCAGCAAAAAGGGTTCGAATAGCTCTTGCACTTTTTTCGAAACTCACAAACAACTGTTCATGGGCTGAAAAGGCTTTTGGAGCAATAAAACAGTCAAAACTGCTATAACTCAAAAAATGCAATAAGATAGGTTCAAACTTTAAAAGACATGTTGTGCAGATGTACAAGCCCCTCTTGCAAAGAAAATATGGGTTAGATATCTCTTGTAGTTTCTTCAGAACACACACATTATCTGAAAATGCTTTTGAAGCAATAGACACAAAAACAGCTATAAATCCAAAACCTAATATGATAGACTCAAACTTTAAACTATATATTGTGTAGATTTACAGGTCCTACTTGCTCAGCAAATAGGGTTCGAATAGCTCTTGCACTTTTTTCGAAACTCACAAACAACTGTTCATGGGCTGAAAAGGCTTTTGGAGCAATAGACACAAAAACAGCTATAAATCCAAAACCTAATATGATAGACAAACAACTGTTCATGGGCTGAAAAGGCTTTTCGAGCAATAAAACAGTCAAAACTGCTATAACTCCAAAATGCAATAAGATAGGTTAAAACTTTAAAAGATATGTTGTGCAGATGTACAAGCCCCTCTTGCACAGAAAGTATGGGTTAGAAATCTCTTGTAGTTTCTTCAGAACACACAAATTATCTGAAAATGCTTTTGAAGCAATAGACACAAAAACAGCTATAAATCCAAAACCTAATATGATAGACTCAAACTTTAAACTATATATTGTGTAGATTTACAGGTCCTACTTGCCCAGAAAAAAGGGTTCGAATAGCTCTTGCACTTTTTTCGAAACTCACAAACAACTGTTCATGGGCTGAAAAGGCTTTTGGAGCAACAAAACAGTAAAAACTGCTATAACTCAAAAATGCAATAAGATAGGTTCAAACTTTAAAAGACATGTTGTGCAGATGTACAAGCCCCTCATGCACAGAAAGTATGGGTTAGATATCTCTTGTAGTTTCTTCAGAACACACAAATTATCGGAAAATGCTTTTGAAGCAATCGACACAAAAACAGCTATAAATCCAAAACCTAATATGATAGACTCAAACTTTAAACTATATATTGTGTAGATTTACAGGTCCTACTTGCCCAGCAAAAAGGGTTCGAATAGCTCTTGCACTTTTTTCGAAACTCACAAACAACTGTTCATGGGCTGAAAAGGCTTTTGGAGCAATAAAACAGTAAAAACTGCTATAACTCAAAAATGCAATTAGATAGGTTCAAACTTTAAAAGACATGTTGTGCAGATGTACAAGCCCCTCATGCACAGAAAGTATGGGTTAGATATCTCTTGTAGTTTCTTCAGAACACACAAATTATCTGAAAATGCTTTTGAAGCTATAGACACAAAAACAGCTATAAATCCAAAACCTAATATGATAGACTCAAACTTTAAATTATATATTGTGTAGATTTACAGGTCCTACTTGCCCAGCAAAAAGGGTTCGAATAGCTCTTGCACTTTTTTCGAAACTCACAAACAACTGTTCATGGGCTGAAAAGGCTTTTGGAGCAATAAAACAGTCAAAACTGCTATAACTCAAAAATGCAATAGGATAGGTTCAAACTTTAAAAGACATGTTGTGCAGATGTACAGGCCCCTCATGCACAGAAAGTATGGGTTAGATATCTCTTGTAGTTTCTTCAGAACACACAAATTATCTGAAAATGCTTTTGAAGCTATAGACACAAAAACAGCTATAAATCCAAAACCTAATATGATAGAATCAAACTTTAAACTATATATTGTGTAGATTTACAGGTCCTACTTGCCCAGCAAAAAGGGTTCGAATAGCTCTTGCACTTTTTTCGAAACTCACAAACAACTGTTCATGGGCTGAAAAGGCTTTTGGAGCAATAAAACAGTCAAAACTGCTATAACTCAAAAATGCAATAAGATAGGTTAAAACTTTAAAAGATATGTTGTGCAGATGTACAAGCCCCTCTTGCACAGAAAGTATGGGTTAGATATCTCTTGTAGTTTCTTCAGAACACACAAATTATCTGAAAATGCTTTTGAAGCTATTGACATAAAAACAGCTATAAATCCAAAACCTAATATGATAGACTCAAACTTTAAACTATATATTGTGTAGATTTACAGTTCCTACTTGCCCAGCAAAAAGGGTTCGAATAGCTCTTGCACTTTTTTCGAAACTCACAAACAACTGTTCATGGGCTGAAAAGGCTTTTGGAGCAACAAAACAGTAAAAACTGCTATAACTCAAAAATGCAATAAGATAGGTTCAAACTTTAAAAGACATGTTGTGCAGATGTACAAGCCCCTCATGCACAGAAAGTATGGGTTAGATATCTCTTGTAGTTTCTTCAGAACACACAAATTATCTGAAAATGCTTTTGTAGCTATAGACACAAAAACAGCTATAAATCCAAAACCTAATATGATAGACTCAAACTTTAAACTATATATTGTGTAGATTTACAGGTCCTACTTGCCCAGCAAAAAGGGTTCGAATAGCTCTTGCACTTTTTTCGAAAAACTCACAAACAACTGTTCATGGGCTGAAAAGGCTTTTGGAGCAATAAAACAGTCAAAACTGCTATAACTCAAAAAATGCAATAAGATAGGTTCAAACTTTAAAAGACATGTTGTGCAGATGTACAAGCCCCTCTTGCACAGAAAATATGGGTTAGATATGTCTTGTAGTTTCTTCGGAACACACAAATTATCTGAAAATGCTTTTGAAGCAATAGACACAAAAACAGCTATAAATCCAAAACCTAATATGATAGACTCAAACTTTAAACTATATATTGTGTAGATTTACAGGTCCTACTTGCCCAGCAAAAAGGGTTCGAATAGCTCTTGCACTTTTTTCGAAACTCACAAACAACTGTTCATGGGCTGAAAAGGCTTTTGGAGCAACAAAACAGTAAAAACTGCTATAACTCAAAAATGCAATAAGTTAGGTTCAAACTTTAAAAGACATGTTGTGCAGATGTACAAGCCCCTCATGCACAGAAAGTATGGGTTAGATATCTCTTGTAGTTTCTTCAGAACACACAAATTATCTGAAAATGCTTTTGAAGCAATAGACACAAAAACAGCTATAAATCCAAAACCTAATATGATAGACTCAAACTTTAAACTATATATTGTGTAGATTTACAGGTCCTACTTGCCCAGCAAATAGGGTTCGAATAGCTCTTGCACTTTTTTCGAAACTCACAAACAACTGTTCATGGGCTGAAAAGGCTTTTGGAGCAATAAAACAGTCAAAACTGCTATAACTCAAAAATGCAATAAGATAGGTTCAAACTTTAAAAGATATGTTGTGCAGATGTACAAGCCCCTCTTGCACAGAAAATATGGGTTAGATATCTCTTGTAGTTTCTTCAGAACACACACATTATCTGAAAATGCTTTTGAAGCAATAGACACAAAAACAGCTATAAATCCAAAACCTAATATGATAGACTCAAACTTTAAACTATATATTGTGTAGATTTACAGTTCCTACTTGCCCAGCAAATAGGGTTCGAATAGCTCTTGCACTTTTTTCGAAACTCACAAACAACTGTTCATGGGCTGAAAAGGCTTTTGGAGCAATAAAACAGTCAAAACTGCTATAACTCAAAAATGCAATAAGATAGGTTCAAACTTTAAAAGACATGTTGTGCAGATGTACAAGCCCCTCTTGCACAGAAAGTATGGGTTAGATATATCTTGTAGTTTCTTCAGAACACACACATTATCTGAAAATGCTTTTGAAGCAATAGACACAAAAACAGCTATAAATCCAAAACCTAATATGATAGACTCAAACTTTAAACTATATATTGTGTAGATTTACAGGTCCTACTTGCCCAGCAAAAAGGGTTCGAATAGCTCTTGCACTTTTTTCGAAACTCACAAACAACTGTTCATGGGCCTAAAAGGCTTTTGGAGCAATAAAACAGTAAAAACTGCTATAACTCAAAAATGCAATAAGATAGGTTCAAACTTTAAAAGACATGTGCAGATGTACATGCCCCTCTTGCACAGAAAATATGGGTTAGATATCTCTTGTAGTTTCTTCAGAACACACACATTATCTGAAAATATTTTTGAAGCAATAGACACAAAAACAGCTATAAATCCAAAACCTAATATGATAGACTCAAACTTTAAACTATATATTGTGTAGATTTACAGGTCCTACTTGCCCAGCAAAAAGGGTTCGAATAGCTCTTGCACTTTTTTTGAAACTCACAAACAACTGTTCATGGGCTGAAAAGGCTTTTGGAGCAATAAAACAGTAAAAACTGCTATAACTCAAAAATGCAATAAGATAGGTTCAAACTTTAAAAGACATGTTGTGCAGATGTGCAAGCCCCTCTTGCACAGAAAGTATGGCTTAGATATCTCTTGTAGTTTCTTCAGAACACACACATTATCGGAAAATTGCTTTTGAAGCACTAGACACAAAAACAGCTATAAATCCAAAACCTAATATGATAGACTCAAACTTTAAACTATATATTGTGTAGATTTACAGGTCCTACTTGCCCAGCAAAAAGGGTTCGAATAGCTCTTGCACTTTTTTCGAAACTCACAAACAACTGTTCATGGGCTGAAAAGGCTTTTGGAGCAATAAAACAGTCAAAACTGCTATAACTCAAAAATGCAATAAGATAGGTTCAAACTTTAAAAGACATGTTGTGCAGATGTACAAGCCCCTCTTGCACAGAAAGTATGGGTTAGATATCTCTTGTAGTTTCTTCAGAACACACAAATTATCTGAAAATGCTTTTGAAGCAATGGACACAAAAACAGCTATAAATCCAAAACCTAATATGATAGACTCAAACTTTACACTATATATTGTGTAGATTTACAGGTCCTACTTGCCCAGCAAAAAGGGTTCGAATAGCTCTTGCACTTTTTTCGAAACTCACAAACAACTGTTCATGGGCTGAAAAGGCTTTTGGAGCAATAAAACAGTCAAAACTGCTATAACTCAAAAATGCAATAAGATAGGTTCAAACTTTAAAAGACATGTGCAGATGTACATGCCCCTCTTGCACAGAAAATATGGGTTAGATATCTCTTGTAGTTTCTTCAGAACACACACATTATCTGAAAATATTTTTGAAGCAATAGACACAAAAACAGCTATAAATCCAAAACCTAATATGATAGACTCAAACTTTAAACTACATATTGTGTAGATTTACAGGTCCTACTTGCCCAGCAAAAAGGGTTCGAATAGCTCTTGCACTTTTTTCGAAACTCACAAACAACTGTTCATGGGCTGAAAAGGCTTTTGGAGCAATAAAACAGTCAAAACTGCTATAACTCAAAAATGCAATAAGATAGGTTCAAACTTTAAAAGACATGTTGTGCAGATGTACAGGGCCCTCATGCACAGAAAGTATGGGTTAGATATCTCTTGTAGTTTCTTCAGAACACACAAATTATCTGAAAATGCTTTTGAAGCTATAGACACAAAAACAGCTATAAATCCAAAACCTAATATGATAGAATCAAACTTTAAACTATATATTGTGTAGATTTACAGGTCCTACTTGCCCAGCAAAAAGGGTTCGAATAGCTCTTGCACTTTTTTCGAAACTCACAAACAACTGTTCATGGGCTGAAAAGGCTTTTGGAGCAATAAAACAGTCAAAACTGCTATAACTAAAAAATGCAATAAGATAGGTTAAAACTTTAAAAGATATGTTGTGCAGATGTACAAGCCCCTCTTGCACAGAAAGTATGGGTTAGATATCTCTTGTAGTTTCTTCAGAACACACAAATTATCTGAAAATGCTTTTGAAGCTATAGACATAAAAACAGCTATAAATCCAAAACCTAATATGATAGACTCAAACTTTAAACTATATATTGTGTAGATTTACAGGTCCTACTTGCCCAGCAAAAAGGGTTCGAACAGCTCTTGCACTTTTTTCGAAACTCACAAACAACTGTTCATGGGCTGAAAAGGCTTTTGGAGCAACAAAACAGTAAAAACTGCTATAACTCAAAAATGCAATAAGATAGGTTCAAACTTTAAAAGACATGTTGTGCAGATGTACAAGCCCCTCATGCACAGAAAGTATGGGTTAGATATCTCTTGTAGTTTCTTCAGAACACACAAATTATCTGAAAATGCTTTTGTAGCTATAGACACAAAAACAGCTATAAATCCAAAACCTAATATGATAGACTCAAACTTTAAACTATATATTGTGTAGATTTACAGGTCCTACTTGCCCAGCAAAAAGGGTTTGAATAGCTCTTGCACTTTTTTAGAAACTCACAAACAACTGTTCATGGGCTGAAAAGGCTTTTGGAGCAATAAAACAGTCAAAACTGCTATAACTCAAAAATGCAATAAGATAGGTTCAAACTTTAAAAGACATGTTGTGCAGATGTACAAGCCCCTCTTGCACAGAAAGTATGGCTTAGATATCTCTTGTAGTTTCTTCAGAACACACAAATTATCTGAAAATGCTTTTGAAGCAATAGACACAAAAACAACTATAAATCCAAAACCTAATATGATAGACTCAAACTTTAAACTATATATTGTGTAGATTTACAGGTCCTACTTGCCCAGCAAAAAGGGTTCGAATAGCTCTTGCACTTTTTTCGAAAAACTCACAAACAACTGTTCATGGGCTGAAAAGGCTTTTGGAGCAATAAAACAGTCAAAACTGCTATAACTCAAAAAATGCAATAAGATAGGTTCAAACTTTAAAATACCTGTTGTGCAGATGTACAAGCCCCTCTTGCACAGAAAATATGGGTTAGATATCTCTTGTAGTTTCTTCGGAACACACAAATTATCTGAAAATGCTTTTGAAGCAATAGACACAAAAACAGCTATAAATCCAAAACCTAATATGATAGACTCAAACTTTAAACTATATATTGTGTAGATTTACAGGTCCTACTTGCCCAGCAAAAAGGGTTCGAATAGCTCTTGCACTTTTTTCGAAACTCACAAACAACTGTTCATGGGCTGAAAAGGCTTTTGGAGCAACAAAACAGTAAAAACTGCTATAACTCAAAAATGCAATAAGTTAGGTTCAAACTTTAAAAGACATGTTGTGCAGATGTACAAGCCCCTCATGCACAGAAAGTATGGGTTAGATATCTCTTGTAGTTTCTTCAGAACACACAAATTATCTGAAAATGCTTTTGAAGCAATAGACACAAAAACAGCTATAAATCCAAAACCTAATATGATAGACTCAAACTTTAAACTATATATTGTGTAGATTTACAGGTCCTACTTGCCCAGCAAATAGGGTTCGAATAGCTCTTGCACTTTTTTCGAAACTCACAAACAACTGTTCATGGGCTGAAAAGGCTTTTGGAGCAATAAAACAGTCAAAACTGCTATAACTCAAAAATGCAATAAGATAGGTTAAAACTTTAAAAGATATGTTGTGCAGATGTACAAGCCCCTCTTGCACAGAAAATATGGGTTAGATATCTCTTGTAGTTTCTTCAGAACACACACATTATCTGAAAATGCTTTTGAAGCAATAGACACAAAAACAGCTATAAATCCAAAACCTAATATGATAGACTCAAACTTTAAACTATATATTGTGTAGATTTACAGTTCCTACTTGCCCAGCAAATAGGGTTCGAATAGCTCTTGCACTTTTTTCGAAACTCACAAACAACTGTTCATGGGCTGAAAAGGCTTTTGGAGCAATAAAACAGTCAAAACTGCTATAACTCAAAAATGCAATAAGATAGGTTCAAACTTTAAAAGACATGTTGTGCAGATGTACAAGCCCCTCTTGCACAGAAAGTATGGGTTAGATATATCTTGTAGTTTCTTCAGAACACACACATTATCTGAAAATGCTTTTGAAGCAATAGACACAAAAACAGCTATAAATCCAAAACCTAATATGATAGACTCAAACTTTAAACTATATATTGTGTAGATTTACAGGTCCTACTTGCCCAGCAAAAAGGGTTCGAATAGCTCTTGCACTTTTTTCGAAACTCACAAACAACTGTTCATGGGCTGAAAAGGCTTTTGGAGCAATAAAACAGTCAAAACTGCTATAACTCAAAAATGCAATAAGATAGGTTCAAACTTTAAAAGACATGTTGTGCAGATGTACAAGCCCCTCTTGCACAGAAAGTATGGGTTAGATATCTCTTGTAGTTTCTTCAGAACACACAAATTATCTGAAAATGCTTTTGTAGCTATAGACACAAAAACAGCTATAAATCCAAAACCTAATATGATAGACTCAAACTTTAAACTATATATTGTGTAGATTTACAGGTCCTACTTGCCCAGCAAAAAGGGTTTGAATAGCTCTTGCACTTTTTTCGAAACTCACAAACAACTGTTCATGGGCTGAAAAGGCTTTTGGAGCAATAAAACAGTCAAAACTGCTATAACTCAAAAATGCAATAAGATAGGTTCAAACTTTAAAAGACATGTTGTGCAGATGTACAAGCCCCTCTTGCACAGAAAGTATGGCTTAGATATCTCTTGTAGTTTCTTCAGAACACACAAATTATCTGAAAATGCTTTTGAAGCAATAGACACAAAAACAACTATAAATCCAAAACCTAATATGATAGACTCAAACTTTAAACTATATATTGTGTAGATTTACAGGTCCTACTTGCCCAGCAAAAAGGGTTCGAATAGCTCTTGCACTTTTTTCGAAACTCACAAACAACTGTTCATGGGCTGAAAAGGCTTTTGGAGCAATAAAACAGTCAAAACTGCTATAACTCAAAAATGCAATAAGATAGGTTCAAACTTTAAAAGACATGTTGTGCAGATGTACAAGCCCCTCTTGCACAGAAAGTATGGCTTAGATATCTCTTGTAGTTTCTTCAGAACACACACATTATCTGAAAATGCTTTTGAAGCAATAGACACAAAAACAGCTATAAATCCAAAACCTAATATGATAGACTCAAACTTTAAACTATATATTGTGTAGATTTACAGTTCCTACTTGCCCAGCAAATAGGGTTCGAATAGCTCTTGCACTTTTTTCGAAACTCACAAACAACTGTTCATGGGCTGAAAAGGCTTTTGGAGCAATAAAACAGTCAAAACTGCTATAACTCAAAAATGCAATAAGATAGGTTCAAACTTTAAAAGACATGTTGTGCAGATGTACAAGCCCCTCTTGCACAGAAAGTATGGGTTAGATATATCTTGTAGTTTCTTCAGAACACACACACATTATCTGAAAATGCTTTTGAAGCAATAGACACAAAAACAGCTATAAATCCAAAACCTAATATGATAGACTCAAACTTTAAACTATATATTGTGTAGATTTACAGGTCCTACTTGCCCAGCAAAAAGGGTTCGAATAGCTCTTGCACTTTTTTTCGAAACTCACAAACAACTGTTCATGGGCTGAAAAGGCTTTTGGAGCAATAAAACAGTCAAAACTGCTATAACTCAAAAATGCAATAAGATAGGTTCAAACTTTAAAAGACATGTTGTGCAGATGTACAAGCCCCTCTTGCACAGAAAGTATGGGTTAGATATCTCTTGTAGTTTCTTCAGAACACACAAATTATCTGAAAATGCTTTTGTAGCTATAGACACAAAAACAGCTATAAATCCAAAACCTAATATGATAGACTCAAACTTTAAACTATATATTGTGTAGATTTACAGGTCCTACTTGCCCAGCAAAAAGGGTTCGAATAGCTCTTGCACTTTTTTCGAAACTCACAAACAACTGTTCATGGGCTGAAAAGGCTTTTGGAGCAATAAAACAGTCAAAACTGCTATAACTCAAAAATGCAATAAGATAGGTTCAAACTTTAAAAGACATGTTGTGCAGATGTACAAGCCCCTCTTGCACAGAAAGTATGGGTTAGATATCTCTTGTAGTTTCTTCAGAACACACAAATTATCTGAAAATGCTTTTGAAGCAATAGACACAAAAATAGCTATAAATCCAAAACCTAATATGATAGACTCAAACTTTAAACTATATATTGTGTAGATTTACAGGTCCTACTTGCCCAGCAAAAAGGGTTCGAATAGCTCTTGCACTTTTTTCGAAACTCACAAACAACTGTTCATGGGCTGAAAAGGCTTTTGGAGCAATAAAACAGTCAAAACTGCTATAACTCAAAAATGCAATAAGATAGGTTCAAACTTTAAAAGACATGTTGTGCAGATGTACAGGCCCCTCATGCACAGAAAGTATGGGTTAGATATCTCTTGTAGTTTCTTCAGAACACGCAAATTATCTGAAAATGCTTTTGAAGCTATAGACACAAAAACAGCTATAAATCCAAAACCTAATATGATAGACTCAAACTTTAAACTATATATTGTGTAGATTTACAGGTCCTACTTGCCCAGCAAAAAGGGTTCGAATAGCTCTTGCACTTTTTTCGAAACTCACAAACAACTGTTCATGGGCTGAAAAGGCTTTTGGAGCAATAAAACAGTCAAAACTGCTATAACTCAAAAATGCAATAAGATAGGTTAAAACTTTAAAAGATATGTTGTGCAGATGTACAAGCCCCTCTTGCACAGAAAATATGGGTTAGATATCTCTTGTAGTTTCTTCAGAACACACACATTATCTGAAAATGCTTTTGAAGCAATAGACACAAAAACAGCTATAAATCCAAAACCTAATATGATAGACTCAAACTTTAAACTATATATTGTGTAGATTTACAGGTCCTACTTGCCCGGCAAAAAGGGTTCGAATAGCTCTTGCACTTTTTTCGAAACTCACAAACAACTGTTCATGGGCTGAAAAGGCTTTTGGAGCAATAAAACAGTCAAAACTGCTATAACTCAAAAATGCAATAAGATAGGTTCAAACTTTAAAAGACATGTTGTGCAGATGTACAAGCCCCTCTTGCACAGAAAAAATGGCTTAGATATCTCTTGTAGTTTCTTCAGAACACACACATTATCTGAAAATGCTTTTGAAGCAATAGACACAAAAACAGCTATAAATCCAAAACCTAATATGATAGACTCAAACTTTAAACTATATATTGTGTAGATTTACAGTTCCTACTTGCCCAGCAAATAGGGTTCGAATAGCTCTTGCACTTTTTTCGAAACTCACAAACAACTGTTCATGGGCTGAAAAGGCTTTTGGAGCAATAAAACAGTCAAAACTGCTATAACTCAAAAATGCAATAAGATAGGTTCAAACTTTAAAAGACATGTTGTGCAGATGTACAAGCCCCTCTTGCACAGAAAGTATGGGTTAGATATCTCTTGTAGTTTCTTCAGAACACACAAATTATCTGAAAATGCTTTTGAAGCAATAGACACAAAAATAGCTATAAATCCAAAACCTAATATGATAGACTCAAACTTTAAACTATATATTGTGTAGATTTACAGGTCCTACTTGCCCAGCAAAAAGGGTTCGAATAGCTCTTGCACTTTTTTCGAAACTCACAAACAACTGTTCATGGGCTGAAAAGGCTTTTGGAGCAATAAAACAGTCAAAACTGCTATAACTCAAAAATGCAATAAGATAGGTTCAAACTTTAAAAGACATGTTGTGCAGATGTACAGGCCCCTCATGCACAGAAAGTATGGGTTAGATATCTCTTGTAGTTTCTTCAGAACACGCAAATTATCTGAAAATGCTTTTGAAGCAATAGACACAAAAACAGCTATAAATCCAAAACCTAATATGATAGACTCAAACTTTAAACTATATATTGTGTAGATTTACAGGTCCTACTTGCCCAGCAAAAAGGGTTCGAATAGCTCTTGCACTTTTTTCGAAACTCACAAACAACTGTTCATGGGCTGAAAAGGCTTTTGGAGCAATAAAACAGTCAAAACTGCTATAACTCAAAAATGCAATAAGATAGGTTAAAACTTTAAAAGATATGTTGTGCAGATGTACAAGCCCCTCTTGCACAGAAAATATGGGTTAGATATCTCTTGTAGTTTCTTCAGAACACACACATTATCTGAAAATGCTTTTGAAGCAATAGACACAAAAACAGCTATAAATCCAAAACCTAATATGATAGACTCAAACTTTAAACTATATATTGTGTAGATTTACAGGTCCTACTTGCCCAGCAAAAAGGGTTCGAATAGCTCTTGCACTTTTTTCGAAACTCACAAACAACTGTTCATGGGCTGAAAAGGCTTTTGGAGCAATAAAACAGTCAAAACTGCTATAACTCAAAAATGCAATAAGATAGGTTCAAACTTTAAAAGACATGTTGTGCAGATGTACAAGCCCCTCTTGCACAGAAAGTATGGCTTAGATATCTGTTGTAGTTTCTTCAGAACACACACATTATCGGAAAATGCTTTTGAAGCACTTGACACAAAAACAGCTATAAATCCAAAACCTAATATGATAGACTCAAATTTTAAACTATATATTGTGTAGATTTACAGGTCCTACTTGCCCAGCAAAAAGGGTTCGAATAGCTCTTGCACTTTTTTCGAAACTCACAAACAACTGTTCATGGGCTGAAAAGGCTTTTGGAGCAATAAAACAGTCAAAACTGCTATAACTCAAAAATGCAATAAGATAGGTTCAAACTTTAAAAGACATGTTGTGCAGATGTACAAGCCCCTCATGCACAGAAAGTATGGGTTAGATATCTCTTGTAGTTTCTTCAGAACACACACATTATCTGAAAATGCTTTTGAAGCAATGGACACAAAAACAGCTATAAATCCAAAACCTAATATGATAGACTCAAACTTTAAACTATATATTGTGTAGATTTACAGGTCCTACTTGCCCAGCAAAAAGGGTTCGAATAGCTCTTGCACTTTTTTCGAAACTCACAAACAACTGTTCATGGGCTGAAAAGGCTTTTGGAGCAATAAAACAGTAAAAACTGCTATAACTCAAAAATGCAATAAGATAGGTTAAAACTTTAAAAGATATGTTGTGCAGATGTACATGCCCCTCTTGCACAGAAAGTATGGGTTAGATATCTCTTGTTGTTTCTTCAGAACACACACATTATCGGAAAATGCTTTTGAAGCAATAGACACAAAAACAGCTATAAATCCAAAACCTAATATGATAGACTCAAACTTTAAACTATATATTGTGTAGATTTACAGGTCCTACTTGCCCAGCAAAAAGGGTTCGAATAGCTCTTGCACTTTTTTCGAAACTCACAAACAACTGTTCATGGGCTGAAAAGGCTTTTGGAGCAATAAAACAGTAAAAACTGCTATAACTCAAAAATGCAATAAGATAGGTTCAAACTTTAAAAGACATGTTGTGCAGATGTACAAGCCCCTCTTGCACAGAAAATATGGGTTAGATATCTCTTGTAGTTTCTTCAGAACACACAAATTATCTGAAAATGCTTTTGAAGCAATATACACAAAAACAGCTATAAATCCAAAACCTAATATGATAGACTCAAACTTTAAACTATATATTGTGTAGATTTACAGGTCCTACTTGCCCAGCAAAAAAGGTTCGATTAGCTCTTGCACTTTTTTCGAAACTCACAAACAACTGTTCATGGGCTGAAAAGGCTTTTGGAGCAATAAAACAGTAAAAACTGCTATAACTCAAAAATGCAATAAGATAAGTTCAAACTTTAAAAGACATGTTGTGCAGATGTACAAGCCCCTCTTGCACAGAAAATATGGGTTAGATATCTCTTGTAGTTTCTTCGGAACACACAAATTATCTGAAAATGCTTTTGAAGCAATAGACACAAAAACAGCTATAAATCCAAAACCTAATATGATAGACTCAAACTTTACACTATATATTGTGTAGATTTACAGGTCCTACTTGCCCAACAAAAAGGGTTCGAATAGCTCTTGCACTTTTTTCGAAACTCACAAACAACTGTTCATGGGCTGAAAAGGCTTTTTGAGCAATAAAAACAGTAAAAAATTGCTATAACTCAAAAATGCAATAAGATAGGTTCAAACTTTAAAATACATGTTGTATAGATGCACAAGCCCCTCTTGCTCAGAAAGTATGGGTTAAATATCTCTTAGAGTTTCTTCAGAACTCACAAATGAACAGAAAATGATTTTGAAGCTATAAAAACAAAAACAGCTATAACTCCAAAACCTAATATGATAGACCTTAAACTTTAAACTATATTTTGTGTAGATTTACAGGTCCTATTTGCCCAGCAAATAGGGTTTGAATGGCTCTTGTACTTTTTCCAGAACTCACAAACAACTGTTCATGGGATGAAAAGGCTTTTGGAGCAATAAAAACAGTAAAAATTGCAACAACTCAAAAATGCAATATGATAAGTTCAAACTTTAAAATACATGTTGTATAGATGCACAAGCCCCTCTTGCACAGAAAATATGGGTTAGATATCTCTTGTAGTTTCTTCAGAACACACACATTATCTGAAAATGCTTTTGAAGCAATAGACACAAAAACAGCTATAAATCCAAAACCTAATATGATAGACTCAAACTTTAAACTATATATTGTGTAGATTTACAGGTCCTACTTGCCCGGCAAAAAGGGTTCGAATAGCTCTTGCACTTTTTTCGAAACTCACAAACAACTGTTCATGGGCTGAAAAGGCTTTTGGAGCAATAAAACAGTCAAAACTGCTATAACTCAAAAATGCAATAAGATAGGTTCAAACTTTAAAAGACATGTTGTGCAGATGTACAAGCCCCTCTTGCACAGAAAGTATGGCTTAGATATCTCTTGTAGTTTCTTCAGAACACACACATTATCTGAAAATGCTTTTGAAGCAATAGACACAAAAACAGCTATAAATCCAAAACCTAATATGATAGACTCAAACTTTAAACTATATATTGTGTAGATTTACAGTTCCTACTTGCCCAGCAAATAGGGTTCGAATAGCTCTTGCACTTTTTTCGAAACTCACAAACAACTGTTCATGGGCTGAAAAGGCTTTTGGAGCAATAAAACAGTCAAAACTGCTATAACTCAAAAATGCAATAAGATAGGTTCAAACTTTAAAAGACATGTTGTGCAGATGTACAAGCCCCTCTTGCACAGAAAGTATGGGTTAGATATATCTTGTAGTTTCTTCAGAACACACACATTATCTGAAAATGCTTTTGAAGCAATAGACACAAAAACAGCTATAAATCCAAAACCTAATATGATAGACTCAAACTTTAAACTATATATTGTGTAGATTTACAGGTCCTACTTGCCCAGCAAAAAGGGTTCGAATAGCTCTTGCACTTTTTTTCGAAACTCACAAACAACTGTTCATGGGCTGAAAAGGCTTTTGGAGCAATAAAACAGTCAAAACTGCTATAACTCAAAAATGCAATAAGATAGGTTCAAACTTTAAAAGACATGTTGTGCAGATGTACAAGCCCCTCTTGCACAGAAAGTATGGGTTAGATATCTCTTGTAGTTTCTTCAGAACACACAAATTATCTGAAAATGCTTTTGTAGCTATAGACACAAAAACAGCTATAAATCCAAAACCTAATATGATAGACTCAAACTTTAAACTATATATTGTGTAGATTTACAGGTCCTACTTGCCCAGCAAAAAGGGTTCGAATAGCTCTTGCACTTTTTTCGAAACTCACAAACAACTGTTCATGGGCTGAAAAGGCTTTTGGAGCAATAAAACAGTCAAAACTGCTATAACTCAAAAATGCAATAAGATAGGTTCAAACTTTAAAAGACATGTTGTGCAGATGTACAAGCCCCTCTTGCACAGAAAGTATGGGTTAGATATCTCTTGTAGTTTCTTCAGAACACACAAATTATCTGAAAATGCTTTTGAAGCAATAGACACAAAAATAGCTATAAATCCAAAACCTAATATGATAGACTCAAACTTTAAACTATATATTGTGTAGATTTACAGGTCCTACTTGCCCAGCAAAAAGGGTTCGAATAGCTCTTGCACTTTTTTCGAAACTCACAAACAACTGTTCATGGGCTGAAAAGGCTTTTGGAGCAATAAAACAGTCAAAACTGCTATAACTCAAAAATGCAATAAGATAGGTTCAAACTTTAAAAGACATGTTGTGCAGATGTACAGGCCCCTCATGCACAGAAAGTATGGGTTAGATATCTCTTGTAGTTTCTTCAGAACACGCAAATTATCTGAAAATGCTTTTGAAGCTATAGACACAAAAACAGCTATAAATCCAAAACCTAATATGATAGACTCAAACTTTAAACTATATATTGTGTAGATTTACAGGTCCTACTTGCCCAGCAAAAAGGGTTCGAATAGCTCTTGCACTTTTTTCGAAACTCACAAACAACTGTTCATGGGCTGAAAAGGCTTTTGGAGCAATAAAACAGTCAAAACTGCTATAACTCAAAAATGCAATAAGATAGGTTAAAACTTTAAAAGATATGTTGTGCAGATGTACAAGCCCCTCTTGCACAGAAAATATGGGTTAGATATCTCTTGTAGTTTCTTCAGAACACACACATTATCTGAAAATGCTTTTGAAGCAATAGACACAAAAACAGCTATAAATCCAAAACCTAATATGATAGACTCAAACTTTAAACTATATATTGTGTAGATTTACAGGTCCTACTTGCCCAGCAAAAAGGGTTCGAATAGCTCTTGCACTTTTTTCGAAACTCACAAACAACTGTTCATGGGCTGAAAAGGCTTTTGGAGCAATAAAACAGTCAAAACTGCTATAACTCAAAAATGCAATAAGATAGGTTCAAACTTTAAAAGACATGTTGTGCAGATGTACAAGCCCCTCTTGCACAGAAAGTATGGCTTAGATATCTGTTGTAGTTTCTTCAGAACACACACATTATCGGAAAATGCTTTTGAAGCACTTGACACAAAAACAGCTATAAATCCAAAACCTAATATGATAGACTCAAATTTTAAACTATATATTGTGTAGATTTACAGGTCCTACTTGCCCAGCAAAAAGGGTTCGAATAGCTCTTGCACTTTTTTCGAAACTCACAAACAACTGTTCATGGGCTGAAAAGGCTTTTGGAGCAATAAAACAGTCAAAACTGCTATAACTCAAAAATGCAATAAGATAGGTTCAAACTTTAAAAGACATGTTGTGCAGATGTACAAGCCCCTCATGCACAGAAAGTATGGGTTAGATATCTCTTGTAGTTTCTTCAGAACACACACATTATCTGAAAATGCTTTTGAAGCAATGGACACAAAAACAGCTATAAATCCAAAACCTAATATGATAGACTCAAACTTTAAACTATATATTGTGTAGATTTACAGGTCCTACTTGCCCAGCAAAAAGGGTTCGAATAGCTCTTGCACTTTTTTCGAAACTCACAAACAACTGTTCATGGGCTGAAAAGGCTTTTGGAGCAATAAAACAGTAAAAACTGCTATAACTCAAAAATGCAATAAGATAGGTTAAAACTTTAAAAGATATGTTGTGCAGATGTACATGCCCCTCTTGCACAGAAAGTATGGGTTAGATATCTCTTGTTGTTTCTTCAGAACACACACATTATCGGAAAATGCTTTTGAAGCAATAGACACAAAAACAGCTATAAATCCAAAACCTAATATGATAGACTCAAACTTTAAACTATATATTGTGTAGATTTACAGGTCCTACTTGCCCAGCAAAAAGGGTTCGAATAGCTCTTGCACTTTTTTCGAAACTCACAAACAACTGTTCATGGGCTGAAAAGGCTTTTGGAGCAATAAAACAGTAAAAACTGCTATAACTCAAAAATGCAATAAGATAGGTTCAAACTTTAAAAGACATGTTGTGCAGATGTACAAGCCCCTCTTGCACAGAAAATATGGGTTAGATATCTCTTGTAGTTTCTTCAGAACACACAAATTATCTGAAAATGCTTTTGAAGCAATATACACAAAAACAGCTATAAATCCAAAACCTAATATGATAGACTCAAACTTTAAACTATATATTGTGTAGATTTACAGGTCCTACTTGCCCAGCAAAAAAGGTTCGATTAGCTCTTGCACTTTTTTCGAAACTCACAAACAACTGTTCATGGGCTGAAAAGGCTTTTGGAGCAATAAAACAGTAAAAACTGCTATAACTCAAAAATGCAATAAGATAAGTTCAAACTTTAAAAGACATGTTGTGCAGATGTACAAGCCCCTCTTGCACAGAAAATATGGGTTAGATATCTCTTGTAGTTTCTTCGGAACACACAAATTATCTGAAAATGCTTTTGAAGCAATAGACACAAAAACAGCTATAAATCCAAAACCTAATATGATAGACTCAAACTTTACACTATATATTGTGTAGATTTACAGGTCCTACTTGCCCAACAAAAAGGGTTCGAATAGCTCTTGCACTTTTTTCGAAACTCACAAACAACTGTTCATGGGCTGAAAAGGCTTTTTGAGCAATAAAAACAGTAAAAAATTGCTATAACTCAAAAATGCAATAAGATAGGTTCAAACTTTAAAATACATGTTGTATAGATGCACAAGCCCCTCTTGCTCAGAAAGTATGGGTTAAATATCTCTTAGAGTTTCTTCAGAACTCACAAATGAACAGAAAATGATTTTGAAGCTATAAAAACAAAAACAGCTATAACTCCAAAACCTAATATGATAGACCTTAAACTTTAAACTATATTTTGTGTAGATTTACAGGTCCTATTTGCCCAGCAAATAGGGTTTGAATGGCTCTTGTACTTTTTCCAGAACTCACAAACAACTGTTCATGGGATGAAAAGGCTTTTGGAGCAATAAAAACAGTAAAAATTGCAACAACTCAAAAATGCAATATGATAAGTTCAAACTTTAAAATACATGTTGTGCATATGTACAAGCCCTTCTAGCTCAGAAAGTGTGGGTTAGATATCTCTTGTAGTTTCTTCAGAACTCACAAATGATCTGAAAATGTATTTGAAGCTATAAAATAAAAACAGCTATAACTGCAAAACCTAATATGTTAGACTCAAACTTTAAACTATACATTTTGTAGATTTCCAGGCCCTACATGCCCTGCAAATAACGTTTTCAATGTCTCTTGTACTTTTTTCAGAACTCACAAACAACTGTTCATGGGCTGAAAAGGCTTTTTGAGCAATAAAAACAGTAAACAATTGCTATAACTCAAAAATGCAATATGATAGGTTATAACTTCAAAATATATGTTGTGCAGATGTACAAGCTCTTCTTGCTCAGAAAGTATGGGTTAGATATCTCTTGTAGTTACTTCAGAACTCACAAATTAACTGAAAATGCTTTTGAAGCTATAAAAACAAAAACAGCTATAACTCCAAAACCAAATATGAGAGACTCAAACTTTAAACTATATATTGTATTGATTTACAGGTCCTACTTGCCCAGCAAATATGATTTGAATGTCTCTTGCACTTTTACCAGAACTTACAAACAACTGTTCATGGGCTGAAAAGGCTTTTTGTCATTAAAAACACTAAAAAAGGCTATAGTAGAAAAAGCTTCAGTTGTAGTCATCTGGACTCAGTTTGAAAAAATAGACGTTTCGACTCTCATCCAAGAGTCATTGTCAATAAAAGAATTTAGATCGAGAACTCCGATATTAATACTGTTCTGTGGTAAGACCCACCCATTGGGAGGAGCCTTCCTGAAGTAGAAAGAGTTGTTTGTTTCAACAGAAACTCCCCCCTTGTATCTACCGAGCTAGCCTATTCAGAATCTTAATGGGCTATTAGAATCCTCTTTGTCTTTGTGAGACCCTGGCTCAACCACCCTGAGTACCTGATTAGCATCTAAATGTCCTTGTCCTGATTCTCTACCTTTCCAGGGGTTCCGTAACCCATTATAAATAACAGGAAGATTAAACCTTAGCCCTCCATTTCTGTTTAAAGAAGGTCTTTCTTTTTTAACAAAAATAGCTTCCTTCAAACCATCTTTTCTCCCTGCTTAAAACCTTCACCTCACCGTCTTCAAACGAGTGATTAGAGGCTTCAAGATGGAGATGCACGGCACTCTGAGGTCCTGAACTTGTATTTCTTCTGTGCTGATAAAGCCTCTTGTGTAGAAGCTGTTTTGTCTCACCTATGTACCGTTCTTTACAGCTTTCTTCACTTCATTTGCAGTGCAAAGAGGAGTCAAGGAAGCTATTTTTGTTAAAAAAGAAAGACCTTCTTTAAACAGAAATGGAGGGCTAAGGTTTAATCTTCCTGTTATTTATAATGGGTTACTGAACCCCTGGAAAGGTAGAGGACCAGGACAAGGACATTTAGATGCTAATCAGGTACTCAGGGTGGTTGAGCCAGGGTCTCACAAAGACAAAGAGGATTCTAATAGCCCATTAAGATTCTGAATAGGCTAGCTCGGTAGATACAAGGGGGGAGTTTCTGTTGAAACAAACAACTCTTTCTACTTCAGGAAGGCTCCTCCCAATGGGTGGGTCTTACCACAGAACAGTATTAATATCGGAGTTCTCGATCTAAATTCTTTTATTGACAATGACTCTTGGATGAGAGTCGAAACGTCTATTTTTTCAAACTGAGTCCAGATGACTACAACTGAAGCTTTTTCTACTATGGAACACGCCTGGACGAATGAGGGATTACACCGACATAAAAAAGGCTATGATTTCTGAAGAAACTACAAGAGATATCCATCCCATACTTTCTGAGCAAGAAGGCTTGTATTATCTGCACAACATATCATTTAAAGTTTGAACCTATCTTATTGCATTTTTCAAGTTATAGCAGTTTTCACTGTTTTTATTGCTCCAAAAGCCTTTTCAGCCCATGAACAGTTGTTTGTAATTTCTGAAAAAAGTACAAGAAATAATAAAACCCTATTTGTTGGGCATGTAGACGCCAAGTCTTAGCCCAGAAGCGAGGGATTTTATACAAGCTAGGCTTCTGGCCTGGTCCTTTTGGCTCTTTTGGGGCCAGGTTGGTGTCAAGATTTAGTCCAGAAAGGGGGGCTTTAATACAGGCTAGACTCGGGGACCTGTTCCTTGGTCCTTTTGGACCTTTTGGGGAAAGACAGATGCCAAGTCTTAGCCCAGAACGGAGGGCTTTGAATGAGGCTAGACTTCTGGCCCGGTCCTTTTTGCCCTTTTGGGGCTTGGCAGGTGCCAAGACTAAGACCAGAAAAGAGGGCTTTGATACACACAGGATTCTGGGGCCTGTTCCTTGGTCCTTTTGGACCTTTTGGGCAAAGACAGATGTCATGTCTTAGCCCAAGAAGGCTTTGAATTAGGCCAGACCAAACAGCTCTGGCTTGGTCCTTTTTGCCCTTTTGGGGTCAGGCTGGTGTCACGACTTAGCCCAGAAAGGGGGGCTCTAATACATGCTAGTCTTGGGGGACTGTTTCTTCGTCCTTTTGGCCCTTTTTACAGCGGAATGCTGATTCAGGGTAGACTGGGAGCTCTGGCCTGGTCTTTTTGGCCCTTTTGGGGAAAGGCAGGTGCCAAGTCTTTGTCCAAAAAGGAGGGCTTTGATACAGGCTAGATTCTGGCACCTCTTCCTTTTGGTCCTTTTGGCCATTTTGGTTCCAAGCCGGTTCCAAGACTTAAATCTGTTTTCAACCTAGCCCAGAATCGAGGGCTGTGATTTAGGCTCGACTGTGGAGGCTGTGGTCTTTTCCTTTTGGCCCTTTTGGGGCCAGGCTGGTGCCAATTATTAGCCCAGATTTTGGCCCTTTTTGTTGGAATGCTTTTTCCAGGATTTTTTAAGTTTCGGGTCCAGAATGGTTCCAAGACTTAGCCCAGAAAGGAAAGCTTTTATACAGGCTAAATTCTGGGGCCTTTTACCATCCTTTTTGCCCTTTTTGGCATAATTCTGGTTCCTGGACTTAGCCCAGAAGGGAGGGATTTGATTCAGGGAAGACTCTGGAATCACTGGTCTGGTCTTTTTGTCCCTTTTGGGGAAAGGCAGGTGTCAAGTCTTAGCCCAGAAAGAAGGGCTTTGATACAGGCTAGAACAGCTTGACGCTGCAGGCTTGGGCCTTTTGACACAAGGCCTGGCCTTTGCCAACCTCGCCCAGAACGGAAAGCTTTGATTTAGGCTCTGGCCCCAACCTTTTGGCCCTATGGGGGCCAGGCTTGTGCAATTTCTTAGCCCAGAAAGGAGGCCTTTTGATACAGGCTAAAACCGCCTGGACTCTTGGGACTTGGAATGGTCATTTTGACCCTTTTGGGACCAAGCTGTTGCCAACCTAGCCCAGAACGGAGGATTTTGATTTAGACTGGATTGCAGGGTCTTTGGCCTTCTCCTTTTGGCCATTTTGGGGCCAGTTTGGTGACAAGACTTAGCCCAGAAAGGGAGGCTTTAATATAGGCTAAACTCACGAGCCTGTTCTTTTGTCCTTTTTGCCCTTTTTGCCGGAATGCTGGTTCTTGGACTCTTTGATTTAGGCTGGACTGCGGGGGAACTGGCCCGGTCCTTTCGGCCCTTTTGGGCCCATGCTAGGGTCAATTCTCTGCCCAGAAAGGAGGCCTTTGATACAGGCTAGAACAGGCTTGACTCTTGGGACTCGGGCTTGGGCCTTTTGAACCTACTGGGGCAAAACCGTTGCCAACCTAGCCTTGAATGGAGGGCTTAGATTTAGGCTGGACTGGGGGGGAACTGGCCTCTTTCCTTTTTGACCTTTTGGGACCAGGCTGGTGCCAAGTCTTAGCCCAGAAAGGCGGGCTTTGATACAGACTAGATTCTGATTAGAAAAGGCTCGACTCTTGGGACTCGGGCTTGTTCCTTTTTTGACCCTTTCTGGGCCAACCTGTTGCCAACCTAGCCTAGAATGGACGGCTTTGATTTAGGCGGGACTGCGGGGGCTCAGGCCCGGTCTTTTTGGGCCCTTTTGAGTCCAGGCCAATTCTTTGACAATAAAGGAGGCCTTTTGTACAGGCTATAAAAAGCAACTTTGACTCTTGGGACTCGGGTTGGTCCTTTTGGGGCCAAGCTGTTGCCAACCTAGCCCAGAACGGAGGGCTTTGAATTAGGCTGGACTGCTGGGGCAAAGACCCGGTCATTTTGGCCCTTTTGGGGCTTGGCTGGTTCCAAGACTTAGCCCAGAAAGGAGGGCTTTGATACAGACTAGATTCTAGGGCCTGTTCCTTGGTCCTTTTGGACCTTTCGGGGCCAGGCTGGTGTCACGACTTAGACCAGAAAGGGGGGCTCTAATACACGCTAGTCTTGGGGGCCTGTTTCTTTGTCCTTTTGGCCCTTTTTGGCGGAATGCTGGTTCCAGGACTCAGCCCAGAAAGGAATGATTTTATTCAGGGTAGACTCAGGGAGCTCTGGCCTGGTCCTTTTGGCCCTTTATGGGCCCGGCTGGTGCCAATTCTTAGCCCAGAAATGAGGCCTTTGATACAGGCTAGATTCTGGGGACTATTTCTTGGTCCTTTTGGCCCTTTTGGGGAAAGACAGATGCCAAGTCTTAGCCCAGGAGGGCTTTGATGCTTGCTGGACCAAACAAGCTCTGGCCTGGTCCTTTTGGCCCTTTTGAGGCCAGGCTGGTGTCACGACTAAGCCTAGAAAGAGGGGCTCTGATACAGGCTAGTCTTGGGGGCCTGTTTATTCGTCCTTTTGACCCTTTTTGGCGGAATGCTGGTTCCAGGACTCAATAATTCGCCCAGAAATGAGTGATTTGATTCAGGGTAGACTCTGGGAGCTCTGATCGGGTCCTTTTGGCCCTTTTGGGGCCAGGCTTGTGACAAGACTTAAACCAGAAAACAGGGATTGATTCAGGCTAGTCTCGGGGAGCTCAGGCCTGGTCCTTTGGGCCCTTTTGGGGCCAGGTTGGTGTCAAGACTTAGCCCAGAAAGGGTGGCGTTAATACAGGCAAGACTCAGCGACATGTTCCTTCGTCCTTTTGGCCCTTTTTGGCAGAATGCTGGTTCCAGGACTTACCCCAGAAAGAAGGGACTTGATTTAGGCTGGACTGCGGTGGCTCTGGCCTGGTCCTTTTGGCCATTTTCGGGCCAGGCTGGTGCCATTTCTTAGCAAAGAAATGAGGCCTTTGATACAGGCTAGATTCTGGGATCTGTTCCGTGGTCCTTTGTTGCACTTTTGGGGCCAGGCTGGCGCAGGGTAGACTCTGGGAGCTCTGGCCTGGTCTTTTTGGCCCTTTTGGGGAAAGGCAGGTGCCAAGTCTTTGCCTAGAAAGGAGGGCTTTGATATAGGCTAGACCAAAAAGGCTCTGGCCTGGTCCTTTTGGCCCTTTTGGGGCCAGGCTCGTGCCAAGACTTAAACCAGAAAACAGGGATTGATTCAGGCTAGTCTCAGGGAGCTCAGGCCTGGTCCTTTTGGCCCTTTTGGGGCCAGGTTGGTGTCAAGACTTAGCCCAGAAAAGGTGGGCTTCAATACCGAATGAACTCGGGTGCCTGTTCCTTCGTCCTTTTGGCCCTTTTTGCCGGAATACTAGTTCCTGGACTTAGTCCCCTTCCTGGACTCTGGTCTGGTCCTTTTGGCCCTTTTGGGGCCAGGCTGGTAGCAAGACTTTGCCCAGAAAGGCGGGCTTTGATACAGACTAGACACTGGGGCCTGTTCCTAGGTCCTTTTGGCCCTTTTTGCCGGAATGCTGGTTCCTGGACTTGGCCCTGAATGGAGGGCCTTGATTTAGGCTGGACTGCGGGGGAACTGGCCCGGTCCTTTTGGCCCTTTTTGGGGCCAGGCTGGTGCCAAGACTTAGCCCAAAAAGTGGGTCTTTAATACAGGCTAGACTCGGGGGCCTGTTCCTTCGTCCTTTTGGCCCTTTTGGGCGGAATGCTGGTTCCAGGACTCGGCCCAGAAAGAAGGACTTTTATTCAGGCTGGAAAGTAGGGCCTCTGGCCCGGTCCTTTTGGGGCCAGGTTGGTGTCAAGACGTCGCCCGGAAAGGAGCAACTGTTGAACCCCAAAAGGACCAAAAGGACCAGGGAAAAGGCCTCAGAATCTATCCTGAATCAAAGCACTTATTTCTGGGCTAAGACTGGGCAACTTCCTGGCCGTAAAAAGACCGAAAGGACCAGGCTCGACCCCCCAGAGTCTAGCTTGAATCAAAGCCCTCTTTTCTGGGCTACGTATCTGCACCCAAAGGTGCTAAAAACAATAACGGAACAGACCCCAGAATCTAGCCTGATTCAACGCCCTTCTTTTTGGGCTAAGTCTGGGTACCAAGCTTGTATCGAAAGGGCTAAAGGACAAAAGAAAAATACCCAGAGTCTTGTCTGTATCAAAGCAGTCTATTTTGGGCTAAGAATGGACCCCAAAAGTGCCAAAAGAACAAGGCCAGAGGCCCTCGAGTCTAGCCTGAATCAAAGCACTCATTTCTGGGCAGAGACTGGGCATAAAACTGGTCCCAAATGGGCCAAAATGACGAGTGAGCTGTCCCCTGAATCTAGCCTGTATCAAAGCCCTCTTTTTTGGACTAAGTCATGTTACCAACCTGGCCCAAAAAGGTCCAAAAATATCAAGGAATAGGCAAATGAATCCAGCTTGTATCAAAACCCGCCTATCATGGCTCAGCCTTTGCACCACCTTGGCCCAAAAGGGCAAAAAGGACAAAGCCAGAGCCCCCAGAGTCTAGCCTGAATCAAAATCCTCCTTTTGGGTTGTCATTGCGCCACCTGGCCCCAAAAGGCCCAAAAGAAAAAGGCTAGAGCACCCAGACTCTAGTCTGAATCAAAACCCTCTATTCTGGACCACGTCTTGGCACCAGCCTGCCACCAAAAGGACCAGTAAACAGGCCAAAGAGTTCAGATTGAATCAAAGACCTCCTTTTTGGGCTAAATCTTGGCACCTACCTTTCCCCAAAAGGGCCAAAATTACCAGGCCAGAGCTCCCAGAGTCTACCCTGAATCAAATCACTCCTTTCTGAACCAGCATTCCGCCAAAATGGGCCAAAAGGACGAAGAAACAGGCCCCCAAGACTAGCCTGTATTAGAGCCCCTCTTTCGGGGCTAGGTCGTGAAACCAGCCTGGCCCAAAAAGGGCCAAAAGGACCAGGCCGGAGCTCGTTTGGTCCAGCCTGTATCAAAGCCCCCCTGGGCTAAGACTTGGCATCTGTATTTCCCCAAAAGGTCCAAAAGGACCAAGGAACAGGCCCCAGAATCTAGTCTGTATCAAAGCCCTCCTTTCTGGTCTTAGTCTTGGAACCAGCTTGGACCCAAACGGGCCAAAAGGACCAAGTAACAGGCCCCAGAATCTAATCTGTATTAAAGCCCTCCTTTCTGGGCTAAGTCTTGGCACCAGCCAATAATAATAATAATAATAATAACAACTTTTATTTATATAGCGCTTTTCAGTGACCCAAAACGCTGAACATAATAAAAAAGGGGGGGGTATTTACAGACAGGGGGGGACAACACGTACAATACACATTAATATACAGAGAGAAAAAGATGGGGATGTAACAGGGGGTAGAAGAGTAGGCAATGGGGTAGAGGAGGCTGGGGGTAGGGGATGTAGGCTTGGGTGAAGATGTATGTTTTTAGGCGGGATTTGAATGTTGTGAGTGAGGGAGAGTGGCCCTAAAAGGGTCAAAAGGACCAGCCCGAGTCCCACGAGTCAAGCTTTTTATAGCCTGTATAAAAGGCCTCCTTTATGGGCAAAGAATTTAACCAAGCCTGGACCCAAAAGAGCCAAAAGGACCGGGTCTGTGCCCCCGCAGTCCAGCCTAAATCAAAGCCCTCCATTCTGGGCTAGGTGTGCAACAGCTTGGCCCCAAAAGGGTCAAAAAAGGAACAAGCCCGAGTCCTAAGAGTCAAATCAAATCAAATCAATTTATTTTTGTAAGGCCCAAAATCACAACAACAGTTGCCTCTGAGGGCCACAGGGAGAAATGAATCAACAATGTCTGTGGTGGCGATGAAGTCAGACAATGTCTGTGGTGGCGAGGGACGATGTCCCAGGGTCCTCTGTCCTTAGACTCTTCTACTGAAAGTGTTTTTCAGACTTCCTATAAGTGATCTGTTCTTCTGTATCTACCTCTGTATCTACCTGCGTTGCACCAATGAAATTTCCCCATGTGGGACAATAAAGGAATATCTTATCTTATCTTATCTTATCCTTCTCGGCCAGGAAAAACTACAAAAAAACCTCTTTGGGAAAAAAGCGTAGAAACCTGGAGGAGTTCCAGTGAAGGAGAGATCCGACTCTCACAGACGGACAGACGGACAGGAGGGAGACTGGAGCTGGACCCACTCTTCAGGCAGATGAGGGACCGACTGAGGCGAACTGGACCCACTCTTCAGGCAGATGAGGGACCGTCGGAGTCGAGCTGGACCCACTCTTCAGGCAGATGAGGGACCGTCGGAGGCGAGCTGGACCCACTCCTCAGGCAGATGAGGGACCGTCGGGGGCGAGCTGGACCCACTCCTCAGGCAGATGAGGGACCGTCCACACAGGGCAGGGACCACTTCACCAGGGGAGGGGCATCTGGGTCCACAGGTCCTCAGGAGTGAGAGAAAGAAAAAGAAGGAGTGGAATCAAAAAAAAAATATTGTTTGATAGTATAAGTAGTCAGAAGAGTCGAGCCTGTTCTAGCCAGAATCTAGTCTGCATCAAAGCCCGCCTTTCTGGGCTAAGACTTGGCACCAGCCTGGCCCCAAAAGGGCCAAAAGGACAGAGGCCAGTTCCCCCCCAGTCCAGCCTAAATCCAAGCCCTCCGTTCTAGGCTAGGTTTGCAACGGCCTGGCCCCAGTAGGTTCTAAAGACCCAAGCACGAGTCCCAAGAGTCGAAACCTGTTCTAGCCTGTATCAAAGCCCGCCTTTCTGGGCTAAGTCTTGTAACCAGCCTGGACCCAAAAGGGCCAAAAGGAGAAGGCCACAGCCCCCGCAGTCCAGCCTAAATCAAAGTCCTCCGTTCTGGGCTAGGTTGGCAACAGCTTGGTCCCAAAAGGGCCAAAAGGACCAGGCCAGAACCTTTTAGGTCTAGCCTGTATTAAAGCCCTCGTTTCTGGGCTAAGTCTTGGCGTCTGTCATTCCCCAAAAGGGCCAAAAGGACCGCGCCAGGCTAAATCAAAGCCCTAAGTTCTGGGCTAGGTTGGCATCAGCCTGGCCCCAAAAGGGTCAGAAGGACAAAGCCATAGTCCCAAGAGTGCAGGCGGTTCTAGCCTGTATCAAAAGGCCTCCTTTCTGGGCTAAGAATTTGCACCAGCCTGGCCGCAAAAGGGCTAAAAGGACCAGGCCAGAGCCTGTATCAAAGCCCTCCTTTCTGGGCTAAGACTCGACACCTGCCTTTCCCCAAAAGGGCCGGAAATACCAGACCAGAGCTTCCAGAGTATTCCCTTAATCAAATCCCTCCCTTCTGGGCTAAGTTCTGGAACCAGCATTCCGCCAAAAAGGCCAAAAAGACCAGGCTAGAACTCCCAGAATCTACCCTGAATCAAATCCCTCCTTTCTGGGCCAAGTCCTGGAAAGTACATTCCGCCACAAAGGGCCAAAAGGACCAAGGAACAAGTCCCAGAATCTAGCCTGTATCAAAGGCCTCATTTCTGATGTATAAATAGTAGATGAAAAATGGTCCCCTGTCCTAAGACCCTCCTTCTCGGCAAGGAAAAACTTCTTTGGGAAAAAGCAGAAACCTTGAGGAGTTCCACGGTGAAGGGGGGTATCCGACTCTTGGACGGACAGGCAGACATGCTTCAAATAGCAGCTAGACTGGAGTTGAGGCCACTCAGGTGGAGAACTAGTGCTACGAGATAGAACAGTTCAACTGGAGTTGAGGGGTATCTGGGGCCGAAAGAAGTCTGGACGCGGCCTGCGAGAAGCTAACCTGGGATTAATTGGTTCGGCGGGACATGAAAGCGTGAGGCTGAAAGTATTCCGCTGGGTGGACGCAGCCCTTCTGGGTTAGAGCAAGAGGGCAAGCTTGAGGAGGCTGGAATGGATGAGAAGGCTGGAGTGGATGAGGAGGCTGGAGTGGATGAGGAGCCCGAGGTGCCCGAGGATGAAATGCCGGAACGTGGCAACGCGGTGCTCGAGGATGAAAACGTTGGAACCTGGTAAAGACTGGAACCGAAGCTAGAAACTGGCAACTTTGAGTCAGAGGACGAAAAGCGGTAACGGGATGAAATGCTGGAAATGCCGAGCCAGAGGATAAAACGCTAGAACCTGGCAACGCGATGCCCGAGGATGAAATGCCGGAACGTGGCAACGCGGTGCTCGAGGATGAAAACGTTGGAACCTGGTAAAGACTGGAACCGAAGCTAGAAACTGGCAACTTTGAGTCAGAGGACGAAAAGCGGTAACGGGATGAAATGCTGGAAATGCCGAGCCAGAGGATAAAACGCTAGAACCTGGCAACGCGATGCCCGAGGATGAAATGCCGGAACGTGGCAACGCGGTGCCTGAGGATGAAATGCCGGAACGTGGCAACGCGGTGCCCGAGGATGAAACGCTTGGAACCTGGCAACGCCGAGCCAGAGGAATCTATCATATTGCATTTTTGAGTTATAGAAGTGTTTACTGTTTTTATTGCTCCAAAAGCCTTTTCAGACCATGAACAGTTGTTTGTGAGTTCTGAAAAAAGAACAAGAGCTATTCAAACCCTATTTGCTGGGAAAGTAGGACCTGTAAATCTACACAATATATAGTTTAAAGTTTGAGTCTATCACATTAGGTTTTGAAGTTATAGCTGTTTTTGTTTTTATTGCTTCAAAAGCATTTTCAGACCATTTGTGAGTTCTGAAGAAAATACAAGAGATATCTAACCCATACTTTCTGAGAGAGAAGGGCTTGTACATCAACACAACATATCTTTAAAAGTTTGAATCTATCATAATGGATTTTTGAGTTATAGCTGTTTTTGCTGTTTTATTGCTCCAAAATCCTTTTCAGACCATGAACAGTTGTTTGTGAGTTCTGAAAAAAGTACAAGAGCTATTTAAACCATATTTGCTGAGCAAGCAGGGCTTGTAAATCTACACAAAATATAGTTTAAAGTCTAGTTTTACAAATGATACATTTATAAAACTAGAATATAAAATAATTAGGTGATAAAAACATATCGTATAAAAGTTTGCGGTTGTGTCTGGTTTGCATACACGTCTCTACACACTTCAACTTTTTAGTAAACATTTTATATTTTAAAACGTGTAAGAAGAGCCACGTGAGTCATTATGTGCCGCTTTGGGATGAGAGCTGATTGGCTGTGCAGGGGATATCACCTGCTTCACTTTAGTGTCTGAAATAGCAGTTCTAATGCTGGGCTAGTGGCCAAAAGAAATTGTGCATGTGAACACTGATGTGCCAGGTGTTTTGTGAGGGTGAGGAGTGAGTAAGAAATATTTAAATACCTACTTACTTATTTTACTGTTTGAAAATAAGATATCCCATGTTTTACAAGTGTGGCAGTATGGGGTTGTGTCACAATTCGACATCCAGTAGGTGGCGCGAAGGTGTACAAAAGTTTCTCGTCTTCTTCGTCTCTCTCTGCAACTCGTGCATTTCGTACGCCCTGTCCTCGCTGCGCCAGGATGCTATTCACGCTCAGTAAGGTGTACTGTAATAAAGTACTTTTTTCAGGTTCCTGTTTTCAAGGTGGGCTTACAACCACTTTAGAGCCATGCCAGTGATACCCGCCGAGCCATCTGTCTCTGTAGAAGGAGCCAGTGATGGACATGTAGGTATAACAACAAAGAACAAAGAAGTTTAAGAAATCGGTGTAATACCTCATTTGTAGTCATCTGGCTACCTAAAGAAAACTACCTTTTAGAAAAACAAGACGTTTCTACTCTCATCCAAGAGTCATTCTCAATCTGTGGATCTAGTCCAAGAAATCGGGTATTTATCCTACTCTGAGTAAGGCCCGCCCACCTGTTACGAAACTAATCTTCTTTGTACCCCAACAACCCTGAAATGGGCTATCAAAATCCTTGGCTGGCTGCAGCTCCCTCATTTTTAATATAAAAACAAAACAAAAATGGTTTCCTGAAGGAAAGGTCTGTGGGTTTTTGATGAAGATGCACGGCGCTCTGTAATCCTGAATTAGCATGCCTTCTGTGTTGACAGTACAGAATTTTGGGAGTTGCTGTTTAGTCTCACCTATGTACTGCACTTTATAACTTTCTTCACTGCATTGGATTGTGTAAAATACTGTGTGCGTCCGGTATGAACTGAGTGATAGCGAGTCTTCCTCAGTCAGAAGGAACAGGTGAACTCCAGGTTACACTTCAGAACATTTATTGAAGGGAGCAGATATCAGAATTAGAAAAGGTTTATTGCCATTGCCAATTCACAAACAACGGAACTTGCTTTGGTGATTTGGTGCAACATAAAACAATGAACAATGATAAAACAATCTATATAAGTAATAAAACAACAACAACAACAACTTAAATCTACTATAGTATAAAAATAAAAATTGGCGGCCTATGTACACAAACTTTACAGTTAAATTTACAAATATAGTGCAGAAAGTGAAGAGTGCAGTGAGTGATTGATTAAATTATATTTAAAGTGACAGTTAAGAAGTGTTCATGAGTCCATTGGCAGAGGGAAAGAAACTGTTCTTCGGAGTGGCCTCCTGACTGAGGGGAGTGGCCTCCTGACTGAGGGGAGTGGCTCAAATAGTCCATGTCCAGAGTGAGAAGGGTCGGCTGTGATCCGACCTGCACGTCCCAGAGCCCTGGAAACATACAGGTCCTGCAGATGGGAAAGTCTGCAGCCGATCACAAAAATCAATGTTAAAAACTAGTGACAAACAGGTTGCATTTAGTTTAATGGGCATAAATGGCCTGTAGTTGCACTAAATGACCACAAGTGGAAGCCCTAAGCTTACAAATTAACTTACGAATAAACCTTAACTCTTCCAAAACCATGTAATAAAAATGGAAGGTAAACTGCAAAATACATACATGATGACCAAGGATTGGGTACGGACATATAAGTATGTAACTGATGCGCTATTGCTACTTAATAAAATGTGAAGCCTTACAACGCGCTATTGCTTTAGCAGTGAATATCAGCTAGTAAAACTCACATCTGCGCTCAAACTTACAAGATAAACTTTCATACATGACCACAAACAATACTGACATCACATGGACACACACATACCTGTACAAACAGGATTAGACAGGATGAAATGACAGTGGCACGAGGCTCCATTGCTAACATCGTAATAGGTGTCTCCGGTCATACAGGTACTTTTGGGCAAGTGCTATAACCACGCCCTCTTTTGGATGAAAACAAACAGTGAATATTTACATATTTTATTGTCACGAAGCATCTAAATGGATGAATGAGTTTGTATTTCTAAATTACGGACACTGTGTGGGGCCGTTCTTTCACCCAAAGCAGAGGAAAGCTAGTGCTTAATTGCTAATAAAATACAGGTATGACCTGTACATCTATATTTTTAGATGTTGGGATACGACACCTCCGGCCACTGTGTGCAGTCATTTTGCCAAAAGGATTCTGGTAAGCTAAACGGGCAACTCTCGATCTCTATTTCTCGCTGTTTTTTCTTTTAAAAGTCCCTTATCATGCAAAATCGACTTTTCAGAGCTTTTAACCTTCTTACAGTGCTATTGGTCCGTCATGTATGTGCCCAAAGTGTTTTTTGATTGATTCCCGCAGTGTTTAGCGAGAGTACAGACTATCCCCTTCTCCTCGGATGAACAGATGGATGGGGGCTACTCACAATCACTCGTCATAATCACTATTCTCTCCTTTTATAACTTTGCATTCCTGTGTGCCGCTGTGCAGCGAGCCTCGGCCTCTGTTTACATTCACCGTCTCCACACTACGTCACGGGGTGGGGGTTAATTTGGTATTACATGAAAGTTTGTAAGTGAATATTTGAGAGGGTATAAAGTTAGGTATGTGACAGTGCATAATATACATGAACGTTATCAGGAGAGATGCAGTGTACCAGGTTGTAGCTCACATGCTCAGTTCCACCTGTCGTCCCTGGCCAGACTGATGTTCTACTGAGGGGAAGAGCCTGTTGTACATGTTTATGAGTGACTGGATTGACTCTCTTGAATGTGAACAGAAGCGCTGGCTACAAGTGAAAGAAATCAAGGAAACATTCCACTTTATCATATTTATCTTAAAATAAATAAAAAGACTGCTTTTGTGCATTTTTGTTGTGTAAAATAATATAATAATCCCTTTTGAATTGTACAGAAACAATTCATTATTTATACAAACACATTTATAGAGACGATAAAGCTGTATGCATATAAACACATAGTTTACATACTGAGCTCCTTGGCGTGAACGTTACTATAGCAACCAACGGTAGATACCAAATCACAGGGTTTAATTACGAATGCAATGTTTCATTTTTGTCTTGTTGCCTTAAGTATGCTCATTAATTTTAAACCAGATAAATATTCTTACAATACTATCGTATCTATTTCATAAACATATTTGCGGTTCGTTGTGGAAGGTGATTTGCACCATCCACGTGATCCCAGACACCCCCGTGTCCAGCGCACATGGTACAGTCCGGTGTCAACATGGCGACGGCAGCGCTTTGACTCCCGGAGGCTGCCAATCTTCACGGCCTTCAGCGCTTTCTACGTGTCAGACATGGTGAAAACAGAAAACACAGTGGCGACAGTGGAGTGGCGGAAACATGGGTGGAAGGAGGCGTTTGACCGTGGCCGTGTTGTGCCTCCATCCCGCCACACAAGCCGCCTGGCCGGGGAGAAGCATCTGAGCGAGTCCCTGGGCTTCGAGCTGAGCCTGAGCCGGGTCAGGGCCCCCCATCTGCCGGAGGTCAGCCGCACACACACCGCGGACAGACAAAAGTGACCCTTTAACAGTCTGTTGGGCATAAACATTCTAAACTCCGAAATGGAGGAAAAATTCAAATGGAACATTATGTGTTTCAATGGAGAAACAGGGATTCACCTCAGAATATGACAAAATATGACAAGTCCAGCTAGTTTTTTCAAAGTAAAACCAGTCAGATGCATGTCCTGATTTAAACACATTCACATCAGTATTCGACTACTTTTGTTTATTTAAAGTCCATACGATTAGATTAGATTTCACTAAAACATAGTGAACACAATTATATTTCATAACTATATATATAAAAAAAACCTCTTCCTCAACTCCTGCGGGCGGTTTCTATTAATCCTCCCTCAAGCTCGGGTCCTCTACCAGAGTTCTAGGAGCTTGAGGGTTCTGCACAGTATCTTTGTGTTCCTAGCACAGCACTTTTCTGGACCGAGATGTCTGATGTTTTTCCTGGGATCTGCTCAAGCCATTCTTCCAGTTTGGGGGTCACTGCCCCAAGTGCCCTTTGTCCTTGGGGTCTACAGCCCATACTTTGCACAGATGTTTCTGTACACTATGCCAGCCCCCTAGTTATGGCGCTCCATGTATGCTGTCCCTGCCAGCATCTTACACCCTGCAGTTATGTGCAGGACCTTGGGTCTTGTCTGGTGTGGTAGATTTGGGCCTCTATTGAGCTGGTGTTCAGGGCCTGCTCTTCTGCTGCCATGATCAGGGCCTCTGTGCTGTCCTTCAGACCGGCTTTTTTCTAGCAATTGGTAGGATTTTGTGATATCACCAAACATCAGTTATGTTCCGGTGGTACATCCCATGTAGGTGCGTGTCCTCCCATGATGGTCCCTCCAGCACCTCATCATCCTCTGTTCCTCATTGTCTGAGACATTCACTGATTACAGCATCTGTAGTAGCCTTGTCCTTGATGAAATTTCATCCTGGATAGTGGCTCTCCCGCTCACTAGTCCCCGGCCTCCTTCCTTAGGAGCTGCTAGTGTACAGTCTCAGGGTGTCTGGTCTGTCTGGTCTGTATCTTCTCTGTACCTTCTCCTTTGGCCAACTGATTGCATGGTATCGGATCACTAGCAGGACATAGCTGTTTATTGCCCGGGACTTGTTCTTGCCATTGAGCTTACTTCTGAGGACTTGCCACACTCGTTGGAGGTATTTGACCGTAGCCGCTTTCCTTGTTACCTCTTGCCATTTACCTGTGGGATTCCCAGGTACAGAGGTTCCCTCTGTGTTGACTACGTTCCCTCTCCTAGTCACCATCCGACCACACTTCTTTAGTCCGATTAACATTCCAATGTCAGCACTGTAGATCCTGGTCGTGTGGATCAGTGAGTCAATGTTCCGCTTGCTCTTAGCATACAGCTTCATGTCATCCATGTAGAGGAGGTGACTGATGGTAGCCCCATTCCTGAGTCGAAAAAATCAACAGTCTTGTTGATTTTTTGACTGAGGGGGTTCAGTCCTTTGCAGAACAGCAGCGCACACGCACGCACACACACACATCTCAGACCATCAATAAACTCAGACCGTCCAGGTGCAGTGATGCCTTTGGAATAAAGGCTGTTATGCTCAGATCCACATCCATCACACGGCCCATCATCAAACTCATACTCTCTGACCATCGCCCAAAGTATATGTCCGAGCCTGTGGATAGGTTCTGTTGTCATTCCAATGTTAAAGATTGGAGACACAGTCCAAGGCAAACTCCAGCCACATCAGTATACTCCCCTTTGTTTCTAAAATTGCTGTAAAATGAATAGCACTACTCATCTGAACACCACACCTCATTCCCTCCATCCAATACAGTTTAGCTTCAGAGCTAACCACTCCTCTGACACAGCGACCTGTTTTTTCACATCAGAGCACTGCTGGACTAGGGTGGGGTGGTTGGTGCCGTATTTCTGATTAAAAAAAGGTTTCCGATGCTGTCAGTCAGATTTTGCTGTCTTAATTGTATACAATTAACTTTTCACCAGATGAAATGTTTCGGCCACTTCCCTCAACATGTCCAAATACAGTTACATCAATCTGCACCTCTCACTCTGTCCGCTCCCCGCGCTAGCCCTGCTCCCCCCGCTCCCCGCGCTAGCCCCCCTCCCCGCGCTAGCCCCCCTCCCAGTGCTAGCCCCGCTCCCTGCGCTAGCCCCGCTCCCCGCCCCAGCGCTAGTCGCACTGGCCACGCTCGCCCGGCCGCGCTGGCCGCGCTGGCCACAGCGCCGGGGTTTTAGGGATGGTTTATTTTCTCCCCATGTCAAAACGGATGGCGGGCCATTTTGATTTATCCTGTAAGGAAAGGCGGGGGCGCCATCCCTGAATGTATGTAGCGAGACTCCTGCTACGGTGCTCGCGAAAAGTACTAGGGCACTCACTCGCACGGTGCGAGTAAGCGTCGTAGTACTTTAAGATCCCCGTGCGAGCATGGTTATCTTAATACCTGGCGGTATCTTTTGAGCATGGCGGTGACCAGCCGGAACAGGGCTGCATCTTTTGGGCATGGCGGTGACCAGTTGAAGCATGGCGGCCCGCCATGTCAAAACCCCTCAGCGAGAACACTGTATTAGAATTTCAATTATTTCAGGGAATCTTTTTTTAATTGGTATCTTTTGTCTGACTCATTTATTAAGTAAGTACCTGATTAGCATTTGATTGGCTTGAACTTTCTAACTAACTAATTTATTCTATTGTGCTACTTGATATTGAATACAAAAATCAAATAAAAAATCAATTGATCATCAATGACAAGTGCCAGCTTTAATTCACATTTCAGGTAATAAACAACATTTTTAAAAGAATATATGACACTAAAAATCATTTAAAGCTTTTTTAGGTCCTTTTGAATCTTGTGAAAAGGCCTAAATCACTGGAGCATGTTACGGCCCTTGTCATGCCCATGTGTTGTCCACAGGAGGCGCCAGAGGACCAGAACGTCTCTTATCAGCTCCGAGTCTCACTCTTTGACAGTCTTCAGCAGCACTTCTTCGGCCAAACCTGGAGGAGTTGTCCACAGAAGCTGAAGAACGGCAAGATCTCCTTCAACCAGGTACAGTCGCCCTCCAGGTGCCTTTGTCTGGTCCATGTGAAAGAAACGTACACACGAGAAACAACACTAAACAAATACTTTTACTGTTTTGTTTGCTTTATCCTATTTTAGACACCTTATTTATATTATGTTCTACTACCTAAAATAATACATGAAAAACAAGTAATTAAATCATCAATTATGTTTGTATCCTACAAAATCCCCCCTGCTGCAGTACTGAAGAATGAAGCTGTTAAAAATCAGGCTAAAACAATAGCTGCTAACTTCAAAATTGAGATGCAATTAATGGTCAGGCATGATACAAAATGTTTTGAATGTTTTTAACCATATTTAACATTGTGTGTCACTAAACCTATTTTACGAGCTTGTATTCTCTCTTCTCTGAGCTTCACACATTAAGTTTTCAAATTTCCCAGATTTGTGACGTCAAATGTAAATCATCACACGTTCTGAAAATTTCTGCCTCAATTCACTTTAGAGTTGATGTGTCAGTACGATTTAACAATTCTTCACGAGTCTGTGACCAAACAACAGTGAAATCTTCCATTTTCTTTCATACCCGTGGTCTGACATGTGACTGTTCCTTAAGTTTGTGACCGGCTTAATGAAGGGGAACTTTCTGAGAGACAAAATTAAGTTAAATGTGACAAAACAGCCAGATGAAAGGAAGATATTTACATTAAGGTCTATTTTTTGGGCAATACATCTTCTAAAATGGTCATAATTATCATTTTTTGGTTGTTCTGATGATATTGTGACCTGAACAATCACACTTATCAATTAACCTAATTATCTTTACATCCCCATACGTCAGTGGCATAAAGTAGTTTGTACATTATCGTTTAATGTGACACTTTTTGTAGCAATATACAATATTGCACTTTAAAGTGTGCTCTCGTGACAGGCCTAGTAGAAAGTCACATTTTGTGAAAGAAACTCCAGATCTGTGGAGAGGTGAGCCCCATTTCCCAAGGTATTTTGAGCAATAAAAACACCTGTCATTGAATAAATGCATGATTTGGCTTCAGGTTTGAGAGTTTCAAACCCTGATGTGGAATATATCAGCAGACAAAGTAATAACAGCTCCATCTCATCGTCGCACTGTAGAACCAATAGTAATTACTTTTTCATCATCGACTTTTCTTATAAGGCCAGTGTTTCCGGTAACATTGTGGAAAAAATCCAGGTCGGTAGGTCGGATTTAAAAAAAAAATATTTTTAATATTTTAAAATCCTCGCACAGGTTTTGCAGACAGTTTTCTTTTCTCAGAAGTGAGCGCTTCACATTGAAGTGGCCTTATTGTTATGCAGATATTGAATAAAATAGTTCTCGCTCCCGCTCTGTTGCGGTGTGTCCACGTTTATCTCACCGGTTGGATTAACTCGCCGGATGCGGGAGACGGGACGGGGCTTCGGCTTCTATCCACTCCGTAGCTTGGCTCCGATGAACGAACACGGAATTGTTTGGTTTTGTAGTTTCCAATCATTGCGTTCACACGTGCTATCACAGGCAACGCAACACCGCTCTGTGACGAGTTCTTGCTGGTTTGCTCACGGCGACAAACCACACTTTTTGGTCGCTGCTCTGACCAGCTGCAAGTTCCCCGAGTTGATCTGGCGCTGTACTCACACCACGTTTGTGAAAGATGTTTGCTCATAAAACGATTATATGATTATATCCCACAAGTAAAGCGGGCTATAACTTCACAGCTGAAACACAGGGCGTGCATATCGCCCCCGCCATGGCTGCCACGCTGCCCAAATAGAGCATCTGTGCAGGTTTCTTCTGCAAACATGGATGCGCCTGTAGGTAAAACGAAACGAAACCAACCTTGGCCTAGTGCCAGTTTGGTCTGACTTTCTCTTTGTGATCAAACCTTCTTCTAAATCTTGATTCTAGCTTTCGCCTGCTGACTCCTCATCCTTGATGATTAAATTTCCCATTACATTTTGAAAGTTCTGGACACATTTGTGAGCTGTGTTGGATTTGTTATACAAAAGAGCAGCTTTAGGAAAGAGCTGAATGTTCTGTGCTCCTTCTGAGGCCTGCCACACACTTTACAGTGTTCACTCACAGTTTAGGGCTGAACCATTCTGGAAATATTAGTAATTATATATATATATATATATATGTATGTATGTATGTATGTATGTATATATGTATGTATGTATGTATGTATATATGTATATATGTATGTATGTATGTATGTATGTATGTATGTATATATGTATATATGTATATATGTATATATGTATGTATGTATGTATGTATGTATGTATATATGTATATATGTATATATGTATATATGTATATATGTATATATGTATATATGTATATATGTATATATATATATGTGTATATATATATATATATATATATATATATATATATATATATATATATATATATATATATATATATATATATATATATATATATATATATATATATATATATATATATATATATATATATATATATATATAAAGATAAGATATTCCTTTATTGTCCCACATGGGGAAATTTCATTGGTGCAACGCAGGTAGATACAGAGATAGATACAGAAGAACAGATCACTTATAGGAAGTCTGAAAAACACTTTCAGTAGAAGATCTCCTATAAATAAATAAAAACTCCCATAGACAAATAAATAAATAAATACATAAATACCATTGCATGTGATCACGACAGTAATTGCACATGAATATGTGTCACGACAGCACATAGATTGCACATGAATTTCACATGAATTGCACATGAATTCCAACAGCAATTGCACATATGACAGAGTTGCACATCAGTATTAGGTTAGGTCAGTATTGCGAGTGTTCAGTACTAACAGTTTTTGTTATAAAGTCTGACAGCAGCAGGAAGGAAAGACCTACGGAACCTTTCCTTCGCACATCGAGGGTGGATCAGTCTCTCACTGAAGCTGCTCTCCAGAGCAGAGAGAGTGTCCTGCAGGGGGTGACACTCATGGTCCAGCATAGATGTGAATCTAGCCAGGACCCTCCTGTCCCCCACCTCCTGCACCGAGTCCAGAGCACAGCCCAGGACGGAGCTGGACTTCTTGATGACTCTGTCCAGCCTCTTCCTCTCCCTCTCTGTGATGCTTCTGCTCCAGCAGGCCACACAGTACAGGAGGGCTGATGCCACCACAGAGTCATAGAAGGTCTTCAGGAGTGGCCCTGTCACTCCAAAAGACCTGAGTCTCCTCAGGAGGTAGAGCCGACTCTGGCTCTTCCTGTACAGTGCGTCTGTGTTATGAGTCCAGTCCAGTTTGTGGTTCAGATGAACACCCAGGTACTTGTATGAGTCCACTCTCTCAATGTCCCGTCCCTGGATGTTCACTGGTGAGGGGGCAGTGGGGTGGCGTCTGCGGAAATCCACCACCATCTCCTTGGTCTTCCCCGCGTTGATGAGGAGGTGGTTCCGCTGACACCAGTCCACAAAGTCCTGCGCCAGTCCTCTGTATTCCGCGTCATCGTCGTCCGTGATGAGTCCGATGATGGCAGAGTCGTCAGAGAACTTCTGCAGGACACAGCTGTCCGTGTCATGTCTGAAGTCTGCAGTGTAAAGGGTGAAGAGAAAGGGCGCGAGGACAGTGCCCTGGGGCGCCCCCACACTGCAGGTCCGAGTGTCAGACACACAGTTCCGGGCTCTCACAAACTGGGGTCGGTCTGTGAGGTAGTCCAGGATCCACTCTGCCAGGTCATACTCCACACCAGCCGTCTCCAGCTTGTCCCTCAGGAGCAGCGGCTGGATGGTGTTGAAGGCACTGGAGAGATCGAAGAACAGGATCCTCACAGAGCTGCCAGGCTTTTCCAGGTGAGAGAGAGAGCGGTGCAGCAGGGAGATGACGGCGTCCTCCACTCCGATGCCAGACCGATATGCAAACTGCAGCGGGTCCATGGCTGAGCTCACGGTGGAGCGGAGGTGGTCCAGGACTAGCCGCTCCAGTGTCTTCATCAGGTGGGACGTGAGAGCCACTGGCCTGAAGCTGTTGAGGTCTTTGGGGCGCGGTGTCTTAGGCACAGGTACCAGACAGGAGGTCTTCCAGACCTGTGGTACCACCCTCAGCTTCAGGCTCATGTTGAAGACATGCTCCATAACTCCACACAGTTCATCTGCGCAGGACTTAAGGAGCCTGGGGCTGATGCCATCAGGTCCTGCTGCCTTCCTCACTTTAATTCTCTTCAGCTCACTCCTCACCTGTGCTGCTGTGACAGTCAGTGGTTGGCAGGGGGACCGTGTGCTGGGGGGATGGGTGAGTCCAGGCGAAGTGGGGAGCTGATGGTCCGGGGCAGATAAGCGAAGAGGAACAGATGCAGGGCATTGTCCAGCTGTGGAAGAGGGAGCATGCAGCTGTGCAGGGGGAGGGGCGGGTGACCGATCAAACCTCAAGAAGTGAGCATTTAAATCAATCACCCACTGTAGATCCCCCTCTGTCTGGGCAGGGGGGATTTTGAAGCCCGAGATGGTTTTCAGGCTCCTCCACACTCCCTGAATGTTCTTTTGCTGCAGCTGCTCCTCCATCCTCCTCTTGTAGCCGGCCTCAGCCTGCCTGATCTTCCTCCTCAGCTCCTTCTGCACAGTCCTCAGCTCCTCCTTGTTCCCTGACCTGAAGGCTCTCTTCTTCTCCTTCAGCAGAGCCTTCAGTTCACGGTTAATCCATGGCTTGTTGTTTGGAAAACACCGCACCGTCCGGGAGGGAACAATGTTCTCAAAACAGAAGTTGATGTAGTCCGTGATGCACTCTGTGATGGTGTTGATGTCCTCCCCATGTGGGTCATAAAGCTCAGTCCAGACAGTGGTGCTGAAGCAGTCCCTCAGAGCCTCCTCGCTCTCAGCAGACCACATCCTCACCTCACGGGACACCACAGGCTGCCTGCGCACGATGGGTTCATACACAGGCCTCAGATGTACAAGGTTGTGGTCCGAGCTGCCCAGGGGAGGGAGGGGGGAAGAGGAATAAGCCTCCTTGGTGTTGGCAAAAAACAAGTCCAATGTTCTATTCTCTCTGGTGGGGCAGGTAACATACTGGGTGTATGTTGGTAGGACAGAAGAGGGAGAAGCGTGGTTAAAGTCACCAGAGATGAGGAAGAGAGCCTGTGGATGCTGTGTTTGCAGCCTACAAGTGCAGGAGAGCAGTGCTTCACAAGCATTTTCAGCATTGGCAGACGGGGTCACATAGACTGCGATTAAAATCACATGTGAGAACTCCCGGGGCAGATAGTATGGCCTCATGCCAATAGCCAATAGTTCAATATCCTTGTTACATAGCTGCTCCCTCACTGTGCAGTGTTCGGGTTTGGACCAGCTCGTGTTCACATATACCGCCAGACCTCCACCTCTTTTCTTCCCGGATTCTCTAGTTCTGTCCGCCCGCAGCAGATGAAAATTGTCCAAACCTACAATAGAGTCTGGCATTTCTGCTGTTAACCAGGTCTCTGTGAAAATCAAGACGCTGCTGTCCCTATAAATCCTCTGGGACCGCATGAGGCTCGCTATTTCCGTCATTTTATTTTGAAGGGACCTCACGTTACCCATGACTACGGCGGGAACTGACTTCCTGTTTTCTCCTCTCTTCTCTCGGAGTTTACGTCCAGCCCGTCTGCTTCGTTGCGTTTTCCTTAGGATATCCGCCGGGATAACGTGACGATCTCCGGGTAAGACGACAGTTCTCCGCAGTTTCATGAGTTCCTCCTTTGTGTAAACGCGGTACGGCGCCGGGCGGGGGGCGGGGCCGGAGCCGGGGGACTCAGAGCCAAGACACATCGCAACGACACAACGAAAACACTCAATCCAGCCGAATAAAGTCAAAACAAGTTAATTTAAAGCGATTCCAGTGCGTGTCCCGATCGTTCGTGAAGTTCCTCTTTCATATAAACGTGTATATAAATGTGTACCGACGACACGCCGTACTTTAGCGCGGCTGGAGGGCGCGGGGGGGCTGGTGGGCTCGCTCGGAGCTAGCTCACGTCACAACAACACAACGAACGCAACGAAAAACGCTCAAATCCAGCCGAAAAAGTCAAAAACTGTTGAATTAAAAACCTATTCCAGCGCGTGTCCCTATCGTACAGTAAAATAGTTAAAATATACTAATTATATTTACAAAATATAGGAGATAAAGCACAATAAGTGTGAGAAAGAAGAGAGAGCGTTTACACCGGGCTGCCAGCTGTACCAGCGCCTTATGACGTTCAAGCGCCCAAAGAAGCAGCACTGCCAAGTCTCCGCAGCACCGAACGTAGACTTGCCAAAGACCCAGTAAAGGCCGCCACCTATTGCTCAGAAATCCAGAAGCTCAAGGCAGCAGGCTATGTAGCAAGGATCTCACCTGAAGAAGCATGCAAGTCCACAGAGTCCTGGTACATCCCGCACCACATTGTGCACCATAAAGGCAAGGACCGTATAGTCTTCAACTGCTCATTTCAATACAAAGGCCAAACTTTGAATGAGCAACTGCTTCCAGGGCCAACCCTAGGACCAACCTTGCTTGGCGTGCTTCTCAGATTTCGACAGCACTGTGTGGCAATCAGCGGTGACATTCGAAGTATGTTTCACCAGGTACTCCTGCTTGCTGCTGACAAACTCATCATGCGCTTCTTGTGGAGAAATATGCAGCGAGAGGAGGAGCCCGACATCTATGAGTGGCAGGTCCTGCCTTTTGGGACCACCTGCAGTCCATGCTGCGCAACCTATGCTCTGCAGCGCCATGTCCAAGACTCTCAAGCCAACCCATCAGGTCTTGCCGAAGTAGTGACCCAGGCATTCTATGTTGACAACTGTCTCTACAGTACACCAGACCCTGCTCATGCCAAGGCTGTCGTGGATGGACTGTGCCAACTTCTCGCAGAAGGTGGTTTTGAGATCAGGCAGTGGGCAAGCAACCTGCCTTCAGTCATTGAGCACTTGCCCACCGAAGCTAGATCTGTCAGCAGTGAACTGTGGCTGTCCCGCGATAGCGCTGATCTGAACGAGTCCACACTTGGACTGCAGTGGAACTGCCTTGATGACACCATGGGTTATCGACACCGCCTACAAGAGCCTCTTCAACTCACGCTCAGAAACCTGTACAAGACTCTTGCAAGCCAATATGATCCATTGGGGTTCATAATACCATTCACAACTAGAGCAAAGGTTCTAATCCAGGACCTTTGGAAGCAAGACCTCAACTGGGATGACCCAATCGAACACCAACAGCTTAAAGAGCAGTGGCTTGCCTGGGTCAAAGAGCTGCCCAATCTCCCTCAAGTGCAGTTCCCCAGAGCCTACATGCCTCCAAATGCTGATACTTCCACAGTGACCAGGGAGCTCCATGTGTTCTGTGATGCTTCGGAGAGGGCATACGGTTCAGTCGCTTACCTGCAAACCACTGATGACCAAGGTAATGTCCATATTGCCTTTATCCTAGCCCGTTCCAGAGTAGCCCCGAAGAAGTGCCTCTCCATTCCTCGCCTTGAACTCTGCGCAGCACTAACTTGTGCACAACTTGTCAAGCTTATTGAGACCGAGCTCACCATTCCAATCCACCAAGTCATCTGCTGGTCCGATTCCACCACTGTACTCCATTGGCTACAATCAGAGTCCTGCCGCTACAAGGTGTTTGTTGGAACGCGGGTAGTGGAAATCCAGACGTTGACCGACCTTACAAGCTGGAGGTATGTTGACTCGTCTCGTAACCCTGCAGATCACATAACCAGGGGCCTCACCTTGAAAGAGCTGCTGTGCCATCGCCAGTGGAGATTTGGTCCTACATTCCTCACTGAAACTCAAGACCGGTGGCCAACTATGCCTACCGCTGCTGCTGAACCTGATCAACGCGAGCTAAAGAAAAGTGCCTTCATCGGAGTTGTTACAGTGCCACCTAGCCCCCAGCTTCCTGACTCCAGTAAGTTCCACACCTGGACAGAATTAGTTCGAGCCACTCAGCAGTCCCGTCACGGGGCGGCTACGCCTGAAGTCAATATCGAAGCTTCAGACTTCATTGCAGCTGAAAGAGCCCTGCTAGTTCAAGCCCAAGTTGAGTCCTTCCCGGCAGAAGTTAAAGCACTCAAGACCCTTCGTCCAATTCCTACAGATAGCAGGCTCAGTTCCCTCGCTCCAGAGTACGAGCAAGCAACTGGTCTAATCCGAGTTGGTGGCAGGCTTCGACGGGCGGCTGACCTCGAAACTGAAACCATCCATCCAATTGTTTTAGACTCAAGACACCCTATCACCAAGTTGCTTATCAAAGACTGCGACGAACGGCTCCACCACCCGGGTGCTGAACGTGTCCTTCCGGAGTTGCGACGCCAGTACTGGATCCTAAGAGGACGTGAGGCTATCCGCAAACACCAGTACGGCTGCCGTGAATGCCAATTTTGGCGTGCCAAACCCCAAACTCCAAGAATGGCAGATCTCCCACCGGCAAGACTGCGGCTCTACAAACCACCATTCTACTCTGTGGGAGTTGACTGCTTCGGTCCATTCCTTGTGAAGACTGGTCGCCGCCAAGAAAAAAGATGGGGCATTCTATTCAAATGTATGACAACAAGGTGCCTTCACTTAGATCTACTTGAAGGCTTGGACTCTGACACTTTCCTGCTTTGCCTCCGCCGCTTTGTTGCCCGTCGTGGGAAGCCATTTGAGATACTCTGTGACAATGGCACAAACTTCACTGGTGGCTGTCGGGAACTTCAAGAGGCCTTTCAAGCCATGAACCCTCAACTCCAAAAACATCTTGCAGAACATAGAATCAAGTTCCGGTTCAATCCCCCAGCTGCTGGAGGGACGTGGGAGAGGGAGGTCAAGTCGATAAATATATATATATACATATACATATATACATATATACATATATATATATATATATATATATATATATATATATATATATATATATATATATATATATATATATATATATATATATATACGTATACATACATACATACATACATACATACATACATACATACATACATACATACATACATACATATATATACATATATATATATATACATATATATACATATATATGTGTATATATATATGTATATATATATATGTATATATATATGTATATATATATATATATATATATATATATATATATATATATATATATATATATATATATATATATATATATATATATATATATATATGTATGTATACATACATATATATATATATATATATATAATGTATGTATACATACATATATATATATATATATATATGTATATATATATATATATGTATATATACATATACATACATATATATATACATACATATATATATATATATATATATATATGTATATATATGTATATATATGTATATATATGTATATATATGTATATATATATATATATATATATATATATATATATATATATTATACCTCTGTCCATTCATAATCAAACACTTTGTTTGACTGTATTATTATATTTTGGTATTTGTGTGAATGTTTTGTCATTCTATAAAATGACACAGTTTAAAGCTTATGATGCTAGACTAACTCTGTGTGAAAAGGCCTGGTTTTGCGTCTCAGCCAGCAGCTTCTTCAGGGCTCTAAGCCCGGAACACACTACAGGATATTTTTTCCAGATTTAGGCCCTGATTTGTTTTTCCCCGAGTTTGGATCCCCGTAAGCGATTTTGTAGCTGCTCTTCATTTTGTCGAGAGCAAACGGAGTGACCAACACACCCTCAAACACGTAGTACTCACATCACTTAAAGCTACAAAGTTCAACCGCAGCGTTCTCATCCATGTCAGTGTCCACAAATAACACGCAATCCACATTACACCGTCATTAGCTCGCACCTTTAGGCTCTGTAGTCTTTGCTCTCTGAGGATCAAGACATTTTAAATCTCATACTATTCTACTCAAGTCAGTGCGCTTTTTGTCTCACGTTTATAAATTGTTTAAGGCTCAAAAATCCTGTAGTCTGTTCCAGTCCTTTGTCCAGGGGTCTCCAATTATAGTTTCCAGGGGGCAGATTTTTCGGGTGTCTAAGGTCCGAGGGCCAGACTACAAAATCACACCACAATTTTATGTTTTATCTCTTTAAGATCCACTAACAACCCACATTGGCACAATTCAACATCAGAAATCAACTTAAGACTTTACCTGCAGACAAGTAAAAATATAACAATATTACTTATCACTAAAAACAGGACAAAAGCAGAAAAGAAACCTGACTCGACTAGTGCAACGCAGACCTTGACCATAAAGCTATAAACTATAAAACTATAAAGCAGGACTAAAGCAGGACTAAAGCAGGACTAAAGCAGGCCTAAAGCAGGCCTAAAGCTTACTAAGGCAGGTCTAAAGCTGGACCAAAGCTGGACTAAAGCTGGACTAAAGCTGGACTAAATCTGGACTAAAGCTGGTTTAAAGCAGGACTAAAGCAGGACTAAAGCAGGATTAAAGCAGGATTAAAGCAGGATTAAAGCAGGATTAAAGCAGGATTAAAGCAGGACTAAAGCAGGACTAAAGCAGGACTAAAGCAGGACTAAAGCAGGACTAAAGCAGGACTAAAGCAGGACTAAAGCAGGTCTAAAGCTACATAAGTCTTCACAGAGCGAGAGCAGTCATTTTGTCACCACTATCACCACCAGCTCCATGCGTTTGATCCCCCTCTCTCTTACTCATGGCCTCGTTTCTGTAAACCTGCTCCCACTCGCGTCGTCCAATCCCATTATCCATCAGGCCTAATAATATCAAGCACGCTTCTGTATGCTATCACAGAGGCTGGGGCCGCTGCTCGCACTCTTATTGGATTCCGCAGGCTGTTTATGAGTGTTAAATCGCTGTTTGATATCCAAATAATGTCAGAGAGGGCATCGGGGCTTTGTGCAGCGCGGCGGTCATGATGGATTGGTTTTAATATGTGCGTGGCAAAGATTCACAGTGATTAAGGAAGGAAGGAAGGAAGCAGAGCAGCAGGCAGATTTATTTTGGAGCTAAGTGTTTGCGCATTGGGTCTTCTCCTTGTTGTCTGTTGTTTGCACTTGTTTTTGTCTGTGCACAAGAAGAAAGGATCCTAGATTTTCTTGAATGAGCCTGGGAAACGGCAACGAATTAAATGTTTATTGGAATAATCTGTGACTCATTTAATCAATAATGTCAGGCTATAGATGGAGAGAAGAATAATATAGTTTTTGTGGATATTACACGCCATTTAAGCAAGTTATTTTTTTTGTGTGTATTTGATGTTTGAGGGTGTAATGTCTTTTTCTGTCCTGTCCAAATAAATAAATTAATAACTAAATAAATAATTTAAATGAATGCATTTAAATTAATAAATAAATACATTCAATACATTAAATTAATGATAACAACTAAAGCCGCAAACGTAAAGCGCCCGTTTACTGCAGACTTTGTGCGTACTTTCGCCCATTTACAATGATATGTTCAATCTACTACTAATTCTGGCCTAATAATAATGAACTGCCTAATAATAATGAACTGCTCTACAGCAAAGAAGGCTTTTCCCTAGCATTACATATTATTTGTGGCTCTCTTTTACTTTGAGATATTTTATCATGTAGTGTGACAGGTGATCTCAACAAATTTGCCATGTTCAAAATCAAAATAAATGAAAGCCGCGGGGAGGCGATGATGGCTCTCACTTCCCGCGTGACCGCCTTCCCGCCTCTCCATGTTTTCTGCTGCGTTTTGCGGCATACCAAACGAAGCTCAGTAATTCACTGTTGATGATTGCGTAGTTTGCGATTCAAATAGTAGTTTGTCCTAACAAATTGCAAGATTGTGCTGAACGCAGACCTGAGGAGGGAGAAAGAGAGAGAGCCTCGGTGACCCGTGACTTTTCATTGATGTTCAGGGGGTCAAAAATACCCGAGTTGTGGCAGAAAGAATAAAGTCTAAAGAATAAAGTCAAAAGAATTAAGTCTAAAGAATAAAGCCTAAAGAATAAAGTCTAAAGAATAATAATTCTAATGCGGCACGAGAAGAAATGTCCCATCAAAATAAAAGCTGAAGAGGAAGTGAAGGCATTCATTGCGCCTTTGCTGGCCAATTGTGAAAATACACAATATCTGCAATGCACTTTTTTCATGGCGTCTCGAGGAGAATATAAACTATGAGTTTCAAACAAATCAGACAATGTTAAGATATTCCTTTATTGTCCCACATGGGGAAATTTCATTGGTTGAGTTTTTCACACAATGGGTAGGGGGCGCTATAGAGTAAATTTGTTAAATGGGTATTTATTTCCAATCAGACCATAAAAACGCATTAGTGAGTGAAATATGAGCTCCGTAGATCATTTCCAATAGGCGTGACTTGTCCTTTACTTTGAAAATTAAGCCTTTTTTGAGGGCGTGTTACGCGGAGACCGTAAAGAATATCAACATTCTTTTGAATATTTATTAAATTTCAATGTCTTTAGATGCAAAAGGTGTTGTTTTGAGCTTGATCGGACAAAAAACCTAGGACAAGTACGATTTTGAAAAAAAAAAGTCAAGCGTGGCGGTGCCACTTTGATTCGACATGGCTGACTTCCTGTTTATCATAGAGCGATGATGCCAGGTGCGTTTTACTCGTCAAAGGTAGCTCTATCACTGTCCCAAGTTTCATGTGCCTAGGCCAAAGATGAAGCGTTTCATGTTTTTTCTTTTTTGAACTAGTCGGCACTGTTGCGACGGGCGTTCGGGCCGAGCCGATCGCGTCTATGCCCCCATGTGTGACATTCATCAATGTTAGGGGGTCAAAAATGCCCGAGTTGTGGCAAAATTTTACCATGCAAAACAATAATAAGAATAAGAAACCATGGCAAGAACAATGTCTCGATCCATTCCATTCTGGAAGGCTAGAGCCAATTACCAAATATGTTTCTAGTGTTCAATAATTATTTAAAGGATAATTTCCCAACTATTATAATTCATTTTTTGTGAGCAGTGCCCTGTGCAGTGTGTAGTTTACTGCGCAGTGCTCTCTGCAGTGAGCAGTGAGCAGTGTTCAGTGCCTGTGCAGTGCAGTGAGCAGTGCCCTGTGCAGTGTGTGTAGTTTACTGCGCAGTGCTCTGTGCAGTGAGCAGTGTTCAGTGTAGTTTGCTCTGTGGTGCAGTGAACAGTGTGCTTTGCAGTGAGCAGTGCCCTGTGCAGTGTGCTCTGCAGTGTGCTGTATAGTGTGCTGTGTGGTGCGCTCTGCAGTGAGCAGTGTGCTGTGCAGTGCTCAGTGCAGTGCTCAGTGCAGTGCTCTGTGCAGTGCTCTGTGCAGTGCTCTGTGCAGTGCTCTGTGCAGTGCTGTGTGCAGTGTGCTGTGTGCAGTGCGGTGCGCTCTGCAGTGCGCTGTGTGCAGTGTGCTCAGCAGTGTATTGTGCAGTGAGCAGTGTTCAGTGTAGTGTGCTCTGTGGTGCGCTGTGCAGTGTGCTGTGCAGTTTGCTGTATAGTGTGCTCTGTGGTGCGCTGTGCAGTGTGCTATGCAGTTTGCTGTATAGTGTGCTGTGTGGTGCGCTCTGCAGTGTGCTCAGCAGTGTATTGTGCAGTGAGCAGGGTTCAGTGTGCTGTGCAGTGTGCTGTGCAGTGTGCTGTGCAGTGTGCTGTGCAGTGTGCAGTGTGCTGTGCAGTGTGCTGTGCAGTGTGCTGTGCAGTGTGCTGTGTGGTGCGCTCTGCAGTGTGTGGTGCGCTCTGCAGTGTGCTGTGCAGTGAGCAGTGCCCTCTGCAGTGTACTGTGCAGTGAGCAGTGCACTGCGCAGTGTGCTGTGCAGTGTGCTGTGTGGTGCTCTCTGCAGTGTGTGGTGCGCTCTGCAGTGTGCTGTGCAGTGAGCAGTGCCCTTTGCAGTGCACTGCGCAGTGCTCTGCAGTGCACTGCGCAGTGCTCTGCAGTGCACGCAGTGCAGTGTGCTGTGTGCAGTGCGGTGCGCTCTGCAATGTGCTGTGCAGTGCGCTGTGTGGTGTGCTGTGCAGTGTGCTGAGCAGTGTTTTGTGCAGTGAGCAGTGTTCAGTGTAGTTTGCTCTGTGGTGCCCTGTGCAGTGTGCTGTGCGGTGAGCAGTGTGATGTGCAGTGAGCAGTGTGCTGTGCAGTGAGCAGTGCAGTGAGCAGTGTGATGTGCAGTGAGCAGTGTGCTGTGCAGTGAGCAGTGCAGTGAGCAGTGTGCTATGCAGTGTTCTGTGCAGTGTGTAGTGCAGTTTGCTGTGCAGTGTATTGTTTAGTGAGCGGTGTTCTGTGTAGTGTGCTCTGCAGTGTGCTGTATAGTGTGCTGTGTGGTGCGCTCTGCAGTGTGCTGTGCAGTGCCCTGTGTAGTGTGCTGTGCATTGGCTCTGCAGTGTATTGTGCAGTGAGCAGTGTTCAGTGTAGTGTGCTATGTAGTGCGCTCTGCAGTGTGCTGTGCAGTGCCATGTGCAGTGTGCTGCGCAGTGTGGTGTGCAGTGTGCTGTGCGCTGTGCAATGTGCTGTGCAGTGTGCTGGGCAGTGAGCAGTGCCCTGTGCAGTGCGCTGTGCAGTGCGCTGTGCAGTGCGCTGTGCAGTGCCCTGTGCAGTGCCCTGTGCAGTGCGCTGTGCAGTGCGCTGTGCAGTGTGCTGTGCAGTGCCCTGTGCAGTGCCCTGTGCAGTGCGCTGTGCAGTGTGCTGTGCAGTGTGCTGTGCAGTGTGCTGTGCAGTGTGCTGTGCTGGGTGCTCTGCAGTGTGCTGTGCAGTGTGCTGTGCAGTGTGCTGGGCAGTGAGCAGTGTGCTGGGCAGTGAGCAGTGCCCTATGCAGTGCCCTGTGCAGTGTGCTGTGCAGTGCCCTGTGCAGTGTGCTGTGCAGTGCCCTGTGCAGTGTGCTGTGCAGTGCCCTGTGCTGTACAGTGTGCTATGCAGTGAGCAGTGCGCTGTGCAGTGAGCAGTGCGCTGTGCAGTCCCCTGTGCAGTGCCCTGTGCAGTGTGCTTTGCAGTGAGCAGTGTGCTGTGCAGAGAGCAGTGGGCTCTGCAGTGAGCAGTGGGCTCTGCTGTGTTCTGTGCAGTGTTCTGTGCAGTGTTCTGTGCAGTGTGCTGTGCAGTGAGCAGTGCGCTGTGCAGTGAGCAGTGTCCTGTGCAGTCCCCTGTGCAGTGCCCTGTGCAGTGTGCTTTGCAGTGAGCAGTATGCTGTGCAGAGAGCAGTGGGCTCTGCAGTGAGCAGTGGGCTCTGCCGTGTTCTGTGCAGTGTTCTGTGCAGTGTGCTGTGCAGTGTGCTGTGCAGTTTCCTGGCCGCATGGACTTTCCCAGTATACACCTGATCTTCCTTGCAACCTTCCTGTCCAACACGGATGTAAGAGTTGATCTCCTCCCTGACCACAGCACTGGCCTTTCAGATAAAGTTTAATCAGCCTGTGTCAATCATTTTTGTTTGCTCTGAATAAAAAAATAAAACAATACAATTTAGTCAGAAAAAGTAATCAATACAATTAAAAAAAAAAAAATTCCCCTCCATTTAATATATATATATATATATATATATATATATATATATATATATATATATATATATATATATATATATATATATATATATATATATATATATATATATATATATATATATATATATATATATATATATATACGCACGCACACACACACACACGGCTTACACATTTTACCATATTCTTGTCTCTTGTTTTTGAACAGTATTACCTTGTTTGGGAGATTACACTTTTCTGTCTCTTGTTTTTATTAAAGATGATATAGCCAATATTCCCATTTTTCAAATCCCCAATAATGATATCGTCCATTTTTCGATAGATCTCCAGAATCTAGTGTTGGTTATTCAATTGAGGGTCAGTCAGTGATAAGTGATAAAAAAAAAAATCATGTAAAATAATTCTGGACTCGGTTGACACAAAACACCTCAGAATGTCTACACTGCTGGCTGTGTTACCTAGAATAATCAGATAACCCCTAAGTAGATGATTTCATACTTTTGTCATCATAATTTAATCATCCCATACAGATTTGTAAACAAAAAATATTCCAAATTCCTGAGCAAAGGTTAAGTGTGAGTGTATTTTTGAATATAGAAATTGGGATTAACCTCAGAATTAATACAATATTACAAAATACATTTCACCCTGGAGGAGACGCAGTACGGTCTGAAGTGACCAAGCCAACTGCATAAATGTTTAAATAGGACCGGCTGTGCGCTGAATGGGAGCAGAGGAGGTGCGCCGTGCCACGGGGAGGAGTGACTTGGGTGCGTTGATTGAGGATGAGGAGCAGGTGCGAGGGGCGATGTCCCGGAAGTCCCCTGTCCATAGACCCTCCTTCTGGGCCTGGAAAAACTACAAAAAACCTGATTGGGAAAAGTAGAAACCCGGAGGAGTTCCGCGCGAAGGAGGGATCCGACTCTCACGGACGGACAGGCGGACGGCCGGCTTGAGTTGGTTGAGCTGGGGAGCAGGTGGCCCTGGCGTAGCAGTGGACGTAGATGGAGTTAGGTCTTCCAGGCTGAATTTACGCAGGCCTCATTTGCCAAAAGGGTGAATGAAGGGTCAAATGAGTTTTTCATACATTGCCTTAAATTATACTTTTAGAAGCTTAAATCAAATGTTGAGGGTAGAAACTAGTATTTTGTCCATCCTTAGTAATGTTAAACAAACATTTTTACACTCGAAATTCAAATTCGATTTTATTTTTTATTTTGTTAAAGACTAATTGTTAGTATTTTGATCTGTTGTCAATTAATCCTGAAATGTTACAGTGCCTCATCCTCCTGAACATTCTCATGACCGAGCTCAGTTGGCTGTGTTTCCCTGTGTGATTCTCTTTGTGACCTGTAGAGGGCAGTATTGGCCCTCAGCTGAGCGCAGGCTGAAGTGCAGTTGTGCGTGTTGTTTGATGTGTGGAAGTTGTGTGTGTTGTTTGGTGTGTGGAGTCGTTTCTGGGTGATCAGACTGACAGAGCCGCAGCTCCAGTGAAAAGGCCAAGGCATGTATCCTCTTCTCCGGGACCACTGCCTTTTTTAGAAATGACGATGACCCCCAAAAGAAAGAATCATACATAAATACTATTATCACTCTATTATACAAGTAGCCAATACGAACTTCAATATTTTCTGAGCTTCTAAAATTGTTTCCTCACCAAAAACATACATGGAGTTAGGGGTGCAATATTGACAAAAAGTAATATCATATTCTTAATACGATATTATGTCTGTTCAAAGGTCTTTTTGCAGCATTTTATAAAGGAACAGAAATTATATTTGTTTCAAAACCATGTTAACAATATTATTTACATTTCGATATACTGTCCACCTCTGAGTTGTAATTCAGCTTCATTCGCTTTACTTATTTTGCTAATCCTTTTACAAGCTTGTGTTCTTTGCTTCTTTTCTGATTCTCACAAAATACATTAACATGTCAGGGCCAGCTAGCTTTTGTTTATTTCCTCATGGGAATTCAGTAGATGGAGTGCCAACACCAAATGCTTTATTAATTGAAGGTAATGTATGTATGTATGTGTATATATATATATATATATATATATATATATATATATATATATATATATATATATATATATATTAGTTCCCAGGGGCCTCTTGGCTGCATCTCTGATCAGTGCTGTCCTTGTTCAGATGTACGTTTTGAGTGATGCCCATGTCTTGGTAGGTTTGTAGTTGTGCCAGACTATTTAAATTGCCCAGATGACCAGGCATCTTCTTTTTAATAATAAAAATGGAAATCATGAATCTTTTCCTTCCACATCACTATTGAGTATTCGTAATTGTCTATTTGTGTTGCTCTTAAATAGTTTTTTCCCCCTGAAAAGTTCTGATTGTTAGAGCAGTTGGATACAGGGCAGTTAACAGGCTCTCAGCCTTTGTTTGGCCCTGGCTCGTCTTGTGCCCACAGAAGGAGCACTATACGTTTGTTTAGAGAGAAGAACTGAGCAAAAAACAAAACTGCTGTGGTTTCAAATACTGTAGTGCAACTCGTAAACAGTGTTTCATGGTGATGTATGCGGGCAGTGGTCAGCTTTTGCAGGTGTGAGTGCGCTCTGCAGTCACCCGGAGCTCATGGACTTGGTAAGTTTGAATGCATGCTTAGAAAAATAGAACTTGTGTGCATCATGTGCGTCCGTAAGTTGGATCCAAAAGCTTACAGAGAGTCAGTGTCTGCAGTGATTGGAGTTGTTACCTATCCATTGGTTACAGAGTGATTCGAAATTAGGACCCTTGCCAGAGCAATGAACAATTTAAAACAAGATATTTTGAATGGGGAAATGTTCTCAAAATATTTCATACTTTAACAGAAAGCTGAAAACCCGTGTATTGCAGCACCGTGAACTAAAGGTGCTTTTACACCAGGTTTATTCCTGGTTTAGTTTCAATGTTGATGTGGTGTTTGTGCAAGAGTAAACACATGCTAAGAGCATCAGAACTGTTCATATCCTGCACATTCATGACCAATCAGGGGATTAATTCTGTACTTGTTTCTTTATTATTCTTAGTGTGACGGCACCTAGCAATCAGAGCCACCTAGCCCTAGAAGGCCCCTGGCTGTACAGAAGTGGGCTGGTCCAAATGTCCCAGTGGCATCTCTCCTCTCTCCAGGACACTGGACCAGACCCGGTGAGCCTTGTTCTTTGGCACATGTTCTGTACTGGATGCTATGACCCTCTGAGCTGTGGGTCGATTAAAAAGTGCAGATGTTTTTCTTTTGATAAGAAGTTCATGATTTATGATGAGTCTTGGAAGAGCAGCTCTACAGAAACGTACAATTCAGTGTTACCACAAATGAAGAAGAAGTTCATGATTTATGATGAGTCTTGGGAGAGCAGGTCTACAGAAACGTACAATTCAGTGTTACCACAAATGAGTGATAAGCTAATTTCTCCTCAAAGAAAACGTATTTAATGGGATTTATGAACGCACTTCTGTTCTTGTCATGATGATGATGATGATGATTAATGGGTTTGAAACACACATTATTACTCCTTCATTCATTTCCAATGGAACTTGCCCGACAGTGCGATTGTCTGTCTCCCTCAGCCTGGCGACAAGCGAAAGTAGCACTGGTGCAGGTCGACGTACACACGCAGGCTAGCGACACAATCCATGAAAGTGGAACCATTTTCAACGTTTGTCACTGCCCACACCGCCGCCAATAAGCAAGAGGTCCTTTGAGGGAGCAACTATGAGAACTGCATTAGTAAATCCCAAATCAACATGGAGGAAAAAGATACTTCCAATGTTTGATTTTCTCCCACATTTTATAGTTTACAAAAAAGTCTGTTTTATCTTTTCTTTCAGAGCCAATACTGTTCCAGTCAATATGTGCAAAACTCTGATGCTGTTCACCCCTGAAATACATTCAGTACTTTTGAATTGTATAATTCTCTCAAATGTTAAATTTGTGGGAGACTCGTGATCTGCCCTGGAATTGTGAAGTGTCTTGTGAAGCTGCTGTTTTAAACCTGGTGCGATAAATGTCACTGGTCGCTGTCATGTGTTAAGCCTATAATACTGTAATAAGCACCAAAAAGTACTGATAGAGAAAAGGGAGAGTACCGAGCGTCAATGCTAGCACAATAAGACCTGATCCAACTGGCTTTGGTAAAACCTTCATGTCTTTATGACAAGTACATGCATTGGCCCATCTGTAAAGCATTCCAGCATGTACAGCACTCGTCTGCACTGACACGCTTAAAGACTCCTTGGACATGTCCATCCATGGCCTCTGCCTGACAATATGGATGAAGACATAGCCTGCTTATGCTTTCACTTTTTGAATTGCCCTTATTTTGGCTGGGGCCCAGAGGAGCACGTCGATAAATGAGCAGCTGTAAAACACCTACTGTTCCGAGCGCACGCCTTCAATTTGTGCACAAAGACCACACCTACTGTAAATGTAGTGATCCTATAAAAGCTTTGAGTGGAACAGGCAGCTGATTAATGGAGACGTGGGCTGCTATGGCGACAAGGACACACTGTGTCACAGATGCTAATTTGACACGTGTGGCTCTATAATGGGACTAAGTTTAACCTGGTTGTTGCAGACACCCTTCCATCTTTTTATACATTTTATACATTTATGTTGATGGATAGATCGATCGATCGATCATAAACTGGCACATATGCTACCTTTTGTTTATTATTTACATATTAATTACTCAAGCCTGACTCTAAAAACTAGTTGGCAGCAGGTTCCTGGAATGTTCCACAGTATGGCATTAAACATTTATACCTCCACGGCACCCCTGACTGATGGAAAGTCATGTATGCTTTCAGTACTAAAACATGAGATGCCAACGCAAATGTTGGACAGCAACACTTCAAATACTGCATTGTATGTGTCCTTTAAAAAGAGCTGGAAGTACTCAATTCAATCTATTTTATGGTAAATGTTTTGATCAGACACATAAATGGTAAAACATAACAAAGATGGTAAAATACATAATGACAATGTAAATAAGCTGCAGTCCATCCACATGTGCATGCACATTTTAACACATTTCTGATGAATTTCTTACCTGAATATTGCTGAGGATACCAAAACTTTTTGGAGAATTCCTCAATACAAACCCTCACTGTTCAGAATGTGGTAGGAATGGCTTGTGTTGGTGTTTTACAGATGCAGGCACAGCTCCTAGTCAACAGCTGCTCTGCCCCCCACAGAGTCGATTATTAACTGCGCCCTACTGAGGCATTTACTACCTGCGTGCACTGCTTCTGCTCCACAGCTGAGTGTCCACATGTGCACCATCTCATTTGCACCGGCTCTGACAATGACTGTAAAAAATATGGACAGCTAATCGCCATGATTATGACTAAGTCAAAATGGCCATGGCCTACCCCCCGGTTACCCCTCCTTCAAAGAATAGTCCTAAAATCAAGAGAGGGCCGGTGTATTGGTGGCCGTATGTTAAACTTGTGTGCAGCAACAATATCCAAGGTGAACTCAGCAGTAGCCACATTTAGCATGTAGGCACGATGTGCGGCGGGTTAGGCTTCACTTATGAGCAAGAACCTGAGATACTTAGGTGCCTTGGATTTGGAGGTGCAGATTTTCATCCTGGCAGCTTCCCACTCGGCCAGTGCATGTTGCAAGTCCTGGTTTGATGAAGCCATTAGGACATCAACATCTGCAAACAGCAGTGATGAGTTCCTCCTGTGGTTCCCAAACCAGACATGCTGACCCCCGATGACGTCTAGAAACTGGCCATAAATGAACAGAACCGGTGACAAAGAGCAGCCCTGGTGGAGTCCAACATGCACTGGGAACAGGTCTGACTTACTGCTGGCAATGCGGACACAGCTCCTGCTTCGTTCATATATATATATATATATATATATATATATATATATATATATATATATATATATATATATATATATATATATAATCTTTCGGCCGCTACGCACAGCTGATAAATTAGGGCAGTGTCACGGCTTTTGACTGATTCAGGATAAGGGCGTATCGGCCCGCTACGCTAAATAGGGCTGGGGGAAATACTGGTCCGTTTAGCTCATCACCATAGCCGGAAAATCAATACACAATTTCAATCATTATTCAATTTGATGATTTGAACATGTGTACTTTCTATTAGAGGACACAAATGGGTCATGTTTATGAAATATTAAATACAAAAAACACATACAAAGTTAAGCTAATGCTGGTGTAAAGTTTGAACATAATCACTTTGCTTTATGGTTCTAGATCGTGCAGATAAGAGTATAGAATAGAGTGAGAGAGTATAGTTCTACTGTCATAAAGAACTGTAGTAAAGTAGTATAACTATGACAAATACGCACTGAAGCTATCTTGTCTTTATCTCTATATTATTTCATTGTTGTTTTTCTTCTCACTATCACTGCATTTTCCTCTACAGGATTTACAAAAAATAAATCTAGTATTTTGCAGCAAAACAGATAAAAGACCATAGCAGATATTTTAAACCAAAATGCGCTTGATAAAACAAAGTACATTTTTCACGTGCTGCTCTGGTGCGTGCTCCAGTATCTACAAGAACAAGACTGCGATGGAACAGGATGGATCAGTGCTCCTCTTTATCTCTCTACGCCTGTGAATCTGCTGCATGTAAACGTAGGGAGTCCAGTCCTGTGGACTGCATTTTATGACTTGAGTTAAAGTACAGAAACACCTTGCCCAATATAACAATACAAGTAAAAGTAGCACTGTTTAATTATATTATTATAATATTCCCTGTAGAAATGATTAGCTGATTTTTTTTTACAAATAGGTGATGTAAATCACTTGTGCAGCTGCAAAAGTTATAAAAAATACAACATGAGAGGTAAATTGTATCTGAGTCTTCTGTTCAGTCCACTCTATAAAAATTAGGGCTGTACTCCAAAACAGTACTGCAATATATCGTGTTTGGCAGTACACGTAGATACAGAGATGCTTAACATGGTACTTTTAAATGACATAAATTCATTATGAATTCCTACTTAGGCTGTCTAGATGTCCAAAGTACTTTTTGTCCCCAAAGCGTGCTGTTCTTGGATTTTGGGTTTGCTAACCCTGAGAGCGATGCGACTGAACTAGCTCCATCTTGGAATGTGACATTTTGTGTTTAACTTGATAATGTCTTCACTGCTAGTTTCTCAGTTGTCCCGGTAGGTTCTATAGCAAATTAAACTAAGCTAACTAAGAATATTTCATCAAACTAGTGTGAATGAAGCAAATGATGAGGTTAAACATAGTTATAACCATGTTATACACAACATGATCAGTTTAGCATAATGTGTCCTTGTGAGAAATAGTCAGTGATCACTGCCTTTGGCCCGTAGGTGCTGTACTTCCACACACTGCTGAGGATCCCTGGGGCGCTGCTTGTGCTGGAGCTGGTGGAGCTGACCATCAGAGCAGACTCCTCCCATCAGGCCAAGGGGCTGGGCTTTACGCTCCTGCAGCCCTTCAGCTCCACAGCGTCCCCTGGAGGTTTAGCAAGGTAACTTCAGGGCTCAACCTGGTTCAGTGGTACTGTAAATCTCACTTTCTATGGAGGCATTGATCTCTTTGGTAACAGAGAGTGCGAGAGAGCCAGAGAGGGAGAGAGCTGCACAGAAATATGGATGCACAAGTGATGTAGTCTTTTATTTCAATGTGCACAGATTTACAAAGAGGAGGAATGATATTTAAATAAACTTAACAGTTTTTTTATGTGATTCCTATATGGATCCTGTTGTATTACATTAAACACACTATTAAAGTATGTTTAAAATTAAACACTAAATTGTAACTGTGCACAGTTATATTTTTCATAAATTTATCACATTTTATCCGTGAATGATATTCAAATGAACCTTCTCTGGTGTAACTCTCGTGGCTGTGATTGGTTGCTAAGTGTTGACTCCACATGAACGCTAAGTCTGAGTTTCCTTTGGATTATATTTTCTCTCTTTTTTTCTGTTATACAATTATGATCACGACAGTTTCTCATGTTTAAAGTATGCGACTCTCCACTGCTTTTTTTGTTCTAATCTGTCGGCAGGCCATGAGTTTTTTTTTAATCCTTATTCTTTAAATGAAGGAAAAAATTAAAAAACATTCTTCTAAAAGCAAATAAGTACAGTTAAGGTAAACAAAGTAGTTACATTCATAATTATTCATCACAACTTACTACTATTTTAGACACTCATGTGCAGTGCTGTGACAGTGGATTGAGTGCTGGATTCATAAAGAGCTTTTCTTTTAGCAGCACTTTTTATCAGTAGAGTGTAGTGTTATATACATGTCACATAAGGTCTTGTTAAAGGCTTGAGATCTCTTTATTTGCCTGAAAGCATCATGTAGTGGTGCTAAAAGCAAACTTAGATTACCCAAAGAATCCTCCACGTTGTGTCTGTTTCATTTCAGACTGAATCTGCATCACGGATCACCGCGGAGCCTGCTTCACCCCTCGCTGAAGGACACAACCCACTGTAAGAACACTTGTGTTTTAGAGGAGCTGTTCATACATACACTAAACTGCACTTTAATACAGAAGTGGGCATCATACGATTTGGTCGAGCCTTAAACACCTGATGTGATAACGCAATGAAAAGAGTGCTGCCTGAGCTGGTTCCTTTGTCTAGTCTGATATGAGCTATTCCCTGATATTGGAGATAACTGATTGATTCATGCATGTTTAAGTAATCCTTTATCGTCCTACATTTGAGGCTTGAGTGCTTTCTGTCTTCACCTGCCTCCTATCAAGCTGCCTTACAGTAATGGCTTATTTCCACTGGTTCACTTTGGAGCGGATGGGTGCGGTCTAAAAGTGTGTCCACTGGTGTAGGTAAACTTATATGTCTGTATGTAGGTCTATTTAAGTGGGCTGTTTTGTTTAGAATGAATTATTAGTTAACTGTTTAGTTTTGTATTGTCTTTGGTGGTCAATAATTTAGTTCAAAGTCAGGCGCATCACTTCCTGTTTTGATATGCCACGAGAGACAAGCCTCCCGGTCTGCAGCTAGACAATCTGGTCGCATCCACGGCTAAGGACCGATGAATCCATGTCTTTTAACTCCATGTCATGGTGAAAGAGTCAACAGACAGTCATCTCTTTGTCTTGAATGTTTAGCATGGTGTTTAGTCCTCGGTTGTTGCCCCCTGATGAGAATATTATATGGGCCATGAGAGGTCTAGCTTCCAAACGGGCTGGCTCTCTTTGCCCCTAAAACTCCGACTCAGACCGGATTATAGCCATAGTCATTTCCATCCATTGTCCCAAATTCACTCTCACAACATGCTCTCATTCATACATACTATTGTACCTGTTTTTAGTGGGCGGGAAAACCAGAGTACCCGTAGGAAACCAACACAGACACAGGAAGAACATGCAAACGCCACACAGAAAGGACCTACCCCGTGTGATAAATCACTCTATTTCCACCTGAGGTTACCTTACATATATATAGAGCCCACACGCTTAGCAAAACAAAGTTAGCACTGGTAAACATAAGCTGTTTCCTGTTTGTTGATGCAGAGCACGCACAAGACCCAAAATATGACATTTCCAGTGCATAATCAGTCTAACATTATCTAAAGCCAAAGCATCACACGAAGAGAAGTAAAACGAGGTGTAGAGGCTTTGTGAATAGCTGAGATTGGGCTCATGATTAAAAAGTATGATTTAGGAATGATTTAGGCTCGATTAAAAAAATTAAAAAAAAAGTGTTTGTGTTAACTGATGTAGCAAACCTCTGCAACCTAGGCCTTCGACGTAGAGACGCATGCTACTATTAGACCAAGTTTTCCAAAGCGCTCTAAACAAAGTGGTCTGTTTGAAGATGGCTTAAATCACTGCAAACCCATATGCAACCGATACCACTTTTTTGGAAAGTCCATTTTGCATAATGTGTGTTAAATTTGCATTGTGGTTACAGCAGTCAGCTGTGCGAGTGTGTGGCTGCTGATCTGAGTGTCCTGGCCTGAAGCGGCCCTTCACTGAGCGCGCTTCATTCTCAGAGCGCAGGGCTCAGAACGCAGGGCTCAAATTGACTGTTATGGTGACTGAATTATTAAGGCCACTGCTGTTGGAGGTGCTGTGCTTCTTCTAACAGGCCTAACCGGCTCTTTTACATCCAATACAGTTTAATCACAGTCGCTTGAGTTCTCAAATTGGCGAAAAATCCTCTATTATTCCTTTTAATACCAAGTCACCTCAAAAATAATTACGAAAGTTGGTCAGAAAAAATGCATACATTCATTAAGTTATCAATGCCAATAATAGATGAAACCTGGTAACTTTCCTGTTATAGAAATGTAGTTTCACTAAAGTCAGCTTCAGTGTTCCTGTTTTTTTCTATTCTTGTAACTGTTAAATACAGCAAACATTTAAAACACACCGACTTGGAATTTATACTATTCTGTGGTAAGTCCAGCCCAGGGTGGGTGAGCCAGGGTCTCACAAAGACAAAAGGGAGACTAATAGCCCATTAAAGGGTTGAATAGGCTCGGTAGATACCAAGAGGGTAAGTTTCTGTTGAAACAAACAACTCTGTTTGGAAAGAGGAAAGAGTTGTTTGTTTCTGTTGAAACAAACAACTCTTTCCTCTTCAGGAAGGCTCCTACCAATGGGCTGGACTTACCACAGAATAGTATAAATATCGGAGTTCTCGACCTAAATTCTTTTATTGACAATGACTCTTGGATGAGAGTCGAAACGTCTATTTTTTCTAACTGAGTCCAGATGACTACAACTGAAGCTTTTTCTACTCTGCGTCATGAGTTGTTTTTGCTCTCATTTCACGCTACACTGTCCTGTCTAATAAAAAAAAGTTTAAAAACATGATCTGTATACACCAGGAATGTTTTGTAGTACACAGTCAATGTTTTTTTTCCTACATTCCTTTGATTTTTATTATATTGTAATTGCTGCTCGAGAAAAAAACACTCAACCCTTTTTTGGGATGATTTAAAGGTTGAATGGACGATTTTTTTGGCATAAATTTGAGTCTTATTTACTCGTGGCGTGGACTGCCGATTAGTCCTGCCACGATCCTACCACATCATAAAACGCACCTACCGCTCACCTGCAGCCGCGTGCGGCTCATCCCACATTTCCGCGTGTCTAAGCGCATTGATCTATCATAATATAGTTCCCTCAGTGTACGGGACAAAATGAAGACGGAGAAAGACTGTTCGAGCTGACTCAGAAGTAGACTGAAATCTACGGGAGACGAGAGATGCGATGCGATCCGTTGCGCTAATAAACAAATGCACGTGTGTGTTGTATCAGTCCGCACGGGGGAGTGCGCATACGCACTTCCGTCTGCGTTCTCAAATCGCCGAAAAATCGTCCATTGCGCCTTTAAGCGATGCTTTGTGAGGAAGATCTGTCACGTTTGCTAAGTGGCACATTTAAAGTCAAGCGTCATGAGTTGCTCTTGTAGTCCGTCTCTTAGTTCTTCAACAGTGGAGGGTCACTTGTTGCTTTCTTGATATCTTCTTGGCTGGATCAAACTCTCACCCTTCCTGTTCACCTTGAGAAAAAGGCATGAGACCATTACATCTGCATAATATGAACCGATTCCCTCTGAGGAAACCTAATGGATGCTGAAGGGGCTACAAGGACTAAACCCTGCTGAGAACATCTTAGACAAAGCTGTTTCTGCTGAGAGGGCCACAAAAAACTGGGCAACTTGTAAATATATTTGTAGCGTATGCATCCTCGCACGGGCTGCACCAATATATGTACGGTATTCTTACTAGTACAAGTACTGTAAGGTTATGACTGTCCTCCCACTTGTGAAAGGGGGGGGGGCATTCAAGGTTGATAAAAATTAAAGAATTGTTCAAGATTTCAAACAGGATAAACTGCATAAGTGTGGGTATGTTTGATATCATATTTTAAGAGTAAATTGGGGCACCACCCGTATTTTCGGCATTTAATAACTCTATAATCAAATATCTAAATATATTTATTTATTAAAAAATAATTTGCTCGTTGATCTAAAGGTTTGTGAGAACGTAACCGTGACATTTACCCCTTTTCTGGAAAAGAATGAACACTTTACTAAATGTGGTTTATGAAAATTGATTGACCAACTAATCACTGCTAGTGTCTCAGTTGTCCCGGTAGGTTCTATAGCAAATGAAAAGATATATGAATTTGGAATATGCAAATGAATCAATAACGGATGGAAACGCTAGACATGATTGGTCTAGGTCAATCTTGTTGTGTGTTAAAGTTAATTCTAAGATGATATTATCAGCCATTCTGTGAAGTGCATTTATACGACCAGAACCAGAAGCTGTGAGGAGATGGGCCTGCGTGGGATCCGAGGCCTGTGTGTCCGCGTCACCTCCAGGCTTCACTCAGGGGTCACACTGCATATGAGGCGTTCCTCAGATGAAAAGGGCCGTTGCACTGATTCACCGGTGAAGCTGGTCTGTAAAGACTGTCCGGGACTTGGAAAGTTGCAAAAAGGTCCTTTGCTTGAGTTTGCATGATGCAGTCTCAATCACGCTTAAAAACGGGCACAGAATTCTTATTTATGGGAGAGAAAGTTAGCGTCTGCGGCATGTCTCTTGGAAAGTCTTTGTCCCGTAGCTTAGCTTATGTTAGCTTAGCCTAGCTAGGCAAGCGATGAGCCCTCATCTCCCAAGGTCCGGTCTCATGGACCTTCCTGGTGGAACTCTCTCTTTTGCTTTGGAGGGAAATGACTCTCTGAGTTCATTTTAATCCAAAAGTAATTTGATAGGAAAAGTTCTTTCCAACATTCAAATTGTCTCTGCTCCTGCAGAGATGCCATACATCTCCATGTGGGGGTTGTTGGTAACACCTTAGTCTGCATTCCTGTCACCATGGCAACACGAAGAGGTCATCTGCATATCCTACATATTTAAGCACCAGCCCTACCCTTCTGAACATGTCTGTAACTCAACAGAGTTTGATATTAGGACCTTGTCCAAACTCCAGCTCATGCAGAAACCTCAGAAATTCATGGAGAGCTTGTTCTAACATGTTCTAACATTGTTCCAGTTGCATTTAGCTTCATTTACACTAGTTTGATACATTTTGGTTTGAAAATCCTCTCAAAAACACTCTGAATTCAATATTCTGAATTCCCCTGATGACTGATGTTTTCTCAATCTGTTACGCGACTCTGAAAAGATTCTGTGCTGTTTTTTTAAGTCCATAAATAATCGACAGACTCGTCCTGTACATTTCTGCTGTCTAATCACCATCGATACAGCACGTCATTACGTCTGAGGCTAGATTGTAGTCTTTATATTAAACTTGTGTAATTCCTTCTGCAGCTAGCCGAAGCTCAGTTACTCTGGTGTTTCCATAGGCTAAATTAATGTTTCTTGTAGTTTTAAAACACACAATGCCAAAATAAAGGTACTAAAGAGCATGTTTAAAGGCATAGCAATACATCCATCCATCCATTTTCTGCCGCTTTATCCGGGGCCGGGTCGCGGGGGCAGCAGTCTGAGCAGGGACTCCCGGACTCCCAGACTTCCCTCTCCCCAGACACTTCCTCCAACTCCTCCGGGGGGATCCCGAGGCGTTCCCAGGCCAGCCGAGAGACATAGTCTCTCCAGCGTGTCCTGGGTCTTCCCCGGGGCCTCTTCCTGGTGGGACATGCCTGAAACACCTCCCGAGGGAGGCGCCCAGGAGGCATCCGGAGTAGATGCCCGAGCCACCTCAGCTGGCTCCTCTCGACGTGGAGGAGCAGCGGCTCTACTCCGAGCTCCCCCCGTGTGGCCGAGCTCCTCACCTTATCTCTAAGGGAGCGCCCAGCCACACGGCGGAGGAAACTCATTTTGACCGCTTGCATCCGCGATCTTGTTCTTTCGGTCACTACCCAAAGCTTATGACCATAGGTGAGGGTAGGAACGTTACCGACCGGTAAATCGAGAGCTTTGCCTTTCGGCTCAGCTCCCTCTTTACCACAACGGTCCGATGCAGCGACTGCATCACTGCAGCCGCTGCACCGATCCGCCTGTCGATCTCACGCTCCATCCTTCCCTCACTCGTGAACAAGACCCCGAGATACTTGAACTCCTCCACTTGGGGCAAGGACTTCCCACCCACCTGAAGAGGACAAGCCACCTTTTTCCGGTCGAGAACCATGGCCTCGGATTTGGAGGTGCTGATTCTCATCCCAGCCGCTTCACACTTGGCTGCAAACCGTCCCAGTGCATGTTGCAGGTCCGGGTTTGATGGAGCCATCAGGACAACATCGTCTGCAAACAGCAGAGATGGAATCCTGTGGTCCCCAAACCGGACACCCTCCGACTCCTGACTGCGCCTAGAAATTCTGTCCATAAAAACTATGAACAGAACCAGTGACAAAGGGCAGTCCAACATGCACTGGGAACAGGTCTGACTTACTGCCGGCAATGCGAACACAGCTCCTGCTCCGGTCATACAGGGACCGGACAGCCCTGAGCAAAGGGCCCCGGACCCCGTACTCCCGCAGCACCCCCCAAAGGACACCCCGAGGGACACGGTCGAAAGCCTTCTCCAGATCCACAAAGCACATGTGGACTGGTTGGGCAAACTCCCATGAACCCTCGAGCACCCGATGAAGGGTATAGAGCTGGTCCAGTGTTCCACGACCGGGACGAAAACCACTCTGCTCCTCCTGAATACGAGGTTCGACTATCGGTCGGATTCTCCTCTTCAGTACCTTGGAATAGACCTTACCCGGGAGGCTGAGGAGTGTGATCCCTCTGTAGTTGGGACACACCCTCCGGTCCCCCTTCTTGAACAGAGGGACCACCACCCCGGTCTGCCAGTCCAGCACGGTCCCCGACCGCCACGCGATGTTGCAGAGACGTGTCAACCAAGACAGTCCTACAACATCCAGATACTTTAGGTACTCAGGGCGGATCTCATCCACCCCCGGAGCCCTGCCACCGAGGAGTTTGCGAACAACCTCAGTGACTTCAGCTTGGGTGATGGATGAGCCAGCCTCTGAGTCCCCGGTCTCTACTTCCTCTTCGGAAGACGTGACTGAGGGATTAAGGAGATCCTCAAAGTATTCCTTCCACCGTCCAACGACATCCCCAGTCGAGGTCAGCAGGCCTCCACCCGCAACGTAAACGGTGTTGGTGAGGCACTGCTTCCCCCTCCTGAGGCGCCGTATGGTTTGCCAGAATTTCTTTGGTGCCGACCGATAGTCCTCCTCCATGGCCTCCCCGAACTCCTCCCAGGCCCAGGTTTTTGCCTCTGCGACAGCACGAGCCGCGGCTCGCTTGGCCTGCCGATACCTGTCGATGACCTCCGGAGACCCACAAGCCAGAGTGGCCTGATAGGCCTCCTTCTTTAATCTGACGGCATCCCTTACTTCCGGTGTCCACCACCGGGTTCGGGGGTTGCCGCCACGACAGGCACCGGAGACCTTGCGACCACAGCTCCGAACAGCCGCATCAACAATGGAGGCGGAGAACATGGTCCACTCGGACTCAATGTCCCCAACCTCCCCCGGGACATGGGAGAAGCTCTCCCGGAGGTGCGAGTTGAATACCCTACTGACAGAGGGCTCCACAAGACGTTCCCAACAGACCCTCACAATGCGCTTGGGTCTGCTAAGTCTGTCCGGCTTCTTCCTCTGCCAGCGGATCCAACTCACCACCAGGTGGTGATCGGTTGACAACTCTGCCCCTCTCTTCACCCGAGTGTCCAAGACACGCGGCTGGAGGTCAGATGACACGACAACAAAGTCGATCATTGACCTCCGGCCGAGGGTGTCCTGGTGCCACGTGCACTGATGGACACCCTTGTGCTTGAACATGGTGTTCGTTATGGACAATCCATGGCTAGCACAGAAGTCCAATAACTGAACACCGCTCGGGTTCAGATCGGGCACCCTCAGCAATTATTAAGTATGAAACTGTTTTTAGTTCATCTGGAGCTTAGTCCATACTTTTTCTGCATCTAGTATGGAGCTTGAAACTATATGAACCTTTGAAGTCACACTTTATTTTTCTGAAATTGAAGTTTGACAGTTTCCGTTTGGACTCCACTGGAAACTAAAACAAATCAAATAGTTTACAACCAAACTAAATTGAGAAAATATTAAAATTCAGAATGGAGCGAGCACATTCAATCGTGAATAATATGGTAATTTAGTAAGAGCGAGTGCAGACCCCTGCTGTGGGCATTTGATGGTTTTATGATGAAAATACTTTCTGCAGAAATCCTAAATGTGAAGTGGAAAATTCCATCTGTTTGTCACTTGATACCAGAGCCTCATGGACAGTCTTCTTCTTAAATATGCAGCACACTTTTCTCTAAGTGTAGATGAGAAAGTGCTATGTTCTGCTGACAAGCTTTCAATCTTACAAGAAAATGCTATTTAATTGTGGAACCTATTAGGCAAAGCAATTACATCACCATGGAGACAATGTGGCGGACCAGAAAACCTACATAGTGCACCTTGAAACAACATCCAACAACCCCTGACCCTAAGGAGAGACACCGGGCCCCTGATCAGCAGGCCCAGCCCAATGGCTGAAAACCAGATGACCAAGGTCTCTCACTGTGTACCGTAATCTTCTGTGATTTTCTGGGGAAATGTCTAAAAGTATTTCAGTATCATCTGCATAGTTTTAGTATTTCAAAGGCAAAATACAGTAAAAACACTTGAGTGGATCCCTGCAGAAAAACAAGAGGAAACGCTTGTGAGGGGAGTTAATGTAGTTCTAACAAATAAAGAAATGCAAAATATGAGTAAAGTAAAAGTGGTGCTAGTAAAACAAAGTCAAGTAGTGATCCAAAAGCGACACAGTACTTTGTATCTCATGTCTTTTACATTTAAATTATTTTGGCATTTGGAAATTCTAAAATGTCACTGACCCACTAGCAGATAAAAACAATGCATGATGCAAAGTATGCTATTATGTTTTTTACCTGTATTTATTGTGGACTTTTTATTATTTAGTCATTTAGTTTAAAAATGCAAAGCTCTGCCCGCCGTACCCGTACTGCGCCACCGTACCGCGCCGCCGTACCGCGATGCCTGTCCTGCCTATGGAGAACTATAGTTTAATGGTAACGAACAGTGGATGTTTTTTCTTTTGGCTTTTGTACATTTTGTGCCAAAACACTGTTTATGTGTGTCACAGGAAGACAAATGTGTAGTAGTATGTAACTTTCCTCGTGGTGGGTTGTTCACCTGCTTTTCAGAATCAGAACTGCTTGTGTAGATAGTATTGCTTTACCTGGAATGTTCCACAGTATGGCAATAAACCTTTCTCTTTGGAGACGTAGTGACACCACCAGCCCAATACTCACTCACTTCATTAAGGATAATGTATCAATACAAATACATTAGAATCAATGCCATACAATATGCGATTTACATAGTGCACCTTTGAGCTAAATAGGGATTGAAAAGGTACATTAAATGTACATTTTAAAAAATAAAGCATTTGTGACTTTATGAACTGAAACCGAGCAGCAGCATGACATAATTTTCTGAAGTCTGGTTGCGCCTGAGACGTGAGCCGCTCTGTGGCAGAGTCATGATGCTCTGCTCCTGCCTCTCTGGAACTGTCATGATAAACTCCACTGGAAGAGAGCCGCTGTGTTATGATGGACTTATTTCACATTTAGCCCTCAAATGTGATTATCATTTATGGATCATCTGAACTTTGCTTTTGTAAATACAAGACAAACGGGAGTGACTCAAACAGACAAATACCTGTAAATGTCTTTTTTTTTTATATCCAATGCCTTTCTAGTGCCAACAGAACATCTGCATTCTAAAGGTTGTTACTATTTTGCTATATTTTTTCACCAAACATACAGTATAGCAAGCCATAAACGTTTGACCATGCCAATGTTATTATTAATATATTGCAAAATTCCTTCATTAGTGAACTTTAGAAAAAATAATTGAATGCTTGTTTTGCCATCTAAAAAACTCAAAATTCACAGTTCATCTGCAGTCTCATTAAAATGAAAGGATTTGTATATCAGTACTAGCCTGATGCTGAGCTAAGTCCTGTATGAAGAGGTGAGTCCTGTACCCCGGCCCTGAGGCATAGGTGAGTCCTGTACCCCGGCCCTGAGGCAGAGGTGAGTCCTGTACCCCGGCCCTGAGGCAGAGGCGAGTCCTGTACCCCGGCCCTGAGGCAGAGGCGAGTCCTGTACCCCGGCCCTGAGGCAGAGGCGAGTCCTGTACCCCGGCCCTGAGGCAGAGGCGAGTCCTGTACCCCGGCCCTGAGGCAGAGGCGAGTCCTGTACCCCGGCCCTGAGGCAGAGGCGAGTCCTGTACCCCGGCCCTGAGGCAGAGGCGAGTCCTGTACCCCGGCCCTGAGGCAGAGGCGAGTCCTGTACCCCGGCCCTGAGGCAGAGGCGAGTCCTGTACCCCGGCCCTGAGGCAGCGGAGAGTCCTGTACCTCGGCCCTGAGGCAGAGGAGAGTCCTGTACCCCTGCCCTGAGGCAGAGGAGAGTCCTCTATCCCGGCCCTGAGGCAGAGGAGAGTCCTCTATCCCGGCCCTGAGGCAGAGGAGAGTCCTCTATCCCGGCCCTGAGGCAGAGGAGAGTCCTGTACCCCGGCCCTGTGGCAGAGGAAAGTCCTTTACCCCTGAGGCAGAGGAGAGTTGTACCTCTGTCTTGAAGACAGAGGTGTTGAATTAGTGAGTGAGTGAGTCCTGTTCTATGGGGATTGGCCTGCTTGTTAATGCCTGTGAGGTTAGGTGTGCATGAGTCTTATGATTTTGGTTGCGTTTGTTACCTTTGTGAGTCTGCTCCGGTTGTTAACAGTGAGCATGCTGTAAAAGCAGTTGGGACAAATAAGAAGCAACAAGGGTTCTTTGAGTTTTATTTTGAAGACTTCTTTTATGAATTTCTGTGGTGTGGCCACACTGGACACACTGGGTGTAAGGTCTGACACAGCCCCATGTTTTCACCATGTGGAGTTATTATTATGTGGGCTGTTAGAGTGACGCATTGTGTCTTTAAAAGCTTGTGCATGCAGCTCTCTCATTCTGTTTCCTGCCCGGTCACCTGTGCACCTCACACTCCTTTTCTTATTTTCTTTACTCTTCAGTGTATCAAACTATAGTACATACATCTATCCTGATCAAACATCAGGATACAGTACATCCCTGATTCAGCAGACGTTCACGCCTCGGCAAGACTGTCCATGAAACTGGTTAGTTTATCTAACTTTGCATTCATTTTTTGGCGTATATGCTGTCGTGGCCTGGAGTTGGGCTATGATACGTCATAGAGGCACTTTCTTTAAAAAATCTGTGTGTGAAAAGCCTTGAAACATGGCTGTGGTTTGGAGCTGGCCCCTGGAGGAGTAGCCCCCTGTGGAGAGTCAGCGCGGTCCTGACTCGGTGTGTAATGAGAGCGTGTTCTAATCAAGAGGAATAATTAAACAGCTCTGCTTTTAACCCAGCGCTAATGAACAATGCCAACGCTCTGCACTCAGCCACTAAATCTGTGCAGTGCAAGACTCTCAGGCTGGGAAACTTTAAGGAACATGAAGCTGTGCACACACAGAAACATGGATCCTTATTATGAGCCTTCCGCAGATCTGACCTGTAACTTCTCTTGCTAGCATCATTGGCTTGTCACATGAAGATGAGTAAGTGTAAGGGGAAATTTTGGGGGGGAAATTGGGCCAAAATTGAGTTTTTTAGGCTTTTAAGATTCTAACATCACACAGGGAGTTTTATTTAGCCTCATTTACGCTTATTCTATTAATCCTGTTCATGAGCTTCTCTTCTCTGCCCTTTCTCATTGTAGCAAGTTCCTAGTTTTTGAATTTTGTTTGCTGACAATACTAATAAAACGTATTCAGATTCTCTGAGCTTCACAAAACAACATTTCCAAGATCTGTGACGTCATATGTGTTAAGGGTTACTACCACAACTAATTATTATTATACATTATTATTTATGTGCAAAATCTCTTATCATATTACTAAGTAATAAGGAGTAAATCTAAAAAAATATAATAATGTTATTGCTGTTCTGGAGAAATGACAGCAGAAAGAGCTAATTCAGTATAAAATGTAAAAATAAACTTTTGTGGTTCATTTTATGGTCCATATACACTTTAAACCTCAACAATACATCTGACTATCATTATTGAGAAAAAAAAATATTATTATTGAATTTTGCCCACCCCTCCCTAATAGGGATTTTATTAATTGAAAATTTTTGGTATATGTCTAATTAGCAGCAAAAGAAGATTATGCAGAATAATACTGTAAAGGTAGAGTAGTAGTAGGTAATTGACATTGAAATAACCCCTTACATTACAACTAAAATGATCAACAAATATGGTGTGATGCGTTATAGGGATGGGCCGCCCTTACCTTAAGCTTCTGAATGGAAAAATGTTAAACAAAAAAAAAAACGCAATAAACAATAAAAAGATGAATAAAGAAAATTAAATAAAGATGACAAGAAAATGAAGGCACACAAAGTCCAATCAATTTTAACGTTTATATTTTTTCGTATGTCCATAATAATGTCCATTCTGCCTCATGGCGCAAGATCCATTCATGTCATCCATTTCTTTGTGATGCCTTTTCCCCTGCTGTCAGGAGTATACTCCAAATATATCTGTTTATTGTGTCCATGGAAAGAGTTTTGAGGCCCAAATCCAGTGGGATAATGTGCCATGCCATTTTCAGTACAACAGGACAGTCCTAGAACACATGATAATGGTGGGCCTCTTGGCAACCACCATTTCTCCCAACATTTCCCATTTCCCTTTGAATAATGAGCTCTTTGTCCTGGTGTTATGAAAAAACATTATTTCAACTGAATTATTGTGATTTTGTGCTGTACATATATTTTCCTATTCTTCATTGGTCAAAACAACATCTTCCCATTTATTTTTTAGGGTAGAGTGGCTGTCCAGATTATTAATGCATAAAAAAAAAAAAAAGACTGTTGTCTGCCTTTTGTGTTTCAGACAGCGACATTCTGAGGGCCGTGGCGGGGGCCCATCTAGACTGTGCAGTGAGGGGCCACTCGTCTCTGGCCCCGGCTCTGCACCTATTCCCAGAGAACGTGCTCCTATGTGGGGACGAGGGGGTCCCAGGATTGGTGGACTCCCCCTCAGGTAAAACATGACCATTACATGACTACTCCTCCTGACTGGGACTGGATGATGTTCTTTTGTTTTATCTTGATCTACTTTACTGCTTTGGTACTTCTTTGGCTGCAACGATTATTTTTTCAATTAGTTGACTAGGTAATGATTATATAGTTCTATCGTACTTTTTAAAGACTTCAAACATAGCGGTGTGAACTCAGCTTTGTACTTCAGAGCGACTTATAGTCCGGATAATACGGTAATCACTTGTATGCAGATGATGCAATTCGGTACGCTAAAGCCTTTTTGTACACAAGTGATTCAAAATATTCAATATGATTTTTTACTCCATCTAACTGTGCTTATTTGAAATTAATAATTAATTAAAATAAAACAAAATGTATGCTGTTCTCTAAAAGACTATTATTACGCTTGATGGTAATATGATTGAACAAGTACCCTATTATAAATACTTGGGGATCTGGATTGATGATAAACTCTCTTTCAACAAACTCTTACAAGAACTGACAAATAATCTTAAAGCCAGATTGTCATTCTTCTTGAGAAACAAAATGTGTTTTCCTCTTAATTGTAGAAAAGAGTTAATCCAGGCTACATTTCTCTCAGTTCTAGATTATGGTGATATTACATATATGCATTCTACAGCAACAGCGTTAAAACATCTGAACAAAATGTTTCATTCAGCTCTAAGTTTCAGCTCTATGGCTCAGCTCTAAGTCTCAGTTCTAAGGTTCAGCTCTAGGGTTCATTATCAGTGGTCTCCCCGTGTTTTTTTTAAGGGATGGTAAATATGCCTCATACGGGGTCGCATTTTGGCCAAAACCCCATGCGGGCTGGGTTTGTTTTGGTCCTTCTTCCGGGTAGTGCGAAGGCAGCGTAATCTCTTGATTGGTTGCAGCGTCCTAATAGATCCATGGCTGCGCCGCGTCTTGCTGCAAAAAAAGCTTTTCCAACTTTTCTGCGCCAGCCGCGCTCCTCCCTCTCCCCCCGCTAGCCCTGCTCCCGCTAGCCCCGCTCTAGCCCCGCTCCCCGCGCTATCCCCGCTCCCCGCGCTAGCCCCACGCTAGCCCCGCTCCCAGCGCTAGTGCCCCACTCCCCGCGCTGGCCCCGCTCCCCGCGCTGGCCGCACTTCCCTCGCTGGCCGCACTCCCCTCGCTGGCCGTCCTCGCCGCGCTGGCCGTCCTCGCCGCGCTGGCCGCCCTCGCCGCGCTGGCCGCCCTCGCCGCGCTGGCCGCACTCGCCGCGCTGGCCGCACTCGCCGCGCTGGCCGCACTCGCCGCGCTGTCCGCACTCGCCGCGCTGGCCGCACTCGCCGCGCTGGCCGCACTCGCCGCGCTGGCCGCACCCGCTCCTTGAACCGACACCTTAACGTGGTGGAGGGGTTTGAGCGCCAGAATGATCCCAGGAGCCATGTTGTCGGGGGTGTTCATGGTGAGTTCAAGTACAAGGCCAGTTACGTCGCCCGGATCGGCATCACCGGGGCCCCATCCTGGAGCCAGGCCTGGGGTGGGTGCTCGACGGCGAGCGCTCGACGGCGAGCGCGTGGCGTCTTTCCCCACGGGCCGGTGCAGAGAAATCTGGGCGGCAGTCGACGGCAGGGGCCTCGACGACCAGATCTCCGGACACAGAGACTCTGGGGACATGGAATGTCACCTCGCTGGGGGGGAAAGAGCCTGAGCGGTATCGACTAGATATAGTTGGCCTCACCTCCACGCACAGTTTTGGCTCTGGAACCCATCTCCTCGAGAGGGGCTGGATGCTCCACTTCTCTGGTGTTGCCCGCAGGGAGAGGCGGCGGGCTGGTGTGGGCTTGCTTATTGCCCCTCAGCTCAGCCGCCACGTGTTGGAGTTCACCCCGGTGGACGAGAGGGTTGCGTCCCTACACCTTCGGGTGGGGACAGGTCTCTCACTGTTGTGTCGGCCTACGGGCCGAATAGCAGTGCAGACTACCCGGCCTTGATGCGGCTGCTCGGAGCTGTGGTCGCAAGGTCTCCGGTGCCTGTCGTGGCGGTAACCCCCGAACCCGGTGGATGACACCGGAAGTAAGGGATGCCGTCAGACTGAAGAAGGATTCCTATCAGGCCACTCTGGCTTTTAGGTCTCCTGAAGTCATTAACAGGTATCGACAGGCCAAGCGGGCCGCAGCTCATGCTGTCGCAGAGGCAAAAACCCGGGCCTGGGAGGAGTTCGGGGAGGCCATGGAGGAGGACTATCGGTCGGCCCCAAAGAAATTTTGGCAAACCGTCCGGCGCCTTAGGAGGGGGAAGCAGTTGTGGTGAAGAAGGAGCTGAGTCGAAAGGCAAAGCTCTCGATTTACCGGTCGGTCTACGTTCCTACCCTCACCTATGGTCATGAGCTTTGGGTAATGACCGAAAGGACAAGATCGCGGATACAAGCGGTCGAATTGAGTTTCCTCCGCAGGGTGGCTGGGCGCTCCCTTAGAGATAGGGTGAGGAGCTCGGCCACACCGGGGGAGCTCGGAGTAGAGCCGCTGCTCCTCCCCGTTGAGAGGAGCCAGCTCAGGTGGCTCAGGCATCTGTTCCGGATGCCTCCTGGGCGCCTCCCTGGGAAGGTGTTCCGGGCAGAGGCCCGGGGAAGACCCAGGACACGCTGGATGGACTATGTCTCTCGGCTGGCCTGGGAACGCCTCGGGATCCCCCCGGAGGAGTTGGAGGAAGTGTCTGGGGAGTGGGAAGTCTGGGAGTCCCTGCTCAGACTGCTGCCCCCGCGACCCGGCCCCAGATAAGCGGAAGAAAATGGATGGATGGATGGCGGGCCAGTTTGATTTATCCTGTAAGGGAAGGCGGGGGCGCCATCCCTGAATGTACGTAGCGAGACCCCTGATTACAGGAGAAGGATACAGAACTCACCACTGTCAATTATTTTCTAAAGTAGAATGTGATCATTGGATGTGAAGAGAACATTACTGCCTTTTGTCGTGTATCAGGCTCTAGTTGGCATTTTGCCTGATGTTTTCAAGTTTGTTTCACATCAGTTCAAGTATTCACCATTTGTGGTCTCAGGACATTTTTATCTTACAATCCCATTGTATCAACACAGAGACAGGGGAAAAGGCATTCAACAACTTTGCTCCTGTGGAACAAAACTCAGAGACTTTTTAAATTAAGTAATTTCATGCCTTTTAATGATTTTAAGCACTGGTCAAGGACTACCCACAGTGCTTATCTCATCAGTTCTCAGAATTTAAACAGGACAGGGCCTGGTTAGTACATGGATGGGAGGCCGCCGGAACACCGGGTGCCACAGTGGGGTGCTTAGGCAAGACACTGCACCCACAATGTCTAGCAAAGCGCTTTGAGTGCCTTGATGATGGAAAGTCGCTATATGAATACACTGTAATAATAATAATAATATTTTATCTGTAAATGTTTTACAGATAAATGTGTATTGGTTAATTTTGTTGAATGTTTTATTTGTGCTCTAGTATGTTGTGTATATTGTTTATTCTGTGTTGTGTTTTAACCGGGTACCCACTAAAAAGGGAACTTTTCTCATTGGGGTTTCCAGTATCCAGTGTATAAGATAAGATAAACCTTTATTTGTCCCACAATGAGGAAATTCCAGTGTTGCAACACAAAGTAGATACAGAAGTAAACAACAAAGAACAAAAAACATATATAAATCGATAAAACAAATGAAATGAAAGAAAACAAGATGAGTCACTTCAAAGGGTTATTCCTCGTGAAATGTAAATAAAATAAATGATTATGGCTTGTTCCATCTCTAATAATCAGCTCATATTTCCTCTGGCTTGTGTTTTTGACTGAGATCTCCTCAAAAGTACAAAGTAATTTTCTTCCGGAGCTGCAATATCTGTCAGCAGCAGTCATGACGATGTGCTGCCCTAATCCGCTTCATGTTCTGGGGTTCTGAGCCCAGAGCTGAGCCCCTCTCCGCACTCTCTCGATCCCTACAAAATCTTACAAGTCATTTTTTAGGCCTTCAAATAGACTGTAACTTACACCATAGGCTGGAAAAGTCTAGTTTTTTCTGCTAAATTGACTTTCTTTTTTACCTTTTCACCATGTTTTTTCTTTTCCCCTCATAAAGTTCCCCCCATGTTTTGAATAGTTTTGAAAGACCCTTAATATTTAACTCTCTCTTTAGCTCTCTAGTCCAGATGAGTTCTCCAAAAATATCCACTCCCAGATAATTGATACTAAAATTAGAATAAAATAGGCTGTGCATTTTTTTCAGTAGATACTTGTTTAAATGACTAATACTGTAGGAAGATTTTTGACCTTTCTTGAATAGTTTAGAATGATCTTTATCCATATCAGAACTAGTTTCATAATATTAAAGAAACTACAACTTTTTTCTTGGCAATGACATTCTTGGGGACTTCCGGAATGACGCTGGATTAGCCAAGTCGCACTTTGTCAATTTTGTACTAAAATCCTCCCGTTCGCCCACAAAACCCCAAAAACAGAGAGCAAGATGCTTTCCTTTAGGTGTCTTTGTCAGATTAGACTTATTTTAAGAGATGTCTAATCTGACAAAGACACCCAAAGGAAAGAAGTAAATCTCAACAATCAAAGCTGACGGATTGCAGCAGTGGTAAAAAACCAGCTAGCGCTAGCATGACATCTACTGCACCAGCAGAGCAGGGTCTGTGAGCGCGTTTCTCCACAGTGCAGATCAAGCTGACGGAGGAGAAGATGGGTGGAAAGACATGACATTTGAATGGTTGGTGGATATGCTGACTGCACTAGAGCGTGAGCTAGCCTCAAAAAGAACTGAGATAATGTCGAAAAACACTGCACGTTTCAATAAAATAGAGTTGGATATGACGGTCCAGAAGGCAGACCTGGGTGAAGTGAGCAGATGTGTAGCCCAAGCGGAGCTGCACATCTCCGACAATATGAGCTGAGAGCTGAGAGCTGAGAGACGAGGTGGGAAAACTATAGGTGGAGAAGAATGCTATGAAAAACAAGTTTTGGGATTTGGAGTATTGCAGAGACTTGTGGGGGTCCCGGTGGTCAAAGAGAAAACTGACGTTGAAGGTTTCTTGGAGACCATGATTGGGATTTGGGTTCACTGCATGTTTTCAGCTGGAATTATTTTGTTTTTTCAGTTTGTATTCTTCTGTTTTGTGTTTTGCAGTTCTTGTGTTTGTATGGCAGTAATGCCTGTCTGATTAATGACCCTTTGTTCAAGAAAAAATGCCAAACAACATTGAAACTTATGTAGAGGGAAATGACAATTGTGAAACCTCTCCACCGGTAAAACTATTGCCATCATCTCGACCAAAAAGAAACACAAGTAGAAAAAGGTAAATGATCTGCAGGATGGACTAAACTGTTGGAGGTTGAACACGCCAAGAATATGAATTTGCTACAGGAAATTAAGAAGATAAGATGCAAAATTAATTATCTGACCTCTTAGGAAGTAGTTCAGAAAATGCTCTTCACTAAACAAAGATACAATGAAAGTGGATCTACATTTTCAAAATAGTTAGCCTGGAAAGTTTAACACGCAAAATCCATCTTCTTCCACTTATCCGGGGCCAGGTTAACCCTTCGGGGTCGACGCCCGCACCGGTGCGTTTTGAAACGTGGTCGGCTTTAGGACCGCGCAGCATGAAAACTAAGTGACGTAGACGGCTGCTGTCGACGTCATGCAGAAGCAGAGACCTGACGCTACGTCTGAGTAATTTTTTTGTGTAAAGCCACCGAATAAAACCGTTATAAGATAAGATATTCCTTTATTGTCCCACATGGGGAAATTTCATTGGTGCAACGCAGGTAGATACAGAGGTAGATACAGAAGAAAAGAATAGATCACATATAGGAAGTTTGAAAAAACACTTTCAGTAGAAGATCTCCTATAAACAAAAACTCCCATAGACAAAACCCAACAAGGGATGGAGGGGAAAAAATAATAAAGATAAAAATAAATAAATACATAAATACCATTGCATGATTTATGATAATTTCAATTCCATTAAAAATGTGCGGAAAAATATGCGCTCTTTTCTGCGCGCGTTGCATTTATTATAATAACTTTGTCGTCTTTTGTGATAAAAAGGAACTGAAAAAAACGTTAGCTTGTGCTAACCCGGATGTTCAGGACGCACATGGGTATGTAAACATTCAGTCACGTGACAATTAGTCAAAGAGAAAGAACGTACGACAGGAATCATGCTGTTTTTGAATAGTATTGAAGAGTTTTAGTATTTCAAGTATTTTATTGTCAGTAGAATAGTTGTGAAGCAAAATGAGACACACTTCATGTTGATCAAGTTTAGACCTGGTTTAGACCTGCTTTAGTCCTGGTTTAGTCCTGGTTTAGACCTGGTTTAGACCTGGTTTAGACCTGGTTTAGACCTGGTTTAGTCCTGGTTTAGACCTGGTTTAGACCTGGTTAAGTCCTGGTTTAGACCTGGTTTAGACCTGGTTTAGTCCTGGGTTGGACCTGGTTTAGAGTTCCTTCTGAACATCACTCACATGGAAGTGCAAAGCCTGTGGTGTGGCTCTCTGTGTCATTTTGGACATTTTGGACAGAAACTGTTTTGAGAAGTAGCATAAATAGAAAAACGCCTGTGGATTTACCTACTTTTTTATTGTAAATAGTGGTTTATTGCTTGTATATATCAGAAGAATACTTTTATATGTTCATATTTGCACCTTGTGGTTCAGTTTGAACCTTTTTAAATGCTTGGTTGAGCATGTTTGAGGGTTTTACAATGAAAAAAACATAATTTTTCTAGACAGACTTTGTGTTTTCAGTGTGTGTTAAGGTCCAGTATGTTTAAATAGTATGTCAAACAGATCATATAGGTGAGGTTGTGCTGAAAAAAAGATACCCAACATTGGTCTGGTAAACATTTCAGGTTAAGCAGGGACTCCCAGACTTCCTTCACCCAACTCCTCCGGGGGGATTCCGAGGCGTTCCCAGGCCAGCCGAGAGACATAGTCCATCCAGCGTGTCCTGGGTCATCCCCGGGGCCTCTTCCCCGTGGGACATGCCTGGAACACCTCCCCTGGGAGGCGCACAGGAGGCATCCGGAAGAGGTGTACGAGCCACCTCAACTGGCTCCTCTCGACGTGGAGGAGCAGCGGCTCTTCTCCAAGCTCCTCCCGAGTGACTGAGCTCCTCATCCTATCTCTAAGTGAGCGCCCATCCACCCGGCGGAGGAAACTTATTACGGCCATTTGTATCCGCGATCTTGTCCTTTCGGTCATTACCCAAAGCTCATGACCATAGGTGAGGGTAGGAACGTAAATTGACCAAAAATCAAGAGCTTTGTCTTTCGACTCAGCTCCTTCTTCACCACAACAGTCCGATGCATTTCATTTTCAGGAATAATAGCCTTAAATTGCCTGCCTTAACCATATTCTAGAACCATGTGTATATCCTGAGCTGTGTTGTTGTACCTTGCTGTAACACTGTGCTGTGGTCTCCAGGGGGCGCTCTACTGAAGCCACGGCTCCTGCCCTCTGTGGCCTTCTCCCTGAGTGGCCTGACCGTGTCCCTGAAGCCGTCTGTGGAGAGCTTTGAGAACCAGCTTCTGCAACGTGTGAATGCAGACTGTCAGCACATGGTAAGAAGCTGCACACCTCACCTGGCTCACAAACATGGATCTGTTCAATTATCTGGAGAGGCAATTGCTGACTTAAACCTGTTGCGAGTTGGACTAGTGCAATGAAAAAAATCCTCCAAAGTTTGGAAAGCTTTTTTCCTATAGAGCGCAATATTTGGCTGACAGGGCACCAACAGCTTAAACAAAGGTCGGATTTTGTGGTGATTTTTGCCTATTTTTAGATCATGAACTTTTTCTTTGCTCAGTTTTCTTAAAAAATGCTTTTTACTCTAAGTTTATGCTCGCTCTGCTCCACTCTAGCAACTCTCGCTCTAATTGGTCAGAGCAGTCATAAGCGAGCCCACGCTCCTCACACGCCCTTCTGTACGAGAAGAACTCTACTGCACATGGTCGGTGGACTGACAGACACAATCTGAAGAGATGAAAGTGCAGTGATATCCATGGGTTTCAGTCACGTGACTTATTTGTTGTCCATTTTCCAATCACATACGAATAGGTTTGACCACGTCCGTCTATCTTCTGTCCATCATTTTGTCCGTCAGAGTTTGTGGAAGTGTAGCAACGAAGCTGTTCAGGAACCGACCACTGGGGGCAGTAGTGAACACAGCAGTCACTCTTGAAAAAGTGACAAGAACAAGCTGCAAAAGCAATAAAATCCCACCTTGTTTTCTTTTCCAACACATGTGATCTTAAGAGTGGGTGCCTCCAGGTTTGTTTTTCTTGTAGCGTCTTTTTCTTCTGTTTTTGGCAAATTCTTTAACTGACTTCGAGCGCCCTCTAATGGTTATTTAACAGAACACAGACTTGACAATAGAAACAGTTTGAAGTAAAAATACAGTGAGGGTAACTATGCAGCTGCTTATGTATGGGGCATATGAGTATTATATAAACCAGTTTGAAATGTTAGTAGTGGGACAACACTTGAGCTAGGGCTGCAACGATGTGTTTTCAAATGGTCCATGACACAGTGGGATGTGTTTATCACCTGAACTGTCCCGCTCTTCCGCTACAGTCCTTACCATTGTACATCTGTATTTGCAACAATTTGTCATGAAGAAAACTCTGATCTGATTATATCTGCCATGCTTCCACCTCTTTGTTTTTGAGTTGTCTTTTTTTTGCCTAACAAGAAGAAAAGTCTTTATTATGATAATGCATCTTTCACTAGCAAGGACCACGCCACAACAATGGAATACGAAAGAATGTTTATTGATAATAGTGATGAAGGATTGATGATGGATCGATGATGGATTGATGATGGATCCATGATGGATCCATGATGGATCCATGATGGATCCATGATGGATCAATGATGGATCAATGATGGATCCATGATGGATAGATGATGGAGCGATAATGGAGTGATGAGAGTTGGCTGGGTAGAGACTCAGGATGGGGGCTCTGTCTTGGGTAATCAACCCAGTCGATTCAGAACCCCCCTCCATAGATGATGATGTGTTAAGGTGAAGATGATAGAGACATGGGGTGGGAGGGTGGGTTCGAGAGAGCAGAGACAATAAGAGATGCTGGGATTGGCCTGTATATATGGCCTGCTATATATAGGCCTTCTGGGTAATTAGAGGCGTGGTTAAAGAGTGGAGGTGTGGTTGCTGGAGAAGAGGTTGAGGTGTGGTCCTGCTCCCGAACCCAAGTTAAAGAATAACGTCGTCAACTAGCAAGGACCACGCCAGTGGGTAGAGTGATGAAGGGAGGGATGAATAAAGAGTCGAAAGAGATCGAATGGAGAATGGACTCTGTGCAAGAAGAGGGTCGAAGGAGAGACTGTGGAGAACCAGAGGGGCGAGGGGTGTCTATGGTAGACATCCCTGTGCCCGGTGGCTCTGAGAGAGGGGCTCTGGGGAATGAATGCGTGGATTGGTGCGAGCGTGAGGCCGCTGCCGTGGATCGGGGCGAGTGTGAGCCGCTGCCGTGGATAGGGGCGAGCGTGAGCTGCTGCCGTGGATCGGGGCGAGTGTGAGCCGCTGCCGTGGATCGGGGCGAGTGTGAGCCGCTGCCGTGGATCGGGACGAGCGTGAGGCCGCTGCCGTGGATTGGGACGGGCGTGAGGCCACTGTCAAAGTTTGTGCTCAGAGCGAGCACAGCCGTTGGTCAAAGTTCATGCGGCTAGCGCGCCGACGCTACCGAGGGTCGGGGCGAGCGCGCCGACGCTGCCGTGGGTTGGGGCTCTGAGCGAGCGTGGGTTGTAGCTGTAGGTTGTAGCTGTGGGTTGTAGCTTTCGGTTGCAGCTGTAGGTTTTAGCTGTAGGTTGTAGCTGTGAGTTGTACAACCTGGCTCCCGCCATCAGGGGGAGCTGAGAGGTCGAGCTGCGGCCGGTGGAGCGATGGTGACGTCATCAGCTGCATGCCTCCGGACGTGGAACCAGGAAGTGCGGCGGCTGGGGAAAAGTATTTATCATCGTAGGTCTGAAAGGAGTCCCCCTTTGACTTCGGCCTGATGCAGGTTGGGCAGGAGTGCGCACCGGCGGCGCACAGGGCGGCCAGCGGAAGCGGCGCGCGGAGCTCCCGGCGCACGCGGAGCTCCCGGCGCACGCGCAGATTTGAGAACTCAAGCGCACTCAAGCTCACAAAAACCACATGTGCGTTTGTTTATTAGCGCGATGGATCGCATCGCATCTCTCATCTTCCGTAGATTTCCGTATCTTCTGAGCCAGCTCGAACTGTCTTTCTCTGTCTTAATTTTGCCCTGTACACTGACGGAACTATATTATGATAGATCCATGTGCTTAGACACGGGGAAACATGCTGCTCTCCTGGGGACGAGCCAACGAGGCTGCAGGTGAACAGTAGGTGCATCCTATGATTGATACGTGGCAGTCCACGCCACGAGGAAATGAGACTCAGATTTGGGCCAAAAAATCGTCCATTACGCCTTTAATATATTGATTCAAAATAAAAAAGTACTGCAATGTAATATTACAAACAATAAAAGTTATTTATTTTTTGAAAGTTTACTTTTACTTGAATTCCAACCGAGAAATGTACAGGTAAGTTTTAGTACATTTCAGAACTAACGCTATTATGTCTATTATGAATCATTTTCTTTTTTGTCAATATTGCCCAAGGTTTTTTTTTAACAGGAATCTTTTTATAATTTCAGCTGCACTAAAACAACTGAAGTGAATATAAATATTGGAATATAAAAGTGACGGTAATTTTGGCCTCTGCTGATATGATGTGCTCTGATTTTTTAAGATGTATTTATTTATTAATTATAAGTGGTAAGAAAATCTGATTTTAAATCCTGCATAGATTTTTCTGGTTGAATATAAAGAGGGATATAGAGGCTGATTTTGACAATAACAAAGGCTGCAATTTTTTGTACCATACCATAATTTCCTACACAAACCCGAAATGTCCTGTGTTATCCTGTGTAAAAAAAAAAAAAAAAGATAACATTGTAGTTTAGATTTGCACAAACCTTTTCTGAAGGACATTTAGTCAGTTCATATTTCTACCTTTTTGTCAGAATCAAAATGATCAACGTTCTTATGAAGTGAGTCGGCTGAGAGAGCGCTCTATTGAAATGTGACAAGCATACATTATATATGAGTTGTTGACATGTACGTGTATAATAAGCACATGTGGTGTGAAAAATACACCCCAATCATGTGCAAGCTGCTGCTGAAATGAGCACAGTGACAGGAGCGTGTTTGACATCCTCTGCGTCCGTCGGTGCCCTCCACAGTCTACGCTGTCAAAACACACGTGTGTCATTATGGAGATGAGTCACATTTTACTAGATGTAGAATGTTGTCAAATGACCATTAAGCAGAATTATTGATGTGAAGGAGCAGCGCCTCTCCTCCTGGATGACTGAGCTCCTCTCTTTAGGTCTGTGGATCTAACTCTGATCCCAAAACATCATGCACATGCCGGGCATCTACAGATCACTGCATGTGCTCTCTTCTCTCTCATCCCATTGCACACTCAGTTTTCCTGTGGCCAACGGCCAAAAAGAAAAACATCAACCACTTTTTCTGACACTTATCAACTTGCTGCAGTGCCACCCATCTCATTCCAGCCAACCATCGGACCTAATCATATATAAAAGTATTTACCTTAAAACCCAACACAGCCCAGTATAGAGTCTTTGTCCACTGTCCCAGAACGGAACCAACCACCAGCTGAAGTCCGAGTGTCTCCCTCTACCCTCATTGGCGTGATATCTATTTGAATTCGCAGATGAACCAGTAGGAGTAGAACCAGGAGCTCTCAAACCCTGTGCAGGACATAATTATCGACCAATAATAACAATTATGACGTCACACCAATATTTCTGATAATACATTTTTTGCAGATAATTCCATCCAGGAAATCCCCTATTACATACATGGTTTCAGCCACTTTCCCCCTTCACAACACTCACTCTGACCCGGCTCCACACCACCAAGGACGGGGTTCATCCAATTTCCCCCTTCACAACACTCACTCTGAGCCCGGCTCCACACCACCAAGGACGGGGTTTTGTGGGTTCTGTGGGTTCTGTGGGTTCTGTGGGTTCTGTGGGTGCTGTGGATGCGGTGGGTGCAGTGGCTTCTGTGGGTTCTGTGGGTGCGGTGGGTGCAGTGGGTTTTGTGGGTGCTGTGGGTTTTGTGGGTGCTGTGGATGCAGTGGGTGCTGTGGGTGCTGTGGGATCGGTGGGTGTGGTGGGTGCGTTAGGTGCTGTGGTTGCGGTGGGTGCTGTGGGTGCTGTGGCCCATGAGCACAGCACCCCTCTGTCCCCTGCTACGGTCGGAAAAGTGAACTGAAAGTGGGACTAAACATTAGATCATCAGTGTGACTGTGTACTAGGAGCACATTATTACTTTTAGTACAACACAGTTTACACTTGGATCCAAACCTGCTCAGATGTTTGTGGAGAGCTCTGATTGGCTCCTGGATCAGACCCACCTGCTCCGGTGTGCCCCTGGAGCCAGTGTCTGCATGTAGATCAGGCCCCTCCTCCGGGCTTTGTGCTGGAGCAGACTTTCTTCATCTGACTGTTGAGTCTGTCGCCCACTCCTCACAGCTCACTAATTGGGAGAGAAAAGCCACAGTGTTTACTCCAGACAAAGCCCCTCCGAAGCCCAGTAAATGAGGCCTGCTTCACGCGCCGCTCCTCTTTAACTACACCAATACATTTATCTGTGAGGCCCCCGGCTCAGCTCCGGCTCAGAAGTCCCAACGCTTTTCACACTCCTGGATATTAATAAACAAATAGAGTTCACACATGTGTGGCTTTTAAATTCATAAACAGACACAGATGCGATGGATAATTCAGTAATGTACAGCACATGTTTGAGAGAGAACATGCTCTCCTTTATGTATGACAGAAAACATGCTCTCCTCACAAACAGGGCTGTTTAACCGTCTAAACCTGCTCAACATGACCAATAAGGGATGGGCTGATTTTATTTATTTTATTAAAATATTTTTGAGCTTATACTGATATTTGGCTTGCTGATGTGGCCGATAACCAATATTTGCAAAGTAAATTTCACAATTAACTTTTCACTCATGCATACGCCGGGCATCGTGAAAAGGCGCTGGTACAGCTGGCAGCCCGGTGTAAACGCTCTCTCTTCTTTCTCACACTTATTGTGCTTTATCTCCTATATTTTGTAAATATAGTTAGTATATTTTTTTCTATTTTACTGTACGATAGGGACACGCGCTGGAATAGTTTTTTAATTCAACTGTTTTTGACTTTTTTCGGCTGGATTTGAGCGTTTTTCGTTGCGTTCGTTGTGTTGTTGTGACGTGAGCTAGCTCCGAGCGAGCCCACCAGCCCCCCCCGCGCCCTCCGGCCGCGCTAAAGTACGGCGTGTCGTCGGTACACGTTTATATACACGTTTATATGAAAGAGGAACTTGACGAACGATCGGGACACGCACTGGAATCGCTTTAAATTAACTTGTTTTGACTTTATTCGGCTGGATTGAGTGTTTTCGTCGTGTCGTTGCGATGTGTCTTGGCTCTGAGTCCCCCGGCTCCGGCCCCGCCCCCCGGCTCCGGCCCCGCCCCCCGGCCGGCGCCGTACCGCGTTTACACAAAGGAGGAACTCATGAAACTGCGGACAACAGTCGTCTTACCCGGAGATCGTCACGTTATCCCGTCGCAATACTGACCTAACCTAATACTGATGTGCAATTCTGTCGTATGTGCAATTGCTGTTGGAATTCATGTGCAATTACTGTGAAATTCATGTGCAATCTATGTGCTGTCGTGACACATATTCATGTGCAATTACTGTCGGGATCACATGCAATGGTATTTATGTATTTATTTGTCTATGGGAGTTTTTATTTATTTATAGGAGATCTTCTACTGAAAGTGTTTATCAGACTTCCTATAAGTGATCTGTTCTTCTGTATCTACCTCTGTATCTACCTGCGTTGCACCAATGAAATTTCCCCATGTGGGACAATAAAGGATTATCTTATCTTATCTTATCTTATACATAATAACAGAATGTGTTTATCTGGGATGTAAAGTATTTAATATTTTTTAGCCTCTTTGCTCTTCTGTTTCCCATTTTAGTGGCATGGGGGCATAGTGGCATAGGGGTATATGTTTTATTTTCACTTACTACAATTCTCACTACAAATAATAATGACTTTTTATTATCTGCAAATGTGCTCTAAAGCTCAGAAAATGCATTTATGACGTAAAAAAAACATGTATAGCTTCCTTGTCATTATTTACCAGTTCTATATTTTTTCTGTCAAAATATGGAGTAACAGGCCTAAAGAACAGAACACCACATGAAAGACTCTGGGTTACTGTGTGCTCGACCCTCCCAAAAACTCTCTCCGACATGGGAAATGGAGAATCATTTGACTGGGGGCTGCTTCATTGTTCCCTGTAAACCTCTTAGATCTAAAATATTAATATGTGTGGTACAGTACAGCCAGGAAAGGAACCAGCAGACACGAGTGACAATGTGAGAGAGAACAGTGAGAAGAGAGGAGAGAGTGAAGATAGAACAGAGAGAAGAGGGTGTGAGGAAGAAGAGAGATGAGTGGGAAAGGGGATGAGATTTCTGTTCGTGCTGTGAAGCTTTGCACAGATACTACTATCTATCACCCTGTAAAGTAAGGCTGGCAGTCCCGTTACGGCGATACATGAAGAACAATGTTATTTAATTGCACATATCTTTTGAACCACAATAGATGGACAGGTGCTGAAACGAAAGAGCTCAAGCTTCCCAACAAGCCCTCCCACAACTCTCTAACGCAGGCTTTGTTATAAGGCAAACGTTGCCATTCAGTGAGATCTATCTAGTAACATCACAGTCTGGGGTCTGGTGGCAAAATGGCCAAAAATACTGCTGATAATAAAAAATACCACATTTTTGCGGCTTTGACTGTGCTACGTGCGGCTACATTGATAGTCAATAAAATCATAACTTGACAGGCTGAACACCACAATTAGTGCACTGCACTTTTAGTGGAGTCTAAGAGGAAATAATACTCTTTACCGTTGCTTTGGCATTTTCACTCATAGTTGCATTTATAAATACAAATGTCTGAAGGCACAGGTCCCGAGGATGTGGTTCACCACTGCACCAGAGCTAAACAATGCTCCCAATACCAGCCATCGATCTTCTTCTGCTTTATCCACGACAGTAATACGTTTCCTTCAGCTCTTTCTCACACACTTCTTCCAGTTCTTACGGAGGATCCTGAGGCGGTCCCAGGCCACACAGGGGCATAGTCCCTCCTGAGGCATGAGGCCTCCTCTCCGTGGGACATGCCCGGAAAACCTTGTCCAGGAGGCTATGGAACAGATCCTTGAGACACCTCAGCTCAGCTGGTTCCTCTTGATGTGAAGGAGCAGCAGCTCTATTCCGAGCTCCTCCAATGTGACTGTGCTTGGCACCTTATATCTAAGGCAAGGCAAGGCAAGTTTATTTGTAGAGCACATTTCATACACAAGGCAATTCAAAGTGCTTCACACAGCAGGAAAAATGCATTAAAATCACAAAGAAATTACAGAAACAGAAATACAATAAATTAACTAAATTAAAAATTATCAATCCAACTGATTGTCTAAACTAATAAAATCACAAACAAAAGAGAAGAGTGCAAAGAAAAAATCCTTTCAGTCATATGCGCAGCTAAACAAAACTGTTTTTAGCTTAGATTTGAACATTGTCAGAGTAGAAGCCTGTCTCACATCTTCAGGAAGACTGTTCCAGATTTTAGTTGCATAAAACTGTGCAGAGACCTGAGAACAGGACTTACTGTGATCATACTTCCTGGTTCTAGTCAGGACCCGAGCAGCAGCGTTCTGGATGTACTGCAGCTGTTTTACAACTCGTTTGGAGAGGCCAGTGAGCAGGCCGTTACAGTAGTCTAGTCTACTGGAGACAAACGCATGGATAAGTCTCTCTCTTGGGCATCTAAGTGTGCCCAAGTGTACCTTGAGGAGGAAAATCATTTTGACCGCTCTTTCCTTTCGGTCATTACCCTAGGCTCATGACCCTAGGTGAGTATAGAAGCTTAGATTGACCAGTAACTTGACAGCTTTGCCTTTTTATCTGGCTCCTTCTTCTTCACAACAGTCCAATGTAGCGACCACATCACTGCAGACGCTGCACCAATCCAACTGTCAATCTCACGCTTCCTTCATTATTCGTCAACATCCCAGTGACTGTTGCAGGTCCTGGTTTGATGAGGCCATCCAGGCGACATCATCTGCAAACAGCAGAGGTGAGATCTTGTGGACATCCTTGTAGGGTCTCAAACTACAGGTATTCAGTTTATGATTAAGGGAGATTTCTTAGCAGAAACGAGACAAGACGGGGCACCAGGGTAAAACCCAAAGAGCTAAGATACAGTCCTTAATCGCGCTCGTTAAAAAGGTCTGAAGGGTGTTTCACGATTCAGGGACTTACACAAAGTCTAATCAAACAAACAATAGTCAATAACTCTTTCGTGTAGTTTATTTATCCAAAGGGCAATCAAAAACACCGGAGCAGAAATGTGCACAGGTAAATCACAGGTGATGTTATATCAGATTTGACAGCAAATTTCATGCAGATAATGTTAAACCAGGGTTTTGCCTTTGACAATCAAACGAGTCTATGCTAATCTATATCAAAAAGAGGGAAAGTGAGAAGCTAAAGGGAGGAGGAACAGCTGAGCTCTACCCAAATCACGCCACAAAAGAACAGCACACTGAACTCGGCTTACGATTTTGTAGCGACTCGGTCCGGCTGGTCCTTGTCCGCGGACGAGGTCCGTAGCGAGGCGTCGCGTGGAGCTGTGTGGCGGCGAAGGCAGCGGCGTGCTGCGACGTCCTTGAAGCGGGCGGCGGCCGTGGAGCGAGGCGTCGCGTGGAGCGGTGTGGCGGCGAAGGCTGCGGCGTGCTGCGACGTCCTTGAAGCGGGCGGCGGCCGTGGAGCGAGGCGTCGCGTGGAGCGGCGAAGGCAGCGGCGTGCTGTAAGGTCCTTGGCGCCGGTGGCAACGGAGGCGATGTCCGGGAGTTCCTTAGCGGTAGAACGCTTTAGCGGCGTGTTAGCTCCTCACGCGGCCTTTACTCAGATGAGAACGTAGCGCTGATCCACGTAAACGGCGTAGATTATTTCAAAAAGAAAAGAAACGAAGTAGCAAAGATAGTCTCAGTCCGGTTTAGCCCTTGAGCTTAGTTCCAGGTTGTTCCAGGCGGTTTCAGGTGGTTTCAGAGTCCAGGGCTGGCATGGCCTTGTCGACCACGTGTCGGACGGGTTATCGTTGAGACAAAGGAAAAAGGTGAACGGCTCGTCCGTGGAGACGGCTTCCAAGAGAAAAGACAAAGGCTTGAACACAAAGGGGATGAGAAGAGAAGAGCGAGTTTCCAGCTTGGCGCATCCTCTTGTTGGCATGCTGGGAGCGAAAGGGGCGGGCGCTACTGCGAAAACTTCCTGTTTAACATTTTCCTGGCCGAGAAAATAAAACTGGAGTAACGTAAATAATAATGGCAAAAACATTGAACCCTGTTTTAACATTTACACGTTAAACACTTTTGGCAGTTTGTGCACATTATTTCTTGAGGTAGACACATTTTACATCTTCTTTCACCTGTGATGGGCACTCGAGTTAAAGCATTGGGAATATAAAACCTTAAACAGTGGAAAAATACGTAACACAAGGTGAAACATGCGGTGTAGGGAGTTGATTCGGACAAACATTCATGGCATAATCACATAAAACATAGTTTTCATCGGGGCGTCCTCCTGTAAGACTGTGGGGAGAAGATCTGTTATCTCAAAAGTCACAGCGGCTCCCTGCGGTGAGGGAGAGAGGGAGAACGAAAAACCCCCAATGTTCAAAGAGAGATTTTCTGTTATCTGGCCGTGGAATGTCCATCTCCATTCCCCTACATCCTCGTGCCCCTGACAACGCCTATAAACTTCCGTCCAAAAAACAATGAATAGAAGCGGTGACAAAGGACAGCCTTGGTGGAGTCCAGCATGCACAGAGAACCAGTTTGATTTACTGCTGGTGAATAGATAAGTTCAGATGATTCAGTTGCTGAAACTGGGAGTACATACACAACATCCTGGTTTTAGTACAGTTCAAACATCTGTTCTGGACAAGCACTACCTGATGGCAATTTTTTTTTAAATAGGTGGTGAAAAATAATATTACACACAGTTTGCAAAGAACATCCAACAGTTTAACAGAGCTCAAAAACACTTTGCATAATACTTTCCAGTTGAAGGGTGTGGAGAAGGAATCACTTTCAAAGCATCTGGTTCATTTCATCTGAACAAACCAGACTAAGGCTCTGTTCTCTGATCCAAAATGAGCTGAAACAGTAGACGTGTTCAAGGATGGTAGACGGGTACATGGACGGTAGACAGGGACAAGAGATGGGTGCAGGGACATTAGACGGATGCAGGGACAATAGACGGGTATAGCGACGGTAGACAGGGACAAGAGACGGGTGCAGGGACATTAGACGGGTGCAGGGACGTTAGACGGGACAAGAGAGGGGTGCAGGGAACGTATACAGGGACAAGAGACGGGTGTAGGGACGGTAGACCGGGACAAGAGACTGGTACAGGGATAGTATACAGGGACAAGAGACGGAAGCAGGGATGGTATACAGGGACAAGAGACGAGTGCAGGGACGGTAGACAGGTGCAGGGATGGTAGACAGGTGCAGGGATGGTAGAAATATGAGATACATTTTTGTAAAAATACAGCATTTAACTGTTTCTAAAATAAGAACTGACTTGTAATGAGTGTAATGTTTAATGTGTTTGGTGACTATGGCACGCTCACATTCAGTAGATGACACAAATTGGGGAGTTACAGGTATACTTAAGAAAGTACAACTATTTTGTGTTGGACATTTCTAAAATCAATATCTGTATACAACGGTAATCCAGAGTATGAGCACAGAGAAGCAAGTGCCACAATTTAATCCCTAGAATCCCCGCTTTGCTTCAAAGGACAGTCCACCATCGCACTGAAAAACAATAGTTCCACTGTTTGTCCAGCAGTGAAATTATTACATTTCATTTGTGTCTCTTCAGTGCATGTAGGCCTCTCTCTTATTCAATGGTGGTTTTATGTCGGACCTGCTTCAATCATTGAACCTACTCATTTCATTCTGAAAAAAAATATATATATTTTTTGGCCTGTACGGTTTATTGAACAGAACAGTGAAGCGTGAAATGGGGTGAGGGAGGGTAGGACATTAAGAATAAGAAAATGGTTGTCAGTGAACAAAATGTACAAACCAGGAACTAGCTTCAGTGGTGTAAGTGTAACATAAAACAATGAACAATAGTAAAACTGTGACTAAATAATAGCATAAATGAAAAGAATGATGGTTGAATGAAATAAAATGAAAATAAACTTCATACAAAATAATATCATACAAAATGTACAGTATGGTCGCGGTGCAATTAAAATGTTTATTAAAGTGTAATGTTATAATGTGATCAAGAGTCCTCTGTAGAGGGGAAAGGTAGAGGTTCTGCTCTGATTGGACCGTAGCCTCCTGCTCCAGGGACGATATAGCAGATTGTCTGAGGTCGGCTGCACATGGGATATGTGCTATCCACTCAGCCACAGACTGTCCTCATTTACAAACAATTCAGTCTGCCCCAGGGCAGCTGTGGCTGCAGTAGTAGCTTATCACCACCAACTGTGGAGTGAATGAATAATGTAAAGTGCTTTGAGTATCTGGATTGGCACTGCCTAAATCCAGCACATTATTGTGACCTTTTGTCATCAGTGCTTCATTATCAGTGCGTACACATTGTTGTGTTTAAATGGATTTCACCTGCAACTTAACAGTGACACAGACTTGCCTCTGCACATCTGTGACAAGAATCATTTAGCATTTGTACCTCTGACAGCTGTATTATTCATTCCTTAATGCCCTTTGCAGAGGAAGGCATTGTCATCTAATGACCGAATCATCAAGGATTACAATCACAAGACTCTGGCTTTTTTAATTTGATAAAACCTGTTTCTATGGCAACAGGCGGCAGATGCCACACCACCTCGGGCTCAAAGTGGGGAGAGAGAGTCTCACACGGGAGAGGAGGAGAACGTTGGCTCTGCGTCCACACCCATTAATAATAATAATGCATCAAACGTATATAGCGTTTTTTGGACACGCTTTGCAATAGAGTAAGATATGTTCTTTACAGTAAATGTTTACAGTCAGGGTGGCATAAGTGGGAGAGAAATAATGGTGCTGCTTTAAATGTGTAATCAATGAATCAGCGTAGGCAGAGGCTCGCCCACCTACTGGAGAGTGGTTGGTTTAAATCCCATCCTAGCTCTTTACTGAAAATGTACCGTACCAATCTATAGTTTGTGGGTCTTAATTACACTCCAGTGAGCCTACCATGTTTTTCACTGAACTGATTTTATGATTTCAGTAATTTGCCATGTAGGTTGCCCTTAATAAAGTTCTGAACCAGAAAATAAGCCAAATCTACTATTGAAAAATCCAGACATTATTTAATTGTCTAAAAGTGATGTTGGTGATGTTTTAATAGTACTTATAGCACAATTCTATAATGGCACGCATCTGATAGACCACTATAGCCATTTTCCCACTGGTTCGCTTTGGATTAGTCTCCACTGTCTTAAGTGAACAATACTGGGCCATTAAGGGGTTAAAAACGAGCCACGAAAGAGGTCTGGCTCGCTTTTAGCTCCTAAAACACTTTAACACGAGACAATTTGAAAAGAGAGTTCACAGACTTAGATTAAAACAAGCAAAAGCAGAAAATAATAATTTCTCATCAAGAGCCGACCTGGTCTTGTGATAAACCGTTGTATTTCCACTGATGCTAACTTATATATGTTGAGCCCTCGGGCTTAGCAAAACAAAGGTGTACGCGTTAGCATCATGGTTCCTGTTTATTAACACACGGCACTCACTTCAAGGGCCAAAATATGATGTTTCCAGTGCATAATACATCTAACATTATCCAAAGTCAATGCATTACATAAAGAGAAGTTAAACTACGCGGAGAGGGACTGCAAAGTGAAATTGATGCAGAAAAAGCTGAGGATAAACTGGAAGTAGGTTCCTGTGTACTTTTTACAGTCACACAAACCTGGACTTACTAAATGTTGTGCTGCTTGGTGGCAGAGTGGATAGCACGCATGCCAGGCTCCATGTGCAGCCGGCTGCAGTGCAGTGAGTTTAATTCTCGGATAGGCTCCAGTCACCCGCCCCCCAAACGGGAACAAGCGGTAGAAGATGAATTGATAAAACCGCTCTGAGGGTCCAAAGCCAGTTGAAACATGGGTCTAGAGCACCTGTAATCAAGTTGAAGCGTTTGTGATGTAAATCTGGCTCGCCGGTTAGTTTGTGCTGTGAGAGACGCAGTGCCAGGATGAGGAGTGCGGACCACTAATGAAATGCCCGCAGTGATTTGTGGCAGAAAATGTAATTCTGTTAAAAGCCTTAGAAGTCTCTGAGCAGCCTCTGAGCGGCCCGTGTGAGCTGGAGCAGAGCTCAAACTGTGGTCACTCACGGCCCTGGACTCTGGTCAGTCAGATCAGAAAAGGAATGACCTGTGGTGGGAGGAAGATTCAATTGTTAGAAACAACAAAATATTTGTTTAAGTGTTGAAGTACCGGTACCTGTAAATAAATACAATAAAGGAAAACATAAAAGTATTTTCTTTGCAATTTTGTGAATTATTAAAGTGTTAAATATTGTGATGTTATTGTAGAATTGTGCAGTTTTTTGTTGAACAAACAATTCAATACATTTAGTTTTTTCTTGTATATTTATTTGTTTGCTCAAAGTAGTTTAATCTATGAAATTCTACAAATACCCCCCTATACTATTTACTCTACTTTTATAGTAATTTAAATGTTTGTCTTGTTTAACAATGTAGTGGAGTAGAAAGATACTGTACCTTCTCTCAAATATAGTGAAGTAAAGTAGAAAATATCCACTTAAATTGTACTTAGTAATGTACAGTTATCTGGGATTGAATCTCACCCTGTCTGCAGGGGAATGTGTTTGTGATCCGAGGGGCCAATGGCACAGTTTGGCAGCCTTTCTGGCTCATTCCCATAGAGCATTGCTAGTTTCAGATCAGAGATCACAATATTATATTGCCCCATCACATTTTATACAGATGGGGCTCAGCTAAGATTAACATTGTTCAAATGTTCAAAAGGGAGATCTATGATCTAGTCACAAATACAAATTATCAGGTTAACATTTGTGAATTAATAATGACTACAGTGGAGCACTTTCAGAGGCTTGTCAGGCTTAAAGCACATTTTATTATTGAACTGAAATACAATTTATATTTAGGTTGCTTTTTGTTCATATTGCATATTGTTGAATCAAACTCTTGTGAAGAATAAGTGAACTCCAGAGAAGTTTTCCCTGCGACGAGCCGGCCCCTGTCCAGGGTGTATCTCTAAGGTCACTGGGACTGGCTCCAGTCACCCGCGACCCATGACGTGAACAAGCAGTAGAAAATGAATGATTTGAGAAGTGTCGATGCAAAATAGTCTTTATTGATGAACCACACAAGATGACAGAACACCAACAAGACCGTTACACGCCAATATATCCCCCTTAGTTCATGATATTTGGCCCCGACATTCCCCTCTTAAGATAACCTATCCTATAGACTCCTTAGATATGACATAAGTTAAGGATGACCTTTATTTTTCCCACAATGGGGAAATTCCAGTGTTGCAACACAGATTAGGCACCGAAGTAAATAATAAAAAACCTGATACTAATATAAAACACAAAACACTCTTGTAGAAAAAAATAATAATAATAACACTCTTATTTACAGCAGTTATCTGGATGATAACAGCTGTATGACCAGGATGATTGACATTATGTCACAGTATAGCACATGATTGTGAAGCTGAATGACACATGTTCAGGGCTAACAGTGCAAGGAAAAATAAACAGTTGTCTATGCGGGTATAAATTGTGGCAAAAAATATATAAGTTGAGTATTCCCACAGACAAAAAAACCAAGGCACTCTGTTTTGAAAAAATAATTAAAAAGCCTTTATTGCAACAGGGCTTTAAGTTTAAAATACGCACCAACACGTTTCAGCCCTAACATGGCCTTCTTCAGGGTGCAATCCATCCAGGGCTAACAGTCTTTCGGCACGTGTCAATCACCTCACTGGTCACTTCATTGTTATTCTGGTTTTCCCCATGATAAGATCCACCTCTGTTGACTGACCTCACCACCCCAGCTGCGGCCCCTGATATGAACTCAATGACCCTGCTTCTCTACTTCAGTTTGTATTGTGACCGTGAGTTCACCCTGCTGCACATGCTCTGCGATTGTGTCCGGGGAACTTCATCACACAATCTATAACTTTTCCCTTGTGGCCGCCCCAAGTGACATCTTACGGTAGTTTTAAAACTGTAAGATATACATCAAGACTTGCCAACTCTGCATTGCATTTTCTCTTATAGATAGAAAGTAATATTAAACAAGTTTTAGCATGTTATTATAATGCTCCATACATGTGTGAGGCTTTTGGAAATGCTTCATCAGCTGTTGCCAACCTTTAACTTACTGTAGTACGTGTAGTATCTTCTCATCCTTCTTCTCGGTGGACAAAAGTGCCCACGTCAGTCACAGTATTGTGGCTGGTTGCTAAGGGAAGGTATCCAATGTAAAATCTCATTAATTTCTCAGTGTCAAACTCCTGTATTTCAGTTGTATGGGTTTTGAAGCTGTTCTCTGGTCCACAGAAGAAGCTTGGAGCAGATGACCTCCTTCGGACCGTGGTGATCCAGGAGAGGAGGCTGCATGTTGGGGTGCACAACGGCTGGGGCTTCCTGGAGCACCCACAGGTTGTCGTGCTGGAGCTGCTGCCCTCTACTGGCTCTGAGGACAAAGAGGGGTGAGGCAAAACTGTGCACTGTTTTGTCTAGAATTATTTGGGGTATTGCAAAACTAAATGGAATTGTATTAAAATTAAACTTTCCTGGTAGAGTTGGAAATAAGTTATAAAGTTATTACTGGCACATTTACAGATATGTTCATTAATGTGCATTGTCCCAGATGCTGTCTCTCATTATAATGATTCTATATTGTGTTAAGTTCCATCCTTCTCCGAGATGAGGGAGGAGGGGGAGAGCCAAAAGGAATATCTGGGCAGAAAGAGCTGCTGTGGCCCAGGCTACCGCAGAGGGAACAGGTGTTAGGATGAGAATCCTCTGCGGTCAAAAGCAGAGTCTCGGTATCGTATTTAAGATGAGATCACCAATTAGTGGTAAATAAGAGTCCAACTCTGCTCTGCAGCCTGGAAAACAGAGCAAATGACGTCCCTGTAGATGCTGAGGGCCACCAAAAACTCACCAATATTTATATCCCTAGAGAGGCGAGGACCAGCAAACTTAATTATAGCAGTGAAGTGTTGAGATGAAACAACGTCTGTCCGATTCGGGAGTTGGGAGGATGAGAGACCACATCACATACTTGCCCTGGAAGTCTATTTTACCTCATGTGCGTCAAACCTTTAGCATGGGTAGGAATGTATGGCCTACTCACGAGGGCCCCGGAGCAAGCCGTGGTGAAGAGAGCTGCAAAAGGTTCCACTACAGCTGAAGTGCACCGAGCTAGTTAAGGAGAGAATCGATGGGCTGATCTGCTGCTGTGGCCAAAGGAGCAGCGAGGAGTGGTGGCACAATGCCTGGATGAGTAGAAGCCTTGTGTATGTTGTGCTGTACAGTGTTCTCTTTTTATATCAAAAAATGTTTTGTTTTCCTGAAATTATAAAGTAATTGCTTTTTATGGACCCCAGGAAGAATAGCAACAGTGATGGAGGATTCCAGTCTTCCTGCCTGAAACTTCACTTTAGCGCCATAAAGCTGGTGTTGGGAGGGTCTGACTGACTAGTTTGGCCATTTGTTGGCTTTTGACAATTCCTCTTGAAAAGCTTAACCTAATTTCACTAGTAATGAAGTCCCAGCAGAATCCATATAAAGGCCTAGTCAAAGTTTGTGAATTCTAGGGATATTGTTTATTTGTGGGTTTGGAGAACAGACTCTCCTGCCACAATGGTTGTTTTGACTGGAAATAAGTGGGTTACAGTTTTATTTTTATATTTAACATATCTAGCAGCTTGAGAGTTCATTTTTCTCAGATGGTGAACAAAAATGAATAACTGGAGAAAAAGTCCAAGGCCCCACTTCAGTTTAGACGCTGTACCCAATGTTTTTTTCAGATATATTATATTATAAAAGCAGCTTTTCAGGAAAAAAGACCTGAATGCTCTGTCTGCGTCTGAGTATTTTATTCTCAGAGAGCAGGCAGTGCACTGTTAGCATGTTATTGTTGAAGCGTTTATCTGACTAAACTCTGTTCTGGATCAGAAAGCTGTGAAAAACGCTTACAAACTCATCACTGTGAATCATTTGGAGGATATTTTACTAATAAGACACTGCTCCCTCCTCTCATTCAGAGGGAATCAAAATCAGAAAGGGTTTATTGCCATTGTCAATGAACAGAATTCACAAACATAGGAACTTGTCTTGTTGATTCGGTGCAACATAAAACAATGAACAATAGAAGTTATATGTAACAATATATATATTGTTTGTTTGGGAGAAGTATAGACGAGCATGACCCCGGAGAGCCTCGTGCATTACATTTTTTTTAATTCAATTTATTTTTGTAAAGCCCAAAATCACAACAACGGTTGCCTCTAAGAGCCACAGTGAAAAACAAATTAAGCAATGTCTGTGGTGCGGGAGACGATGTTCCAGAGTCCTCTGTCCTTAGACCCTCCTTCTCGACCAGGAAAAACTACAAAAAACCTCCTTGGGAAACCTGGAGGAGTTCCACAGTTAAGGGGGGATCTGACTCTCACAGACGGACAGACAGACGCGAGGGAGACAGTGGAGCTGGACCCACTCAGGAGGAGAACCAGTTCATCAGGAGGAGAGCCAGGTCTTTCAGGCAGATGAAGGACCATCCATACGTGGTAGAGACCGCTTCACCAGGAAAGGAGCATCTGGGTCCACAGGTCCTCAGGAGTGAGAAAAAGAAAAGGCAATGAATAGTTTGCAAGTGGAATTAAATATTAAATATTGTTTGATAGAATAAGTAGTCAGAAGAAGAGGATAGTTCTCAAGCTGCCATACTTCCCCCAGCATAGTTGCTCTTAGGGCAGCGTAGCTGAAACTGTAGGTTTATATTTCTGTTCCTAACTGGCCTGACCATAAGCAATTTCAAAGAGGAACGTTTTAAGCCTGGTCTTAAATGAAGAGACTGTGTCGGCATCTTTAACATGGACCGGGAGCTGATTCCATAACACAGGAGCTTGGTAGCTAAATGTTCTACCTCCTACTGTGTTTTTAGATACTCTTGGGACCACCAGAAGGCCAGCATTTTTGGATAATATGGTACTATAGCATCTTTGAGGTAGGATGGGGCCATGTCATTTATGGCTTTGTAGGTCAGGAGTAGAATTTTAAATTTGATTCTAAACTCTACATGAGCCAGTGGAAGGACTTGACACAGGCGTAATCTGCTCTCTTCTTTTAGTTCCTGTTAGTAATCTTGCTGCTGCGTTTTGAACCAGTTGAAAGCTTTTTATGGAGCTTTTAGGACACGCTGCAAGCAGGGAGTTACAGTCCAATCTAGACGTTACAAATGCATGGATAAGTTTTTACAGCATCACTTTTAGATTTATATGTGCTAAAAAGACGAGAGCCAGGCGAGTGTGGACTGTGGACACACTCTTTTACTGCGCAAGCGCAAAGCAGACAGGTGTTTGTCCTGTGCTGTTGTGACTGCACAGATTGCGTTGGTAGGAGAATCACTTCTAACTAACACTGGTTGTGGTGCATTTAATGATTTGCAGGCTAAATAAGGTAAAAACTAGCACATTTCTACCTTAATTTCATAATTACTTTACCTGGTAACTAGTTACTTTCACCTTTCAATAGTACAGTTACTAACTCAATTACTTTAGGGGAGAAGTAACGGGTAACTATAAATATTTTTCTGCAGGAACTTGAAGGAACACGGGTGAGGGATATCTTTAGACCGCCGCAATAATAATGAACCTATCTCGAGTTTAAAACTAACTAGTTCTGTTTTTCATGTTTTTAAGAAAGGAAAAATTAAGTGCAGCGCCTCAATTTAGTCTTAATTTAGCGCCTTAATTTAGAGAGGTTAGTTAGGAATTTTATTGGTAGGAAAAGTTTCAAAGGTAGACATCCAGTCACATCCATCCGAAAGTCAATCTCAATCTGAAGAAAATGGAGCTAGAATTTACACTCCTCCTGAGCTCAAATTAGTTCCACCCACAGGGAGGAGTTATAATTGAAACTGACACTGCATTGTTTACTACTCTGCCAGTAAACAGAGGAGTATTAGTTTCATCTACAGCTTGGGCTGTTGGGCCCATGGTGGGCCGAGCTAGGGCTCTATTTACCTCATTAGCATTAGCATGGTCAGGTTTCTGCTAAGGGGACAAAAGTGTGCTAGATACTTCTGGAATGTTATACCTCAAACCTCCATTTCTGTTCAAAAAAATGGGGTTTCGATCTTTACAGTTTGCCTCCTTCACTCCTATTTCAAACCATCCTTTCTCCCTGCTTAAAATGTTTGCCTCACTGTCCTCAAAAAGTTTGATTAATCTCTTTTAGTTGACAATGGACTGAATGTGAAAAGGACTTTAACGCAGCAGACCAAAACAAAACCGTATGTGCCCGTGCGGTGGAGGGAGCATAGTTTGTCCTCTGCTGATCTGAAACGAGTGAGTCCACGTGCAAACACACGTCTAACATTTCCCTGTCTGAATGCCTCTCCTGGTCTGCTCCGCATGTGATGGAAGAATAGTTTGAAATGGACTAGGCCACTTATCCAGTTATCCAGCTCTCCGCGTGTGCATGCAAGTATTTGTAAGATCATACCTTACCGTGGATGGAGATGAGCTCTGGACTCACTCTTTCCCCACACGCTCGTCCTTCTGAATGAGTAACACGTGGATTTGCAGCAGACGTCTTCAGTTACTTCCTGAAGTCAATATAAAGATACCAAAAGTACATAATTGCCAAAGTAAAAATGTCCTTCCGCTAAGACGCTGTAGATGATTAGTGTGCATGAATATGAATGTGTGTACTATCAACAGCGCTGATGAATATGATTACAGTATTATACAGATATGAGTCATGCAATCAGGAGGCGCTAACCAACAATCAGTGTATGAATCCATCACACTCTTGGAGCTGTCCGTGTGTTCTGGCAGGAGCGGGCTACGGTGACAAAAGTGATAATGAAATCATATATTTTCTGCCAATGTTGTAAAACTGAACCTTAGATATTACAGATTTAGCTGTGGGTGAAAATGACTTTAAATGTTACGCTGAGCTGAACTAATTAGCATAAATATACTTTTCAACAGGACAAAAACATGTGGACATAGTTTGCAGGAGAAGTGCTGCACCGACCGCAGTTTGGGCTCACATCAGGGAAAACTTTTCAGTCCAAAAGCAAAATTGATACGTCAAAAACAGACAGAACCTCTAGACAGGATGATGAAACTCATGAATAGAAAATGCCAGCTTATTCTATATTTATCTTTTACAACATCCCAGCTCATGCTAAAATTCTGAATAAGGTGCTGCCCGGTGGTCTAATGGTTAAGGCACAGCACATATGCCAGGCTCCACGTGCAGCCGGCTGCAGTTTCATGAGTTTGAGTACCGACTCTGGCAATTTACTGTATGTCTTCCCGTATGTCCACCCGCCATTTCTCACTCATCTGTCTAATAAAGCCTGCAGGCCCCCAAAAAAATCTGAATAAATTTGGTATAGAAGTATAAACTTTAAAACCCAGAGGAGTTTCATAGATTTGCATATGATTATGAGAAGCAGTTAGAGTGAGGTGTTCTGAGCTTTTGAGAGGGAAACAGTCTCAATCTGGAGACTTACTGAAGCGTGACTGAAACAAAACACAACTTTGGTATATTAAAAGAAAGTATAATATGCCTCCGGGAACTAAAAAATATAGTCCTTTGTGTGTCAAATATAGCACAGCAATTGAAGAATGAAATGAATGTGCAGCTGTAATGAGGGTCGTTTGGCTTGATGCCCTCCCAGTTAGACCCCTGATATTGTGACTGGAGTAGGCTCCTGATTCCAGTGTGAGCCTGGTGGTCCTCCCTCCCTGCTCTGGCCCTGGCTCAGAGCAGTGTCCTCAGACTGACTTTGTGTTAGATAAGGACACATATAGAAACTCAAGGACATCGCAGCTCCAGGTTTTAGGGATTTACAGCTTTCAGAGCTGCTCACCATTTGAATTAGAGCAGAATGACTTTGTAACATCATTTCTAATTTGATTTTTCCAATTGCAGTTACCCTAAATCAAGCTTCAGTGCACTGCACATTTTAATTAAACCCAGGAAAATGACTAGATGTGGCTCCAGGGTTGAACGTGAGACTATGTCAGATTATGCAATAATATTGTATTATGTTCGTTGTTACAGTTGGAGCAGAACATTTCATAATGTGTTCTTATCATTTTTTTTTTAATGATCACATTTATTTATTTCATTTTTCTACCTTGAATGGATGTTTTACACACACACTCGTTGGGTGGGTGGGTGTAGGTGGGTCTGTAAGTGCGTCTGTGCGTGTAAGTCCGTGCATGTGGTGTTCCTGCTGTATATAACAGTGCAGTTCCATCACTGACCAGGAGAGGTCAGAAACTGAAACAGAGAAGCATTAGAGTGTAATCTCGTTTAGATCAGAAGAGGACTAACTCCTCCCCCTTCTGGTGCTTCAACATATTTATTTGCGCTGCATAGATCAAATAACTTATGAGCAACACAACGTAACTCAACGTAAATGATCTATCCAGCTCAAAGGCTTATATTGTTTTATTTCGTTATTTATGGAAATGGGGGACAATGCATTTATTTTCTTATCTAGGATTTTCCATTTTCTTATGTAGCATGCTTCAAGGAGTGCCAGACTCGTCTTGGTCCAGCTTTTAATGCCACGGTCAATATTGTGCAAAAAAAGATGCCTGAATGTGTATAAAATGTTGTACATTAAAGGTCCCATATCATGCTATTTTTCCCCATTTTGTAGTCTACCCTAAGGGCATATTTCATAATAATAAGTGTTGTGCAACACCCATAACTTAATAGTTATAATATATCACCCATATCATGGACCCTGATCACAAACCCGGAAATGTAGTCTGCTTAGTTTGAGATTCGCCCCCACCCTCGCAAAGAGCAATCTGCCTCCCCCATCCACCCCGTGACGTAGTCTCAGCGTGAGCGTGCGTCCCCCACCCACCCTGAGTGCTGAAACAGAAAAGCGTGCTGTGGCACTCACCATGCTGACTCATCCTGGTGAGTAGGCCCCGTTCGTCTGCTCATCCGAGGGGAAGGATGGAGACTGTTCTCTAGCTAAAACCACTTTGGGCACATATGAGGTACCAATAGCTCTGTAAGAAGGTTAAAAGCTCTGAAAGTCAATTTTGCATGATATGGGACCTTTAAAATGTATGGTTTGAAAAGGATTTTGGTTTTATGAAGGATTAATCATGGCTCTAATAACACTCTGAGATATTTAAATTCCTGAACAATTGTTAATTATTGTCATCCCAGGTCTATTTTTGCTCAGGCCGGGATTGTCGTCGCTTTGCTTGAGAGCATGGTTACAGCTTTTTTTTTTACACTCGGAAATATATGTTATTATGTGTATGATTGACGTTTCTATTAGCGTGTACAGTATAGCTACAAAGTTCTTGTGCTAATACTAAATTAGACGTCCCTGAACCTCTTTCAGCCCCCGCTTGCACCTAATCTGTTCTTTGACCTGCTGTAGACTGGGACAAGAGTGGTCTGACAGGTTTTAGGGGAAAGATGAATTAAGTTTGGTTGTTTAGCGCACGCAAGAGTTCTCTGTGCGTGTAATTGTAGTGTTTGTCACAGTATCGTCTGCTTTTGTATTCACAGTCAACATAAAAGCTACACTGCAGGAACAAGCAGGGTAGAGAGTGTACTTATTTGAAAGCCTGCAAAGGTGAGGTAATCGTGGCTGGCTGTGATTGGCTGACAGTTACAGGCAGGTAATAGATGAAAGAACAGAAAGAAACTGTTCCCACTTGACTCCACATCCCATAACAACTATTTTAGTCCAGACCAGATCCCGGTGGGGTGAGTCCGGACAGAGGCTCTGCTTGTGGTGAGCAGAGCAGCCCCGGACCCTGCGGCCTCCTCCTGGGTCGATGTGCTCTGTTGATCCTAATTCCTGGTGGCGCTCTGACCTTAGACTCCAGCCCTGCTCCCAACCACTTGAATGTCTTCTCTTATTTATTTGTGTTTTGTGTTCCAGTCCGTCCTGGCAAAAGCTGGTTCTCCGCAGCAATCTACATCTCAGCCTGCTCCACCACACAGCCGTGGCCATTGTCTTTCAGCTGGAGTACGTCTTCTCCGTTTACATCGGCAAAGAGGCTATGGTAAGGGTGTATTGATGTTACGATGGGCGCCTAAACAAAAAGTATGTTCCTTGTTTTTGGGTCTGTGCTGTGTGTTTTTCTTGGCGTCTGTGCATATTTATGGTTAAGGTTATTGTTTTAAAGTGGCTTTTATTTATTAAATAGATATGGTGTATACTGTAAGAACTAAGGGTCTTCATGGTTAACTGATTAATTGTCAATAAACCAAGTGAAAATATTCTGACTGTTGCCAGTGGTGCAGTGGTTAAGGGTGTTATTTTTACTCCTGCTCTCTTTCATGCTTACAGCTGTCCTCACAAATAAAGCCTATGGACTGGAAAAAATCTCTATCCGGTTAACTGATATTTTATTTGTTTTTCACTTATTTTCTAAATATTCATGTAATACACAATTGTACCACCAGAGAGCACAAAAGTGCCCCATACAACTCTTCACTAAATCTCAAATAATAATGGACTTATCTCAAAAAGACTGAGCAAACCTGAATGACACTGCAGTATTTATGGATTAATCCTAATCATATATAGTTTATTTTACTTATTTTACTTCTTACATTGGTGAAGAAACAGATTTTTCAGCTTTTTGTCTAACTATCTAGCTAAGGTAAGAAGATGCCACATACAACTTGACACCACAGGTCTTTAAGATGTTTTTATTAAGCAGTGTTGTGCACAGTTTAAATACTTGTCTCTGTACCACTGCTCTGTGTTTATTATAGTTCACTATGTCCCATCCAGTAAAAAACAGCAAAATAAGCACAAGATAGCGGTTAACCGTCTATTGACAGTTAGTGCTAGCCTTGAGTTGTTTTATTGATTCATCTGTCAGTGGTGTTTAGTCGGTCCAAATTGGTTAGATTCATGCACAACAGCAGAAAGAGGAATTGGAGAGAATTGTGAGTTCAATTAGCCTGTTTTACATACTCTGCTTCCTAGTATTTGTTTGTATTTATAGTTGTTTTTACATAACCTCCCGTGTGGTTGTGTCTCGGGTCGAGTTGCAAGTTAGCCAAGCTACTTGCTAGTTTTACTGTAGCTGTTTTTGTAGAAATATAACATCCCCATTTGTTTAGTTAGTTATAGTTAAAGGGTCTCAAAGTCCTCTATGTTTGAGGAAGAAGTGCAATTCGTGCATCCTTAGCTGTAAACACTGCCCATCTTGACCAATTAATTTTGTTTTAATCTCTAATGTAGTACATTTCTGCAGCAAAAAAAATCCTTTATAATAATATTATAAAGGATTTTTTTAGGCTAGTGTTTATTGTTATATCAAACATCTTTCCTCTTGCACAACAAGAACACTCAGTATTGTTTTTTAAGAAGATTATCCCATGAAAAGCAGTATTATCTCCACATGCATGTTACAACTGTGTATTTCAATATCACGACTACTGCATTACATCTACTTTTAATCTACTTCTACTTTCAACATCTTAAGCCCCAGTATTTAATGTTGTATAATTTGACACGATGTGTATAGAAAGTACGTTTTATAGTACGCCTTAAAGGCGTAATGTACAATTCTTTGGCCCAAATCTGAGTCTCATTTCCTTGTGGCGTGGACTGCCGATTAGTCCTGCCACGTATCAATCATAGATGCACCTACTGCTCACCTGCAGCCTCGTTCTGGCTCGTCCCCAGGAGAACAGCACGTTTCCTTGTGTCTAAGCGCATGGATCTGTCCGTAATATAGTTCCCTCAGTGTACGGGACAAAATTAAGACAGAGAAAGACAGCTCGAGCTGGCTCAGAAGAAATCTACGGGAAACGAGAGATGCGATGCGATTCATCACGCTAGTAAACAAACGCACGTGTTTTTTGTGCGTCCGCATACGCACTTCCTCTTGAGTTCTCAAATCGGCGAAAAATTGTCCATCACGCCTTTAATTTAACCAGGAAAACACCCATTTAGATCGAGGGGGTCCTGGCCAAGAGGTCAGCAGCACACGCCATCAATAAAACAAGCTTAAATGAAGCCAAATATGACTCCCGTTTTTGATGAAAGTATCTTGTCTGATATGTGGAGATAGCCTTGTAGGGTCTCAAACTACAGGTATTCAGTTTATGATTAAGGAAGATTTCTTAGCAGAAACGAGACGGACGGGTCACCAGGGTAAAATCCAAAAAGCTAAGATACGGTCCTTAATCGCGCTCGTTAAAAGGTCTGAAGGGTGGCTTCAACGATTCAGGGACTTACACATAGTCTAATCAAACAAACAATAGTCAATAACTCTTTTGTGTAGTTTATTTATCAAAAAGGCAATCAAAAAGGCAATCAAAATGGCGCCGGAGCAGAAATTAATGCAGGTAAATCACAGGTGATGTTCATATCAGATTTAACAGCAGATTCATGCAGGTAATGTTAAACCAGGGTTTTGCCTTGAATAATCAAACGTGTCTATGCTAATCTATATCAAAAAGAGGGAAAGTGAGGCCCTAAGGAAGGAGGAGGAAAGAGTTGCCGGGTCTACCCAAATCAAGCCACACTGCAAAAAGGCCACACGCTGAGCTCGCTTACGATCTGTAAGTTTCGGTCCGGACTGGTTCCTGGCAGCGACGTGTTGGCTGGTCCTTGACGGGCGGCGGTGGCGCGGGGTGGCGCGAAGCGGCGGGCAGCTGTGGCGCGAAGCGGCGGGCAGCGGGCAGCGGTGGCGCGAAGCGGCGGGCAGCGGTGGCGCGAGGCGGCGCGTGTCAGCTGGTCCGTCTCGTGTGCGTGTCCGCAGGGCAGTCCGTGCCGCGATGTCCGTGACGCGGGGCGGCAGCGCGTGGCTTGGAACTGGTCCTTGACGGGCGGCGGTGGCGCGGGGTGGCGCGAAGCGGCGGGCAGCTGTGGCGCGAAGCGGCGGGCAGCGGGCAGCGGTGGCGCGAAGCGGCGGGCAGCGGTGGCGCGAGGCGGCGCGTGTCAGCTGGTCCGTCTCGTGTGCGTGTCCGCAGGGCAGTCCGTGCCGCGATGTCCGTGACGCGGGGCGGCAGCGCGTGGCTTGGAACTGGTCCAGAGTTCCTCTCTTAGCGGTGGAACGCGTTAGCGGCGTGTTAGCTCCTCACGCGGCCTTTACTCAGATGAGAACGTAGCGCTGATCCATGTAAATGACGTAGATTACTTCAAAAATAGAAGGAGCGAAGTAGAAAAGAAAGTCTCTGTCCGGTTTAGCGCTTAAACTTAGTTCCAGGTGTTTCCAGGTGTTTCGGAGTTCAGAGGGCGACGAGCTGGCCTAGCGTTGTCGACCCACGTGGCGGACGCTTTGTTGAGACAAAGGAAGGGTCAAAGCTCATCCGTGGAGACGGCTTCAAAAGAGAAAAAGACAAAGGAAAAACAAAAGAGAGAAGAGAGAGAAGAAAAGAAGAAGGGAGCTCCTAGCTCGGAGCGTCGTTTTTGTTACCTAGCACTGCAGGGCATGCTGGGAGTGAAAGGGGCGGGCGCTACTGCGACGACTTCCTGTTTAACATTTTCCTGGCCGAGAAAATAAAACTGGAGTAACGTAATTTTGGCAAAAAACATTAAACCCCGTTTTAACATTTACACGTTAAACACTTTTGGCAGTTTGTGCACATTATTTCTTGAGGTAGATACATTTTACATCTTCTTTCACCTTTGATGGGCATACCCGGGTTAGAGTGTTGAAACATAAAACCTTAAACAGTGGAAAATGCATAACACAAGAAAACATGCGGTGTATGGAGCAGATCCAGACAACATTCATGACATTATCACATAAAACATAATTTTTCATCGACGGCAGTCTTCCTGTAAGGAATGTTTGTTAGGGGAGAATGTCTGTTATCACATGAGGAAAGAGAGGTTTTCCTGTTATCTTGCAGTTGAAGAATTGCAGAAGAATTGCAGTTGCAGAAACATTCTTTAATGAATCAAAACACAACTCTACAATGTTTCTCAGGAGGAAACAACATTATACAAACTCAAGACGTCCATTTTGCTTAATATTTGTCCATCATCGGTCTTCTATTGATCATCTCTCTGTAGAGCCGGGTTCTGCTCAACTTCTCTTGTTCTTTTGCCACATTTGCTCTAGTTTATCATTGATTTGAGTTTCACACAGCCAAGTGTCTGAGGCAGATCAAATACCCAGTTGTTAAGTCGGACAGTGTTCCACACTTTTCACTGCGTTCTGTAATGAGGCCACTTTTATCGTGGGTCTCTTTCCACAAATTGTTTAACATGTGTCTGTGCAGCCATTTGGTCTATTATGCAGAGTTTGCCTGGGTCTCCAAGACAACGCACTTTTCATGTACTTTACAAAGACATGTAGTCTGGCGCAGTATCCTGTCTCCATGATTTCTGATGGGTGTGATTCAAAAGAAGTAACAAAAATAACCCATTCAAGAGAAGATAACGTCTGCATTTGGGAGAAAAGCACTACACATAATTGGCGCTGATTAGATCATCCAAAAAAAATGTTCCTTCCTACTGTCTGAGACTCAGTTGCAGGACTATACAGGATTACTCTAACATGCAGGAACCAATCAAATGCGAAACAGTGTCGTTAAAGTTGTTTTGAGCAACTAATTTTGAGAAGTTATTTCTGTACTCTTGTGGTTAATTTTACTGTCCATTCAGGTTTAGTGATTCTTGAACCTCAGCCACAATTTACAGGCACTTTTAGCACATTTCTGATGAATTAACTTATTATCATGGAGATAACCCCCAAAATGTTAGGTATATATTTTTTAATTAATATCTTCCACCCCTATATGATTATAACACATCCGTGTGACCTCTAATATCCAAACACACTCTTGCGTCACACACACAAACTGCAGACAGTTTTGTATAAAAGCGTCTCGGAGTAATCTCGTGGCGTCATTTGCAGCCCGTCTAACCTGCACTTCTCCGAGGAAATGGATCTGAGGCACGGCACAGCACTTAACAGACGCTGATGGCTGCTAGAGCACTGCACGGCGCCCAAATGACCAGCGTGGGCGAGAACAGCCACGGCATGCCACAAGCACCGCGCCCGCTCAGCTACACCACATGTGCATTTTACATTTGTGACGATGAAGATGGGATACAGTGCATCCGCAAAGTGTTCACACTTGTTCCACATTTTGTTATGTTACATCCTTATTCCAAAATGGATTTCATTCACTGGGACGGTTTGCAGCCGAGTGTGAAGCAGCTGGGATGAGAATCTGCAACTCCAAATCCAAGGCCATGGTTCTCGACATGTAAAAGGTGGCTCGTCCTCTCCAGGTGGGTGGGAAGTCCTTGCCCCAAGTGGAGGAGTTGAAGTATCTTGGGGTTCACGAGTGAGGGAAGGATGGAGCATGAGATTACACGGGAGGAGCTCGGAGTAGAGGCGCTGCTCCTCCACGTCGAGAGGAGCCAGCTGAGGTGGCTCGGGCATCTGTTCCGGATGCCTCCTGGGCGCCTCCCTGGGGAGGTGTTTCGGGCATGTCCCACCGGGAGGAGGCCCCGTAGAAGACCCTGGACACGTTGGAGGGACTATGTCTCTCGGCTGGCCTGGGAACATCCCCCCGGAGGAGTTGGAGGAAGTGTCTGGGGAGGAGGAAGTCTGAGAGTCCCTGCTTAGACTGCTGCCCCCGCAACCCAGCCCAGGATAAGCAGCAGAAGAAGATGGATGAATGGATGGATTTAATTCATCATCTGCCTAAAAATTCTACAAAAATGCCCCATAATGACAACTTTAAAGAAGGTAGTTTGAATTATTTGCAAATGTATTAAAAAATCTGATCATCCTTGAGATGCTTCTACAACTGGACTGGAGTCCACCTGACCTGTTAACAGTGATGTCAGAGGTCCAAGGATTTGTCTGTAAACCTCCCAGACAGGATTGTATCAAGGCACAGTTCTGGGGAAGGGACAGACAAGTGTCTCCTGCATTGAAGGTTCCTCTGAGCTCAGTGACCTCCATCATATATAAATGCAAAACGCTTGGAACCACCAAGACTCTTCTAGAGCTGGAACCAGCCAAATCGGGGAGAAGGTAATTTGTCAGGGAGGTCACTCAGATAGATCTGTAGTGTGTCTCTGTGGAGGGAGGAGAACTTTCCAGAAGAACAACCGTCTCAGCAGCACTCCACTAATCAGGCCTGTGTGGTAGAGTGGCCAGACTGAAGCCACTCCTCAAGAAAAGGCACATGACTGCACCCTGGAGTTTGCAAAAATGCACCTAAAGGACTCTATGTTTTTAACCTTTATTTTACCAGGTAAGAAACCCATTGATGTCGAAAGCTCTTTTACAAGGGTGACCTGGGGAAAAGTGAAAGACACCACAGCACACAAACCATAAAAAAACATTTACAGCAATAAGATATTACGAAAAAATAAAACAGAGTTTGTATTTAAAAGCACAGACAGTTTTTAAAATATTATTTTAGTTTAACTTTTAACTCTCCGATAATGAGAAACAAAATTCTCATTTTCAATTCAGTTACAGAGACATCCTTGATGAAAACCTGCTCCAGAGGCTCTGGTCCTCAGACTGGGGCCAAGGTTCATCTTCAACTGGACAACGACACTGAGCACAAAACCAGGAGAACAAAGGGGCAGCTACAGCATAACTCTGTCAATGTCCTTGAGTGCCCAGACATGAACCAAACTGAACATCTCTGGAGTGATCTGAAAATGGCTGTGAACCGACACTCACCAACCAACCTGATGAAGCTTGAGAGGTTCTGCAAAGAAAGATGGAAGAAACTGCCCAGAAATAGATGTGCCAAGCTATTTGAGTATAAAGCTACAGCCTTATACTCAAACAGACTTGAGGCTGTATTTAGTGCCAAAGGTGCTTCAACAAAGTATTGAGCAAAGGCTGTGAATACGAACAAGTGCGTTTTTCTTTTATTTTCAATATTTAAATTAATTTGCAAAGAATTCTGTCAAGTTGTCATAATGGGGTATTGTAGAAAAAGCTTCAGTTGTAGTCATCTGGACTCAGTTTGAAAAAATAGACGTTTCGACTCTCATCCAAGAGTCATTGTCAATAAAAGAATTTAGATCGAGAACTCCGATATTAATACTGTTCTGTGGTAAGACCCACCCATTGGGAGGAGCCTTCCTGAAGTAGAAAGAGTTGTTTGTTTCAACAGAAACTCCCCCCTTGTATCTTCCGAGCTAGACTATTCAGAATCTTAATGGGCTATTAGAATCCTCTTTGTCTTTGTGAGACCCTGGCTCAACCACCCTGAGTACCTGATTAGCATCTAAATGTCCTTGTCCTGGTCTTCTACCTTTCCAGGGGTTCAGTAACCCATTATAAATAACAGGAAGATTAAACCTTAGCCCTCCATTTCTGTTTAAAGAAGGTCTTTCTTTTTTAACAAAAATAGCTTCCTTGACTCCTCTTTCAAACCATCTTTTCTCCCTGCTTAAAACCTTCACCTCACCGTCTTCAAACGAGTGATTAGAGGCTTCAAGATGGAGATGCACGGCACTCTGAGGTCCTGAACTTGTATTTCTTCTGTGCTGATAAAGCCTCTTGTGTAGAGGCTGTTTTGTCTCACCTATGTACCGTTCTTTACAGCTTTCTTCACTGCATTGGATCGAATAAACTACATTGCTCTGTTTTTGAGTCGGCAACTTGTCCTTAGGGTGAACCAGTTTTTGTCTTTAAGTGTTTCCTGGTTTAAAATAAACAGGGACTTCGTGTTGTCTAAAAATTCTCTGCAGTTTTTCCGACAGGCCAGACACATAAGGGATAGAAACACCCTTCCTTCTCTGTTCAGTTTCCCTTTTGTCCTGCTTCTTGGTTCTCTTCACTCTGTTGAGGGCCCAAGCGGGGTAACCACAGGCTGAGAGGGCACTGAGAGAAGGAAGGGTGTTTCTATCCCTTATGTGTCTGGCCTGTCGGAAAAACTGCAGAGAATTTTTAGACAACACGAAGTCCCTGTTTATTTTAAACCAGGAAACACTTTAAGACAAAAACTGGTTCACCCTAAGGACAAGTTGCCGACTCAAAAACAGAGCAATGTAGTTTATTCGATCCAATGCAGTGAAGAAAGCTGTAAAGAACGGTACATAGGTGAGACAAAACAGCCTCTACACAAGAGGCTTTATCAGCACAGAAGAAATACAAGTTCAGGACCTCAGAGTGCCGTGCATCTCCATCTTGAAGCCTCTAATCACTCGTTTGAAGACGGTGAGGTGAAGGTTTTAAGCAGGGAGAAAAGATGGTTTGAAAGAGGAGTCAAGGAAGCAATTTTTGTTAAAAAAGAAAGACCTTCTTTAAACAGAAATGGAGGGCTAAGGTTTAATCTTCCTGTTATTTATAATGGGTTACTGAACCCCTGGAAAGGTAGAGGACCAGGACAAGGACATTTAGATGCTAATCAGGTACTCAGGGTGGTTGAGCCAGGGTCTCACAAAGACAAAGAGGATTCTAATAGCCCATTAAGATTCTGAATAGGCTAGCTCGGTAGATACAAGGGGGGAGTTTCTGTTGAAACAAACAACTCTTTCTACTTCAGGAAGGCTCCTCCCAATGGGTGGGTCTTACCACAGAACAGTATTAATATTGGAGTTCTCGATCTAAATTCTTTTATTGACAATGACTCTTGGATGAGAGTCGAAACGTCTATTTTTTCAAACTGAGTCCAGATGACTACAACTGAAGCTTTTTCTACTATGGAACACGCCTGGACGAATGAGGGATTACACCGACATAATGGGGTATTGTTTGTAGAATTTTGAGGCAAATAATTAATTGAATTCATTTCGGAATAAGGCTGTAACGCAACAAAATGTGAATACTTTCCAGATGCACTGTAGATGCCTGAACTCTCGGCTGGATGGAGGATTAGTTAGACTGGCCTGTAAATGTGTTAAGGTACTATTTTTGACAGAAATCTCTTTTTATTATGGCTAGGGGTGGGACGAGGCACAGTTTTCACGAGCGAGACAAGAGCTTGGGTCCTTAATAACGAGACTAGATGAGATTTTGGTACAATTCAAGTCACTTCACAATTTTCATGACCTGTCAAAATGACAATCCCGGAAGATTTTTCTTCCTATGTGCACGCAGTCACATGACAATTTGATCTCCTCCCACCCTTAATAATAATGGCTCTGTTATTACCGGGAAAAATACACCCCTTACCCAACCCTTACCCTTTCAAAATGTGTCTCATGTTTGCAGTTCACCAGGTTAATTTACACCAGGACTGCAACGATTAAAAGGCTACCGGTTAGCCTATTAATCTTATTTAAAAATAGTTGACAAAAAATTAATAATTGTAGTTATATTTTGATAAAGGTAATTGTTCCCTGGACCAGGTTTTATACCTCATCACAGCACTGAGACTGCTCTTGTCAAGGTGACAAATCACATCCGCCTGAACACTGACACGGGCAAAGCCTCAGTTTTAATTCTGTTAAATCTGAGTGCTACTTTTGACACTGTTGGTCATGGGATCCTCCTACAGAGACTAGAGGACTCGGTGGGCATCACTGGCACCACTCTAAATTCGCTAAGGTCCTATCTGGAAGACAGGAAGTACTATGTTGAAATTGGTAACTGTGTCTCAGCCCACATGCCCCTGACCTGTGGGGTGCCCCAAGGGTCAGTCCTGAGACCCCTTCTGTTCAACCTTTATATACTGCCGTTAGGTCAGCTGATACGCAGCGAAAATGTGTCCTATCACAGTTATGCAGACGACACTCAGATCTATGTTTCACTGTCGGCAGGTGAATATGGACCAGTGGATTCACTCCGTCACTGCATCCAACAGATCAGTGTGTGGATGCAAAACAACTTTCTCCAGCTGAACTCAGACAAAACTGAAATCATCGTTTTTGGCACACAGAAACAAAGATAAAGTGTTAGCGGTTACCTCCAGAGTCTCAATCTAAAACCTACAAACCAAGTTAGAGATCTGGGGGTAATAATGGACTCAGACTTGAACTTTAACAGCCACATCAAATCAATAACATAAGCAGCTTTTCACCATCTAAAAACATTGCCAACATCAAAAATATAGTGTCTAAACCAGATTTGGAGAGACTTATCCATGAATTTGACTCCAGTAGATTAGACTTTTGTAACGGCCTGCTCACTGGCCTCTCCAAACGAGCTGTAAAACAGCTGCAGTACATCCAGAATGCTGCTGCTCGGGTTCTGACTAGAACCAGGAAGTACGATCACACTAGTCCTGTTCTCAGGTCTCTGCACTGGCTCCCTGTGGCTCAGAGAATAGACTTTAAAGCAGTTTTGCTTGTAGACAAGTCTCTCCATGGCCTAGCACCAAAGTACATATTGGACATGTTAGTGCCATATGAACCATATCGGACTCTGAGGACCTTAGGGAACGGCCTCCTGCTGGTGACCAGAGTCAGGACTAAACATGGACCTGCCTCCTGCTGGTACCAGAGTCAGGACTAAACATGGACCGGTCTACTGCTGGTGCCCAGAGTCAGGACTAAACATGGACCGGCCTCCTGCTGGTGCCCAGAGTCAGGACTAAACATGGACCGGCCTCTTGCTGGTGCCCAGAGTCAGGACTAAACATGGACGGGCCTCTTGCTGGTGCCAGAGTCAGGACTAAACATGGGGAATCTGTGTTTCAATTTTATGCAGCTAAAATCTGGAACAGTCTCCCAGAAGATGTGAGACAGGCTTCTACTCTGACAATGTTCAAATCTAAGCTAAATAGTTGTGTTTAGCTGTGCATATGACTGAAAGGATTTTTATTTGCACTCATCTCTTTTATTTCTTAAACTGTTTTGTAATTCAATTGTTAACTGGCACAGACTATTCTGTGACCTATTTTTGACATTTTAAACACTAAAAGACGGGTCTGGGACTATTTTGAGGTAGTACCCTGCACCTTTAAATTTTATCCTAAAAATAGCACCTTTAAATGTATTACTATTTAAACATGATTACAATAGAACATGTAAATACTTCTGCTGGACACAATAGCCCATTGTGCCGGTGTCCAAGCGTAGCAGCAGAGCAGGAGCCTGGGGAGCGGGTTAGAACACTTGCTGGTTAGGTTGTCGGTCGGGACTAAGCCTATTGTAAAGATCAGGAAGAGCCTGGCGCAATAGCCAGTTTTAATACTAAAAGCTTTGGTCGAGTTTTGTCTGGGACAATTAGTTTAGTGAAAGCTAAATCTAGGGAGGGGGCAGACGAGACTGGGTCCGTCGTTAAAGATACAAAGCGCCACACATAAGGTGGAGGCGTCGACGAGAGAGTTGTTGTAAAAGATACATACGCTCAGCACAGACGTGTGCAGTTTGCAGATAGCGCGTTGATATGGGAAAGAATCAATCTAAAAGTGATACGTCCATCTCGGAGACACCTGTCATGCTGGCAATGTCAAATAAATATGGGAATGAGTGTCTGAAATGCTATGTGTGTGGTCTGTAATTTCTTTGAGATTTTAATGCATTTTTTCCTGTTGTGTGAAGCACTTTGAATTGCCTTGTCTATGAAATGTGCTCTACAAATAAACTTGCCTTGCCTATCGAAGACAGTGAGGTGAAGATTCTAAGCAGGAGAAAAGATGGTTTGAAAGAGGAGTTAACCTGTTACCACCCACCTGTCCGCCGGCGAACATTTTCTATATCTCCAAATATTCTCTTACATCATCACTTTTATTTCCGTGGTCAATACCAGCAAGCCATACATCATTTTAAAGCTTATTTTCTCAACAAAACGAATATGTCATTGATTTACATTAAATAATATGCCCCAAGCAATTGCCAATAGTTTGTGAGAAAGTCTCAACTTTTACAAACGCATGTCCTACCTGTTAGCTGTTTATGACGGACGAAACGGCTTTAATTCTGTACATCCTTGTACTCAGTCTGTCCGTAAGGAATCATTGAAAAACAATATCCACTTGTATTTTTCCTGAAGTTATCCGATTTCGAGATATTGTCAAGTAAACAAACTTTTCTTCGTTTCTCGCCGGACGAGAATGCGCTTGTCCGCCGCAATTCTCCGTCCATAACAAATGACCTGTTTGACTTATACGATAGTGTTTGACATCGATCTCTTCCTTAGACTGTTTCCTACAGAATGAGACCATCCACGAATTTTTCTGTCACCGGGTTTGTTTGCTACAGCCTCCGGAGGAAAAAAATTCGGCGCTTCCGAAGCGCGCGTCCATCTTTGTTTTTAGCCCTTAGCTTCTGCTAACAGGCACGCAGGAGACTTTGAGTGACATATTATTCTAGCCAATCAGGAGACCTTTTTCCTGATAGGCGGGACAAAGGGTTTATTTACGCAGAATTCTCCCTGTTCACGTGCGTAAGGCTCCGGGAAGGCTGTAAAGAGCCAGATTTCTCGGCAGGATTTTGCGCCTAACGTTTTCTGAGTTTATTAGCCTTTTGGACGTGCATTTTGTTAGATATATGTATTATTATACCAATACAAAAATAAAATAAAAATATTATAATTTTTTTTTTTTTTTTAACCTCTATATGGGAAATTCATGGGTAAACTCATATTTACACATTTTTACATATTTTTTTTTTAGCGGTTATAATTGCTATTAGTGGCCTACAAAACATCAAAATGTATGTTTTATGATCATAGAGGTGCTAAAATTGTAATAAAACAGTTTGGCACAGTTGGCACATATTTGGATCACTTGTTCCGAATATACTTTTTGATACAAAAAGGTCAACAGCACCAAAATGCCTGTTCCTAGAGATCTGAAACTTTACACAGTTGTTGTCAACAAGATAAACATCATGTACAGTGAACAGCATATGCACACAATGAAATATGTCATGCTCAGGACCATTACAAATTGACAATATTCAGGCGAGACTAAAAAAGGATGTTTTGTTTATGTTTGGGCCTCTGTAGTGTAAGTTCTGAAGCCCTGACAGTGTTCATGTGCACATCTGCAGAAACTAGAAGGCCTAAGCTTTCTAATGATGCATCACACTTGCATGTGAAACATAAGATCCTCTTTTAATAAGCAATGCCATTTGGGTATGTCCAACCATTGTGCACAGGGCGAAAATAGGTGGGTGGTAACAGGTTAAAGAGGCAATCTTTGTTCAAAAAGAAAAACCTTCCTTAAATTGAAACAGTGGTTTAAGATTCAACCTTCCGGTCGTTTATAATGTAATTTTGAATCCCTGGAGAGGTAGACGCCCAGGGCATTTGGATGCTAATCAGTTACTCGGGGAGGAGACAGAGTGAGTCAGTTTACAATAAGAGGCTGATAGCCCATTAAAGGACTTATAGTAAACAAAGAGGCTAGTTTGATAGAAAACAAAGAGGTTTAGTTTCAGGTGAAACCAAAAACACCCTGTATCAGGAGGTCCCGCCCGGTGGGTAGGGCCTACTCAGAGTAGGATAAATATCTGAGTTCCCGGTCTTGATTCGCAGATTGAGAATGACTCTCAGTCCAGATGACTACAACTGAATCTTTTTTGACAATGGAACACTCCTGGATGAATGAGGGATTACACAGACATGTTCCTAGCACCAAAGTACATCTCGGACATGTTAGTGCCATATGAACCACCTCGGACTCTGCTGGTGCCCAGAATCAGGACTAAACATGGGGAATCTGCGTTTCAGTTTTATGCAGCTAAAATCTGAAACGGTCTTCCTGAAGATGTGAGACGGGTCCCTACTCTGGCAATGTTCAAATCTAAGTTAAAAACAGTTTTGTTTAGCTGCGCATTCTTCTCTTTTATGTCTTAAACTGTTTTGTGATTTCTGTCATGTCTTTTTGATGATTTTAATGCATTTGTTTCCTGTTGTTTGAAGCACTTATAATACATTGCTTTGTGTATTGTGCTTGCCTTGCCTACTATACAGACTCTACTACACAAATAGTTCCAGTCCTAATTTATTTTCCTTAATATACTGTGTTTAGATCTGAGGCAACAACTACAAAACCTCTGTTCATCCAATTCGCTGACTAAAGCAAGCTATAGGGCTCATACTACCTCAAAATTACTCAAATTCCATGATATAGTTGACTGCGTAATGTATGTTTAAAGCACACAATAAATCACTACCAATCATACAAGCAAGTTACAATCTCAGAGGACAGATGCATTTTAAAATACCAAAAAATAAGAACAGTAAAAGACGGTAGACAATAAAACATTTAAAAATAAATATTAAAAGTCCTCTACAACCCGGTGCTAGATTTCCCATTTTTAGAGACCCCTGGTGTAGTGCAATCTCTTGTTATTTGACAACTACCACGCTGTGTGAGTTTATTATCTCACCACATTGCGATGCAATTGTAAACACATCTATATTTTGCCTTCGTTCATTTTTGCTGGCACAGAGCATTCGGGTTTCCTGTCGATTGGCCCAGTAATTCCAAAGGTATGAACCAGGTCAAACATTTACATTTTTGAAGCGGCTGTTTCATAGATAAACTGACCTATCGTCTACCTCTTTAATCATTTGGGTTGCCTGTTACTACGCCTGAATCCAGTTGGTTTAAGCCCAGCACCTGTCAAACTTTTGGACGTGTCTCTGTCTGCAAGTTAAGGCTCTGGCCACACAGGTTTAGTTATAATTGTAATTCCTTTTTTAAAACATTAAGAGCACAGACTACACATTTCCTTTAAGCGACAAAACTGTGACTAATTCAAGGCTTGTTTAGACTAAATCCTTAAAAAGCTGAAAATGTCAGTTAGAACCTTGGTGTTATTACGATATGCTAACATACTGTATGATGCAGCCAATATTGCAATATTGATAATTTTGCGATCTATTGTGCTGGCCTTGCGTCAATACAAGCTTTAGTACTGATCTGTGTTTGGGTTTAGATTTAATTATTTTATTAAAACAATTTCTTACAACCCTACTATGTTCAAAAATACACCCTATGTCAACTTTGTCAGGGCTGAATAATTGCACAATGATTTACTCTACAGTGCCACTCATCCCCTCTGCCTCGCTCTTATTGTTATTGCTGTGAGCATAAAGCAGTTATGGATTTCATTTTCATATTGAATTCCTCGTCTTCTGAAATAAGCAGTTCTAATGTTTCCGGCTAATCCTCGGGCCTCTTCTCCTCTTTGATTTCCCGCGCGTTCTATGCCAGGGTGACCATCGATCTCCTAAAATGACACACCGCTGCTGTGGAACGATTTGTGATTATGTTAAGGAGATACTTTGGGAGATGAAGCTAAATCAGTGTTTGGTACCAGCAGTGCGCTTCTGGTGCAGGCTGAGCATGTTTAGTTCAGTTAGTTTTTTTTTATTTGGATGGCTCAGTATATTAACATGTCTTCAGTTTACAAATTGAAACACGATGTTTCAGTAGAAATTAATTGGTACTAAAATGGCATCATTTTCTTTTAGTTTATTCATTTATTTTGAATATTATAACTGTGCACAAATGTATCCAATGCCAATTGCACTAAAGACATGTCTTCAAACATTTAAAATAAAGTGTAAAAGTATTAAATAATTCTGCCTAAAAATGAAATGTTTACTTGCAATTGCTAGTAAACAATATAAAAAGGGGTGTGACCTGGTAGAAGAATTAAGGTGATGATTGATATGAGTAAAGCCAGTAGTACATGATCTATTTTACCTAGCGGAGGGCCATATTGAAAAACACCCAACAGTTTTGGGACTATCTCGATGATGATATTCCAAGTTATTTTGCCTGTGCCGTCTGGTGATCCTGAAAAGCCTCTGTTCTGTCGCGAGCTCACGTGCGTGTTATGTGGCCCACTAGATGGTGCTGTGTCATTCCGAATGACCATCTGTTTGTCTCTGTCTCACAGATTTCTCTGATTAAATACGCAGACAGGCTTTGATGGATTCTGAAGGGGCTGAGGTGAGGGAACCACTAAAACAGTCCAGCACAGATTCCACTCCATCAAAACCTCCTCGTGCAATCCTGGTGCAATGGCTGCTGCGGGCCTGCTGCTGTGTGCGCTCAAGCTCTGTCCCACTTGGCTGGACCTGCACAGAGACGTCTTTCTGTAGTTTATTCAACTCTGATGAGTAGTTTATTCAACTCTGATGAGTGTTTACAGGCTTCCTGTCGATTAAAGGTGTAGTATGTCACTTTTCCGGCTGGAGTTATGCTTTAACTGGAATGTTAAATGTTAAATGACAGTATTTGGCCTGTCACGATAATTGCTACAGTGTATCAGCTTATTTATTTATGCAATATTCAATTCTACAGTGATCCCTCGTTTATCGCGGGGGTTACGTTCCAAGAAGAAGCCGCGGGAGTTGAAATCCGCAAAGTAGAAACCTTTATTTCTTTACAGTTATTATACAACAAAAACATTGAAGGCAAGGAACAAAACCTTTTTACAGGCCCAAGCATTTGTTTAACAAGTAAAAGTACTGTATAAACGTTTGTACTGTACTCACCGCTCTCTCCCGGAGCTCACGCCGCCGCTCTCACCGGGGTCTCCCGGAGCTCACGCGCTCGCTCTCTCCCGCAGCTAACGCGCCCGCTCTCTCCCGGAGCTCACGCGCGCACTCTCACCGGCCTCTCCCGGAGCTCAAGCGCGCGCTCTCACCGCTCTCTCCCGGAGCTCACGCCGCCGCTCTCACCGGGGTCTCCCGGAGCTCACGCGCTCGCTCTCTCCCGCAGCTAACGCGCCCGCTCTCTCCCGGAGCTCACGCGCGCACTCTCACCGGCCTCTCCCGGAGCTCAAGCGCGCGCTCTCACCGCTCTCTCCCGGAGCTCACGCGCGCCGCTCTCACCGCTCTCTCCCGGAGCTCACGCGCGCCGCTCTCACCGCTCTCTCCCGGAGCTCACGCGCGCCGCTCTCACCGCTCTCTCCCGGAGCTCACGCGCGCCGCTCTCACCGCTCTCTCCCGGAGCTCACGCGCGCCGCTCTCACCGCTCTCTCCCGCTCTCACCGGCCTCGCAAACTTCAATTTGTCAAGCGGTTTTACGTACGTGTACATATTAATCCATAACGTTATTGACACACAGGTAGAGAAGACGCGGAGAGACTGTTTAGCCAATCAGAATGCAGAACACAATGCATGATGAAAATCCGCGAAAAGTGAAAAAAGCCTTCAATGTTCATAATTCCAGAATAGAGGTGACTGCATGGAGGTAAAAGACTATTTTGCAATTCCAAAGTAAAAATGTCAACTTTTCTAAAACAAAAGGCACATATTGCATAAACGTTTCCATATCCATATAGACAGCAGGTGATGACCCAGGTCAGATATATATATATATATATATGTATGTATGTATGTATGTATGTATGTATGTATGTATGTATGTATGTATGTATGTATGTATGTATGTATGTATGTATGTATGTATGTATGTATGTATGTATGTATGTATGTATGTATGTATGTATGTATATGTATGTTCGTCCAACTATTATTGATCAATAAAAACACCTGTATTTGAATAAATGCAAGGTAGATCTGTTTGATGCCCTACTGTGCAAGGCACATTTGTAAAATCTCCATGGATATAAGCAGGTGGCCCTTTGACGCTTTATTTATCAGATTACAGAAACCGAAATGGCACACCCACTCACAAGATATATGTTTCCTATTTTCCTATATTGTTTGTGCAGTTTGAAGCTTTAGTGACATCAGGTACTGCATGTTGTCTTTTCATTTTAGGATTTTAAGTTACAGCATTGTGAATGCCACCAAATGAAACTGAGTAATGACGGGTGTAGTACACATAATTCCATAGGTATTCATCACATATTTTAGTGGGTTTGTTGCAGACGGCTTGTTACACCAACTCCGGTGCGCTGAGGTGTGTATTTAATGAACGCCGCACATGGTTTTGAGCAAGAACACACTTGTTGACCTGAAAACGCTCCAAACCCCTGTGGAGTTCGGGACGAATAGATATCTTGCAGATTCTTTCCACAGACCCATGGATGGAGCATTGGTTTAATTGTAAGTCCCGTGAGAGCAGAAGCATTCTTGTCTCATAGTCTGTGTACGATGCAGAGACTTTATCACTGGATAAAATTCCTTTCCCTTTGTTTTTTTTTGTTTCTTTCTCAATTTTAAAATTTTAAAACATTAAACAAGAAATAGAACAAGACAAGTGAGAATAAATTGCATACAAATACAGAAAGAAAAAAAATAAGGCACAAAGTCCAAAATAAATGTCCCATTTAGTTCAAAGTTGTAATTCGTGTCTTTGCGATGGCCTTGCCACCAGGCGTTACTCAAAAATATTTTTTGTGTCCATGGCAGGAGTTTTGTGGCCCAAATACATTGTTCTGAAATTGAGTGGAATGGTGATGTCAACAATTGTCTGTAATCCCTTTGTCCAATAATTTTGAGCAACAGGACAGTTCCAGAACACATCACAGTGGGCCTCCAGGCAACCAGAAATGCTCCAACATTTAGCATTTCCTTGTGAATAGGGAGCTCTTTGACATGGTGTTATGAAAAAACCAGGATACATTCTTCCAATAGAATTATTTCAGGCTTTTCCCAGTTGTTAGAAGTTTCCTGATGATAGGTCAACATTCAATATTTCACCAAACGACTGAGTGGAGTCCTCCTGAGTGTAATCTAATCTCAGTATGAATTCAGCTGTTTTGTGAAGGCCACAGACGTTTGTGAAGAGAAGGTTGGGGAGCAAACGGCATCATGAAGTCCAAGGAACACACCAGACAGGCCAGGGATAAAGAAAAAAAAGTCACATTTATATAGCGCTTCTCTACCGTCAAGGTTCTCAAAGCGCTTTACATCAAGGAACCAATTGTTCGCAGACACTGAAGGCAAGTCGGTCTTGCCCAAGGACTATTCACCTGAGGCAGCTGTGATCTGTGGGCCAGTGAATCCGACTGTTCTACCAGGAGAGAGATAAGATAAGCCTTTATTTGTCCCACAATGGGGGAAATTCCAGTGTTGCAACACAAAGTAGGTACAGAATTAAACAACAGAGAACAGATCATATAAATAGATAAATATAGATATAAAAAAACACTTGATAGAAAGTTCTTATAAAAACTCTTAAAAAAAAACTCTTATATTCTTAATAAAAAGTAGAAAATAAATAACAATAGTAACAATCTTATTTACAGCTGTCATATGGACAAAATATTGCACCAATATGATTGACATTGTCAAAAGTATTGCTCATGAATATGACAGTATTGCATATGAATATGACAGTATTGCACCTGGGTATGATCGTATACACGTGTTCAGGGTTAACAGTATTTGTTGTGAAGTCTGACAGCAGCAGGAAGGAAAAATCTGTGAAACCTCTCCTTCACACAGCGAGGGTGGATCAGTTTGTCACTGAAGCTGCTCTCCAGAGCGGACAGAGTGTCCTGCAGGGGATGTAACTCATGGCCCAGCATAGATGTGAGTTCTTCTGTCCCCCAGACTCCTGCACCAAGTCCAGAGCACAGCCCAGGACGGAACTGGTCTTCTTGATGACCTTGTCCAGCTTTTCCTCTCTCTCTCAGTGATGCTGCTGCTCCAGCAGACCACACCGTACAGGAGGGCTGATGCCACCACAGAGTCGTAGAAGGTCTTCAAGAGTGGCCCTGTCACTCCAAAAGACCTGAGTCTCCTCAGGAGGTAGAGCCGACTCTGGCTCTTCCTGTACTGTGCGTCTTTGTTATGAGTCGAGTCGAGTCCAGTTTGTGGTTCAGATGAACATCCAGGTACTTGAGAGTCCACTCTCTCAATTTCCCTTCCCTAGATGTTCACTAGTGAGGGAGCAGTGGAATGACGTCTGCGGAAGTCTACCATCATCTCCTTGGTCTTCCCCGCGTTGATGAGGAGGTGGTTCCGCTGACACCAGTCCACAAAGTCCTGTGCCAGACCTCTGTACTCCGCATCATCGTCGTCCGTGATGAGTCCGATAATGGCAGAGTCGTCAGAGAACTTCTGCAGAACACAGCTATCCGTGTCGTGTCTGAGGTCTGCAGTGTAGAGGGTGAAGAGAAAGGGCGTGAGGACGGTGCCCTGGGGCTCCCCCATACTGCAGGTTTGAGTGTCAGACACACAGTCTCAGGCTCTCACAAACTGGGATCGGTCTGTGAGGTAGTCCAGGATCCAGTCTGCCAGGTCATACTCCACACCTGCCGTCTCCAGCTTGTCCCTCAGGAGCAGCGGCTTGATGGTGTTGAAAGGGCTGGAGAGATCAAAGAACAGGATCCTCACGGCACTGCCAGGCTTCTCCACGTGAGAGAGAGAGCGGTGCAGCAGGGAGATGACGGCGTCCGCCACTCCAATGCCAGGCCGGTATGCCAACTGCAACGGGTCCATGGCTGAGCTCACAGTGGAGTGGAGGTGGTCCAGGACCAGCCGCTCCAGTGTCTTCATCAGATGGGACGTGAGAGCCACCGGCCTGAAGCTGTTGAGGTCTTTGACACGCGGTGTCTTGGGCACTGGTACCAAACAGGAGGGTGGTACCTGTTGTACCACCCTCAGCTTCAGGCTCCTGTTGAAGACATGCTCCATAACTCCACACAGTTCATCTGCACAGGACTTAAGGAGCCTGGGGCTGATGCCGTCAGGTCCTGCTGCCTTCCTCACTTTAATCCTCTTCAGCTCACCCCTCACCTGTGCTGCTGTGACAGTCAGTGGTTGGCAGGGGGACTGTGTGCTGGGGGGATGGGTGAGTCCAGGTGAAGTGGTGAGCTGATGGGCTGGAGCAGAGGTGTGAAGAGGAACTGGTATGGGCCATTGTCCTGCTGTGGAAGAGGGAGAATGCAGCTGTGCAGGGGAAGGGGTGGGTGATTGATCAAATCTCAGGAAGTGAGATCCCCCTCCATCTGGACAGGGGGGACTTTGAAGCCTGAGATGATTTTCAGGCTCCTCCACACTCCCTGAATGTTCTGCTGCTGCAGCTGATCCTCCATCTTCCTCTTGATCTTCCTTCTCAGCTTCTTCTGCACAGTCCTCAGCTCCTCCTTGTTCCCTGACCTGAAAGCCCTATTCTTCTCCTTCAGCAGAGCATTCAGTTCATGGTTAATCCACGGCTTATTTATTTGGAAAACAACGCACTGTCCGGGTGGGTACAGTGTTTTGAAAACAGAAGTTCATGTAGTCTGTGATGCACTCTGTGATGGTGTTGATGTCCTCCCCATGTGGGTCATAAAGCTCAGTTCAGACAGTGGTGCTGAAGCAGTCCCTCAGAGCCTCCTTGCTCTCAGCAGACCACCTCCTCACCACGCGGGGCACCACAGGCTGCTTGTGCTCGATGGGTTCATACACAGGCCCCTCTCCCTCCCCTGGGCACGAGCTGCCCAGGGGAGGGAGAGGGGAAGAGGAATAAGCCTCCCTGGTGTTGGCAAAGAGCAAGTCCAGTGTTTTATTGTCTCTGGTGGGGCAGGTAACATACTGGGTGTATGTTAGCAGAGTAGAAGAGGGAGAAGCGTGGTTGAAGTCACAAGTGACGAGGGCCTGTGGGTACTGTGTCTGTAACCTGCTGGTGCAGGAGAGCAGTGCTTCACAAGCATTTTCAGCAATAGCATAGGGGGCCACATACACAATAATCACAATAACATGTGAGAACTCCCGCGTCAGATAATATGGCCTCATGCCAACATCCAACAGTTCAATGTCTTAGTTACACAGCTGCTCCTTTACTGTACAGTGGTCAGGTTTGCACCACTTTTCGTTCACAAACACAGGCAGTCCACCACCTCCCCTCGTTCCACTCTCCCTCGTTCTATCCGTGCGCTGTAGATGAAAGTGATCCAAAGCGATAATAGAATCCGGCATTTCTGGGGTTAACCACGTCTCTGTGAAAAGCATGATGCTGCTGGTTTGAGCGGGATTCGAACCACCGACATCAGAAGACTCTACCACTGAGCTACTGCCACTTGAAAGGTAGATAAAGTAGGTAAATAAGATGATAAATTAGGTTAATATAGATGTGGATAAGTTTAACCCAGGGTTAGTTTAGAAAAATGATTTCCCAAGCTTTGAACATCTCACAGTGTATGGCACAACTACAAACCTACCAAGACATGGCTGTCCACCAAAACTTACATCTGAACAAGGACAGCACTGATCAGAGATGCAGCCAAGAGGCCCCTGGGAACTCCGGAGGAGCTGCAGAGATCCACAGCTCAGGAGGAGGAATCTGTCCACTGGACGACTGTTAATCTGACCTTTATGGAAGAGAGACAAGAAGAAGCCATTGTTGACACATCAAACATGTGGGGGACACAGCAAACAGTGTTAGGAAAGTTCACTTTCTACATGAACTAATTCAGTTCATAGTTCACAAATGTTAAAATGTACTAGTTCAGTTCATAGTTCAAAATTTTGAACTAAGTTTACAGCTCCAAAAAATGATCTAGTTCAGTTATTTTTTTCAATAGTATGCTATAATGTTTCTAAATTATTTCCGCAGCCCATATACAACCACAGGCAGCATCTTCATATCCAATTTTGAACCCTTAGCCAACCAGGATTTACATTCACATTGAAGTGACAGCCCTCTCCAGAGGCAAAGTTTGCACAGAAATGTTAGATTGTTCCCATTTTCACTGACCTTATCATAAAACTCACGTAACTGGTCGTAGGGCGACTCTTTGCTGCTCTGTTGCTGTCCCATGCTGCCTTTTGTTTTGATGCGCATGCGCAGTGTGGTGCGACACGTGAAATCTGTCTGCGCTATCGGCCTCTACAACTTTGGAGCTCTCACACTTGCCAGGCATAGGCTCTGGTTGGGCAACATAACGGTGTGTTTTTCGCCTGGTAGTCTCTAGAAATCTGACACCTTATTGAACGAAATTAAAAAGAACAAACGTGCCGTTCACAGACACCAGAATGAAGGCACAACACTGACAGCAAACATGTGGTGGACACGGCAAACATGTGGGGGATACAGTAAACATGTGGAAGAAGGTGCTCTAGTCAGATGAGACCAAAATGGAATTTTTTGGCCTAAAAGCTAAGCACTATGTGTGGTGTAAAACACATGGCTCTGAACACGCCATCAAAGATCTCTGCACTGGCTTCCTGTGGCTTAGAGAATAGACTTTAAAAAACAGCTCTTCACAAATGCTCAAATGTGAATGGCAAAGAAGAATGGGCAAACAAACCCCAAAAGACTTGGAGCTGTAATTGTAATAAAGGGCGGTTCCACAATGTATCGACTGAAAAATAATCTGGAAATCATGTATAATTTTCCTTCCACTTCACAACTGGGTGTCGCTTTGTGTTGCTTTTTCACAAAAACTGCCAACACTCAAGTTTGTGGGTGTTCATTCATTCATTAATTACCTACAACTTGCAACTCATCGCAGGGTTAACACATAGACAACCATTCACTCTCACATTCATTCACTAGGCACAATTTAAAGTTTACCTCACACCTTCCTCCTCACTGTTTTTGGATGGTGGGAGGAAGCTAGAGAACCCAGAGAGAACCCACAGTAACACGGAGGACATGCAGACTCGTGTGATGTTGGTCTGGCCCGGGAATCAAACCCACAATCTCCTTACTGGGCGAGAGCGCTAACAGCTATTCCACCACTACTTAAAGGTCCCATATCATGCAAAATCTTAGCTTAGCTCATAGCTTTTATGAGCTATTGGTACCTCATAGATGTGCCCAGAGTGGTTTTTCGATTGATTCCTGGAGTCTTTAGCTAGAGAACAGTCTCTATCCTTCCCCTCGGATGAGCAGAAAAAACGGGGACTACCCTGCCCTGTCCCCGTAACTCACCCGGAGTGAGTTACGGGGACGCACACGGGGATGCACGCTCTCGCTGAGACTACGTTACCGGTTGGGCGGGGGAGGCGGATCGCTCTTCACAAGGGTGGGGGCGAATCTCTAACTAAGCCGTCTGCATTTTCGGGTTTGTGAGCAGGGTCCAAGATATGGGTGATATTTCATAACTATTATGTTATGGGTGTTATTATCAAATATACGCTTAGGGTAGACTACAAAACGGGAAAAATAGCATGACATGATTTGTGGTTGAGACGCAAATGTGGAAAAGTTCCAGTGGTACGAAAACTTTTGCAAGCTAGTAAAACAGTCCACATCCCGTCCATGGAAATAAGGAGAAGGGTTGCGCAGGGGTCCGGCAGCATATCTGCAAAAGCCGATGCCTGTGATTATTTTTTTTTATTTTACCATCCACATTGAGCCTCTGCGTTGTGGGATAAAACTGAGCATATTACCTGGCTCTGCCATGTTAGCTCGTAGGGTAGAAACTGTTTCCTTGTTGGCTGTTTTGGCTCTGTAATCCAGTTTGTTAGTCCTGGAAGATTGATTACGCATACCAGTGAGCGCAGCGTAAATGTTCAAGGTAACTGCCCATGTAAATGTTATCAGTCATCTCCAGCAGACCTTCCAAAATCACTGGGTCTATCCTGCTCTAGATCCTACATCCTGGCTGGAGCTCCGTTTGCTGGCAGTCAAGGAAGCAGGGGTCAGAGCCATGGCGGGGGAATATGGACATTTTAGACCGATGTTATTGGAATCAGGGCCAATAACCAGTATTTTCTTTGGCCATTTTGAACACTTGCATTTGTTTTATATATTTTAAGAATATTTTTATTGCTGTATTTTAAAACAGGGATCACATCTACTGTAAAATGTTGAGTTAGAACCCATTATACCCTTCATTTGGGGAAAAAAGGAAAAAAGTTTTATTTAGCTCCGTGTTTAGATAAAGGCTATAGGCCAGGGGTGTCAAACATCCGGCCCGCCGAACATTTTGAATTAGCACAATTATTATTATTTTTTTCCGTTCATAGAACCATAGTTACTTCCTTAACCGTTGTTAGCGCTAAAACTACACGTCCCACAATGCCGCTGGTGGCCGCCCCTCCCCCGCGCGGCTCTTCACTGCCGTGTGTACTGCGGAGAGAGAAGTGCTGAGAGAAGTAAGACAGGCGTTTGCGCACTTTACAGCACTTACGCACCTCAGAGCAGAGGTCTGAGCGAGGAAAGAGACGTGTGGCTTTAGGAAACATGTGGAAGAAAGAAAGAAGACTTTTTTGTGGATGTTAGAGTTGTGCTAAAAGTGGAGTAGCATCAATTAAATGGAGTAAAAGCTTTGGGGACCGATATGGAATATTGTATCCAGCTAAACGTTTGGTTACGCACAATGGCCAATAGATAATCTTTAAAACCTATGTCTATGATGAATATAAGCTGCTCCAAGCTCTCCTCAACAGTAAGAGGAACTCCAAATGAGGCTTGAACTTCTTTACTGTAATATGATGATCTTTATTTTGAATACAGAACACAAAACTTCTGTCTTTGTTTCCTTAATAAACTAGCACCCAATGGGCGGGTCTTACCACAGAACAGTATTAATATCGGAGTTCTCGACCTAAATTCTGTTATTGACAATGACTCTTGGATGAGAGTCGAAACGTCTATTTTTGCAAACTGAGTCCAGATGACTACAACTGAAGCTTTTTCTACTATGGAACACGCCTGGACGAATGAGGGATTACACCGACATCCCTTTTTTGATTGATCAGTGTGCATGTTTTTGGCAGGAGCTATTTTTTCTTTGTCTTTTTCCCCCCAGTTTGTTTGTTTCATTATGTCCTGTTATAATTCTTATTTTGTGTCTGTTGGGAGTTTTGTTACAAAAGCAGATTAGCAAGAATAATTTTAATATGCTTAACAAAATGAAATCTGAAAAACTAAGATCAGAATCCCTTAAGGCTTATGGTATAATTAAGTTAAAGATACTAACAAAGATGAGAATATATATATATGAATGAGAGTGAGAGAGAGAGAGACAACAAAAATCCATTTAAACAACCTAGAACATAAAAAAAAAATTACTAAACGTGGTTATAATAAACTTTACTATTCATACAGGGGCAAACATAAGAGGGGTTCGGCCATATTTGTCTCAAGCTGAATTTGAACAGAATTTTGAACACAAAGATAAAGACGGCAGATTTGTTTTACGTCGATAAATGTATATGCTCCCGCAGGAAGCGACTTCTTTTTCTATACTAAATTTAGAATGTGGGTTTGACCAAGGCATGTGGGAGAGAGAGGGCGGGGCAGATGCGGCACGCAGCAGCAGTCACTTCAAAAGGTTTTATGACAAATACACATAAGTGATTGCAACGACTCCTCCCTTTCAAATTAACTTTTAAAACGACTACACGTAATAGCTACCAACACGTAATAGCTGTTGTGCTTGAGACTCTTTTGTTTGAATAAGTTGTGTGCGAGGTTTGACCATGGCCCTGTTCATGCACATTAATACGTGCATGCAGATGTCTGAACGGTCAAAGGAGGGGGCAGTGAGTGTGCGCTAGTGACACGGATGCCCTTCCTGACAGAAAAAGCAGCGAGAGAGATACAGTGAAGAAAATAAGTCTTTGAGTGATTTTGCAAGTTCACTTCTTCTTTTGATCTGTCAGGTTTTTATGGCTGTTGCTGTGCAACACAGAGTTTCAGCTCCCTCCAAAAATGTTCTATTGGATATAGGTCTGGAGACTGGCTAGGCCACACCAGAACCTTGATATGCTTCTTACAGAGCCACTTCAGCAGGAGAACCTTCTGTGCTAAGCACACCTTTGAAACGGTAGTCCCAGCTCTCTTCAGGTCGTTGACCAGCTCCTCCCGTAGTTCTGGGCTGATTCCTCACCTTTCTTCTCATTACTGAGACCCCACGAGGTAAGATCTTGCATGGAGCCTCAGTCTGAGGGAGATTGACAGTCATCTTTAGCCTCTTCCATTTTCTAACGGTTGTAGTTGATCTTTTTTCACCAAGCTGCTTGATAATTGCCCTGTAGCCCTTTCCAGCCTTGTGGAGGTCTACAGTTTTGTCTCTGGGGTCTTCTGACGGCTCTTTAGTCTTGCCCATGGCAGCAGTAGGAGTCTGACTGATTGTGACGTGGACAGGTGTCTTTATGCAGCTAACGAGCTCAAACATGTGCTACTAGAATTATTTCTGATTGGCAGGTGTTCAAATACTTATTTGCAGCAAGAACATACACATAAATGATTTAAAAAATCATACCATCCGATTTCCATGTTTTCTAAATTAGATTTAGTCTCTCACAGTGGACAATTTTGATTGAATTTCAGACCCCCCAATCATTTCCAAGGAGAGCTTACAAAATCTCAGGGTGTTTGAATACTTATTTGCCTCAGTGTATGGCTGGATCAGCAGCAGAGGGACAAATGCTTTTGCTGCAGGAGTGCAAGTGTAGGAAAACAAAAAGCATGTGATACATGAAGCTCTGTCGTGTGCTCTCTTTCTGCCAGTAAAACTGCGTGTGGAAAGTAAAAACATTGGTTACTTCTGTTTGAGCGGGTGGCTGAGTCTGGCACAGACATGATTTCATTTATCCAAACCGGGGGACCCTTAAGAACTACCTGTCTGTTACAAAATAATACAAAAAATTCCGGGTCTGGGGCCGGTTTAGACACTGGGCGACATATTGGGTTAGATCATTTGAGTTGATCCAAACTCCAACATGCGTTTGTCAAATCAATGTGATGTCTCAGCTCATGCGCTGTCTGAAGGAGGCGTTTTCGCTCATGTCCAGTCGTTGTTTTATAAATCCATTCACAGAGTCACAGACACAGACTGATACAGTCACAGCATGGACTGACAGAGAGCACCGGGAATGTGTATGCATGGCTTCATATGTGTCATGTGTTCAGAATAATGAGTGGAATAAACAGCCCTTCTACTTTGGGCCAACTTCTGATAATCTCTCTGAATAAAATCATTTATTGACAATTTCCTGAATCAAACTCTTCACTTCTGCTCCTCTCCACGAGTGTCGTCTTTTCCCCGTATCTCCAGACAGAAATGAGGCCCTTGGCCTCACGAGAATTTAAAAAAAGCTGTTCACCAAATCAAGGGAAAAAAGTTTTATTCATTATTTGGATAACGATAGGCTATAGGCTATAATATATGATCAAAATTTGCCTTTACACTTTTCCATTCTGTGAATTTCCTGTGTTATGTAGATAATTTCTCTCTTCGCTCTTATTTCTCAAACTAAAGTGTCTCTCTGAAGTCTCTGAACTCTCGCTCCAGTCCGTGTGTCGTCATTGTGTCGCTGCTGCTCCTCCTCCTGCAGTTCTTTCTTTAAACTTCTCACACTAAAGTTATTTGTAGTAAACATGTTCTAAACTGATTTTGGAGGAAATCTAGTCAAATAATGTCATCAAACATGGTCTTTATCGCAGGTTGTGAGTTAGTTTGTTGCACTTCTATGTAATAATAAGTTACGTCAAAAACTTTTCTAGAGCATTTTAAAAGTCTGGAAAGTTCTGAAAAGCGCCAAAGTGCGCCGGAAAGCTCCGGAAAGCACAGAAGCGCGCCGAAGCGTGCTGGAAAGCTTCGAAGCGCGCCAGAAAGCGTCAAAATGCGCGCTGTGTAAGGCAGAGGAAGGAGGAGAGAGGAAGTTGTGGTTAAGCTACACCTTCTATCATTAGCGTAGTTGTGGCCAGTATATTTTATTTTCAAAATAGTCAGCTGTATTAAATGGTCTAGTTAAATAGTAGATTTTCTATCTGCTTTTTATATTGCACATTTGTATATGATAAACAATATTAGGCTATTAATGAAACCCTACATTGTGTTTCTATAGCCAATTATGGTTAAACAAAAATAAAAAAAAAACTGTTTAATACTGACAATAAAAATAATACTAAATTATACAATAATTTAGATCTATGGGTAGATCTTTGGGCTTTGTCGAATATAAAAGTAGCTTGTGAGCCGAAAATGTGTGGGCACCCCTGCGCTAAAGAGAACCGCTTGGCCTTTCTTGATTGTTCCACTATCAGGAGAGGATGGAAAGCTCCAGACAGAAGTATATAGGAAACCTACATAAGATAAGATATTCCTTTATTGTCCCACATGGGGAAATTTCATAACATACACAGATGAGTACCTGCACTTTGACTCTAACATGTCCAGAAGGCTCTCTCAGTCTGTGGGCTCTTGCTTGCTTGGGCTCTTGCTTGCTTGGGCTCTTAATAAAGTGAAGAGAACTTAAAAGCAGGACAAAAGGGAAACAACATAAATGGGACTGTCAGAAAAACTGCAAAGAATTTTTAGGCAACACAAAATTCCTGTTTATTTTAAACCAGGCAACACAATAACTGGTTCACCCTGAGGACAAGATGCCGACACAAAAACAGCGTAATGTAGTTTATTCTTCTAAGACAGTGAGGTGAAGATTCTAAGCAGGGAAATAGATGATTTGAAAGAGGAGTTAAAGAAGCAATTTTTGTTTGAAAAAAACAAAAAAAACTGAAATGGAGGTTTAAGATTTAACCTTACAGTCATGTATAATAGTGTCTTGAAACCCTGGAGCTGGAAACGCCCGGAGAATTCTGATGCTAATCAGGTACTAAGGAGGGAGCCAAAGTTCGGTTACAACAGGATGTAGATAGCCCTTCACAGGGCTGTTAGAAAACAAAGAAAAGCAGCCTCAAGTGAAAGCAAAAACTCCCTTGATCAGGAAGTCCTGCCCGGTGGGCAAGATATAAAACCTAGTTCCCAGACTCGATTTGCAGTTTGAGAATGTCCAGATGATACAACTGCATTTTTTCTACAGTACAAGACAATGCTTACATAGTAAAAGGGCAAAACATATGTGACTGACCGTGGCTAAACCAGTTACATGTCTACCCGGAGACATTTTGAGTTATTCACAGATTCTGAAAGTGTGAATTCAAGCTTTTCTACACTCATGTAGATCTGATAATATTTGAGTAAGTTGTGGTCATTTGAATGTATACAACTCTCAAACCCATTCACTGAGAAAACGGGGCTCAAAGTTTCTCACCGGAGTGAGCCCAGAGTCACAGGGGGGCTCATTTGCATCTCATTGAGATAAGCCCTCCCACACTGACACCACCTTCCCCCTACAGCTGTCACTGAAGACTCAAGAGGAGTGTTGTTATTGATGGTAACTGGACTTGAATCAGAATTAGAAGTTACTATATTAAAATGGAAATACTTTAGGCCATAGGCTGTAACTCAGAATGTGGCTAGAAAATGAATTTCACTCCACCACATCAAGACTACTTTTCTAAAGTGGTTTTCCAATCTCAAAGATGTACTTGAGCTGGGGGAAAAAGTTCTCCGCATGATTTCTGCCAGTATTTGAGAAAATAGGTGTCGAAGTTGCCAGTTTACCCAAATATGTGACAAATTGGGGTGTACACCCATCTTCATACCTTTTTATTTTTTTCATTCTGTGATTGATTACTTCAGAAATTCAGATTCTCAGAGACATAACTACTTTCTTAGAGGATGTAAAGTGGTGAGACTCTGGGTGCTTTAGTTTATGTGCAAATGTAAGTTAAAAAAACAGTTTTAACAATTTTGCATGTTATCGTTACGCACTTGAAAACTCTTACTCCACATTTAGTATTCAACTGAATGCTTCAACAACTACAAATTCTCTAGTCTTGATTCATACTACACTATAAAAACATAATCTAAAAATAGTATTTTAACCCTTTCAACACCAGTTGCCCATTTGAAGAAAAAAAACATAGGCTATTGGTAAAGGTTTTATTCTATAGAACGGATATAATTTTATGTTATGTATTTTCAATATGAACAAATAATTACAATCATAAAAGCAGTATTTACAGCGTGATAAACAGGTTAATTAACATGTGTATCTTTCGATCTAGTATAAGGCAAACTTTCTGCAGAATAGGATATACATACAAACAGAGGAATGATATAAGTATGATTGATGTCAAAATGTGTAAGTACAACACTGGTTTGATTTTTACCTTTTGAGGACAAATATATATCTTGGCAAATTGACAGTAAACAAAGATCAACCTCCTCGGATACATTTACCATGTTAGACAATGTCAATTTATCACTAGCACCTACACACCAAGCTAGTAAGTTATAAAGTTCAATTGGCACAATCTTTCTGGCAGAGGAAACATTTAGATCCTCTGATGTAGGAGGCAGATTTACATCCATCCTAGGGGCACTCTTGACCACTTGTTTCATCCATACTAGGGGCACTCTTGACCGCTTGTTTCATCCATACTAGGGGCACTCTTGACCGCTTGTTTCATCCATACTAGGGGCACTCTTGACCGCTTGTTTCATCCATACTAGGGGCACTCTTGACCGCTTGTTTCATCCATACTAGGGGCACTCTTGACCGCTTGTTTCATCCATACTAGGGGCACTCTTGACCGCTTGTTTCATCCATCCTAGGGGCACTCTTGACCACTTATTTCAGTAATACACCTGCACTGTAAACTGTCCTTGAGAGCTCTCGCAGTGCAGCATCTTTACCACTTTCTGGCACCATTTCTCCATCACTACATGACATCTCAGAAACTGACATATCAGTTTCAGTTGAAAAATCCTGGTCGAGAAGTGCTGTCGTCTCTGTGGAAACCATTTCACTCAGGTTTCTTCTTGGTGGTTTGTGAAAATTCAGCTGTGGGAAGTCTCGCTGTAATCTCTTCTTCAGAAGATCGGATCTGTAAAAATTAGACAAGGAATAGAAATTCATAAGTATTGATAGATTACTATTTTGTTTGTGTTTTAGTTTTAGAATTATTATTTTATTTGTGTTTTAGTATCCTATGTTTGTTGTTTATTTTGTGTTGTGTTTTAACAGGGTAACCACTTTTCTCATTGGATTTTCCCTGTATAAATAAATAAAATGAATGAAAATATGTAGACTCCTGTAGCTAACAGGATTGGTTTGATCTTGAATGAAATGTCATGAATAAACATAGCTGTGATGTTTATCTGATCTTCTATTGTTTTCTTTCATAAACAATAAGAATAATTTAATTTCTTAAATGATTAAATTTAAATGACCAGGGTGTTTTTGATGAATTTCTGGAACAGGGACAAGAGCATCTTCATTCTGAGGATTTCCTGGTTTTCAATCAGTTGTGTCCGGATGACAGTGTCACAGAATGCTGTATATGCATCGCCATACTCCCAGACTTTAGGTCACCTGTATAAAGCAAGGAAATGCAGTGATTGGTCAGTGATTGAAATATACTAGCTCACTACAAACAGAAATTTGCTTTGATTCAAACGTCTTTAAAATTATCGTGTAGTCATTACAATAATTTTCAATTAAATTATGAATTTATCTAAATATATGGAAATATATATATTTTATTTGATCACCAAAATGTTACCTTTCATCACTTGTCTTCTTTGTCGGAAAGCTTGAGTTTTCTTTGTAACACCTCTTGTGATTGAAGTGCCTTCAATGACAACACAATCTTTACCTCTGGTACACATCAGGATGGATTCATCTGCTCTTGATTCAGCTGCTTTGACCAAACTTCCTAGTAAAGGAGAAGTAAAAGAATTTCAATCAAGGGTGAGCACAATCGGTAAACAATCGCAAAAGTTGTATTGCCTTTTTATTCAACTCACATCATCATACAGTCTTACATACATTACATCTACACCTACATGTAATAAACTAGGCACATATTCCTATAGTGATCTGTTCTTTTCTTCTGTATCTACCTCTGGATCTTCCTGCGTTGCATCAATGAAATTTCCCCATGTGGGACAATAAAGGATTATCTTATCTTATCTATGTATATTTTGGCCAACTTATTTCACTGTGATTAGTCCTATTTACCACAAGCAAGAGAAAACACACATGCAAGAATCAATATATAATCTACTCACCAGCAGTTAAAGTTTCAGCTTGGACCAATTTATCTTTCTTTGTCTTGTGAGCCTCTTTGATACAGCGATCAACCTTCTGCAAATGATGCAAACTGCAGGAAGTACATCGCTTGACTTTTTAGATGATTTTGTCTTACATCTGTGGTAGATCTCAGTCGTTTGGGAGAAGGTGGCAGAGTAGATGTGGTAGATTCAGAGTCATCGTCACCCTCTCCATGCTGCCCACAGACCGACTGTTTTGCCGCAAGCTTTTCAGCACTAGTAATTTGTTTCTTGTCAATGAAACGTCTATAGCATGTAGGGTGAAACGTCTATAGCATGTAGGGTGAAACGTCTATAGCATGTAGGGTGAAACGTCTATAGCATGTAGGGTGAAAGCCTGGCTTGTTACTTTCCAGAAAATGAGAAAGATTTCCGTCCGAAGAAGCCACAGAAGATGTAGGATAGTTTTGTTTGGCGAAGTCGTCATTGTGTACACAAACAGCTGCCGCTAACGCGCGGCCTATTCCGTCGATTTCTATCCACTTCTGAGCACAAGTCACCAGCTTCCTCCAGCGGGCAACATCTCAGTGGCTGTGTGTGTTCTTTTTCTACCGCTGAAATGTGTGTGATGCACGTGTAATCCATATTTTCATAGTGTTTTCTATCGGCTCGAGAGACAACATGCCGCTCCACGGGGGCAGCCATGTTTGATGTTGTTGTAGTAATCTCTCCCCTGATTGGCTGATTCAGAGGCGGAATGATTCAGGCGTAGGGATATTGCGCTATCAGGCTGAGAATATAGTTCCGCATTTAAGTTATTGCCGTAAAAAAACTGGCGCGATGCGAGTGGAGAACTTTTGGTCATGAGCTAATGGTACAACGATAATTTTATATTTGAAGTATTTTTTTTGTCTTGTGACAGGTGTAGCGAACTTGAACGATACAGGCTACAGCCTATGGCCTACTTGGATTACAAAAGGCCCTGAATAGAATCAAAGAATCAGAATCAGAATAGGGTTCATTGCATTTGTCGATAAACATAATTCACAGGTGATTCAGTGCACCAACAATGGTGCACTGAATGATTCAACACAAACAACAAAAGATAAGATAAGATAAGATAGCCTTTAATGTTACAACACAGTAGATACAGGGGGAAAGGACAGATAACTTATAGGAAGTTTAAAAAACACTCTCAATAGAAGAACTCTTATAAACAGATGCCAGGGCCAGGTAATACGAACTGCAACGGGTCCATGGCTTTGAATATATGAGATATGAGATAATAGATATGATATGTACACCACCAGAGTCCAATTACATCAGAGATCACATCCTCATCCTCTTCTTCGTCTGTGCACTCTTCTGTGCTGTGACTCTCGGCTCTTGGCATCAAAGCTTTAAACGAATAACAGGACATTTGAGAAATGGCTAACTATTTCACATAAAACACTCATTAACATTTTTTTTTTTTTAACACAATGTGAGAGTTTCAATATAAATACCTGAAGTGCTGATAACTCTTGATCTTTGGAAGCCGTCTGAAGAAGGGACTCAGATGCTTCTGCCAGTCAAAGTTCTTGACAAACACTTTGCTATCCGCCGTTCCAACAAGCTGTGGAATATTGAGGTGAGACTCAGGAGAGCTGTTTTCCACTACCTGATGACAAGGGCGACAATGTAAAAAAAATGACAACAGAAGAAACAGCTTCAGTTGTAGTCATCTGGACTCAGTTAGAAAAAATAGACGTTTCGACTCTCATCCAAGAGTCATTGTCAATAAAAGAATTTAGATCGAGAACTCCGATTTTAATACTGGTCTGTGGTACGACCCGCCCATTGGGCGGAGCTTTCCTGAAGTAGAAAGAGTTGTTTGTTTCAACAGAAACTCCCCCCTTGTATCTACCGAGCTAGCCTATTCAGAATTTTAATGGGCTATTAGAATCCTCTTTGTCTTTGTGAGACCCAGGCTCAACCACCCTGAGTACCTGATTAGCATCTAAATGTCCTGGTCCTGGTCCTCTACCTTTCCAGGGGTTCAGTATACCATTATAGATACCAGGAAGATTGAATCTTAGCCCTCCATTTCTGTTTAAAGGTCTTTCTTTTTTAACAAAAATAGCTTCCTTGACACCTCTTTCAAACTATCTTTTCTCCCTGCTTAAAACCTTCACCTCACTGTCTTCAAACGAGTGATTAGAGGCTTCAAGATGGAGATGCACGGCACTCTGAGGTCCTGAACTTGTATTTCTTCTGTGCTGATAGAGCCTCTTGTGTAGAGGCTGTTTCGTCTCACCTATGTAACGTTCTTTACAGCTTTCTTCACTGCATTGGATAGAATAAACTACATTGCTCTGTTTTTGAGTCGGCAACTTGTCCTTAAGATGAACCAGTTTTTGTCTTAAAGTGTTTCCTGGTTTAAAATAAACAGGGACTTCGTGTTGTCTAAAAATTCTCTGCAGTTTTTCCGACAGGCCAGACACATAAGGGATAGAAACACCCTTCCTTCTCTGTTCATTTTCCCTTTTGTCCTGCTTCTTGGTTCTCTTCACTCTGTTGAGAGCCCAAGCGGGGTAACCACAGGCTGAGAGGGCATTTCTGACATGTTTTTCCTCTTTCTTCTTGCCCTCTGAGCTGGTGGGCACACCTTGAGCTCTGTGTTGTAAGGTTCTGATCACTCCCAGCTTGTGCTGTAGTGGGTGGTTGGAACCAAAGAGCAGATACTGGTCCGTGTGTGTAGGTTTCCTATATACTTCTATTTGGAGTTTCCCGTCCTCTCCTCTGATCGTGGAACAATCAAGAAAGGCCAAGCGATTCTCCTTAGCGTCTTCTCTTGTAAACCTGATATGTGAGAGAAGGTTTCCAGCTCTTGTTTCTTGATTGTTACAAAAGTATCATCGACATAGCGAAGCCACAGTTTTGGGGCTATGCCTGAGAATGAGACCAGTGCCTTCTTCTCAAAGTGCTCCATGTACAGGTTGGCCACTATGGGAGAGACGGGCGAGCCCATGGCACAGCCATGAATCTGTCTGTAAAATTGTCCCCGGAATTGAAAGTAAGTGGTGTTCAGACACATATGCAAACTGTTGCACATCTGTCTGAACACCACTTACTTTCAATTCCGATTCACGAAAACACGAAGTCCCTGTTTATTTTAAACCAGGAAAACTTTACTTTAGGTACTCAGGGTGGTTGAGCCTGGGTCTCACAAAGACAAAGAGGATTCTAATAGCCCATTAAAATTCTGAATAGGCTAGCTCGGTAGATACAAGGGGGGAGTTTCTGTTGAAACAAACAACTCTTTCTACTTCAGGAAGGCTCCGCCCAATGGGCGGGTCTTACCACAGACCAGTATTAATATCGGAGTTCTCGATCTAAATTCTTTTATTGACAATGACTCTTGGATGAGAGTCGAAACGTCTATTTTTTCTAACTGAGTCCAGATGACTACAACTGAAGCTTTTTCTACTATGGAACACGCCTGGACGAATGAGGGATTACACCGACAACAGAAGACACATATCTTAAGCAGAACAGAGAGCAGCACTGAAGTTTTGCCAGGCTAATGTTTACACATTACAGTAGTCAAATAATATAAACTAACCTCAGCGATGTCTTCCAAAGCGTCAACCCTGGTCTCCATGTATGCTCGCTTGATAAGTCCAAAGCCGCAATCAGGGGAGAATTTGGTGTGGCCAGCAATGAGGAAGTGGATGTCCATTGTGTAGTGAAGCTTGGCCCCGGCTGCAGAGGGTTGGACGGAAAGTGTATCTGTAGTAGACAGAGAGAGAGAGAGAAAGGAGATTAGATTAATACATATGACATTTGATTAAGACGTATATGTCTATAATTGATATTCTGCATTTGCACTATTATTAGTACCTGCTGTGCAAAGTAATGCATCCTGATGTCTTTGCTTGCTGGCGGTTAGGGTCCGAAAGACAGCACATTAGATTCTGTTGTAGAGATCTGTGCGTGGCCTGCAGCTTCTGATGTGTTGGAGAAGCTGTTTCCACAGTGATCTGAAGCTTGATGTACAAACTGCAGGCTCACCTGAAAAACAGATGTTGCTTATGGTTAATTATACTCTAATCATTAAATCATGAAAATCACCAAAATAAAGTTTTACACTTACCACGCTCCTTAGCAGACTTCACGTAGAGACAGGTCATGTCAGTCAGGGTGTCTTTGCCAATTCTGAAAAGGGGAAAAAAAGGATTAGGGTTAACAGTAATATGGGAATAACACGCTTCACAGATAACAGTTCACATTGTGACGTTAACGGTGTATTTAAGATGCAAAACGCGGAGATATTGGGACATCTGCCCTCGGCTAGCGGGGCTAGCTAGCTCACTTGAGATAACACGGCTCGTAAAAGCAAAACACTTGCAGAACAGCACACCAAAACATGAACATACACTCGAGTTTAAAACCGGCGCACATTAAAGTGATTAAAAGCGGGTGTTTTAGTCGCAAAGCTTACCTGGTTCAGCCGTCCTGTTGTCTCTCCCAACACCGTGCACAGAGAGACACACAGGAAGCTGATAATGGCCAGGCAAGCGCGTGATTGGTTCGAGTGACGCAGTGCGTGCGTGACGTGCAACGTACGTAAGCCACGTGACCAGAAGTGGTATCGGGAGTTGTAGTTTTTTTCTCTTCCCACGCCGAAAAATAACCCGATAACATAGCAAAGTTTAGCTTACAACTTAGCTCCGAATAGCTGCGTTTAGCTCCGGGCTGTGGGGCTAACAGCCGGTTTAGTCCACCATAAAACACACACAAAGCACGACCCACACAACCCACGGGCCAACCCACGCCGAAAAATAACCCGATAACATAGCAAAGTTTAGCTTACAACTTAGCTCCGAATAGCTGCGTTTAGCTCCGGGCTGTGGGGCTAACAGCCGGTTTAGCACCATAAAACACACACAAAGCACGACCCACACAACCCACGGGCCAACCCACGCCCAAAAATAACCCGATAACATGGTGATAACAGCAAGTAGTCACATTAAGCCCGTATTGCAGAGTGCACTGAAGCAACATGTTAGCTTAGCATTAGCTCCACCGGGCAGACAAGTAAGATTCTAAAGTGATCACGAGACCGCCTTAAAACACAGCGTTAAAGCAATAATTTAGTAGTAAAGTAAAAGTGTACCTGAGTAAACAGTTCCGTTGCAATGTAGTCCAGGAAATGTAAGCGCTGAAGACTGTGCTCTGCAGACGGTCTGGAGTAATGAGAGGAAAACACGGAGCACGCAGCTTGCCATGCGGATCACGGTTGATTGGTGGAAAATGTAAACAATACGTTGGCTAGAAAAAGGTGACGCCCCCCCCAGGAGAGCAGGAAAAAGACCCGAAAACTCCACTTTTTTAACAGCTTAATGTATACGTTTAAGACAACCAATAGTGTTATCTGAAGCACACAGGGGCTTATTCATAACTTCAACTAGCACATTCTGCAAAAAAATGAAAATCACACATTTGAAGAAAAAAATCTTTTTTTGGGTTTATCTCAGTTTCACCGAAGCCGACATAGTCCGGCATTTACGGCGCTCAGTCACATATAATAAACATGTCTTGGCATGGCATTTTTCTGAGATTGATAGATAACCATCCATCCATCCATCTTCTTCCGCTTTATCCGGGGCCGGGTCGCGGGGGCAGCAGTCTAAGCAGGGACTCCCAGACTTCCCCCTCCCCAGACACTTTCTCCAACTCCTCCGGGGGGATCCCGAGGCGTTCCCAGGCTAGTCTCTACAGCATGTCCTGGGTCTTCCCCGGGGCCTCTTCCCGGTGGGACATGCCTGAAACACCTCCCGAGGGAGGCGCCCAGGAGGCATCCGGAACAGATGCCCGAGCCACCTCAGCTGGCTCCTCTCGACGTGGAAGAGCAGCGGCTCTACTCCGAGCTCCCCCCGTGTGGCCGAGCTCCTCACCCTATTGCCCAGCCAACCTGCGGAGGAAACTCATTTCGACCGCTTGTATCCGCGATCAAGCTCATGACCATAGGTGAGGGTAGGAACATAGACCGACCGGTAAATTGAGAGCTTTGCCTTTCGGCTCAGCTCCCTCTTTACCACAACGGTCCGATGCAGCGACTGCATCACTGCAGCCGCTGCACCGATTCGCCTTTCGATCTCACGCTCCATCCTTCCCTCACTCGTGAACAAGACCCCAAGATACTTGAACTCCTCCACTTGGGGCAAGGACTCCCCACCCACCTGAAGAGGGCAAGCCACCTTTTTCCGGTCGAGAACCATGGCCTCGGATTTGGAGGTGCCGATTCTCATCCCAGCCGCTTCACACTCGGCTGCAAACCGTCCCAGTGCATGTTGCAGGTCCGGATTTGATGGAGCCATCAGGACAACATTGTCTGCAAACAGCAGAGATGGAATCCTGTGTTCTCCAAACCAGACACCCTCCGATCCCTGACTGCACCTTGAAATTCTGTCCATAAAAATTATGAACAGAACCAGTGACAAAGGGCAGCCCTGGCGGAGTCCAACATGCACTGGGAACAGGTCTGACTTTCTGCCGGCAATGCGAACACAGCTCCTGCTCCGGTCATACAGGGACCGGACAGACTGACCAAAGGGCCCCTGACCCCGTACTCCCGGAGCACCCCCCAAAGGACACCCCGAGGGACACGGTCGAAAGCCTTCTCCAGATCCACAAAGCACATGTGGACTGGTTGGGCAAACTCCCATGAACCCTCGAGCACCCGATGGAGGGTATAGAGCTGGTCCAGTGTTCCACGACCGGGACGAAAACCACTCTGCTCCTCCTGAATCCTAAGTTCGACTATCGGTCGGATTCTCCTCTCCAGTACCTTGGAATAGACCTTACCCGGGAGGCTGAGGAGTGTGATCCCTCTGTAGTTGGAACACACCCTCCGGTCCCCCTTCTTGAACAGAGGGACCACCACCCCGGTCTGCCAGTCCAGAGGCACGGTCCCCGACCGCCACGCAATGTTGCAGAGACGTGTCAACCAAGACAGTCCTACAACATCCAGATACTTTAGGTACTCAGGGCGGATCTCATCCACCCCCGGAGCCCTGCCACCGAGGAGTTTGCGAACAACCTCAGTGACTTCAGCTTGGGTGATGGATGAGCCAGCCTCCGAGTCCCCGGTCTCTACTTCCTCTTCGGAAGACGTGACTGAGGGATTAAGGAGATCCTCAAAGTATTCCTTCCACCGTCCGACGACATCCCCAGTCGAGGTCAGCAGGCCTCCACCCGCACCGTAAACGGTGTTGGTGAGACACTGCTTCCCCCTCCTGAGGCGCCGGACGGTTTGCCAGAATTTCTTTGGTGCCGACCGATAGTCCTCCTCCATGGCGTCCCTGAACTCCTCCCAGGCCCGGGTTTTTGCCTCTGCGACAGCACGAGCTGCGGCTCGCTTGGCCTGCCGATACCCGTCGATGACCTCCGGCGACCTACAAGCCAGAGTGGCCTGATAGGCCTCCTTCTTCAGTCTGACGGCATCCCTTACTTCCGGTGTCCACCACCGGGTTCGGGGGTTGCCGCCACGATGGAGGTGCGAGTTGAATACCCTACTGACAGAGGGCTCCACTAGACGTTCCCAACAGACCCTCACAATGCGTTTGGGTCTGCCAAGTCTGTCCGGCTTCCTCCTCCGCCAGCGGATCCAACTCACCACCAGGTGGGGATCGGTTGACAACTCTGCCCCTCTCTTCACCCGAGTGACCAAGACACGCAGCCGGAGGTCAGATGACACGACAACAAAGTCGATCATTGACCTCCGGCCTAGGGTGTCCTGGTGCCATGTGCACGGATGGACACCCTTGTGCTTGAACATGGTGTTCGTTATGGACAATCCGTGGCTAGCACAGAAGTCCAATAACTGAACACCGCTCGGGTTCAGATCGGGGAAGCCGTTCTTCCCGATCACCCCTCTCCAGGTGTCACTGCCATTGCCCACGTGGGCGTTGAAGTCCCCCAGTAGAAAAACGGAGTTCCCGGTCGGTGTACTGTCCAGTACCCCTCCCAAGGACTCCAAGAAGGCCGGGCACTCTGCACTGCTGTTCGTCCCGTAGGCCAGACCAGAGAAGTGTGGAGCGTCCAGCCCCTCTCGAGGAGATGGGTTCCAGAGCCCAAACAGTGCGTGTAGGTGAGGCCGACTATATCTAGTCGGTATCGCTCAACCACCCGCACAAGCTCAGGCTCTTTACCCCCCAGCGAGGTGACATTCCATGTCCCCAGAGTTAGTCTCTGTGTCTGGAGATCAGGTCGCCGAGGCCCCTGCTGTCGACTGTCGTCCAGATCTCTCTGCACCGGCCCCATAATTGAAATATGTTGAGAGAAAATAAAGGGCTCTAAATGGGTGAACTACCCATTTAAATAGAAAACAGATTAGGCATAGTTCTCCATAAAGATTTGTCAACAGTTTTAGAGAAAAAAACTATACCCCTCTTTTTTCCACTATAAATAAAGACTTTGAAAAATGGACTCCCCTACTTAAGTCTAAGGGTTCATTCACAATAAACTTTTTATTTGAATCAGGATCCTACTCCAAGCCCGCACAAGCCCGCACATGAGGGGCAGGTTGTGCACATGAGGGGCAGGTTGTGCACATGTGGGCCAGGTTGTGCACATGTGGGCCAGGTTGTGCACATGCGAGCCAGGTTGTGCACATGTGGGGCAGATTGTGCACATGTGGGTCAGGTTGTGCCCTTGTAGGGCCAGGTTGTGCACATGTGGGGCAGGTTGCGCACATGTGGGGCAGGTTGCGCACATGGGGGCAGGTTGTGTCCGCTATAGTCCCGGTCCAAGTTTGTTTTTGTCATTCCTTTGGCTGATACTGTACACAGCGCCTCTAGAGGCCAGAGGGAGTGTATTGTGAGTGTGAACTGGACCAGCTCAGAGAAAGAGACTGTTGCAACTTTGCTATCTCAAGGTTTGTGTGGCAAGACAGAAAACTCCAATCAAAATAAAAACTACCGGTACAACTATCAAAAGGAGGTTGGGGTTTCTATTGACTGGAAAATTACTTTATTTCAGCTCAAATCAGAGCATTGCTGTACTGTTGTGACCCAGTCTGGATTTTAAAAACAGTGTCCAGATGACTACACTTGAATCCTTTTCTACAATGGAACACTCAGATGGGATAAATGAGGGATTACGCACACTTTTTTGAAAAGTTCTGTTCCATTTATTTCTGAGACCGATGCCTACCTACCCACCTAACGCTGACAGTATCATCCCAGCCCTAATTCAGATCAAACACAACTGCAGACATATGGCTGATGAGGAAACAAGATGGCATAAATGCTTTAACAGTGAGTTTAGCTGATGAAAGACTCATTAACACAAATCCTTTCAATGCGAACTCTGGCCTTTGCTGCTCTCCTTCGGGTGTTTGCAGACTCAGTCCCATTCTACATCTTGAAACGGATCCACACTCCAGAGACGGAGTTTGTGCTATACATAATAATAAACTCAGACCGTAGACACTTGATATTTTAAACACTAGTTATAGAAAAATAGATAAAAATGACTGGAGGATAACATTATTTTCCATTTGTGCATGTGTGCAGCAGCTTTCACCTCACTGTTTGCAACGTCAAAACACCATAAGAGATTCTTAGTTTTAACTTAATACGTATTGTCCTTTTAATGACCTATTTTCTAAGTGAGAGTAAAGCAGTTTAAATATGGCTAAAAATAGTAGCTGCTAGAGTTGAAGTTTGTTGGCCTTATAGCAAAGACTATTTGAGCTTTAAAAGCTTTTTGTCAAGATTTGGTCATATAAGTATATTTAGTTTTTGGACTAGTTTTAGTTCAGTTTAGTTAGTTTTGTGGATTAGGTCGACTAAGGTCCAGAAGAGTTTTGGTCAACCAGAAAATATATTGTAACCTTTATAACTTGTATTCCCCCGTTTAATTTATCTTTATTCTTAATTTATGCATGCCATGTTTTACTCTATAGACATTTCTAGGATTACTATTTTATTATTCATTGTTTTATTTTGCAACTTAATGTTGAGACAAGTTCTTATGTGTGCAACCTGTGTTCAATAACAATGGTATTAACCCTTTTCTGATTCTGACATGTACAATTGTTGAGATTGTTTATGAAAAATGAACACTGACAGATTTCTTTTGCTATGTAAAAGCTCATACGACTGAGGGTCCACACAGATGTAGGTAGAAGATCCATGCGTGCGTCCAGTCCACATCTGCCCTGCATGCTTTTACCCATAACCAGCACATTACTAGTTTAACTTTTTGTGACTTTGCCTCTCATTTAGCTTGAAAAGTCACATGAAAAGTCCCAGGTGAGCACAAACTCACTGTTGATGAGATGATTTGCAGACTCTTCTTGGTGTGAGACTAAATCGAAACATAACACGCCTTATACTTTTACAGCACTGACTTCTTGATTCGGCGGTTTGCTTTGAGCTGTGGATAATTGCTTCATCTGCCACTTTCTGTTTCCTAAAACATCTTAAATACGGCGGTGCTAATGATGAGCCTGTCTGGGGGAGTACAGGGCATGGGTGGTAAACAGGCAGCGGTGACAGGCATTATCAGAGGTGTTGACGTGGCTCGCGGTCGTTGCTGCAAACTTTGGTTTTCCTCTCTAATTGGGCTGTGGCAGACACTATAGATCCTGCGTGCGTGGGGGGCGCGTCTGCAGTGGATGTGGAAACTTTAATGATGTTTGTGGAATCAAAGTGCTGTGGGCCAGCTCATTAAGGGGGGCTGTTACCGTGACGCCCACCTCTCGGATGTGACCCAGCATGCACCGTTCTTCAGCTCCACTTTGGCAGTGTTAGACAGGGACATGGCTGTTGGCGCGGAGACCAGTCCAAAAATGCTACTAGGTCAGGTTCATGTGATGTCACTGTTATAAATTACTCCCATTTTTAAATTGAGTCAGAGAAAAGGGGAAAATTCAACATTAGAATCTGCAGTTTAACTGTTTTGACATGATTTATGGCTCATATCTTTAATGACTGGATCTTAAACTTGTATCAAGTTGTTAATGTCTTCTCTGTCTGCATAAAAATTAACTAATGGGACATTATGATTTACTGTCGAAGCAAAAAGTGGCATTACATTACAAAAGTATATTTTTCTCAGGTGAAAGGATCATATTGAATGTATGTGGGGCGACTAGAGGAAATGGTGTTGTGTCCATAGGCAGACACTTCCCCCACATTTCCTAGTATGATCAGGTGTGTGAGGGAAGGCTGGTGATTGTCGGAGGGACCGATAGCACAGATTGGCTGCTGCGCTTCGGTCAGTCTACCTCAGGGCAGCTGTGGCTTCAATAGTATCTTACCACCACGTGCGGAGTGAATGAATACTACAATGTGAAGCGTCTTTGGGTAAATAAAAAAGTGCTGTATAAGTAGTATACATTAGTATTAGTAACTTCATAAGTTTCTGTTAAATAAAAGGACATATTATGCAAATTGACTTTTTCCCTTTCTTTAACCATGTTCTAAAAACATACCTGGAGTTGTATTTAATGCTGTTTACAAGCTCCTCTTCTCTGCACCTTCTCTGAAGCCAAATGGATAATATGATTCAAACTTCAGGATAATCCTCCTCGGCCCATGTGAGAGCATAGTCCCCAGTGTAAAGCACGGGTGTGAAAATATGTTCCAATCTTAGCCAAATCTTCCTCTGTCCAGGTAAACACATATTAAAGCATAAATATGCTATTAAAGGCTTTATATAGGAAAAACAAAAGTAACTTAAGCTCCTGTGAGTCTACATGAGACGTACTGTTCTGTGCGTTTGTTTGGAGCTATAAATGATAACATGGGCTACATCGCAACTTGATTAAACATTATACATATTTTTGCATAATATTGGTCATTAATTTACACTGAAAAATACAGACACTTAAAAAAGAACCAGAGCTTGTCCTCACCTATGTTTGTTTGCTCACATATCAGCGACATGTGACTGTAATGTTGGTCAGACACTCAGAGAGGGGCAGATGTGCAGTGCTTTGGTCAGGCTCATTCTCTGAGTGTGATTCCAGACGCCCATCACTCACAGGACTGTCACTCACTCCACACTTTATGGGCTTTTTACTCTGATTAGGACGGATGCAGTTCTGACACATGAAAGAAGCGCTTAACACAGAAGTACAACAAAGTTGCCCATTGCTTCGAAAAATGTGCTTATTCCAGTGGTGAGAAGTAACAAAGTTGAGTTTGCTCGACCATACAATCCTCAGCCCAAACGGAACGTGACAGTAAAGTGTTACTGATCCCGCACATCACAGAATTAACTCAGTCCCTTCTGTTGATCAGATGTGGTTCAGTCCTGTTTAGTTCTGCTTTAGACAAATGCATCTTACTTCTCCAACAGTACTTTTTCTAGGTAATAGGGATGTAGTAACCAAAATATTGTGATGTCGTATCTTCAAATGTCACAATGCTATTATGGGCTTCATAATGGATTGAATTGCATGCTTCTTTGCTAAAATGCATTGTTTTGTTGCAGCAGCAGATAAATAAAACTGATAAATTCATTGACCATGATCTTTTTCTCCATTTCAATGCAGATATTAGTTATTTTTTTGGGCTATAGCTGTAATGATTCACACACAAGGCATTTTAAAAGGGAAGAAAGTTTCATATCTACAATTAGATTCTCCACAATATCACAGTAATACACACTGTGAAATGAATATGGTTAAATATCATACTGTGAGATTACATATCGTTACATCTCTACTAGGTAAATACAATTAATATGTTGGTTAGACTATTTGACTGGTTTTAAGATCTTTCTGGGACGTCTTTTTTCCTTTTTTTAAAGAAGAATTAAAGACAACGCAGAACAGACACGACCAGAGGGCAAAAACCTAAATAAAAAGAGCACAAGTACTGTAGGACTAAATGTTCAAGGAAACAAAATCACAAGTCCCACCTCGTCTAAAGTTGTACATTTTTGTCATTTTCTAAATTAAAGGAATAATAGAGGATTTTCCCCCGATTTGAGAACTAAAGCGACTGTTAGTCCCTTTTAGAAAAAATGCGCATGCACACACTCACCCCCCACCCTCCTGTTGTTTCCGAGAGGCCGTCTACCACCAAACTTCTTGCAGAAGCACACAACAGCCCTGCTGCTACATGTGCTACAAGGAATGATTGACATGTGGGAGAACTACTCGGCTGTCCACGCAACGAGGAAATGAGACTCAGATTGATCGCCAAAAATCCTCTATTATTCCTTTAAGTCTGAATGTAATTTTTTCCATTTGTCTGATGTTTGTTACAAACGTCATTTCAGTCCTTGATCGTTGAGGTTTGTGTCATCCATTTCTTTGTGATGTTCTTTTTTTGTTCCAAAGGTAAAGGTTATCGTGTCCATGGCTGGAGTTTTGGGGCCTTTGTGAATATTAGGTACTTTGACATGGTGTTGCTGAACTGAGTCAAAAGGCAAAGCTCTTGCTTTACTGGTCAGTCTGCATTCCTACCCTCACCTCTGGTCATGAGCTTTGGGTAATGACCAAAAGGACAAGGACAAGGACATTGCGGATACAAGCGGTCGAAATGAGTTTTCTCTGCTGAGGGGCTGGAGGGACTATGTCTCTCGGCTGGCCTGGAAACACCTCAGGATCACCCCGCAGGAGCTAGAGGAAGTGTCTGGGGTGAGGGTAGTCTGGGAGCCCCTGCTTAGGCTGGTGCCCCTGCGAACTGGCGGAAGAAGATTGATGGATAATTTGGATATTATTTCCGTAGAAAGTTCAGATTTATATGCCTTCATAAAATATGTGGTCAGAGGGTTATAATGGTCATTGCTTTGTTTAATGTCTTGGTTATAATAATGCTATTTGTAAATACAGTAGCTATAAAAGTCCTGTTTCTTCAAGCAAAAAGATTCTTTCAACATAATCAAAGCTTTTAATGAAATGTTCTTCAAATGTTCCAATCTGGTGAAAAGCTTTTATACCTTTTGTAATCCAGACCTTGAATCTCTGTGCTGTTTGATGCAAAACCTTGGCCATAAGACGGCCAACTTCACAACTTAACATCTTTGTTTGTTTTTTGTGTTGATTAGTTCCTTCCAAGATTGTAAGCACAGATTGTATCCATGCATTTTTAATTTCCCCCATATGACTTATGCCAGTAAAGGCCTTACAGGAACCTCCCTCTGGCAAAACTTTACACAGAAATATTGAGCTTCATACCTCCACATATGTTTTAAGGTTCTGTCTCTGACAGTCGAAATGCACCTACAATGAACATTTCAGACTCCTCCATAATTTCTAAGTGGGAGAACTAGCAAAATCGCTGGGTGTTCAAATACTTATTCTCCTCACTGTATGCTGTTTTGAAGTGATTCATGGTTTTTGTGTGACATATTTGACTCCAATACATCTTGGAAGAATATTGTGGCTATTAGGATGCAGAACAGAAGAACTCTTATTTTGAATAATTGTCTTTCTTTTTGCAATTTTTATTTTATTTTATTGACTGTCACAGTGAAAAGGGTGTCACCATACACACATGCCTTATACTTTTAAAACACTCGGTGTCTAGTTACATGCACTCATCTGAGTGTTAAATGTGGGAGACTGGGTTTGTGGGAAACAGGATAATTGGATGCAGAGGACGGTGGAGGAGCGTAGTGGTTTTGGGAAGTAGTATATCCAGTTGTTTGAGAGGATTGGAAGAAGGAGCCGGGCGGGTGGGCCCCTTTTACACGCTCAGGTTTTGCGTTCAATGTTTTTGGCGTGAACCTTTTTGTTTTGTTTTTATTTATCTTTTCTTCTCTTTCAACTTGATGTTGCTCTTGTGTTTGTGTTGTGGTCGACCCGAGAGTTTTATAACATTAGAAAATGAATGGGAGTAAAATTAATACAATCAACCCAATGGCATCGGAAAAGTTTCAAGTAGCAAAACTGAGAAAAGAAAACACACATTTACAGGAAACAATAAATAACAGATTCTGTAAATGAATGGTGGACTTCTGGAGGGGGATGAACCCCTGTGTACGTCAGTACACACATTTTTCTAATCCACATACAATCTATTCCATTTCTTTATCTTCAATGCAGACAGATATAGGCACAATGGACTTAAGTGCCCATGCCTCTCTATCTACATTACTGTAGACTTGGAGGAAAGAAGAAAAAGGTTAAATGTCAGCCTGCTTAATGCAATGGATCTTTTTATAGCAAATGTTGGCAGAGAGGCATAGCAGTGCAGCCGTGTCCAAAATTAATTTTTATGGCAAATAAATACAATTTTCAGTCGAAATATAAAACAATTTATTTCATTGGCCTTTGAACTTGCTCTTGTCCCTTTATTTTGGCATCTTGTGCTTTTGGACTAAATAGTGGATATATTGAAAAACCCACATGACTCCACATGAGTCTCTATCAGTCAGGAGTTCCCTCATCAAAATGCTGTGCTGTTGGCACGCCATCTACTGGTAGCAGAGGGAATTACCATGTGAAAATTTGCAAAAGCTACCTTGCCCTGACACGCTAATGTAGTTAGTAAGCATGCAGATTTGAGCCATAAATGCTCAGAACAAGTCTAGTGATGATTTATAGACTTTAAAACGGCAGAAGAGACCTGTGGATATGAAAATGTGTTTTCTGAGGTTCAGAGAAGGAACAGAGAACACAAAATCGGACAAGTCAATTTTTCATAATATGTGTCCTTTACATACTGGGGGTGCAAAGGCGGTTAGCGCTCTTGCCTCCCAAGAAGGAGATCATGGGTTCGATTCCCGGACCAGACCAACATCACATGATCTCTCTGGGTGGAGTTTGCATGTTCTCCCCGTGTTACCGTGGGTTCTCTCCGGGTTCTCCGGCTTCCTCCCACCGTCCAAAGACATGCATGTGTTTGGTAAAATTGGCGACTCTAAATTGGCCCTAGTGAATGAATGTGAGCGTGAACTGTCTGTAATGTCTATGTCTCTGTGTTGGCCCTGCGACAAGTTGGCCACTGTCCAGGGTGTACCCCGCCTAAGGCCCGAAGTCACTGGGATAGGCTCCAGTCACCCGCGACCCCGAAAGGGAACAAGCGGTAGAAAATGGATGGATGGATGGATGTGTCCTTTAATTTACCTTAAAACTACAAAACCCTAAACTGGTCAAAATAAATATTCCTTATTCAAATCTAGTCCAAACTCTTGCTGTCTTATTTCCAGCGATTGGTTATTGAGCTGTAGGGTCGCATTGTAACATTGTGCCGTGGGCTGCTGCTGACATTTAACACAAACGGCAAATTCCTGTGTGTCTGCTTCAATGAAGACACAATAGAAGTACAAGGACTGCAGGCCACAATTTGAACAGGACAGCTAATACTGCACATGTAATGTGAGTGAGGAGAGTGTGCACCCTCCATCACTCCCCTCCGCTGAGCGTGTTTGTGTGAGCAGCTGACGGCGGCGGTCAGGGTTTGAGGTCTAGCTAATTACACAGCTGTCAGCTCCCTGCCCACTAAGAAGTTCATCAATGGTCCCCACAAGGCCTGAGTGTCTGCCACTGCCAGCAGTGCCTCAGCCTCCAACTGTGCCCTGACCTCCAGACCAGACTTAGCTAGTAAATGTAGGGGACCCATATGTCCCAAAAAGACCTTTGAAAGACAGTACCTTTTCTCAGTTCAACACACTGTTGCAGAAAGCAAAGCATAATGTTGGATGTAAAGAAATGTTCCCATCCCCCATGGCCCAGCAACACTGTCTTCACCAGAGCCTTTCCTCCTCAGATCAACACCTCTGAAAAGGAACAGGATGGAAAGTTTCTCAGGATTAAGTCCTTAATGACTGTATTTCACATCTAAACTGACTTAATGCTTACTGTGTGATCTAAACTTGTAACTAAATCATGTTTTAGTTTAGTTTGCCATAAGAACTGTTTGAAATGTGTTCATGTCATATTTAATGTACTTCCTTTACTTACTTTAATGTGTGTTCATTGATGATGTTGCAGTATTTTGTTATGGTTACATGTCATTTTTGCTGGATTAAGTTAAATTTGTCCAAACTGAGAATAAGTTTGACCAAGAGTTAAGTCACTCACACTTCTTTTTCGGCTTCTTGATCTGAACTTCTGCCTGGACACACTGGGTCGTGGACCCCGGGGGTCCCTCCCACACCAGGGAGGCTCCATTGTTTTCAGAACTCGGCTTTCAGCAATGGCTGAAGCGAACATCTTCATCAAAGAATGCACAAGTCAACAGACCTTGGACTCATCAAACTCTTTGAAAGCTAAACCTGAACAAGGATCAGCGCCACAGACAAGCTCTAAGTACCCAACAAGCTCTGAGGAGCAAAAGATCTCTGAGGACCCAAAGATCTCTGAGGAGGCCTTGATCCACATCTGAGCCTTCCTTGGACACGTGAGACCTGAGAGTGGCTGATATTTGCAGAATGGTATTAAAGTCAGGTTCCCTTGAATTATTCTACTAGAATGAATCAAAACTTAATTCTTAATACCAGTATTTCTTTTAACTAAGTTGAGCCCAAATGTGTAATTAATTGCTTTTATATCTTTGTTTATTAAACCACACAAAATCATCCTGGTTTATAGAATTATAATTGTCAGTCAATGAATCGTGTACTCCCTTTCAGAGAATGAGACTAAGTAGGTATTAATGTTTTGCTGAACAATCTTCAGATGGCGCTCCTTTTAAATATAAATATGAACGTTAACTACCTAAAATCCTACACATGTTGTCCACAATGTAATGGCTAGTCCCAGAGAATATACATTACATCTTGGTATAAATGTGTGAAGAGGAAACGAGTAAGCATACCCTACAGAAACTAGAGCGCAATAGAACAACCCCTTTAACTTATGGGTGATTACTGCTGTTTATACCGGTAGTAGTTTTTCCTGAAACATTGTTTCATCTGCCTTCGAGGCGTTGTGATTTTTGGCATTACAGAAATACACTGAAGTGAATTGAGCACATACATACTGTTGTGGAAAAAAATATAATCTGGCCCTTTACTTTTTAACTTTCAATTCTATTTCTAATCAGATTTAGTTCTAACAGCCTGACAACCCCTTTTGGCCTGGAAATTTGCATGTCCGGACTCCCTGGAGTGGCTAGGAAGTCCCACGTTATGTTTCACACTAGGCAAGACATGTGAATTGAATTAATGCAAATGTTATGTACTGTCTCCTTCCTGAAACCACTGTGTCTTTGATGTCCCATTTGCTCCTTGGTTCCTTTGTACCTGAGAGACCAGTGACCAGGAACTTCTGTGTGTGTGTGGTCATGTGACCATCGGTGATTTAAGGAAGGGGACAGAGGTGGGACGGGAGGATTTGGGAGACAGACATTTTGGGAAGCAGGCAAGAGACAGACGCGTGGACTCGGCCTTCTATGAGAATGGCCGAGTCCACACAAGTTTCTTTCTGATTCAGCCACAAGATTAAACAGTTTACTTTTGAAACGAGACAACTTGCTTCTTTGTCTTATCTAGAGATTTTTGCCACCACAATTTGGCGTTGTTGACAAACTCCCTCGACCGGCAATTCCAATTTCCAGGGACCGTGTGATTCAGCAATTTTGCCACCTAAGCCTCGTACCTCCACTTCTGAGACGTGAGGGCTGCATCACAGGGGCCCTGGAGAAAGGACTCCGGCGCTGGGTGAAAAGGACCTTGTGTGTAAGTTGTTTTGTTTTGATTTTTGTATTTCAATTGTAAGACTAGGATATATATATGAAGACAATTGGGTTTGAGCTGTGTGAATGACTTAAAGACATGTTCTAAATAGAACATGTCTTTTAGTTTAACTGTAACTCAAAAAATAAAAGAACTGTGTGCAAATATAATCTGTAAGATAGCCACCTAGCCACAACGGGTAACTTGTTTTCGGAGTCCAACTCCTTTTTAAATCAGTCCAACTGATTGTACGTACTTTTACACGTGTAACGTGTTTTCGGAGTCCAACTCCATTTTTATTTTTTTAATTTTTTTTAAATTTTGTATTTAAAGGAATTTTTGGGTTAGAGCTGTGTGGATGAGTTAGGGCTTTGTTTTAAACTCTGTGTGATTAAACAAAGCTCTAATTCTAACTGTAACTCAGAAACAAATATATTATGATTGAGTTAGAGCTGTGTGAATGAGTTAGCGCTTTGTTTGAAACTTTGTTATTAAGCAAAGCTCTAATTCTAACTGTAACTTCAACAAATAGAGCTGTGTGCGAATAATGATTGAGTTAGAGCTGTGTGAATGAGTTGGCGCTTTGTTTGAAACTCTGTTATTAAGCAAAGCTCAAATTCTAACTGTAACTTCAACAAATAGAGCTGTGTGCGAATAATGATTGAGTTAGAGCTGTGTGAATGAGTTAGCGCTTTGTTTGAAACTTTGTTATCAAGCAAAACTCTAATTCTAACTGTAACTTCAACAAATAGAGCTGTGTGCGAATAATGATTGAGTTAGAGCTGTGTGAATGAGTTAGCGCTTTGTTTGAAACTTTGTTATTAAGCAAAGCTCTAATTCTAACTGTAACTTCAACAAATAGAGCTGTGTGCGAATAATGATCGAGTTAGAGCTGTGTGAATGAGTTAGCGCTTTGTTTGAAACTCTGTGATTAAACAAAGCTCTAATTCTAACTGTAACTCCAAAATATTAGAGCTGTGTGCTAGATTACGACGCCAATCCTAATTCGAGTTGGATTGGAATCTTAATTTTAACTCTAACATTTTTATTTATTGATTTTTTTGTAATTTTGTTTTAGCCCGTTGTGTGCGCTGTTAGAAATCTGCTACGTGCCGTTCTTCTTAAAAAAAAAAAAAAAAAGGGGGGGAAATAAGATTGTTTTCAATCTTGTGTACCCTAAAACCGAAACTGTTGTGTTTAAGTTCCCGTCGAAAAAGGACGGAAGTTTATGTATTTTTTGTAAGATCCTTTGTTTGTGATAATTCCACAAAAAAAAAAGAAGGAAAAAAAAAAAAACTGTAGCCAGTGGTAGACCCTGCAGAAAGATGCTGGATACTGTTTGAATGAGTTTGAGATATAATGAGTTGATGTTAAAAAAAAGGAGATATTGAACACATTTGTGATTTTTGGATTTTTTATAATTATTTGATGAAATATTGAATGTATGCAATATAGTTTTGGGAAACTGTAATAATGTGAAAAAGAGAGAGCGAAAATCCTTGTCCACATAACACACACACAAACATCCGCACCTCCACTTACAACATAACACACACAACAACAAAAAGAACAAATTACTGTGTGCAGAATTTTTCTCTTTACACAGAGTGGACCTGTCGGCGCAGCTGGGCTCATCCTCCTTCTCAGTCAGTCAACCCATCAAAACATCTGAAGAAAACTACACTGGAGCCACTTCGTTCAGAGAAGCAGAGGATCATACAAGAAACGCTGGACACGCCGTGCGAGGCGTCCACTGTTTGGGCGAAACTCAAAGACCCGAGCCAGAACATTGTCCAAAATATTGAACTAACTTGTGTGTGCGGCATTGGGCAACCAACGCTCAACGAACTGTACAGGCACACACGCCATTATGACACTCTATGCAGTAGCAGTAGCAGCAGCAGCAGCAACAGCAGCAGCAGCAGCAGAGCCAACAAAGCCAAAGACGCAAATGTGGCGCACGTAACGTACAGAGGGTTTGGACACGACAGCAGCATGGAATCACCAGATCTGACTGAGAGGGGAAAGAGTCCCAGCTCGCCACAGAAACCACAGCCTGGACAACACAAAGACAAGCCCAAGACAAGATAAAAGTGCAAGCCTGAGCGCTGCTTTTCATCTGCACCCATTTACACTCACACAAACACACATTCATGTCTCCAGACACAAACATGTCCCACCCTCCGCGTGAGGTGGGAACCTTGGACACACAGAGCTCTAAATGGACCCTACTGGATGAGAAGATTGAATCTAAAACCAGAACATTGAACTTTAGAATCGCGATTTACGCTATTGGGTTGGTTTTTGCCCTGATTCTTTTGACACTATGGTTTCATAGCCTTTGCGATCGTTATAGTAGTCATTCTGATTCTGTTCGCCTGTGTAATCCCATGTTTACAAAGCGCGATTAGCATCACACTACTGATTTTTTTTTTATTTCTATCCTTTTACTTTTGGTTATTGTCACCTTTATTTTTGACAGTGAACATGATTACATTGTTGTTGGTTTTCATTTTACTCATCTTTTTATTATCCTTTTACGTTTTGACTTATTTTCATACTGTAATATTTCTATATTGTGATCTGGTTTCTACATAACTTTGATTGGTTTACTTCATCTCACAATCTTATGTTGTTTGTACAATGACCATTTGTCTTTCAACTGCTGAAGTTTATTATGTTTTGTTTATTGTTTCATTTTATTTTGTTTGTTGGTTTCCTCCATGAATCCTATGCCTGTGTACAACTTTAAGATAGACTTTGGAATTTTTTAAATTTTTTACTCTTCCAAACAGCAGCTCATTAATGGTGTATTGACGTAGTGATATTTTATTTTTTCTTTCTGATTGTGATTAATTAGGAAAGCGAGTTTCCTAAATTATCACGGGAGAGGTCTGTTGTGGAAAAAAATATAATCTGGCCCTTTACTTTTTAACTTCCAATTCTATTTCTAATCAGATTTAGTTCTAACAGCCTGACAACCCCTTTTGGCCTGGAAATTTACATGTCCGGACTCCCTGGAGTGGCTAGGAAGTCCCACGTTATGTTTCACACTAGGCAAGACATGTGAATTGAATTAATGCAAATGTTATGTACTGTCTCCTTCCTGAAACCACTGTGTCTTTGATGTCCCATTTGCTCCTTGGTTCCTTTGTACCTGAGAGACCAGTGACCAGGAACTTCTGTGTGTGTGTGGTCATGTGACCATCGGTGATTTAAGGAAGGGGACAGAGGTGGGACGGGAGGATTTGGGAGACAGACATTTTGGGAAGCAGGCAAGAGACAGACGCGTGGACTCGGCCTTCTATGAGAATGGCCGAGTCCACACAAGTTTCTTTCTGATTCAGCCACAAGATTAAACAGTTTACTTTTGAAACGAGATAACTTGCTTCTTTGTCTTATCTAGAGATTTTTGCCACCACAATACATGTGCACATGTATCACTACAGTGAACACTAACTCCAGTAGTTTAACGTCTGGAGTTAGCTAAACGCTTAACATCTCTAACGGGGAATTTGTTGGGTTTTTCAGCACAATCATCTTTAATCTAAAAGGTTCCTGTTTCAGACCAAAGTTTTTTTTGTTGTACCTGACCGCTCACTAAAACAGTAAAAGATGCAACGAGTTATCAACTAATCGTGACAAGTAGTATTTTCATAATGGTAATTGTTCTCTTGACTATACAGACCCTAAAACGCATATAAAATACCTTTTATAACAAAGATGACACTATTATTAAATCAAAATGTTAATGTTGTATAAACAGATCAAAACTGGATTAAGGAGGCGATTTAAATATTGAAACATGCCCACAGCGCATTATTAGGCCCGAGCCGAAGGACGAGAATCGTCCCGGCGAGGGACTTATGATAATTGGTACAGAGGGGTGGAAAAACGCAAAAATCGAGTACTAAACAAAGACGGATATGCTCGTGGGTGGTATAGAAAATTAGAACTCCATGAGCTCTAATTTTGAGGGAAGGTTTCGTGAAAAAATATTGAAAGACGGCTCAGTAGCGCCACCTCAAAAATCAAATAACATGGGGCCAATGGGAGCCCGAAGCCAAAAAAAGTGGCCGTAAAAATATGACGCTCACTCCCAAAAATAGTTCATGGGAGGACATGTAAAAAATAATATATGACCCCGCCCTAAGTCATACAGGATGTCGGCCATATTGAATAAACTCTGCGCTGACAAATGTGTACCTCGTCGTACATTTGGCATTTTCTCCTACAGTTTTGATCGAAATCACTTCAAACTTGGCCACAAGACACAGAACCCATGAACAAAGTAGTGTTTGAATTCTGAAGCTGACACGTTTTATGGCATGGTCATTGTGAATTTTAAACAAAATCGCGATTTCTGGAAATATTAAAAAAATTCTACATTTCTTCAATATTTTTTGGGTGGAAAGTTTTGACATAGTTTTGAGAGATTTCAACGCTGAACGCAATGATATGCAAATGCAGTAGCTAACTAATAAAATGGATTTTTAGCGCCCTCTCTAAATTTGATTTTTTAAAATTCATAGAAGATCATTTGATTGTTGTAGACAGTTGAAAATATTTATGAGGATTAAGTATGTGACCGGGCACAATGTGACAACATTACGTGACTCTAGCTTGGGGTCTTATGGGAGAAAAAAATTGTCGAAAAAGAAAATTCCATTATTAGGCCCGAGCCGAAGGACGAGTATCGTCCCGGCGAAGGACTTATTAATATTGTATCCGGGGGCTGGAAAAATGCAAAAATCGAGTAGTAAACAAAGACGGATATGCCCGTGAGTGGTATCGAAAATTAGAACTTCGTGAGTTCTAATTTTGAGTGAAGGTTTCGTGAAAAAATATTGAAAGACGGCTCAGTAGCGCCACCTCAAAAATCAAATAACATGGGGCCAATGGGAGCCCGACGCCAAAGAAAGTGGCCATAAAAATATGACGCTCACTCCCAAAAATAGTTCATGGGAGGACATGTAAAAAATAATATAATGATCCCGTCCTAAGTCATACAGGAAGTCGGCCATATTGGATAAACGTGGCGCTGACAAAAGTGCACCTCGTCGTACATTTGGCATTTTCTCTTACAGTTTTCATCGAAATCACTTCAAACTTGGCCACAAGACACAAAACCCATGAGCAAAGTAGTGTTTGAATGCTGAAGCTGATATGTTTTAAGGTATGGTCATCGTGAATTTTAAACAAAATCGCGATTTCTTGAAATATTAAAAAAATTCTAAATTTGGAAAGTTTTGCAGTAGCGTTTTGGGAGATTTCAAAGCTGAACGCAATGATATGCAAATGTAGTGGATAGCAATTAAAATGGCTCTCTAGCGCCCTCTCCAAATTTGATTTGAAAAAATTCATAAAAGACAATTTATTTGTCTTAGACAAAAAAAAAAAAAAATGGTAACGGGTTAATTTTTTGACCGGGCACAATATGGCAAAATCACTGCACTGTAGCTTGATTTTTATAGCATAAAAAAATGGCCATAAAAAAAGTTTCCGTTATTATTATTTGTCTAGCCGAAACAACCCCAATTTTGACCCCCTGAACGTTAACGAAAAGTCAATTTTTTTTACCCAAAATTCAGGATCGGTGATTTTTTTTTTTTTTGGTGTCTAGAAATATGAATTACGCAAAATGACTCGCTAGCGCCCTCTCCAAATTAGATTTTTTTAAAAATCATTAAAAAATATTTATTTGTTGTAGACAACTGACAATATTTATGAGGATTAAGTGTATGACCGGGCACGACATGATAAAATTACGTCACTCTAGCTTGAGGTTTATAGGAGAAAAAAAATGCAGAAAAAAGAGTTTCCATTCTTCTTCTTATTATTTTTTTCACTCAAACCACCCCAATTTTGACCCCCTGAACGTTAACGAAAACTAAATTTTTTTCGACCAATAATTCAGGATCGGTGATTTTTTTTTTTTTTTTGCTGTCTAGAAATATGAATTATGCAAGATGACGCGCTAGCGCCCTCTCCAAAATTTTGCTTTTTTAAATTAAAAAAATATATATTTAAATTAATTTAAATTAAAAAAATATTTGTTTGCCGTAGACAAGTGAAAATATTTATGAGGATTAAGTGTATGACCGGGCACGATATGACAAAATTACGTGACTATAGCTTTAAAAAAAATTTACTTCCGGTTTTAGAAAGTACACTTTTATTTTGAAGAGCTACTTCCTGTTTAGCGTTTTGGCGGAATATATTTATATATATCTATATCTATATATATATATATATATATATATCACATATATATATATATCACATATATATATCACATATATATATATATATATATATATATATATGTTTGTATTCTTCTTCTTCTTCTTCTTCTTCTTCTTCTTCTTCTTCTTCTTCTTCTTCTTCTTCTTCTTCTTCTTCTTCTTCTTCTTCTTCTTCTTCTTCTTCTTCTTCTTCGGACCAACCCCCCTATTTTTCACCCAGTGAACATTGACGAAAAGTCACAAAAATTTGCACACCTCTAAAAAATCATGCCTCTCTACATTCTGGCTATCTCCCTTTTCTAAAATAAAAAAAAAAATTGGCGCGTCAGCTCCCCAAATGTACCAAAAATGCATTGAGAGATAGGAAATGACGCCAAAAAAAATCTGATCGTAGAATCATGAAATTTGGCGCAGAGGTAGATGGTGACAAGAGAAGTAAAATATATTATCACGGCAACGCTGTCCGCCCAACCATTCAAAAATGGCTAAGCATGACTCGGGAGTGTTTACAAACGTCGTACTTTTACGAACTCCTCCCAGGGCGTTGGCCCTAAAAAGCTGAAATTTGGTGAAAATGGTGCTGAGGAGTTCAGGATCAAAAGTTATTCAAATCACATTGATACCTGTCACTGATCTTCTGCCGTTCGCGCAGATAAAGTCCAAATTGCGTCAAATTAGTTGTTAAACTCTTTGCCCTAAACCTACTTGAAGTGAAATAAATAAATTTGGCGCCACAGCGCCCCCTACATATTTTATATGGAGGTTAAATGTTTAGTTTTGCGGAATTATATGAAATTTGACACACAACTCAATTTTGGCCCCATCAAAAAAGTCAACAAGACCAATGTCATAATTGTTACGGTTTTGCCAACAATGACCGAAACCTCCCATGTTATTCCAATGGGGAAATTGCCAGAACATGCTTATACTTTATAATTTCACAAACTCCTCCTAGGGCGTTTGCCCTATTAATCTGAAATTTGGTGAGACTCATCTTCAGGGGTAAAAGTTATACACATTTTTTTTCAAAGAATCACGGTGTCTGTGCGGCAAAGCACATTCAGCCAAGAATTCAAAATAAAATAGCTTTTTGATGGTAAAACAAAGTGGAGAAGATGTGACAGCGTCACAGATTCAGCAGTAGATGTAATAAAAGGACAATTGGGGCGCGTGGCGAGGGCCGATCATTGCCGCTTGCGACTATATTTATGATTATTATCATTAGTGTATTTGGTGGGGACAGTGCATGTTAATGAACATACATGATTCACAGGCTGTAAACACGCTTGTAGTCAAGGGCTTATTTCCATCTGTTGCGCCACATTCACTCTCATTCATACACCAGTGTACATGGACACTGGAGGCAAGGCGTCTTGTCCAAGGACACAATGATTGTGTGCACTACTGGCATTCCAGCAGTCTCCCATCCATCAGCTAACCAGGCCTATCCCTGCTTAACTTCAGAGAGCTGACAAGATTGGGCTTTGACAAGTTGGTACGGCTGGGATGATGGGGCATTTTTACCCTCGCATACTTCACACCTGAAGAAGTGGGACTGCAGATGGTGCTGTCCTCATACCTCTGTCTGTAAGAAGGCAAAACCAGTGTGAATCAGCTTACAACACGTCACGGCAACATCATGTGACACTCTGAAGCGATTAGTGAGCAATCCAAACTGTCAGCTGTGAAAAACAAACAAACTCAGATCTGAAAACACAACCGCAGAGAAAAAAGTATCAGGAGACCAACTTAACATGATTAGAGTACAATCGTTCTTTTGTGTGGTATATGTGCTGCTTCTGGGGCCCCTTCTCCTGATCCAGGGTCTTTATTAGGATTCAGGTCTTTCCCTACAGCTGGAGGATCAGTTTATCATGTTTGAACTGGTAGAACAGAGATAATCCAGCAAGACGCACTACGTTCACATGCCCACCAGGAAAACCACAATCCTGGCCTTCTGGAGGTTGGCAAAATATATTATTGAGAGATTGACATATTATGTCAATCTCTCAATAATTTATTTTGAAGCTGTGCAATTTTATTATTGGTATTTTGTTTATAACAAACAACTCACAACTACAAAAAGAGCTGACGAAAAATAAAATGGAGCTTACTTTCAAAATTAGGGTATAAAGGTTTTTTTTTTTTTTTTTTTAATGGATTATGTTTTCACATGTCTGCTACTTATACCTCAACTAATACATTTAAAGACATGTGTTGGTACTTTTCTGTTGGATTGACATACTATATTGTGGTCGTGCACACTTATTATACTGTCTGTACAAGCAGCTTGTAGACCCTTCACCAGAAAAGCGACATAGTGGATTGTTAGGGCACTTTGTTGTTCTTTTACGGATGTAGCTGATATACAGGTCTGTAGTCATAATACAGGGGTCTGTGTGTTGGTGTAAATTGGAGACGCTACTCTTGGCGTTTGGCGTTTGGGTATGTGCACGGAGCATATCCCGGAGCCATTAGAGCCTTATTCCCCCATATCCTGCTGCCTTTACAGGCTCTGACAGGACCCTTAGCTGTTTCTCTCCTGCTCTTTTTCTTTGTGTTGTTTGGAGTAAGTTTATTTTACACATTTTACTGGGCAATTCTGATTCACTGGCTTCATTATTGGCTTGTGTATTAAGACTTTTTGGACAACTTACCAATCATTGGTTTATCACATTTTACTTCCTAATGGAGCATTAAATGAGCATTTTATCACGCATAGTTTTCTTTCAGCATTAGCTTAATCAGAGTTGTAGTTTGACTGATTCATGCACGTTTGAGTAATTGTCCTCTATTTGAGTCTCTGAACATTTCAGTCAACAGTTCTCTATTTAGGATAGAAACGGCAACGACAACGGCAACGGCAACGACAACGACAGATTCATTTCATGAGCTCAAAAATACCAGCCATTAATAATTAGTTTAAGTGTATTTCATAAACGGGTGGTCCAGGTAGTGGTATTCTGTTGTAAAATGTCTTTGAGCCTTCATCGCCATCATTGCATGTTCTATAAGTTATTTGTTCTTTTCTTCTGTATCTATCTCTGTATCTACCTGCGTTGCATCAATGGAATTTCCCCATGTGGGACAATAAAGGATTATCTTATCTTATATATCAATTATTGAGTGTCTGCGTAATGACGCAGACACTATATGTTCTACTGTTTTTTATTATTATTATATTTTCCATATCAAAACTTCGGTAAGTTTCAACTCCTTAACACTTTAAACCGATTTCAACAAGTTATACCTCATTACGATCGCTTTCACAGTATTGCATGTGCTATTACTTTTGACATTTGAACAACTTGTACTTTTTGCAGTATTTTCAAAAGTATTAGTACTTTTTCCCCATTGAAATGAATGGGGCATTAGAATTATTATTCTTTAGGCTTTATTCTTTAGACTTTAATCTTTAAATTCTTTTGACTTTATTTTTTAGACTTTATTCTTTCTGCCACAACTCGGGTATTTTTGACCCCCTGAACATCAATGAAAAGTCGCAGGTCACCGAGGCTCTCTCTCTTTCTCCCTGCTCAGGTCTGCGTTCAGCACAATCTTGCAATTTGTCAGGACAAACTACTATTTGAATCGCAAACTACGCAATCATCAACGCTGAATTACTGAGCTTCGTTTGGTATGCCGCAAAACGCAGCAGAAAACATACACGGGTGGGAAGAGGGTCGTGCGGGAAGGCAAGAGCCATCATCGCCGCTAGCGCGGCTTTAATGTAATTTGTTGTCAATTAAATCTGACTTTTTATCTCAAGTAGTACCACCAGTACTACTTACACACATGTTGTACTTTTATGCAAGAACACAGACACTCGCAATGGCTTCAGCCATTGCATATTATCTAGTTCAATAATATTGTTTATAGCAGTGGTTCTTTTTTATTATGAGTTTACTATGTGAGAAAAACAAAAAAAACAAGTCTTTAAAAGGACTAACCCAAAGGAGGAGAAATATTTGGATGAAATTGAGTGTACAACATGGTTGCAAGTTAAAGGCACTTTTAAAATGTGAAAAGCAAAGCTTTTTAGCTGTTTGCAGCTGCCCACATTATCACTCACTTAACTGATGTCTTCTGACTATTCAATATTCACTTTGATGAGTTTATATCCACTTTTCTCAACTCTGTGCCCAGATTACTTTTACTTTTGCCTTCACAGTAAAGCTAACAAACATTAGCATGCTAATGGCACACTTCCTGCTTTGCAGAGAATAAAGTGCTCTATGATTAGACCTTTCAAATCTCACCAACATGATTAGTCCCATTATATCATTGTTCAACTGTTTTATTTTTCCTGATATTTTGAACACATTAAACTAAAATATATTATGGGAGCAAAGTCTGGGCCTAACTCGCCCATTAACTGGCATTGTTCTGACGTTCTGCTCGCCTTTCAGATAGATTCACCCTAATGACTAAACTTTGAAGCGTCCGCTTCAGCCCCTCCAACACCAAACTTATCACCGCGACTTGTGTGACTGGAAACAATGAAGCGTTCAGCCTGAGATGGTGGAAGTAATGGACTCGCTCCAATCCGCGCACGCCTCGCCGAACATCCTCAGTCTGCGCTTCGTGTTTTGTTTCCATGCTAAGCAAAGAGCGGCCCCATTTCTAAATGTGCACTTTTGAGCCTAAATTGGCCTCGGAAGCCTGAAGTTGCTCGGTCAGCTGGCACTGATGTAGATCTCCTCTCGCAGATGGATGATGTTCTCTGCTAGCTAACGATGTGGTGCTCCTGGCTCGCTGTAGCTGGGTGTGTGGTCCTGGATAATGACGATGCCGCAACCCGGATGGTGCGACTCGGCGCGTGGTAACGATGCTAGCTGTCATAACCCGTGTCCGTCTGGTTTTTAAAGGCCGCCACGTCAACGCCCCTCGGCTCACTTGATGCCAACGTGCCTGGATCACAGTCCGGGTTAAAGAGAGCCGTGTAAGTCAAAAGTATGAGCGTTGTCTTCACACATAGCATTCAACAGAATGAGCCAGTACTCAAGTAAAGCTCATTTTAAACGCATTCAGGAGAACTGACAAAAAGACTGAAGAATCATGTTTGTACACTTCCAATAATAGTTTACTCCACAAATCAATAATAGCAAGTCTGGAACACAATGCTATTAATCTAGTTTGAAGAATTGTTTAAAAAATAAATAAAGAGATAAATTGGCATGTCAGTGTTTCCATAAATCCACGCTGTGTCGATGAGTGCAGAATAGCTTTAGTAAACGCTGGGATAATTCCTTTAGTTTATCACCAAATTTCTGTGTAAATATTGTTTCTGGTCCATTTTTTACAAAATAATAACACAGGTTTGACAAGCATCTAAACTAGAATATCACAGATATGAGCTGGTAGGGCCCTTGGCCTCTTTTTAAACCCGGTTAGTGCTTTTGGGTTATTTTTCAACTTAGAGACACTGCTTTTAATTGCAATCAATCATCCATCCATCCATCTTCTTCCGCTTATCTGGTGCCGGGTCGCGGGGGCAGCAGTCTAAGCAGGGACTCTCAGACTTTCTACTCCCCAGACACTTCATCCAACTCCTCTGGGAGGATCCCGAGGCGTTCCCAGGCCATCCAAGAGACATAGTCCCTCCAACGTGTCCTGGGTCTTCCTCGGGGTGGGACATACCCAAAACACCTCCCCAGGGAGGCACCCAGGAGGCATAAGGAACAGATGCCGGAGCCACTTCAGCTGGCTCCTCTCGACATTAAGGAGCAGCGGCTCCTGTCCGACCTCCCCTCATGTGACTAAGCACCTCACCCTATCTCTAAGAAAGCGCCCAACCACCCGGCTGAGGAAACTGATTTTGACCGCTTGTATTCGCCATCTTGTCCTTTTGGTCATAACCCAATTTTCATGACCATAGGTGAGGGTAGAAACGTAGATCGAGAGCTTTGCTTTTCGACTCAGCTCCTTCTTCACCACAACAGTCCGATGCAGCGACTGCATCACTGCAGCCGCTGCACCAATCCGCCTGTCAATCTCACGTTCCATCATTCCCTCACTCGTGAACAAGACCCCGAGATACTTGAACTCCTCCACTAGGGGCAAGGACTCCCCACCCACCCGGAGAGGGCAAGCCACCCTTTTCCGGTTGAGAACGATGGCCTCGGATTTGGAGGTGCTGATTCTCATCCCAGCCGCTTCACACTCGGTTGCAAACCGTCCCAGTGCATGTTAAAGATTTGTTGGAGCCATCAGGACAACATCGTCTGCAAACAGCAAAGATGAGATCCTGTGGTCCCCAAACAGGATACCTTCCGACCCTTGACTGTGCCTAGAAATTCGGTAACAAAGGGCAGCCCTGGCGGAATCCAACATGCACTGGGAACAGGTCTGACTTACTGCCGACAATGCGAATACAGCTCCTGCTCCGGTCGTACAGGGACTGTACAGCCCTGAGCAAAGGGTCCCAGACCCCGTACTCCCGGAGCACCCCCCAAAGGACACCCCTAGGGACACGGTCGAAAGCCTTCTCCAGATCCAGAAAGCACATGTGGACTGGTTGGGTAAACTCCCTTGAACCCTCGAGCACCCGATGGAGAGTATAGAGCTGGTCCAGTGTTCCATGACCAGGACGAAAACCACTCTGCTCCTCCTGAATCCGGTCATATTCTCCTCTCAAGTGCCTTGGAATAGACCTTACCGGGGAGGCTGAGGAGTGTGATCCCTCTGTAGTTGGAACACACCCTGCGGTCCCCCTTCTTGAACAGAGGGACCACCACCCCGGTCTGCCAGTCCAGAGGCACAGTCCCCGACCGCCACGCGATGTTGCAGAGACCCCGGTCTGCTTCCTCTTCGGAAGACGTGACATTAAGAAGGTCCTCAAAGTACTCCTTCCACCAACCAACGACATCCCCAGTCGAGGTCAGCAGGTCTCCACCCGCACCCTAAACGGTGTTGGTGAAGCACTCCTGATGCGGCGGACGGTTTGACAGAATTTCTTTGGGGCCGACCGATAGTCCTCCTCCATGGCCTCCCTGAACTCCTCCCAGCCTCGAGTTTTTGACTCTGCGACAGCACAAGCTGCGGCTTGCCGATACCCGTCAATGACCTCAGGAGACCTACAAGCCAGAGTGGCCTGATAGGCCTCCTTCTTCAGCCTGACGACATCCCTTACTTCCGGTGTCCACCACCGGGTTCGGGGGTTGCCGCTGCGACAGGCACCGGAGACCCTGCGACCACATCTCCGAGCAGCCCCATCAACAATGGAGGCGGAGAACATTGTCCACTCGGACTCAATGTCCCCAGCCACCCCCGGGATATAGGATAATATATAAGCTCTCCCGGAGGTGTGAGTTGAATACCCTACTGACAGAGGGCTTCGCAAGACGTTCCCAACAGACCCTCACAATGCACTTGGGTCTACCGAGTCTGTCCGGCTTCCTCCTCCGCCAGCGGATCCAACTCACCACCAGGTGGTGATCAGTTGACAACTCTGCCCCTCTCTTCACCCAAGTGTCCAAGACACGCGGCCGGAGGTCAGATGACACGACAACAAAGTCGATCATTGCTCTCCGGCCTATGGTGTCCTGGTGCCATGTGCACTGATGGACACCCTTGTGCTTGAACATGGTGTTCGTTATGGACAATCCGTGGCTAACACAGAAGTACAATAACTGAACACCGCTCGGGTTCAGATTGGGGAAGCCGTTGTTCCCAGTCATCCCTCTCTAGATGTCACTGTCATTGCTCACATGGGCGTTGAAGTCCCCCAGTAGAACAACGGAGGCCGGGTACTCTGCATTGCTGTTCGGCCCGTAGGCCCATAGGCCGACACAGCAGTGAGAGACCTGTCCCCTACCCGAAGGCGTAGGGGCGCGACCCTCTCGTCCACCGGGATGAACTCCAACACGTGGCGGCTGAGCTGAGGGGCTATAAGCAAGCCCACACCAGCCCACCGCCTCTCCTCGCGGGCAACACCAGAGAAGTGGAGCGTCCAGCCCTTCTCGAGGAGATGGGTTCCAGAGCCCAAACTGTGCGTGGAGGTATCGACTATATCTAGTCGATACCGCTCAACCTCCCGCACAAGCTCAGGCTCTTTCTCCCCCCCAGCGAGGTGACGTTCCATGTCCCCAGAGCTTGCTTATGTGTCCGGAGATCTGGTCGTCGAGGCCCCTGCCGTCGACTGCCGCCCAGATTACTCTGCACCGGCCCCTTATGGATCCTCCTGTGGGTGGTGGGCCCCACAACGCTCGTTCGGGCTGTACCCGGCCAGGCCCCAAGAGGAAAGACCCGGGCCATCAGGCGCTCGCCGTCGAGCACCCACACCAGGCCTGGCTCCAGGATGGGGCCCCCGTTACGCCAATCCGGGCGACGTAACTGGCCTTGCTGTTGTATGCATCATATGGGCTTTGTCCGACCCGTCACCTAGGACCTGTTTGCCTTGGGAGACCTTACCAGGGGTTTAAAGCCTCTGACAACATAGCTCCTGGGATCGTTCGAGCGCTCAAACCCCTTCACCACGTTAAGGTGTCGGTTCAAGGAGGGGTGCAATCAATCAACCAAAATGTATTTGTATTTGTCCTGTGACACTCCCGAGTCAGTCTTTCAGTGTTCTTTTGCTTATGTTGAACCATTTTAGCCTTCATAGGGGGCTAGGTGTCCAGAATATTCAAACACTTGAAATAACAGTTCATCAAAGTATCAACATTAGAACATGAGGCATTTCCATGGAAATGTATTTGCAGTGCTGCATATACATATACAAATGCAATGCAGAGAAGCCATAGACTGTATACATGAGTGGACGTAGAGACCCCAAACACTTTTGCTCCAGCCAACTGAGTACAATTACAGCTCATTTGGAGCCAAGTTCCATATTTGGAAATGTGAGTGTGTTTCAGGACATCTATAGCCAATCAGAAGGTTGCACCTGCGCTGCTGGTTTCTTCATTTTTCTTAATCTTGATTTACAAAGACAGAAGTAAAATAAATACACGGGATTATATAGAGCGTTTTAATGCATACATTTTAAGACCAGAATGACAAGTCTACAGTGACAGAAAAAGAGGAGCAGATGTTTCAATAGATAGTGAAAAGGAGCCAGAGCTGAAGGAGCCTGAATCTGCTGTTCTTTGACTACTAAAATAAGCTCCTTTACTTCATAGAGAAAACAAGTAGTAGTAAAAGTATGGTTTATGCTACACTGAAATGTTATTAAAATGTTACTCAAGTATATGTACATAGGGTTTTCTCATTTTATTGTACAGATAAAGTCAGACCAAAGCAAGCAGAGAAACAACAGCTGTTTTGTTTCCCTGTGTTTTCTGAACTGCGAGCGGAAACAGTTCTACATTAGACAACATTTAGTACAGGCCAGGTCCGTGCCTCCTGACTGCTGAACTCTGCTCTCTCGTGGCGCGCTGCTGTCTGGAGGTTTTGTATTAATGATGGTTCTCTCTCTTCCTCCTTTTGCTCATTCTCTTTCCTCACGTCTCCACAGTCTGATGATTACTTTTGTTGCCGGAGGTTACACACGTATGTCTTTATTGCCCCTGGTGGTACATCTCTCAAACAGAAACTATTTTTTTCTGCAACACTATATATTATACTTCTAAGCAGGCGCATGAATCCGTAATGTGCCATGGAGACATTACATTTGGTTACACAATGCTTTTTCTCAACTCTGGGAAAACTTTGTCGTGTTCTGTTTTTGCCCAAAGCTACTTCTTGAGTTTTCTATTGAAAGAGGTTGTTTTGTGAGTAAAGGTTAATGACTTCATTTTAAATATAGGCTTTACGCCCACATGAGTGTGATCTGGCGTTTGGGAAATTGCTTATTGATCACAGCGCTGTGTTACTTAATGACCAACGCTGTTACGATCCCTTAAGATGCTGCTCTTAATTTTGTGTGGTTCTAATTGAGAAGTTTCCACACAGAGTTTGAAATCGGGACAAGACCGAAGTCCAGACTTTAACCAAAGCAAACGAGACCAGGATTATAACTACTATAACTTATAAGATCAGTTTTCATACAACAGCATGACAGTTGGATCGGTGCAGCGGTTGTGGTGAAGAAGGAGCTGAGTCGAAAGACAAAACTCATGACTTACCGCTCAATCTACGTTCCTGCCCTCACCTATGGTCATGAGCTATGGGTAATGGATGAAGGACAAGAGTCCGAATATGAATGGTGAAAATGAGCTCCCTCAGAGATAGGGTGAGGAGCTCAGTCACACTGGAGGACCTTTGAGTAGAACTGCTGTTCCTCTACATGGAGAGGAGTCAGCTCAGGTGGCTCGTGCCTCTGTTCTGAAGCCTCTTGGATGCCTCACTACATGGGAAGGTGTTCCGACCATGTCCTATGAGAGTTGGTGGAGAGCTGGAGGAAGTGTCTGTGAAGAGCTGGAGGAAGTGTGTATGGAAGAGCTGGAGGAAATGTGTGTGAAGAGCTGGAGGAAGTGTGTTGGGAAGAGCTGGAGGAATTGTCTGGGGTGAGGGAGTCTGGGGGTCCCTGCTCAGACTGCTGCCTCCACGGTGCTGCTCCAGATAAGTGGAAGAAAACACATTGCTAGATCTCTTTCTTTCTTAAATTTACAAGTCGGATCTCTAAAAACCTGACCTTTGAGGAAAAACCTTGAACCCAGCCTTATTCACAAATCCACATTAGCATTATATCAGATGTTGTATTTTTATCCTAGACCTATAACCAGCGTGTAATAAACCCAAAAGTTATTCATTACGATAAAAGTGTATGCAAGTGTATTGAAACTCGTGTATGCCACTGACACAATAACCTAAAGCACAATCATCCCCAATTTCCCTAAAACATGAGCTGCAACAAATATAAAGCAGAATGAACACGTCTAGTCTCTATAAGTAATAGAAGTCGTAGGCCTTGTACGAGAGTGTCTGTTACAGCTATTACCTTTAACACATCATTATAGAACTGAGCAGTGAACAATTCTAATGGGTGCTATATACTAAACACCAGCACTTAACACATGTATTGACTCTGCACAGAGAACATTCTGGTGCCTTCTCCACCCACATGTTGCTCCAACTCTGCCAGCTCTTTCCACTGAGCCTGCGAGCGCTCGGATTACGTGCTCTTCCGAATCCATTATCCTGTTTGTTTACCGAAGAACGCGACGGAGCATCCTTCTGAGGCGCCATTGTTTGTGCACTTCACATGGAGACACTCTCAGGCGCGAGCGACGTTCAGAGAGCGGGGATGGGTGAACATGCAGCTCTTTTGTCCTGGCATACGTCTGTCTCATGCGGCTGACGGATGTGTTAATGCACGGATGGCGTTGGCGATTCGTGGACGCGCGTGCGCTCAGACTTCGGTTCTTTTGTCGCTGAGCCGCTTGAGCGAGGAGTGTGTGCAGACTTGTGTCGTGATTGTAGAGAGAGAAGGTGGGGAGAGAGGCAAGAGGTCAGGAATAAAGTGGGAGGTATGAGGTGAGGTGTTAGAGATGGGGGAAAAGTAGAGCGAGAGAGATAAGGAGGAGAAAGAGAGGGGAAAGAGAGAAGGAAAGAGCAGAGAGCGAGAGAGAGAGAAGAAATATTAGGAAAGAGAGGAAAGGTGGGGAGACGGAAAAGAGGGAAAATAGAGAGAGATGGAGAGAGAGTAAAGTTAGAGCGGGAGAGAGAATAAAGTGAGAGCAGATGAAAGCATTTGGTAGAGCAAGGAGCAGTCCTCAGGGAAGAGCGCTGATTGGCTGCTGTTTGTCGGAGAAGAGAAGGATGATGAGGGGACAGGGGACAGTTACTGGGGGAGGAAGGCTAAGTATTCTGTTCTGAACACGGAGGAGCTTAAGTGTTAAACACATCTGAGGAGATGGAGGGAGAAAAAAAAAGAGAGTGAAACTGGTCGGGAGAGGAGGGAGACAGAGGGAGAGAGAGAATAGAGCCATTAGGAGTGTACAGCGCTGACTCACTGTATGAAGTGTAGTGTCACAGCTACTTTAGAGCACAGGAAGTACATGGTAATGGGATGGAGAGAGTAGGGATGGACATGCCAACTCTGATGCTAAGCAGGGATGGGCCTGGGTAGTGCTTGGATGGGAGACTGTGGGAATGCCAGGTGCCACAGGGGGGCGGTAGTGCACACTGTCGTTGTATCCTTGGGCAAGACACTCCTCTCATTTTGCCTCTAGTGTCCATATACAGTGGTTTGAAAAGGTATTTGCACATCTGGGACATTTCCACATTTTGTGACGTCACAACCACAGACTTAAATAAATTGTAATGGCATTTTTTGTGAACGAGCAACACAAACACAAAAGACAAGGAAAAGTTTACATGATTTCCAGAAAAAGTGTTCAGGCCCCTGAGCTTAACATCTGCCCAATCTGCAAAACCGCTCCAGCTCAGGTTTGAGTGAGCGCGTGTCCCCCACTAGTTTGCTGTGTCCCCTAAATATTTGCTGTGTCCCCCACATGTTTGCTGTGTCCCCCTTGTTTGCTGTGTCTCCCTTGTTTGCTGTGTCCCCCATGTTTGCTGTGTCCCTCACATGTTTGCTGTGTCCCCCACATGTTTGCTGTGTCCCCCACATGTTTACTGTGTCCCTCACATGTTTGCTGTGTATCCCACATGTTTGCTGTGTCCCCCACATGTTTGCTGTCTCCGCCACATGTTTGCTGTGTCCCCACATGTTTGCTGTGTCCCCTACATGTTTGCTGTGTCCCTCATATGTTTGCTGTGTCCCTCACATGTTTGCTGTGTCCCTCACATATTTGTTGTGTCTCATGGCTTCTGACAAACTGTAAATGGGACTTCTCATGGCTGATTTTGAACATGCTTCTTACTAACTTTCCGAGCTCCACCAGATCTAAGTCCGGTCTAAAACAGGATTATTTCATTTAATTGTATTTATTTAAATAAGGTCTTAATTAGGAGAACACCATTACCACAGTAGTTTTCATTAGATGTGGACATTTTAGGCAGTGTTATTGAAAACGCTCATGACTCATCTGCATCATGAGCTGTGTCGTCATCACAACAAACATGGCGGCGCCCGTGTCCCCCGCATGTTCCCCCCGCTCGCCCTTGCTACCAAAATAAAGGATAACGGCGTACAAAAGGTTGATTGAAATATCTTAAAATCGGGAGATTTAGTCTCCCGATTGGGTTGATCAAGACGTTTTCCGTCATTGACTGTTGAAGCCTGACCCCTGGCGGTCACTCCGAGTCAAAAAATGGCAAAATTTGATTTTTGTTTTTTTGCCTTCAGAGTAAAAAAAAAAAAAAAAACTACCGACGACCCACTTAAAAAAATGGGTCGGGTTATAGCAAACAGACAATTTATTTGGGGTAGCCTTATTATTTTTTATTTATTTATTTCTAAACAAAGAATATTGAAGTATTTTATAAAACGGATCATATATATTTTAAAATGTTGAGTTGGGACACATTATATCTTCATTTGGGAAAAAAGGAAACAATTGGAAAAAGTTTATTTTTGTTGTCTGTCTTTAGATGGCCAGGCTATAATATATGAATAAACTCTTTTATTTTGATTATTTAAGTGTCTCTTTGAACCTCTCCAGTCCGTGTGTCATCATCAAGTCTCTCCTCCTTTGTCTCTTGTCTCTCACCGCACATTGCCTTACTTGCAAATTGTGAATTTTATTTGGACATAAAGGACATAAACAGTGAAGACACAGCACTGCGGTTCTGCAAATAGAAGCATAATGTGTCCAAACCTGATTCCAACAGCTAATTATAGATTTAGCTGAATTTTTGATGAAATACTAGTGACAGTCTGTGCACCTAACTATGCCATGCTATGTGTTAAGAAATACATAAAACAAGTCCGTGTTTAACCCCACCCATAAAAAATATATTTCAAAAATAATGAAATGGTTTAGATACATTGATGATATTTTTTGTATAATTCATGGCAGCCTTGAAGAGCTTGAAAACATGTCATTATAAAACGGTTTTGGTTCCAATTGAATGCACAGTTTAGTTCTGTGAGAGTACGTTATTTTGGACATGTGGGTGAAAAGAGACAATGGCCACATCATCAACTCTCTGTATTGTAAAGAAACTGATAAAAACGAAAAGATTTACCCATAAGTCAGTATTTCAGATTAAGAAGAATTTGCCATTCTACTCATTATTTTATTCAACAAACCAAAGACATGAGAAGAACCTTTTTGCATCATCTGCATGTTATTCTCTGTCCTGGGTCGATGATGCACGCTCAAAACATCTACCACGAAACAACTTGGATCGCTCAGTATTCGACCTACATGCCAACTATGGGCCAACAATTCATTAATAATGAAAAATATTGGATTTATGTAGTGCCTTTGATGACATTACTCATTCAGTAGAAAGCTTCGACTGTAGCCAAAGCTGCCCTGGACCAGACTGACTGAAGCGAGGCTGACAATCTGCTCCATCGGCCCCTCCGACCTCCACCAATCACTCACTCACACACCAGAGTCATATTAGGCGATGTGGGTGAAGCTTCTAGGTGGACACAATGACCGTTTGCTCCCACTGTGTTGGGATTGAAACTCCCTCACCATGGTTATGCCCCAGATCAGCACCACGGAGAGCGCACACTGCTGTAAACAGCCGGCAAATTAAACCTTAAAACACCATTTCTGTTTTCCTTCTCTCTTATTTCAAATGAGTGGGTTGTGATGGAGAGTCAGGGTCCAGTTCGGGTGTCTTTGTGTTGACACTAAAATGTTTAAAGACATGTTTTAGAACATTTCTGTTGATTGTATTGTCAGACTAGTGTTATCAATCGAGACATCATTTTTGTCAATATTGCCCACCTCTTGCAGCTTATAACCAAACAGACTCCCCCCACCCAAAAAAAAACAAACATGGGACCAGCATGGCCCAGGACTGTCCCAGGACAGATCAGTATGCAGCGTCCGCCTTGCTCAGTCCTGGCCCATCGCAGCCATGATTCACTCCAACCGCCTTGGTAATGGAGCGCCATCCCCATGCTCCCCAGCGCCTCCCCCAGGTTTAACTCACTTGCCCTTTTTTGTGGAGTCACATTTAGAGCCGCATAAATCATGATGAAAACAAACAACGCTCTGTGCGAAGAGTTTAACGACTGGGGGATATTTCAGCAGTGCTCTGTCATGGTTTAGAGCGGGACCTGCTGACGGCACACTCCATCACCCATCACCACACACATATCACCTCATAGATCTGCAGCAACTCCGGTTCAACTGAAGATTATCTCAGACTCAGACAGTCAGTCGGGTGCATGTGATATCACTACATTGTAGAATGCCTATAGTTTAAATTGAGCTGGCGGAAATAATTCAAATGAATTAAGTTGTGGTTAAAGGGTGAAAGTGACGTCCAATCAATCGAATAAAACCTGCGACTACTGACAGAGTCGTGACAAAGCTTATTGTATTAAGTGTTGCAATACAAAACATTGTTGCTAATGTTGCATCTTTTTCTCATATTGTGCAGTCGTGAAAGAAAAAAAAAAAAAAAGTGCACGGTGGCAAAGGCGATTAGCACTCTTGCCTCCCAAGAAGGAGATCATGGGTTCAATTCCCGGACCAGACCAACTGGTGACTAAATTGGCCCTAGTGAATGAATGTGAGAGTGAATAGCTGTCTGTAAAGGCTATGTCTATGTGTTGGCAAATGGATGATTGGAGATGCTGAGGGCCAAGGCCGTGATATATATATATATATGTATGATATACCACAGCCTTGGCCCTCAGCATCTCCATCCATCCATTTGTCCTATATATATAATGTGTGTGTGTGAGTTAAACCTGGCGGAGGTTATGTATGTGTGTATGTATATACTCTTCTCCCCCTCCCTGGGAGCTTGAGGGTTATGTGCAGTATCTTTGCAGTTATTGCTCTGCCCTCAGACTGAGATGTCTGATGTTTTTTCCAGGGACCTGCTGTAGCCACAGTTTGGGGGTCACTGCTCCAATGACCACAGGCCTGATTTTTCAAGCCTGGTCTTAAATATGTCGGCCTCTTTAACTTGGACAGGAGCTGATTCCACAACACAGGAGCTCTACCTCCCACTGTGCTTTTAGAGGCTCTCGGGACCCCAGAAGTCCAGCATAGATACAATATTACACAGTCACTAATTATTGAATGTCTTTTTTGTCTCCAACAGCTCTCAGCCTCAGGACGAGCGGCCTTCCTCCAGTCCTTGCGCTGGGGGGTGTGGAGCCCCTTTCACCCCTCGTCAGAGCCCACAGAGGGGGAGGTCAGACTGGATCTGCAGGGAGGGGCCAAGCCAAACCCCCACAGTGTCATGGTCTACAGAGCCCACTCGGACCAGGTAACCTAAAGTGGTTTTAAGCTGTTATAGCATTTTGAGAAGATGTAAACAATAACACAAGAACACAGACTCAGCTAATGACCTGAAAACCGCTCCAGTCGGTATAAACTGTGTATAAATGTCAAAACGGAAGGAGGAAGTATCTATTTAAATCCAACATCACGTCATTAAGCTATAGTGTTATTTTAGTCCCCTCTCTCCTTCTCCCTGTCCTCTGTTTCACCACAGAATTTTACAACTGTTACTGTAGTACCAGTGCAGGAGAATTACATCGTCACCTTATATAACTCTCTACATTAAATCTGAGAGCTCTACAATTTCCCCTCAATACCAATAATAAGGAAAAGTCTGGGAACGCCAATACCTTTATTAAAGTACCATTAAAAAGTACACTGTCCACTTTTTGCTTTGATTAGCTTCATCAATGTCAAAAAATTAATTTCCATCCAGTGATGCATTGTTTTTTTTTACCCAAGCTCTTGTCTTGAGGATGTCCTGGAGAAGTCTTTGCTCAGTAGTCCCAAACTCTCTCTCTCTGGGGTTCAGATCTGTAGTAGATTAGTTTCTGTTTCTCTGCAGACGTTTTCTTTGTTTGATGCCAGTGATTTGACCCTTCTCAAACACACTGACATCTTTTCCATGACCACAGGATTTGTCTTTCCACATGGTTGTTTCAGAAAGGAGACTGATGCTCTCTGCATCAGTCGGGGTTAAATACCGTGTTGCAGCTGAAAGTTCATCACCCGCAGCAGATCTCATGTTGGAGGAGACGACCTACTGTGTTTGCTTAGTTGAATCCTGGTGGTGACTTTTTTTTGGTCAGGCAGTGGTTATGCACGGTAACCCCCAAAAGTGAAGCCACTGCCCCAAGGCTGCTGGGTCCAGATTCAAGGAATAAAATAACCCACTGTTTTTGGATACATAAACGATGAATATATCAGCTGGAGATCTCACATAAATTACACAAAATGAGAAATATTCAAATCCATTGCTTGAAATGTGAGGGTCAAACTTACATACAGCCAATGCCAGTATTTATTTGACAGGAAAGAGAAAGTCCTTGAGAAAGTCATTAGAGATCCATCAAACCCATTATTTGTCAAACGTATTGAAAATGTATGATATTGCTGACTCAAAGTGATATAATAGGAGTTAATTTATGGAATAACCTTGATAAAGAACTCAAAGAATTGAGAACAATAATGGTATTTAAGAAATTCATAAAAACAACCACAATGAGTATGAAAAAGAACAGTGTAATATTGAACCTGTTAGGTGAAAAGAGGCAGAAGGGCGCGCCGTGTGGACAACCCGTGGTTTTGTGAGTTTGAATCCAGGTTCAGAATCAGTTTGATGCAGTGTCCTTCCCTGATCTCATCCCCGTTTCACACCGGGTGCTGTGAAGACTACGGGCCAAGAAAAAGTCCTTTTAAATGTTTGCAGAAAACATAAGATTGCTATTCTTTTTACTCCTTTATCATATTTTTTGTATGTTTACTGTGTGACACTGATTATGTCTTTTATATTGTATGACTGCCTTCAGCTCCTCTGAAATCGATATTCTGTTTTTCATTCAGAATATCATTTTGACCATACGATCAAGCTTGATTGACTCTTATTTGTGAATTCCTGTAGGAGAAGGACAGCATCAGCTTCCACCTCTCCTCTGGTCTGGACAGAAGAGAAGCTCAAAGCTCAAAGTCTGTGAGAGCTCAAGAGAAGACGCCCCACTCCAAGAGGAAGAACTCATCTCCAGCTCACGGTAACATATGACCCTTCCACGTAACACGGACCTCTACGCGCAACACGGACCTCCGCACACAACACGGACATCCGCACATAACACGGACCTCCGCACGCAACACGGACCTCCGCACGCAACAAGAAACTCTGCACACAACATGGACCTCCGCACGCAACAAGGACCTCCGCACATAACATGGACCTCCGCACGCAACAAGGACCTCCTCACGCAACACAGACCTCCGCACATAACATGGACCTCCGCACGCAACACGGACCTCCCCACGCAACACAGACCTCCGCACGCAACACAGACCTCCGCACGCAACACGGACCTCCGCCGCAACACAAAAATAACATGGCAGTTTCGGCCGCGCGCCGCGGCTCTGCAGACACTCCCGCAAAAAATATCTATTTTGTATAATTTTGCATTTCAACAACTACAGTATATATACAGGTCTGAAGTGCAAGGGCAATGGTGATATCAAAATGATAACTAAAACACTCCTTTTTATACAGAATTACATTTTCTGTATATTAGAAATGTCTATAACATTACAATATAGTTTTAGGGTGCGCTCACACTAGCCACAGAAAGCATTTGTCCAGTGTGAGTGCAAGCGGTCTGTGCCCAGGTGCAGTTAACACAGCTTATGTGTCATGTGTGCTGATGTTTCTCATAACTAAGGAAAACATGAATAAACTCTGCCCCAAATGTATCTCATCATGAACTTGGACTGTGGACAGTGACAGAAGTTTTAAAGCCTCTCGTCTCCTGTCGTTTGTGCTGCTTTATGCTGTAGGAGCGTGTATCACAGACAGGACTCAAGTCTGACTCATTATATTGGAGGTATTTCATTTTGTTGGTCTTAATTCCTTTGCTACAACAAGACCGTTAACACTTGAGTGCGACCTTATTATACATCCAAGAGTGCGACATGTAAACAAACGGCACAACATAATGAATTCACTAAGCTGTGTTTCCTTTTTCTGAGTGTGGGCCACAGAACCGCAATACCAGTCTGAGCGCGACACGGCCCAAAAAGCCTAGTGTGAGTGTGGCCTAAATGTATCCAAACCATTCTAAAACCATGTCAATCCAATTTTGTCATTTGTGATTTGTTCAGTACCGACACTTGATCAAAGGAGTATCTAGTACTGATACTCATTTTAACTTGCTTACTACAGGATTCTTTCTGATAAGAACATGCACAAAAACACTAAATACAAACAACTTTTACATCATGTAAAATGTAATTACAAATACAGCAACATTACAATTGTTCAATAATGTTTATTAAATGTTAAATAAGATAAGATAAGATATTCCTTTATTGTCCCACATGGGGAAATTTCATTGGTGCAACGCAGGTAGATACAAAGGTAGATACAGAAGAACAGATCACTTTTAGGAAGTCTGAAAAACACTTTCAGTAGAAGATCTCCTATAAACAAATAAAAACTCCCATAGACAAATAAATAAATAAATAAATACCATTGCATGTGATCCCGACAGTAATTGCACATGAATATGTGTCACGACAGCACATAGATTGCACATGAATTTCACAGTAATTGCACATACGACAGAATTGCACATCAGTATTAGGTTAGGTCAGTATTGCGCCGGGATAACGTGACGATCTCCGGGTAAGACGACTGTTCTCCGCAGTTTCATGAGTTCCTCCTTTGTGTAAACACGGTACGGGGGCGGGGCCGGAGCCGGGGGGCGGGGCCGGAGCCAAGACACATCGCCACGACACGACGAAAACACTCAATCCAGCCGAATAAAGTCAAAACAAGTTAATTTAAAGCGATTCCAGTGCGTGTCCCGATCGTTCGTGAAGTTCCTCTTTCATATAAACGTGTATATAAACGTGTACCGACGACACGCCGTACTTTAGCGCGGCCGGAGGGCGCGGGGGGCTGGTGGGCTCGCTCGGAGCTAGCTCACGTCACAACAACACAACGAACGCAACGAAAAACGCTCAAATCCAGCCGAAAAAAGTCAAAAACAGTTGAATTAAAAAACTATTCCAGCGCGTGTCCCTATCGTACAGTAAAGTAGAAAAAACATACTAACTATATTTACAAAATATAGGAGATAAAGCACAACAAGTGTGAGAAAGAAGAATAAATAAATAAATACAAACCTCATCAATTATTCCTTCGGATTTGTGTAGTTTCAACATGTTTTTTGGTTGTTTAGTCATTAGACCTGGATTAATGTATTCAAGACATGCTTGGCTCATTTCAATAATGTAGTTTTTCCTCATCGAGAAGGAGGGTTTAAGGACAAGGGTTACTGGGGCATTTATCCATTTACTAATTTCCTGTGAACATTGTTCATCTGCTTTCTATTTCACTGTAGCCCTTGCTGATTTGGGGTGTTACAAAAAAGTGATTTTTTTGTCAGAAGCCAAACACATTTGAGTTGACTACTTGGCCCTTGTAAATGGGGTCTTCTCACCATAAATCATAGCATTATATGGACCTTGGTTTCTTTGGAATGGTTTTGTGGACAATAATGATGTCTCTCTGTATGACTACCCATCCTGTGCTTCTCCTCACTCGTCTCCTCAGCGCACCGCACAGCGCTGCTCTGCTCCGCTCTACACCTCTTCTGATCGCTGTGAAATTGGTTGGATTTCATTGTAAATATTTGCGCTTTTTCCATTTTTCTGAAGTCTGCGTACTGTTACTGTATCTCCCCAGGAGACACGCTGACTGCAAATCTCCTTAACAGCCCACATGGCACATGGATGGCACCTGGGTTTGTGCTCCATCCATCACCGCGTGTGAGCAACCATGAGGGAGGGGGCCGGGCGCATGGGCTGAGCGGGAAACACAGCTTCTACTGTATACATGGGTCTGAAGTCAAACACTCGTTGCTACTGCCATCTTGAGGACAAAAGCTACATGCTCACTGTGGGTATGCTGACAAAAAGTCTCAAAACAAAGGATTCCTCTTTTGTAACATCCCCAAAGACCCTTTTTGTCCAGAAATGTATTACTGTGGTCAGGAGGGACCGGTGAACTTACATAAATCACTCCAGACTGAGGATGAGCTTTTTCAGGAAGTTAGCGGCTAGCTATGCTAGTTTACATATGAAAAAACGTGACATAGAAGTCCTGTTTGTCCAAGCTTTTCATGTAATTATCTTTACAATCTGGTGAAAAATCTTTCATACCTTTTGTTATCCAGACTTTAAATCTCAAATCTGTGTTGTTAGGTGCAAAACCTTGGTCATAAGCCATCCAGTTTCAGATATGAAGCCTGCGTAAATTCAGCCTGGAAGACCTAACTCCACCCATCTACATCAAGGCCACCTGCTCCCCTGCTCAACCAACGCACCCAGTCCGGCCAGTCCGTCTGTGAGAGTTCAGATCTCTCCTTCACCACGGAACTCCTCCAGGTTTCTACTTTTTCCCATGGAGGTTTTTGTTATTTTTCCTGGCCGAGAAGGAGAGTCCTAAGGAAAGGGGATTCCCAGGACATCGCCCCTCACACCTGCTCCCCATCTTCAATCAACGTACCCAAGTCACTCCTCCCCGTGGCACGTCACACCTCTGCTCCCAATCAGCGTACAGCCGGTCCGATATTAACCCTCACTCAGTTGGCTCGGCCGCTTCAGACCGTACTGCGACACACCACCTCCCCTCCTCCTCCTCTGCATCCCTTTCATCCTAATCATCTACCCTCTCGCCATATCTACCACCATCAGTCTCCAGGCCCTGGGGGGAGACATCTAATACAAATAGATCATGGAGTGCCCATGATCGCAATGTCTTCCGCCGGGGTCTGAGCGTCAAATTACCCACGTAATAAAGCTTGCTAAACAGTCCTTTCTTTGTCGTCTGTCTCTCCAGGGTGAATTTAGGTTATGCGTTTTGATTAGTTCTTTAGTAAGCACAGAATTTACCCAGGGATTCCAAACCTCCTCCAAATAGCGCAATAGTATGTATGCAACTTTATGTTCCATTCCATTGATTGTAACAGTTGTATCATTTGTTTTTGATTGTCAAATATATTGTGCCAGTAGTTCCATATACAAAGCAAACAGGAGGGGGGCCAGGCACATCCCTGTCTCACCCCTCGTTCCAGAGTCAGATTCGTCAGATGACCATTGGGTCTAATTCTTGAAGTTGGACCATCGTAAAGAGCCCGGATATTTGTTTACAATTAAGTTGTCTATTTTCAATTTGTTTAACTCTTCTAAATCTAAATATGGCCAACTAACCAAAAGCGTTCTCTGCATCCAAACTAATGATCACGGCTTTGTTTTGTTGTTTTTGTTTATGATTCATTATGTGTAAGGATAGTTTAATGTTGTCTTGTGTCTGTCGGTTGTTAATGAATCCTGTCTGATCATTGTGGATTAAATTTGGGAGTATTTATTCCATCCTTTTGGACATTATTGAGGGGTATATACGATAGTCCACATTCAGAATAGAAATGGGTCTATATGAGGCACAATCCAATCGGTCCATCCCTTCTTTAGGTGTTAGAGATATGATGGTCTCTTTCCAGCTAGGAGGGTCCGATTAAAGAGTAAGTGTGTCTTTAAAAGCTTTATACCATGAACCCATCACTCCTGGAGATTTATTGTTCTTTAATCACCTTGTATTTCCAACACTTCTTTTTCAGCTCCTATTTTTTATTTTGCTCTTCTGGTATAACAGGCAAATTGAGGGTGTCCAGAAAGGAATTCACATCCTCCTCTTTATCTCCTGAAATTTTAGAGGAAAGTTTTTTTTACAAGTATTCACAAGTATTCAAATGCTGATTGAATTTGGTTTGGTTAAGATTGCATAACTTTGTCTCTCCCGTATTCAAAAAGCTTGTTGTTTTCTAAGTTTCCAAGAAAGTAATTTAGAAAGTTTTGATCTACTCTCATAATATCTTTGTTTAGTAAAAGTCATTAATTTCTCCTCTTATATTTTAAATTTCCTGTAGCATTTTAGGACTCCCCTTCTTGGTATGATTTACCTCAAGTAATTTAAAACATTTATGCAGATCATTTAGCTTTTTCTGCCTTTGTTTCTTTTTTCCGAGGCTATGGCTAATTTTTTTCCATCCCAAAAGATGAACAGGGAAGTTTCCCCAATTTAATTTTCCTCCAGATAAGTCATATGTTTGACATATTTTCCTTAAACAAAGGGTCGTTAAGCAGACTGGTATTGAACCGACAGTTTTTTTTTTTTGTCTTTCCTCCAAATCTACAGAAATGTAGAAAGGAGCGTGATCACTTAGGTCTATTGTAAGATAAGATAAGATAAGATATTCCTTTATTGTCCCACATGGGGAAATTTCATTGGTGCAACGCAGGTAGATACAGAGGTAGATACAGAAGAACAGATCACTTATAGGAAGTCTGAAAAACACTTTCAGTAGAAGATCTCCTATAAATAAATAAAAACTCCCATAGACAAATAAATAAATAAATAAATACCATTGCATGTGATCCCGACAGTAATTGCACATGAATATGTGTCACGACAGCACATAGATTGCACATGAATTTTGTATTGTATTTGAATATTGTGCCTATATCTGCCCCAGTGATTTTATATCTGTCTTTATTGAAGATAAAGAAATAGCCCGTTTTGGAATTCGTCTGTATGTGGACTAGAAAAATGGGTAAATAAATGTGCATTAGGGTCATCTCCCTCCAGATGTCAAGCCATCCTATATTCTTCATTAAGATACAGAACTTCTTATTTATTGTTCCTCCAGTGCCTTTTGAGTTTGACACTTCTAATGTAGGCTGAATGCAAAATTCTAATCGCTACCACATATTAAGGTTTCCTCAGAGTAGTTTACAATCAGGTCTATAATATTAGTGCAGAAGGTGTCATCAGTCCCTGGTGGAGCGTACGCATTGAATAGAGTAAAAACCTTTACATTAATAGTTCTTTTAACCAGCACATATCTGCCCTCTTTGTCTTTACATTCAAATAATATATTATATATATATATCTTAAGAAGACATAATGAACACTGTTAGAGTAACATTTCTGTAAGTATTTATGTTAATGTTTATTGTAAAGATGACCCGATTGTTCTTATGTGTAAAATATTTCAGTTTGTGTTGTTATTCATTCAATCATCTTCTACCAGTGGTTGACTGGAGCTTATCCCAGTGACTTAGGGCCTTAGGCGGGTTCACCCTGGACAGGGGCCAGCTTGTCATAGAGTTAACAGAGAAATAGACACACAAACATTCACTCTCACATTCACATTCACTAGGGGAAATTAAGAGTTGTCTTATTAACCTAACACATGTGTTTGGATGGTGGGAGGAAGCCACAGTAAGACGGGAAGGACATACAGACTGCTTGTCCAGCAGAGATCATGTGATATTGGTCTGGCCCGGGAATCAACAAAGTTAGTGATGTTATTTTAATATTTATTATTAGTGATAGCTTCAATACATCCATCAACGTTTATTTAAAGAGCACTTTATAAAACCACTTTTGTAAACTGAAACTTCTTTTTAAATGTCACTGGCTTAGTTCTGATCATTTCAACCCTCTCATCTCCTTCAGTATAGAAGCTTATTAATCAGCTCACACACAAAGCTAAGGCTATGCAGTATCTCATGGTTGAGGTGGTTGTTCTTTGTGTGTTGGCAGGACGGAGGCTGGTGTCTGATGCATCTCTTCTGGACTCTCCTCCAGGCCCAGGGGTAAGTGGCTCTCTCTCTGGACCATTCACATGACCAGACCAGAGCTAACTCCAAATCTACAGATCAATACATGGAGTCTGCATTCTGTGTGTGGCATTCTGTGGGCTAAAGCAGGTGTGTGGGCATTAGCATAGAAATGAGTAAACGGGGAGAAGAGAGAACGTGTAAATAAACTTGGCAACAATAGGCCTGCCCACAGCGAGTGAAGCGGTAATGTTCAATACGCTTTTGTAGTGGCGAGAATAGGGCTGTGCCGTATACTGTAATGTTCATCCTGATTACAATGATTTCTTCTATTGATTACAACATCCCAAAAAATACTATAAATGCAAAAAAACAAAATGGGTTTTGAATGACATGGGCAGTCACTCTCAAACCTGGAGCAAAACTATTCAACTCTAATGGCTTTAAAACCTGAATCACAAAACATTCATTTATAACAAGTCTGCCACAATTTCACTTTTTGCACTAGATATATCATTGTTTCTAAAGACATGATTCAATTATGACCCAATTAATTGTAATTGTTGTAAAGTCTATACATATTCATTTTACATTAACTGTATTGTATAAATAAGCTGCTTTTCTTTTACAAAGACCAGAACCAAAGTTGTTTCCTCCCAATTACTGTTCGAATCAACCTTTATATATTGCCTCCGGGCTGAGTACCAGTACAGTACAGAACAAAATCCAAAACTGGGACAAGAACAATGTCTGGTGAGGTTAGACAGTGATTTAAAACTACAGTGTTTTCAAATTCTTCTAATAAATGTAATTTATGTGTTAAATGAAGTGTATGAACATTGAAGTGTTGCTTTATCATTGTATATATATTGATTAAATGATTAAAAGTAGTCTTGCCAGGTACTGTAGGGGTAGTAGTGGAAAGGTACCCAGCTGATATTGTACATGCATCTATGCTTAAACAGCACATGCACCCTCTACTGGTGAAATTGGAAGTTTAAACAAGGCTATAAGCAATATCTGTCTCAAGGTTGAACAGTGCATTCGGAGCTCTGAATATGCCGGATATCGCAGACAGTCATGAAACAAAAACAGCTCCAGGTGTGTTATTGAGGAAAACAACAGGATCAAAAGCTCTAAGTTCATTTAGCTGAATATGTTTCTTTTAAAGTGTTCTGAAAGATGCATTCACACACTTTGAATCTGCTCCAGCACGCTCCTGCACCAGATAGTTTTCTACTGGGTAAATTGAGATGATTTTTCAAAAACACTACATGATTTTTGTTTGTCTTTTACTGAGATTACAAAAGACCCGGGACTAGTTGAATTGTAGGGAAAATGTAACTTGATTTTATACATACTAATCCAACTTACATTCTCATTCATGTTAGTTGTTTGACCGTAGGCCGAGGCGACGTCTGGGCTTAGCCAAAGTTCCCAAAGTTCGCAAACACACAAACATCCCTCAAATAAGGAGACAAAACCACATTTGTAAAGGGTTTTGTGTCCTTGTTTGTGGGATGTATGAATACATAATTTGCTGTATTCAGATTTTTCATGTACTATTTTAGCAGGTCAGTGTCCATCCCCTGGCATTATGTGCCTAAAAAACACTCCAGGCTGCATTTTTTTCTCAGGTTGTCTGAACTAAGGTTTTGCGTTTTTGTCTTTTGTAAGAACGAGTTTGATTTTGTGACGTGCACTTTGTTGGTCAGCTGCATTGGCTCTTTCTAATTTTATTAAGTGTCTGCGTGATGTCACGCAGGCACTATATGTTCTTGTATTTCACGTATTTTTTATTATTATATTTTCCATGATTTTCCAGTTAGCCAGTTTCAACTCCTTAACGCTTCAACCGATTTCAACATTATATATTATTATTATACCTCATTATGATCGCTTTCACAGTAGTACGTGTGCTATTACTTTTGACATTTGAATAACTTGTACTTTTTACAGAATTTGCAAAAGTATTAGTACTCCATTTAGCCAGTTTCGACTCCTTAACGCTTAAACCGATTTCAACATGTTATACCTCATTACGATCGCTTTCGCAGTAGTACGTGTGCTATTACTTTTGACATTTGAACAACTTGTACTTTTTGCAGAATTGTCAAATTTTCAAAAGTATCAGTTTTCCCCATTTAAATGAATTTGGGCATTGAGTGTCTGCGGAATTCTTTAGACTTTATTCTTTAGGCTTTATTCTTTAGAATTTTGTGACGGAGCCAGTCGAGCGAGAGAGAGAGAGAGAGAGAGAGAGAGAGGGGGGGAGGGAGAGGGAGAGAGGGAGAGAGAGAGAGGGAGAGAGGGAGTGAGAGGGAGAGAGGGAGGGAGGGAGAGAGAGAGGGAGGGAGAGAGAGAGGGAGAGAGAGGGAGAGGGAGGGAGTGAGAGGGAGGGAGGGAGGGAGAGAGAGGGAGAGGGAGGGAGTGAGAGGGAGGGAGTGAGAGGGAGGGAGGGAGAGAGGTAGACTTTATTCTTTAGGCTTTATTCAGGGAGGGAGGGAGGGAGAGAGGGGAGGGAGAGAGAGAGAGTGGGAGAGGTAGACTTTATTCTTTAGGCTTTATAGTAGTTTGGGATCTCTGTCAACAACAGGTACGATTATCTTGTGTTTTATATACATCGATGCAATATATATATACTCACTTGTATAATTGTATACTGAACGCGATTATGTAAAATAATCACGTTTATTCGTGATTATAAATAAAGAGACTTTATTCTTCGCCTGTCCAGAGGCAGGAAAATAAAGAGGAGGAACTACAAAAATGGAGTGAGACTACAAGAATAAAGCCTAAAGAATAAAGTCTAAAGAATAATAATTCTAAGCGGCACTTCTCCAGAGGACGTACATCACTTTTGCTTTTACAATTTTTCGAAACAGACACAAACATGTTTTCACCAAATGTGTTTTATTTTCTGCTTTTTGACATGCAAACAACACTCGCAGCTCCTGGACTTAACATACTGTTCAGCATATCTTTCCCTCTTGTATCACATTCTTTGGAGAAGTATCTGGGACAGTAAGTGAAACAGAATAATGACAGATTACACCATTTTACCACATTTATACACATTTATATTGTAAACATTACATAACACATTACATACCTTGCGCATTTATTCCCAAGTCCCTTTGAACTTTAATAAGTTCTTCCTGCAAATAATGGAAAATATAATAATATCAATAAAAAATTTGTGATATCACTCAATACAAGAACATATAGTGTCTGCGTGACGTCATCACACGCTGACACTATATGTTCTTGTATTGTGGAGACGGAGGGAGAGGGAGAGAGGGAGAGGGGGAGAGAGGTAGACTTTATTCTTTAGGGTTTATTCTTTAGAATTTTGGGACGGAGCCAGTCGAGCGAGACAGAGAGAGAGAGAGAGAGAGAGAGAGAGGGAGAGGGAGAGAGGGGGAGGGACTGAGAGAGAGGGGGAGAGGGAGAGAGGGAGGGAGAGGGATATGGGGGGAGAGGGATAGACGCAGACACTCCAGCAATGGCTTCAGCCATTGCAGATTTTCTAATTCAGCTCTTCATTGGCTCTTTTGCATCTTCCTCAGTGAATATGAGACAGATTGTGATCAAATAAACAGCCTTTAGTAGCTTGGCACCAGTAGAGCAAGGACAAAATAATCTTGCAAAGAGCAAGCAAAGAGCAACCAAAAGGGCGGTACATGTGGGCTTTCTTCCCAATTTCAATTGTGTTAGGTGTATGAAAATCCTTCTGTTCACCACCCAAACTGAAACTGGACTGAACATATTTGATGTGATGTTGGCTGAAAGTTTCTAATGACTTGACAGTATCTGGCTGTGAGCGCCCTCCTCTCACTCCTCTGCACTTAAAATAAACATTGTGGTCTTTTATAGAGCTGTCCCCCGAGGTAAAGGCTTTGCAGGAATGTAAAGGCGGATTCATTAGCATCTTGGCTGCTGGTTTTGTTCATTTGATGATTGTCCAGAGCGTGGCTAAATCCCTGAGTGAAGCCCTGCCACTGCGCTGGCACCGGCGCTGGCACCGGCGCTGGCACCGGCGCTGGCACCGGCGCTGGCACCGGCCCTGGCACTGGCACTGGCCCTGGCACTGGCCCTGGCAACCCTGGCATCCTCCTGTTAACACCACACGAACATTTGTGTGTCAGCCGCAGCCAAACTCACACACTGCTCAGGCCTGTCACTCTGCGCAGGAACTGGGATTGAAATACACCTTTGAGTTTGTAATACCGGTTGGCTGTCTGAGAATGAGCACCGGAAATCTGAGGTGAGGAGTAGTCATATTAGAAATATTTCCAAAGTAAGTAAAAATCTTTGCATAAATAACTCTAGAAAAAGGTATTTGATGAATGAACGCACTGCTCGAGTACTAAAGATCAGTTTAGTTTTGATCTGATGTCAATCAAACCAACAAGCAGGTATATATATATTGTAAAAATGCCATTCTGCCTTATTTCTGTTGTTCTTAACCTTTAAATATGCTCTTGAGTACATTTCTTTGGCATCTCACATCAAAAATGTATCTACTGAAGAACAGTTTGTAAAGTTATTTACAGAGCACAATTTGTACACAAAGTAATTAAAAGTGCTATACACAGAACAGAAAAATATGCATTTAAATCACAATATAAACAAATGAAAACATAACTGATATTTATAAAATATATTCTAAAAGAGAAGTTTGCAGATAAAGTGCTTTCAGTCATAAACACAGCTAAATAGAACTGTCTTGTCTGAGTTCAGCTTGAGAAAGTTAGATCGTTTCTAAACATTGTGTGCTTATTTTGAACACTTGAATAATAAAGAAATATAGCTATAAACTAATTCATTTTTATTCTAAAACAAGAATTGCATTTATTTTAAAATGTGTAGAACCAGTTAGAACACAATACCCTTCTTCACACACGAAAAGTTATGGCAAATGTAGTTCTATATCTAGATACAGGTCAGCTCTAGGCTCTAGTGTGATTATTCTGTTTTAGAGAAAAAATGAGCCCTCACACTTTTCCATCCTGTGAATTTCCTCTTTTATTTAGAGTCTTTCTCAGACTATAGTGTCTCTCTGAACCTCTCCATTCCATGTGTCATCATCGTGTTGCTCTGCCTCCTCCTGTAACAGCAGCAGAGACAGTCTCTCCTCCTCAGGCTGTGTCTGATCACACACTCTGTCTCTTCTCCTTCTTCAAACCACTCACACTAAACTTATCTGGAGTAAACATGTCAAAACTGATAATTTGGGAGGAAAACTGGTAAAAAACAAAAAAAACATAGCGTTTACGGGTGAATTTGTATTTTTGTCTAAAACCTTTCTGAGCATTTAAACGTCTGTAACGTTGTCATTACTGGGTCTTTTGTCTCAGAATAAAGACTGGATTAAAGTTTACAATCAATCTGTTCTGTTAGAATACAAGACTGCTTGTTTTCTTCCTTTTTCTGAAGGGACAGCAGAGGTAACTCTTTCATTACAGGAGCATAACCAGCGTGGACACTTTGGCATCGCAGTGGCATCACTGTAGTCTATGTTCTTCTGCTGCTAGAGTTTTATATTTAACTCTGAACCACTTTTCAACTGAACCAAGGCTTCTCCTTTGGTACATCGGACTGTCCCTTTCCCTTAACCACGGACTCAACTGCTCCTCCTGGGACAACTACGAGGTGAGTGTCCTAAAAGATAAACTATTTCTACTAACTACTAAAAACGCTACTGTACATACAGTGAAGACTTGTTTGATCCATATCAGCCATAGCTAAATGGGTCAAAGATATAAATCACAAATAAATGAGGATTTCCCAAGAATAGATTTCACAGCAGTAAATGATAAGACTGATGACTTGACGTTTTTCCGACCATAGATGCCTTGAGTCATGTCACCAGCAAATACGAGCTGATGACATGACGCATCATCTTTTCAGCGAGCCCACAAGAATCCAACAGATAATACATTTATTATTGTGTAATAAATGTGTCCTTTCAAATATTATGTATTATAATTGTAAATATGTTGTGTTCCTTAAGGCTACTGGGGCAGTTCATTGTAGACTAGTTATATCTGGACTTCTCAGAGCCTGAACAGCTGTAACAGGTACTACTGTAAGTTTATCTGTGTAAAGGACTATTGTAGACACTAAAAAGACTTGTCATTTTATTATCTGTTCATAAGCCCATGAATAATGCTATTTTTTTACTCACAAAGTTCATCTGGAACACCATGGTTTCTGCACTGTAGTTGAATGTTCTTGTTTAAATAAGGTTTGTTCCTGTTCCCTGTAAAATGAAGCAGGGGTTATCAGCTCATCTGACATTTTGGAGGAAGTTGGTCTTTTTAACAAGTTCAAAGACTGTGCACATCATGACCCCATATTTATATCCATGCATATTTCCCTTCAATAAAATAAAGATGATAATTATTAGTTTTTGTATTTGCTATGGGCAAAGGTTTACTTCACAGTATAGTCTCATGGTGATGGAGCAGGATACACTTTCTGTGTTCTAGTTTGCAGCAAATCTTTATTATCATTGCATTTATATCAAAATCATTCTTCTTTGTCATAGAAAAAGTTTGATTTCAGAATGGTACAATTAAGTACTAAATCCATTTGCACATCCCGGCTCAAAGAGAGGTCAGTATTGTGCATACTGTGATGATGGTTCTTTAGTAAGAATTAATTCTTCAGAACATTCAGACTGTTGCTTTTGTTCAATAATTTAGCAAATATGAGCTAACACATGTATGGAGGACACAGGACCTCAAACCATTGTATTTTACATCTGTTGTATCTCCCACTCAATAAAACACTGAATCCTGTTTGTGTGCTTGAAATATGTTTTGCATTGTACAGTCATTGTAATTGTCAAATCAATAAAAATGTCCTTGTTTGAAGTTTGGGTCTCGTAGTGACTTGGTACACAACACAAACATTATCCTTTTGGGTCAGTGAGCTGCTTGTCAAAAGATAAATGGGCCCAGCTAGAGCACAACACTAACATCTAAAAATAAGCAGTCATTTCTCCCAGCAAAGCGGAGGCCTGGAGCCCAAGCGCGTTCAGGCTCCGCTCAGGGCCTCCAGCTGCTGCTCTGTGTCATCCAAATGCAAATATCTGCAGCATTTCTAAGCGGAGCTGCTGTCCGGCAGGCACAGCCCACTTTGTGGCATGTGCCACATTTTGAAGGCTACGAGAGGGTCGTTTAGCTCCATTTGAACTAACGCTGCTTGTGGTGCATTTGCTGATATGCAGTCTGAATAAGGCATAAATTAGCACATGTGTTTTAAAAATAAACAGTGGTGGGTGTATAGTTTGACTTTGACCACTGAGCGAATGTCTCTACCCTCGCTACACCCATTTTTCTCCTGTCCAATAAAGCCTTTGGGCCAAAAACTAAATCAATACAAATAAAGCCTTGGACATATTTGTCTTGTATGTGAAGTTGATGTGTCCCATCCTTATTCTCTGTAACTCTGTAAAGAGTTCTGTGCTTGTCCTGTGCTCGTCCTGTGCTTGTCCTGTGCTCGTCCTGTGCTCGTCCTGTGTTCTGTGCTCGTCCTGTGCTTGTCCTGTGCTCGTCCTGTGCTTGTCCTGTGCTTGTCCTGTGCTCGTCCTGTCATTGTTCTGTGCTCGTTCTGTGCTCGTTCGGTGCTCGTTCTGTGCTGGTCCTGAGCTCGTTCTGTGATCGTTCGGTGCTCGTTCGGGGCTCGTTTGTTGGTCTATCATGCGTTGGCATGTGGTGGGGTTGTGCCTGTGTGGTGATGACACACGTGCCCTTTAGCCAGTCTCACGACAAAGGCCCGGCCATTTGGCAGATGATTCTGGTACAAACCTGTCCATTTCTGCGCCAGACAAACCACAGTTCTGCCTCCAATCATTTATAGTGGGATTAAACATATTTGTTGTTGTAATTACTGGTAATTGCAGTGTTTGCAGACATGAATACGCTTGGAATAAACAAGTCGGTGTAAACTCTCATTGATACAAACCAAAAGGATGTTTTATCTATCTAAAAATAGCTGGTATCACTTTATAATTAAGGATGCAACCATATCTCATATCTCAGTCTCATATTTATTGCAATATTTTGTAGAGGCTAAGAGACTTGTTGATATGCTATTTTTCATTTTAAATGCCTGCAATCTATTTCCGTTTTTCTGCACTGAAATGGAGCAAAGAATCATGGTCTAGATAGTTCTCTTTTTTTTAGCTGCTACAACAAAGCAATGCATTTAAGCAAAGAAGCTTGTCGATATACATTATCATTGAGTGACTCTGGATGATACAGTGTCACAGTATTTTAGTTATTGTTACAGCTCTATAATTACCTTAATTGGCCTTAATAAAGCATGAACAAAGACAATCCGACAATCCTACAATCCATAATGAACAAGTAGTTTTAGAGGAGATTGTGGTGAGAGGAGTCAATCAGTCACATATTCACAGAGAAACGAGCCAAGCCACGAAGTAAATTTAGACGCTGCAAAATGCAATGACACAGGTGGATATAACCCGTCCAAACCTGCCCTGCAATGACATGAGAAGGAGCGAGCATGCGTGGAGCTGTGGCTCATCTCATCACTAAAGACTCAGCATTTGAGGTTTTGAGAATAAGAAGGTGTTTTATCTGTAAGTTTGACAACCAATGATTAAGCCAATCAGAGCCTATTTGACGGACAGCCCTGCAGTACAAACGTCTTACTTCTTCTGAAGTGTGAATTGGCTTTAAGAGCTGAGTGCCTGACAACACTGCACTGTTTACATGAGTGGGAGACAACAACAAAAACATGTACAATTTGACTGTATTCATTATTTTGCACTTATGTCAGTACTCTCTCAATTCACAAAAATAATTGGAAAAATATTTGCTCATAGATACATTTATATAACAATAAGAGCTGTTGAGTGATCACCAATTTGGATTTAGAAAAGTCGTTTCACCCCAATAGGTGTTATGGAGCTTATAGAAAATAGATCCACATCAATTGATTCAAATTTATTCTTTATTGATCTCATGAAGGCTTTTGGTACTCTAGAAATAGAATATATTAGTACATAATATAGAATATACTATATATAGATATAGAATATACTATTACATAAATTGGAAAAATATGGATTTCGAGGACCTGTGCATTCATGGCTGCACACCTACCAACAAAACAGAAACCAAGCCCAGATAAATAATGTATAATAAATGAATAATAATAAAAATAATGAAGTCTGAAATGCTAAAACTAACCTGGGGAATTCCACAAGGATCAATGCTTTGGCCAAAACATTTTATTCTTTACATCAATGATTTATGTTATGCATTCAAATTCTTTTTGCAGGCAATATCACCCTTTATTGTTCAGGTGAAGACCAAAATCAGCTTTTACGAATGGTGAAAAGGGAGTTGCATAGAATTAAAATATGTTTTGACATCAATAAATTGTCGTAAAATATATACACTAACACTAACACTAGAAATAATTCTTTGTAGTAATTATACACTAATTTGAATAAATAAGAACAATCACATTTTCAAGTTATAATCAACCAATGCACTCTTTATAATAACCTTCAAACATTGAAATTCTGATTTAGTTGAGCTTTACATGCTGAAAATCATGTTTAAGATGAAGAAAAAATCTTTCAAAATTATTACGTTCAAACGTTCATGTACAAAATCCAAAGAGTCCGATACAAACTCAGAGGAAGATGTTATAAAAACAAAATTTTGTACAAATGTTGTACATAAGTTAAAGGGAACAGTCTCTGGAACAATAAAACAAATACAAAGTTTAAAGATGTAACTGTAAGTCTTTGCTTGTGACAGTAATGTACTTTGCATCTGTTATTCTACATATTCCTTTTGCTTTTTGTGAATTACAAATGGTTTCTTACTTGTATTATTACAGTCAAGTATAAAGGGTTGTCCACATAAGCTTCAGCCGACACCTTTTCAGTCCTTCGGCACGTGTTAATGTCTTTGGCATAAAGTCTCAATATATGTGACTGAAATAAACTAATAAAATAAAACACTGGGAATGAATGGATGGTTTAATAAGTCCTGGTTGTGCAGTGCAGTCCCTTGGCCTCAGTGGAGTTGGTGGAGTAACAGTAATATTGTTGACTGATACTGCGTCTCTCCACAGCTCTCTCTCTCTCAGCTGGCAGCGTCGGCGCGGTACCCGAGCATCACTCACTTCAGCTCTGCGTCACCATGGCAACCCTCTTCTCTGCTGCATCCATCTCCGCTGGCGACGGCCCACCAGCTGCCACACGTCGTAAGAGTTCGCCCCCGCACGCACACTTACTGCGAGCACTTCAGTATAGGGGCCCCGGCACTCAGCACAGGGGCCCCGGCACTCAGCACCGGGGCCCATCACACACACACATCCTGACCTCTGCATAATATAAGTTTCAGTTAAAAGTATTTGATTGAAAAAACGCGCGGTCAAATGATACTCAGGACATTGTCTGAAAAAGTAGAACAATGTTTAAATCGTAGATGCAAAATGTTGAAATATACAAGGTTTGTCTTTTGTAAGCTACAGCAATGTCTTCTGGTCCAGTCGTCCCCCTTCTCGAGATTATCCACATGTCATCTTATGATATTATCATATGCGTAAATGAAGATATAACAACATTAAAAACAGTATTCCATTTTTTCCCTCCTGAGTGAATGAGGGATTACACTAGTATTAACTTAAACTGTCATTATAAGTGTAACTTTCTGGACAAGTGGGCTATGGACATTTTTGGCCGAAACCGTTATGTTCAAAGTTTCGACCAATAACAATATTAGTTAATATTGCTGTAAACTGATTCATTTATATTCTTAAATAATGATCGAATCTATTTTTAATTGTAAAGACCCAGTAGAACCTCTTTGGGGAAAAAAGAAAATATTTGATTGAGCTATAATTTATTTAGCTCTATGTCTAGATACAGGTCAGCTCTAGGCTCTAGTGTGATTATTCTGTTTTAGAGTAAAATGAGCCCTCACACTTTTCCATCCTGTGAATTTCCTCTTTTATTTAGATTCTTTCTCAGACTAAAGTGTCTCTCTGAACCTCTCCAGACCGTGTGTCATCATCGTGTTGCTCCGCCTCCTCCTGTAACAGCAGCAGAGACAGTCTCTCCTCCTCAGGCTGTGTCTGATCACACACTCTGTCTCTTCTCCTTCTTCAAACACTTACAGTAAACTTATCTGGAGTAAACATGTCGAAACTGATCGTTTGGGTGGAAAACTAGTCATATAATGTCTGAAAAAACAAAGCATTTATCGAGGGGTTGCGGGTGAATTTGTCAAGCATTTATTTAAAGATTAATTTGTGTAAAACCTTTCTAGAGATTTTAAAAGTCTGTAACGTTGTCATTTCTTGGTCTTTTGCCTCAGGATAGAGACTGGATTAAAGTTTACAGCCTGTTCTCTTACAGCAGCAGAAAGAGCTGCTGTTTTCTTTCTTGTTTTCTTCCTCTTTCTGACACAGTTAACTCTTTCATAACCCGGAGCATAACATCGCAGACTGATATCGGTGCTTTTGGCTGATACCAGTATTACTCGAATTACGTCAATCCCTAGTCTGGATTTACAGGCGAACTAAGTACGATTTTCACTTTATTGAACGACCTATAAGTCCCTGTGATGGTTAAATATGTATGTTGATGTGTCCGTCATTGCCCGCTGCTGTATGTGATTGTAGTGTCTTATGACGATAAAGAAAGAAAAAGAACATCCCTTTTCTCCAGGGAGCTACAGGGGGGCATCCATCATCAAACTTACTTAGTTCTGCTTTCTGCTTTAACATCCATTTATTTTTTTTATTTTTTTTCATCCATTTTCTACCGCTTGTTCCCTTTCGGGGTCGCGGGTGACTGGAGCCTATCCCAGTGACTTCGGGCCTTAGGCGGGGTACACCCTGGACAGTGGCCAACTTGTCACAGGGCCAACACAGAGACACAGACATTACAGACAGTTCACGCTCACATTCATTCACTAGGGCCAATTTAGAGTCACCAATTTTGCCTAACACATGCATGTCTTTGGACGGTGGGAGGAAGCCGGAGAACGCGGAGAGAACCCACGGTAACACGGGGAGAACATGCAGACTCCACCCAGAGAGATCATGTGATGTTGGTCTGGTCCGGGAATCGAACCCACGATCTCCTTCTTGGGAGGCAAGAGCGCTAACCGCCTTTCGTAATAAAGTAAAATAAAATTTGCCCCAGTACAGATATATTGTAAAAGCAGCTCTTAAGGTCAAAAGGAAACTGCAGTGTGCTGTCTGCGTCTGATTATAGAGAATTTTATTCTCCGTGAAGCAGGAAGTGCGCGACTGGCATGCTAATTTTTGTAAGCTTTAAACTCTGCTCTATTCCTCATGGTGAATAATTAGGTCGACGGGACTTCATTAGCAATACATGTGGGCCACTGCAAAGAGTTTAAAATGAACTAGTTCAGTTTTTCACATTTTTAAACCTGTAAAAATCAGGTACAGCACCTTTTAATGTAATAGAAATAACAAAAGTTTATATAATGCAGAAAATCTTGTATATCAGATAACAAACACAAATAATACATAAAAGGTAGGCTGACATATGTCCTGCTATTTAAGTGTCCCATTTGTCCCAATGTCTTTTTTCAAATTCACTCTAAAAGGACATTTTTTCAAAAGTTATTTCAGTCCTTAACCGTCTGCTAGTCCCTGTCAGCCGTCATCTTGTTATTGTTTTTTTTGTTTGTTTTTGCTACTGCAAAAAGTACATTCAACTGGTGTCCATCAATCACTTCCATTGTTAGTGTTTTATGTCTTAGATATATAGTTTTAAAATCAAATGGAATGTTGATGTGAAAGACAGTTTGCAAAAATCTTGTGTTTTCAAACTAAATCATATCTGACGGAACGATGCAAGAAACAATCATTTCATGTTGTCAACTTAAACCTTTTGTCACTTGTAGATTTAATCACAGTGAGAAAAAAGAGATGCTTCATCTCAGTGGGACTTCCTGGTAAAATAAAGATCAATAAAATAAATAGCACATTTTAATCAAAGGCCCTGGCTGGGCCCTGGCTGAGCATTGGAGGCTCAGCGTAACGTGTACATGTGATATTCGTGTCTGTTTGTGCACTCAGTTGCCGCGGGAAACAAGAGGAAGTGGCAGTGCTTATGTCGTAATTGGCTGAATAATGTGCTGCTAATGTGAGGATGCTGGTTGCCTCTTCCCACACTCGGTCACAGGTCTGCAGCGCTGTGACGCTCGGTTTTGTTCTGCACAACCATCGGGACCATCAACTATCAATCTTCAAGCTTTGTTTTGAAACTTCTTTCCATCAGAAGAGGGCGCTGCACTTTCTGGTGCACAGCTTTCAGACAGACAGTGGATGACTAAAATAAGTGCTTTAGTTTTCTTTTTCCTCATTAAACTTTTTTTGCTGCACGTCAGTGCACTGTATACACTGTAAATGAGTTTATATATTATATTTATTTGTGTACATTTATAAAAATTGGTCCAACTGATTGGGACTTTTAAAAACCTGCATCATCATTTTCCACGAAAAAACAAAGCGATATTCATCTTATTACCAAAGTTTCCCTGACGCCACCATCTGACGTAATCCTTCTTCCAGTTGTATTAGTGAACACAGGGCTGCAACCCCCAGAGAAAATAAATTCTACACAGACTAAAAAACTGTTTTCAGGCCCAGGGAATCGGTGCATTGTTGACTTGTTGGTTACATTTTCACAAATCAACTTTATATCATATTTTAGCGGCAAGACTTTCCCCTCGTTCTCCACTTGAGTGAACTGAGTTCCTGCTCGACCGGAAGTACCATTTCAAAAGAAGTGCTGATCTGTGGCAAAAAGAGGCAAAATTGGGCAGGGCGGAAAAAGGTTCAGTTGAACTCCCAGATATATATATTTTTTTTCTAGTTACACTAAAGACCCATTAACATGCTGATCTGACAGTGTGAATATTGCATTGGTGTGCCTTAGGCTGGCCACAATAAAGGATTTCACTCTGAAATTTTTCTGACACAGCCCAATGCCACAGATTAAGTTTTGGGGGGAACAGACTATTGACATGCTGACAGCAGAGGTATCCGCCAAAGCAGTTGGCCTCATAACCGCAGACCACGTGTAACCACACCATGCCAGGATCCCCACATCCAGCATGTTCATCAGTCAATCAACAAACCTTCATTCATAGAACCCTTTACAACACTCAAAGTGACCAAAGTGCTTCACAGTAACAATCAAGGCAATACAAAACATAAAACTAATTAAAAACAAACAAATAAAGTACAAAATAAAGTGTTAAAAGCCAGTCTGAATATCTATGTTTTGAGCCTGGATTAAAAAAAATCCCAAATCTGTGATGTTGCACATGTCAGGACGCATGTATAAATCTCTGGGAGAACCACAATGAAGGAGAGATCTTACTTTTGCTTGAATTAGTGGTACATAATCTTTTAGGACTTACTTGTACTACAAGTGTCTAAAACAGCAGTGTGGAAGTAGTGGAAGAAGGATATAAACATGTGATTACAGGTCAACTAAAATATTAAATATTGTTTATAGGGAAAGTAGTCAGAAGCAGTGCTCAAGCTGCCATACTTTTCCCAGCATAGTTTCTCCTATGGCAGCGTAGCTGGGAAACTGTAGGTTTTTATTTCTGTTCCTAACTGGCCTAACCATAAGCCATTTCAAAGAGGAACGTTTTAAGCCTGGTCTTAAATGAAGAGACTGTGTCGGCCTCTTTAACATGGACAGGAGCTGATTCCATAACACAGGAGCTTGGGAGCTAAACGCTCTACCTCCTACTGTGTATTTAGAGACTCTTGGGACCACCAGAAGGCCAGCATTTTGAGCGTAAAGAGCTCTGTTTGGATGATATGGTACTATAGCATCTTTGAGGTAGGATGGGGCCATGTCATTTATGGCTTTGTAAGTCAGGAGGAGGATTTTAAATTTGATTCTAATCTTGACAGGAGCCAGTGAAGAGACTCGAGCACTGGCGTAATGTGCTCTCTTATTTTAGTTCCTGTTGGTAAGATTTTTTCTGATTTTAGCTGTATTGCGCAGATAATAGTAGGTAGTTTTAAAGGCTTGATTCGCTATGAACAAGAGCTTCTGGTCAAATAAGACTCCAAGGTTTCTTGCAGTAGAACTGGAGGCAACATTAACATTGTCCAGATTCTTGCAGATGTATAGGGCCTAGTACAGGGGTCGAAGAGATAATGAATGGTCAGTTTTCAGTTTTTATATCGTTCACAGAAGGAGAAAAGTCTGATTAGGTTTCATTGATATATACAGCTGAGTGTCATCTGCATAGCAGTAGAAGTTAATGCCATGCTTTCTGATAATGTTACCTCATGGCAGCATATAAAGAGTAAACAGAACTGGATCGAGTACTGACCCCTGCGGCATGCCGCAAGTTGCCACAGAACAAGGTGAGGAGCTCTGGTTTATATTAACAAATTAGTACCTATCCGATAGATATGATTTAAACCAGCTGAGGATGGGGCCTCCGACACCTACATCACATTCTAACCTCTGCAGTAGAATGTTGTGGTCGATGGTGTCAAACGCCGCTTTGAGGACCAACAGAACCAGGATTGAGACCAGTCCATCGTCAGCAGCTAATAACAAATTATTTGTGACTTTAACTAGTGCAGTTTCAGTGCTGTGGTTGGCTCTGAACCCTGACTGGAAAACTTCAAATAAGTTATTGTCCTGTAGATGGCGACAAAGCTATTTAACTACAACTTTTTCAAGGATTTTAGAGACAAAGGGAAGATTTGAAATATTATATTTCTATGGTTTACCAACAAGTTAGGATCTAGATTAGGCTTTTTCAAAAGTGGTTTAATGACTGCATGTTTGAAGGACTGTGGAACATAGCCACTTTCTAGTGAAGTATTTATTATATTAAGAATTGAGTCTATAATTAGGGGGAGAATATCTTTGAGGAGTCTGCTTGGAATCGGGTCTAGGATACAAGCTGATATTTTGGAGGACATAATGGCTGAAGTTATCTCTGCTTGATCAACAGCTGTGAACCTAGTGTTACTAATAGTGGGAGTAATTTAATTTAGTTGATCTCTGTCGGTGTAATCCCTCATTCGTCCAGGCGTGTTCCATAGTAGAAAAAGCTTCAGTTGTAGTCATCTGGACTCAGTTTGAAAAAATAGACGTTTCGACTCTCATCCAAGAGTCATTGTCAATAAAAGAATTTAGATCGAGAACTCCGATATTAATACTGTTCTGTGGTAAGACCCGCCCATTGGGAGGAGCCTATCTGAAGTAGAAAGAGTTGTTTGTTTCAACAGAAACTCCCCCCTTGTATCTACAGAGCTAGCCTATTCAGAATTGTAATGGCCTATTAGAATCCTCTGGCTCAACGACCCTGAGTACCTGATTAGCATCTAAATGTCCTGGTCCTGGTCCTCTACCTTTCCAGGGGTTCAGTATTCCGGAGTAGGCTCCTCCCAATGGGCGGGTCTTACCACAGAACAGTATTAATATCGGAGTTCTCGATCTAAATTCTTTTATTGACAATGACTCTTGGATGAGAGTCGAAACGTCTATTTTTTCAAACTGAGTCCAGATGACTACAACTGAAGCTTTTTCTACTTTAGTTGATCTCTATTTGTTGGATTTTATTGTTAGAAAATAGAAGAAAATGATCAGAGCTGAGAGTAGCTGGGATTGATGTCTCTACTGTGCTGTGACAGTTTGTTAGCCTGGCTACAGTGCTGAAAGTTATTTTTGTCAATTTCTATCAAATTTGAATACCATCTGGTTTGGGCCTTTCACAAACCCTGCTTATAGGACAGTAGGCAGCTTTTCCATGCTTTTAGAAATACTTCTGAATGGGAGTGACAAAATGGTCTCTCTAATTATCTAACTGCTTAGTATATGTGACTCGCCACGGCAATTGTCGGACCATGTCGGCCTCGGTGAAACTGAGAAAAACAGCATTTTACTTTTTTTCCCCCAAATTTGTGATTTTCATTTTTTTGCAGAATGTGCTAGTTGAAGTTATGAATAAGCCCCTGTGTGCTTCAGATAACACTATTGGTTGTCTTAAACGTATACATTAAGCTGTTAAAAATGTGGAGTTTTCGGGTCTTTTTCCTGCTCTCCTGGGGGGCGTCACCTTTTTCTAGCCAACGTGTTGTTTACATTTTCCACCAATCAGCTGTGATCCGCATGGCTACAGCTGCGTGCTCCGTGTTTTTCTCTCATTACTCCAGACCGTCTGCAGAGCACAGTCTTCAGAGCTTACATTTCCTGGACTACATTGCAACGGAACTGTTTACTCAGGTACACTTTTACTTTACTACTAAATTATTGCTTTAACGCTGTGTTTTAAGGCAGTCTCGTGATCACTTTAGAATCTTACTTGTCTGCTCCGGTGGAGCTAATGCTAAGCTAACATGTTGCTTCAGTGCACTCTGCAATACGGGCTTAATGTGACTACTTGCTGTTATCACCATGTTATCGGGTTATTTTTGGGCGTGGGTTGGCCCGTGGGTTGTGTGGGTCGTGCTTTGTGTGTGTTTTATGGTGCTAAACCGGCTGTTACCCCCACAGCCCGGAGCTAAACGCAGCTATTCGGAGCTAAGTTGTAAGCTAAACTTTGCTATGTTATCGGGTTATTTTTCGGCGTTTTGTCTGTACAAATTATATACTTATGTAGTATTTCTTGACCCGTGGGTCGTGCTTTGTGTCTGTTTTATGGTGCTAAACCGGCTGTTAGGCCCGGAGCTAAACGCAGCTATTAGGAGCTAAGTTGTAAGCTAAACTTTGCTATGTTATCGGGTTATTTTTCGGCGAGGGAAGAGAAAAAAACTACAACTCCCGATACCACTTCTGGTCACGTGGCTTACGCACTGCGTCACTCGAACCAATCACGCGCTTGCCTGGCCATTATCAGCTTCCTGTGTGTCTCTCTGTGCACGGTGTTGGAAGAGACAACAGGACGGCTGAACCAGGTAAGCTTTGCGACTAAAACACCCGCTTTTAATCACTTTAATGTGCGCCGGTTTTAAACTCGAGTGTATGTTTATGTTTTGGTGTGCTGTTCTGCAAGTGTTTTGCTTTTACGAGCCGTGTTATCTCAAGTGAGCTAGCTAGCATCGCTAGCCGATGGCAGATGTCCCAATATCTCCGCGTTTTGCATCTTAAATACACCGTTAACGTCACAATGTGAACTGTTATCTGTGAAGCGTGTTATTCCCATATTACTGTTAACCCTAATCCTTTTATCCCCCTTTTCAGAATTGGCAAAGACACCCTGACTGACATGACCTGTCTCTACGTGAAGTCTGCTAAGGAGCGTGGTAAGTGTAAAACATTATTTTGGTGATTTTTGTGTTTTAATGATTAGAGTATAATTAACCATAAGCAACATCTGTTTTTCAGGTGAGCCTGCAGTTTGTACATCAAGCTTCAGATCACTGTGGAAACAGCTTCTCCAACACATCAGAAGCTGCAGGCCACGCACAGATCATCAGATTATCAAGCAAGCATACATGAAGACCAGGGTTGACATTTTGGAAGACATCGCTGAGGTTAGTTTATATTATTTGACTACTGTAATGTGTAAACATTAGCCTGGCAAAACTTCAGTGCTGCTCTCTGCTTAAGATATGTTTCTTCTGTTCTCATTTTTTTACAGTGTCGCCCTTGTCATCAGGTAGTGGAAAACAGCTCTCCTGAGTCTCACCTCAATATCCCACAGCTTGTTGGAACGGCGGATAGCAAAGTGTTTGTCAAGAACTTGGACTGGCAGAAGCATCTGAGTCCCTTCTTCAGACGGCTTCCAAAGATCAAGAGTTATCAGCACTTCAGGTATTTATATTGAAACTCTCACATTGTGTTAAAAAAAAAAAAATAGTTAATGAGTGTTTTATGTGAAATAGTTAGCCATTTCTTAAATGTCCTGTTATTTGTTTACAGCTTTGATGCCAAGAGCCGAGAGTCACAGCACTGAAGAGTGCACAGACGAAGAAGAGGATGAGGATGTGATCTCTGATGTAATTGGACTCTGGTGGTGTACATATCATATCTATTATCTCATATCTCATATATTCAAAGCCATGGACCCGTTGCAGTTCGTATACCTGGCCCTGGCATCTGTTTATAAGAGTTCTTCTATTAAGAGTGTTTTTCAAACTTCCTATAAGTTACTGTCCTTTCCCCCTGTTTCTACTGCATTGTAACATTAAAGGCTATCTTATCTTATCTTTTGTTGTTTGTGTTGAATCATTCAGTGCACCATTGTTGGTGCACTGAATCACCTGTGAATTATGTTTATCGACAAATGCAATGAACCCTATTCTCATTCTGATTCTTTGATTCTATTCAGGGCCTTTTGTAATCCAAGTATTTCCATTTTAATATAGTAACTTCTAATTCTGATCCAAGTCCAGTTACCATCAATAACAACACTCCTCTTGAGTCTTCAGTGACAGCTGTAGGGGGAGGTGGTGTCAGTGTGACAGGGGGGAGGGCTTATCTCAATGAGATGCAAATGAGCCCCCCTGTGACTCTTGGCTCTCCGGTGAGAAACTTTGGAAGCCGTTTTCTAAGTGAATGGGTTTGAGAGTTGTATACATTCAAATGACCACAACTTACTTAAATATTATCAGATCTACATGAGTGAGACATCATTGGAAAGCTTTGAATTCACACTTTCAGAATCTGTGAATAACTCAAAATGTCTCCGGGTAGACATGTAACTGGATTGGCCACGGTCAGTCACATTTGTTAATTCAGTTCTTTATTGTACCATGGGGAGGCTCATTTTAGCCTAATGACCGTCTGTTTTAAGAGCTGCCACATTAAGAGCAGATTTCATAGAATTCATGGTCTTGTCAACAAACTGGGACTAAAGCTGTTCTCAGCAGATCACATGACATGTCACTGAATATTGGCTCATTATTTCTTTGAACTTTGAGGCAGATTTTTCAGATTTTTGTCCTTTTCATTATAATTTTATTCAGTGGGGCTGGATAATCTTTAAGAACGGGTTTTGAGGAAAGACAAATGGGTCACTAATCTCTATTCCATGCGTTAGGACAAGATCCAGAGTGTACTTGTGACTATGAGTCGGTTTATTTACATTAAAACTAATAATAGAGCGTTGAAGGTATTTCTGAAGCAGTCGCCACTCATATTCCTGTGGATATTGAAATCACTTTTTTATCCCAGTCTAAAACTAAATTTGATATAAAATCAGAGAAAGTGAAAACGCTGAATGGGGACCAGGAGGTCGGTAGATGACTATCAATAAAACTGCTTTTTGGTTTATCCAATTTGGACAAGTGATCGATAACATAAGGCTTTTAAATGAGTGAAATCTCAAGAGTAGTTTTGAATGCGAGATCACTGCCACACCACCACCTCGGCCTGTGCTCCTGGCGGTCTGAAAGTTAATATGGGTAGGTTCGATGGACTCATTTAACTTACATAATCATCTTGTTGAAGCCAAGTTTCAGTTAGAGCTAGAAGATCTATGTCATAATCACCAATTCATTCATTAATTAAAAAGGATTTGGAGGAAATTGACCTAATGTTTAGCTGTCCACATTTTACGTGACAGATTTGAATGGTGGCAGAGCTCAGCGACAGTGACAATGGTGCGTCTTACACTGCTGCTCCGGGCTCATCCCTGGGTGGGCACCTCAGACAACACAAGTGTCAATTGTGCTGACGTGTTGGTTAGAAAATGAGCAGCGTTCTGTATAAGTTGAAGGCGGTTGAGGTCAGACTGGGAGACACCGCTTTAAAGTGCATTACAATAGTCTGTTCTTGAGCTGATGAAAGCATGAATAGATGTTCATCTCCAAGATGGTCTGAGACCAGGCACCTGGACAACTGCTGCAACAGTCGGCTTGCATAGATGAATTTCTGCTCAAACTGTCAAATCAAATCAAATCATCAAATCAATTTATTTTTGTAAGGCCCAAAATCACAACAACAGTTGCCTCTGAGGGCCACAGGGAGAAATGAATCAACAATGTCTGTGGTGGCGAGGGACGATGTCCCAGGGTCCTCTGTCCTTAGACTCTCCTTCTCGGCCAGGAAAAACTACAAAAAAAAGCTCTTTGGGAAAAAAGCGTAGAAACCTGGAGGAGTTCCAGTGAAGGAGAGATCCGACTCTCACAGACGGACAGACGGACACGAGGAGACTGGAGCTGGACCCACTCTTCAGGCAGAAGAGGGACCGACTGAGGCGAACTGGACCCACTCTTCAGGCAGATGAGGGACCGTCGGAGGCGAGCTGGACCCACTCTTCAGGCAGAAGAGGGACCGTCTGAGTCGAGCTGGACCCACTCTTCAGGCAGATGAGGGACCGTCGGAGGCGAGCTGGACCCACTCTTCAGGCAGATGAGGGACCGTCGGAGGCGAGCTGGGCCCACTCTTCAGGCAGATGAGGGACCGTCGGAGTCGAGCTGGACTCACTCTTCAGGCAGATGAGGGACCGTCGGGGGCGAGCTGGACCCACTCCTCAGGCAGATGAGGGACCGTCCACACAGGGCAGGGACCACTTCACCAGGGGAGGGGCATCTGGGTCCACAGGTCCTCAGGAGTGAGAGAAAGAAAAGAAGGCGGTGAACAATTTGCAAGTGGAATCAAAAAATAATTATTGTTTGATAGCATAAGTAGTCAGAAGAAGAAGAGGATAGTGCTCAAGCTGCCATACTTCCCCCAGCACAGTTACTCCTAGGGCAGCGTAGCTAAAGCTGTGGGTTTATGTTTCTGTTCCTAACTAGTCTGACCATAAGCGATTTCGAAGAGGAACGTTTTAAGCCTGGACTTAAATGAAGAGACTGTGTCAGCATATTTAACATGGGTCGGGAGCTGATTCCATAACACAGGAGCTTGGTAGTTAAACGCTCTACCTCCTACTGTACTTTTAGAGACTCTTGGGACCACCAGAAGGCCGGCATTCTGAGAGCGAAGAGCTCTGTTTGGATAATATGGTTCTATAGCATCTTTGAGGTAGGATGGGGCCATGTCATTTATGGCTTTGTAGGTCAAGAGTAGAATTTTGAATTTGATTCTGGACTCGACGGGGAGCCAGTGAAGAGACTTCAGCACCGGCGTAATGTGCTCTCTTCTTTTTGTTCCTGTTAGTAATCTTGCTGCTGCATTTTGAACCAGTTGAAAGCTTTTTATGGAGCTTTTAGGACACGCTGCAAGCAGGGAGTTACAGTAGTCTAATCTAGTCGTTACAAATGCATGGATACGTTTTTCGGCATCACTTTTTTGGCTATGTTGCGCAAATGGAAATAGGCTGTTTTACAAGCTTGATTTATATGAGCTTTAAATGAGAGCTCCTGGTCAAATAAGACTCCAAGGTTTCTTACAGTAGAACTGGAGGCTACACTGACATTGTCCAGTGTGACTATCTGCTCAGATAGAGAGTCTCGTAGATGCTTAGGGCCAAGCACAATGACCTCGGTTTTTTCAGGGTTAAGAAGCAGGTAGTTTAGTGTCATCCAGGTTTTTATCTCCTTCACACAAGTACTAAGTCTGTCTACTTGATCGCTCTGATCAGGTTTCATTGATAAATACAGCTGAGTGTCGTCTGCATAGCAGTGGAAGTTAATGTCATGCTTTCTGATAATGTTGCCTAATGGCAGCATATAAAGAGTAAACAGAATTGGACCGAGTACCGAACCCTGTGGCACACCGTAAATTACTTTAGAGCTTGGTGAGGAGCTCTGGTTTACATTAACAAATTGGAACCTATCAGATAGATAGGATTTAAACCAGCTGAGGGCTGTTCCTCCAACACCTACATCACATTCTAACCTCTGCAGTAGAATGTTGTGGTCAATGGTGTCAAACGCTGCGGTGAGGTCCAACAGAACCAGGATTGAGACCAGTCCATCGTCAGCGGCTAATAACAAATCATTTGTGACTTTAACTAGTGCAGTTTCAGTGCTGTGGTGGGCTCTGAACCCTGACTGGAAAACTTCAAATAAGTTATTGTCCTGCAGGTGGCGACAAAGCTGTTTTACTACAACTTTTTCAAGGATTTTAGAGACGAAGGGAAGATTTGAAATAGGTCTGTAGTTTACCAATAGGTCGGGATCTAGATTAGGCTTTTTCAGAAGAGGTTTAATGACTGCATGTTTGAAGGACTGTGGAACATAGCCACTTTGGAGTGAAGTATTTATTATATTAAGAATAGGGTCTATAATTAGGGGGAGAATGTCTTTGAGGAGTCTGCTTGGAATGGGGTCTAGGACACAAGTTGAGCTTTTAGAGGACATAATGGCTGAAGTTATCTCTGCTTGATCAACAGCTGTGAACCTTTCTAAGTTTACAGGTGGATGTATATGAGACGTTAGATTTACAGCTTGGGCTAGTTCAGGGCTAATAGCGGGGGTAATTTCATCTAATTTATCTCTGATTGTTTTTATTTTATTGTTAAAAAATAGGAGGAAATCATCAGAGCTAAGTGTAGCTGGGATTGAGGGCTCTACTGCACTGTGACAGTTTGTTAGCCTAGCTACAGTGCTGAAAAGGAATTTAGTGTTACTTTTGTTGACTTCTATTAGATTTGAATAATATCTGGTTTGGGCCTTACGCAGAGCCTGCTTATAGGACAGCAGGCAACTTTTCCATGCTTTTAGGGATTCTTCGGTGTGAGAGCGACGAAATAATCCCTCTAACTTTCTAACTCTTTGTTTATGTGAACACAGTTCTTGGTTGTACCATGGGGAGGCGCGCTTTGGCCTAATGACCTTCTGTTTTAACGGTGCGACAACGTCAAGAGCAGACTTCAGAGAATTCATGGTCAAGTCGACACATTGATCACTTATACTGGGACTAAAGCTGTTCTCAGCAGGATCACATGACATGTCACTGAATATTGGCTCTATTATTTCTTTGAATTTTGAGATAGATTTTTCAGATATTGTCCTTTTCATTATAACTTTATTTTGTGGGACTGGATGATCTTTAAGAATAAACTGAAAGGTAATTAGGAAATGATCTGACAATATAGGGTTTTGAGGGAGGACAATGAGGTCACTAATCTCTGTTCCATACGTTAGGACAAGATCCAGAGTGTTCTTGTGAGTGTGAGTCGGTTTATTTACATTCTGAGTGAAACCAATGCTGTCTAACAAGGCGCTGAAAGCATTACTGAGAGCGTCATCACTCATGTTCACGTGGATATTAAAGTCTCCAACTATAACTATTTTATCCCAGGCTAACACTAAGTTTGATATAAAGTCAGAAAACTCTGTTAAAAACTCTGAGTAGGGACCAGGGGGTCGGTAGATAACTATGAACAAAACTCCTTTTTGATTTTTCATATTTGGACATGTGATCGACAGCATAAGGCTTTCAAATGAGTGAAATGCATTGTTAGTTTTAGGGCTCATGAGTAGGCTTGAGTGTGAGATCACTGCCACACCACCACCTCGGCCTGTGCTCTGGCAGTCTGAAAGTTAACATGGGTGGGTGGGGTGGACTCATTTAGTCTGACGTAGTCGTCTTGTTGAAGCCACGTTTCAGTTAGAGCTAGAAGATCTATGTTATAGTCACTAATTAATTCATTAACTAAGAGCGATTTGGAGGAAATTGCTCTAATGTTTAGCAGTCCACATTTTACGTGTTTATTCATTTGTGTATTTGTGTCATTTGTGATTGTTATTTTCCTTAAGTTATTTGGTCTGACGCCTGAAATATTTTTTCTGAGATGTGACTTTTTGGCATTATTTGTACGAGGGACACGAGGGACACACACAGTCTCTATCTGTCTTGAATCTGAACACTTCACATGTAACAGAACGGGCGAGAGTTCAGCGACAGAGGAGCGTCTTGAACTGCTGCTCTGCACCTGGGGCTCATCCCTAGATGGTCACTTAACACGACTAAGACTATCGGTCAAATTCCGAACTAATAGGGATGTACCCTCCGAAGTCGGATGGATGCCATCCCTGCGTATGAGCCCGGGCTTTCCCCAAAACGCACTCCAGTTATCAATAAAGACAACGTTGTTTTGAGGGCACCATCTGGATAACCAGTTGTTGAATGCTGAGAGACGGCTGTACAATTCAGCATTGATCCGATTGGGCAGGGGACCAGAAAATATTACAGTGTCTGACATCGACTTCGCTAGGTCACACACCGCGGCTACTTGAACTTTGAGCACCTCTGATTGTCTCCGCCGGGCGTCGTTACCGCCTGCGTGAATCACGACTCGCCGGAAACGGGTCCTGCTCCGCTTTAAGATCCTAAGGTTTCCTTCGATGTCACCCATTCTGGCCCCCGGGTAACACCTAACGCTAGCAGCTGGCAGCTTCACGTATCTGACAATAGAACTCCCGATTACAAGAGTTTCTCTCGTGTGTTCAGCGGGCGTGTGATCGCTGAGGGGAGAAAACCTATTATAGACGTGAAGCTCACGGCGCTCTGAGGTTCGGCGTTTAGCGCCTTGTCCCCTCCGAACTGTCACAAATTGGTCCCTATTCTGTTCCTGGTCTAGTCCCGGCTGCACGGGAGACGCTGAGGGGCTGAGCTCGGCCTTACTGCTACTGCTAATGCTAATGCTACGCCCTGCAGCGCGGTCCGGTAGCCCTCGCGCTAAAACCGAACTATAACTGGACTTAAGCTCCTCTAAACAGCGGATCCGCGCTTCTAACTCCGTAACCCTGGCCTCCAAAACTACCACTACACTGCACTTCACGCACCTATCATCAGAGAAGGAGCCAGGGTTCTGACTCGACATATGACAGCTCAAACAGGTAAAGGTAGATCCAGCCATGACGCTAGCGGCTAGGCTGCGCTAGGCTAGTTCAGGCTGGAGCTAGAGAATGAGGAGGGCTTTTTAATCCACGAAATACTGAAAAGCGAGCGGCTTGAGGCTCCGGATTGTTTGCGGAGAAATCAAACGTTCACTTTCGTGTATATGATGCGTAAATAGTGTGTATAATTCGTGGATTAATCGGTAAAAGGCTCTAAGAACGAACAGCTCTGAAAACGAAGCTCATCTGCATGCACGTCGTCTTCATTAGGGTCTAGACCTGACTGACTAATTTCATCGCCTGGCCTTTGGAGAAGTTTTCTCTTGACTGATGAATCCCAGTTTTCACTGTTCAGGGTAGATGGCAGACGCTATATCTGGCGTTGTGTTGGTGAGTGGTTTGGCCCCATGGACAGGCATATGTTATGGACAACAATGGTGCATTTGATTGATGTAATATTGAATGCACAGATATACCATGACGGAATCCTGAGGCCCATTGTCATGCCTCTCATCCACAACTATCACCTTATGTTGCAGCAGGATAATGCACGGCCCCATGTTATACTCCTGGAATTACTGGAAGTTTGTTATCACAGTTTTTGCATGGCCCAGCTTACTCACTGGACATGTCTCCCACTGAGCATGTTTGGGATGCTCGGCGTGCACGTCAGCGGGTTCCAGTTCCTGCCACGATCAACAACCGGGTCAACTCTCTGCACTGCAGGAGGCAAATGGTGGTCACACCAGATACTGACTAGTTTTGTGATCCCCATTAAAGCAAAACTGAACACTTCAGAGTGTCCTTTTAGTGTGGCCAGCCCAAGGCACACTGATCAGCATTTTGACATGTCATACCTGTGAGGTGGCAAAGGACAAGTGCTCACAAAAAGATTTAGACAGCTTTGTGAACAATATTTGAAATAAATGGGTCTTTTCTGTAAATAGAAAAATATTTGTATTTTTGCGATCTGCTCATAAAAAATTCGAGCAAAAACAAAAGTGGCACTTTTATTTTTTTATAAATTAGTCAGACTTTTAAAAGTACTTTTAGACACCATAGCACTGATTTTCACAGTGATCAGTCATTCCCAAATCTGAGTCTCCGAAAATCTGAGGAGACTCCAGAAGTGTTCTTAACACTATAGAAAGGATATTATTGGACCACCACAAAAGGCAGCCACTTTGAGCGCTAGAATGGCAGCCACTTTGAGCTCTAGAAAGAGCGAAAAATATAAAGCAGTGCGCAGGATTAGTCAGACATTGACATTATGAGGGAACCCCATATAAAATGAACAGCTCTTCATCTCCCTCGAGATGAACCCCCCTCTCTCCTCCTGAGTGGTTCTGGCTTCTCCTCCTGATTGGTTCTGGCTCCACAGTCGATCTGCAAATGGAAGAGCATCAGTCCTTAACCATCTGCAGCCTGTGCGTCTGTGGGAGTAAGATCTCTCCTTCACTGTGGGTCTCCTCCAGGTTTCTTCTTTTTCCCAAGGGGTTTTGAAGTATTTCTGTCAATAATGAGGGTCTAAAGACAGGGGATGCTGGGACATTTGCTATACAATGCTGTGACAGTGAAAACTATGTTAACTATGTTAACTATGTGAACATAGGTTTCACTGTCACACTTTGAGGCAACTGAGTGCCCTTTGTGATTCTGACAGTAATGTGTTTTTTAATGTTTTAATCATTTGCTGAAACTGAAAGGAAATTCCCACATCAGTAGACACTCAAATTATTTATAGAGCAATTAAAATGCGCTGACATCAGAATGTTCAAAAGGAAAAACTAGGAAAAACTACAAAAAACCTCCTTGGGAAAAAGTAGAAACCTGGAGGAGTTCCACAGTGAAGGGGGATCTGACTCCCACAGACGGACAGACGGACGCGAGGCAGACAGTGGAGCTGGAGCCACTCAGGCGGAGAACCAGTTCATCTGGAGGAGAACCAGCTCTTTCAGGCAAATGAAGGACCTCGGAGTGAGAAAAAGAAAATGCAATGAACAGTTTGCAAGTGGAATTAAACATTAAATATTGTTTGATAGAATAAGTAGTCAGAAGAAGAGGATAGTTCTCAAGCTGCCATACTTCCCCCAGCATAGTTGCTTTTAGGGCAGCGTAACTGAAACTGTAGGTTTATATTTCTGTTCCTAACTGGCCTGACCATAAGCAATTTCAAAGAGTTTTAAGCCTGGTCTTAAATGAAGAGACTGTGTCGGTATCTTTAACATGGACCGGGAGCTGATTCCATAACACAGGAGCTTGGTAGCTAAACGCTCTGCCTCCTACTGTGCTTTTAGAGACTCTTGGGACCACCAGAAGGCCAGCATTTTGAGAGTGAAGAGCTCTGTTTGGATGATATGGTTCTATAGCATCTTTGAGGTAGGATGGGGCCATGTCATTTATGGCTTTGTAGGTCAGGAGTAGAATTTTAAATTTGATTCTAAACTCGACAGGGAGCCAGTGGAGGGACTTGAGCACAGGGGTAATGTGCTCTCTTCTTTTAGTTCCTGTTAGTAATCTTGCTGCTGCATTTTGAACCAGTTGAAAGCTTTTTATGGAGCTTTTAGGACACACTGCAAGCAGGGAGTTACAGTGGTCCAATCAAGACGTTACAAATGCATGGATACGTTTTTCAGCATCGCTTTTAGGCAGGATTCTTCTGATTTTGGCTATGTTGCGCAAATGGAAATAGGATGTTTTACAGGCTTGATTTATATGTGTTTTTTCACGGTTAAGAATTTTCAATTTTCAAGTCTGTCTACTTGATCGCTCTGATCAAGTTTCATTGATAGATACAGCTGAGTGTCATCTGCATAGCAGTGGAAGTTAATGCCATGCTTTCTGATAATGTTACCTAACGGCAGCATATAAAGAGTAAACATAATTGGACCGAGTACTGATCCCTGTGGCTCACCGTAAGTTACTTTAGAGCATTGTGAGGAGCTCTGGTTTACATTAACAAATTGGTACCTATCAAATGAATAGGATTTAAACCAGCTGAGGGCTGTTCCTCCGACACTTACATCACATTCTAACCTCTGCAGTAGAATGTTGTGGTCGATGGTGTCAAACGCTGCGTTTGAGGTCCAACAGGACCAGGATTGAGACTAGTCCATCATCAGCAGCTAATAACAAATCATTTATGACTTTAACTAGTGCAGTTTCAGTGCTGTGGTGGGCTCTGAACCCTGACTGGAAAACTTCAAATAAGTTATTGTCCTGTAGGTGGCGACAACGCTGTTTAACTACAACTTTTTCAAGGATTTTAGAGACAAAGGGAAGATTTGAAATAGGTCTGTAGTTTACCAATAGGGCATGATCGAGGTTAGGCTTTTTCAAAAGAGGTTTAATGACTGCCTGTTTGAAGGACTGTGGAACATAGCCACTTTCTAGTGAAGTATTTAAGAATAGAGTATATAATTAGGGGGAGAATATACACAACACAATTAACACAAGTGAGCTTTTAGAGGACATAATGGCTGAAGTTATCTCTGCTTGATCACCAGCTGTGAACCTTTCTAAATTTACTGATGGATTCATATGGGACATTAGTTTTACAGCTTGGGCTAGTTCAGGGCTAATAGCGGGGGTAATTTCATCTAATTTATCTGATTGTTTTTATTTTATTATTAAAAAATAGGAGGAAATCATCAGAGCTAAGTGTAGCTGGGATTGAGGGCTCTACTGCACTGTGACAGTTTGTTAGCCTGGCTACAGTGCTGAAAAGAAATTTAGTGTTACTTTTGTTGACTTCTATTAGATTTGAATTGTATCTGGTTTGGGCCGAATGCAGAGCCTGCTTTTAGGACAGTAGGCAACTTTTCCATGCTTTTAGGGATTCTTCTGTGTGGGAGCGACGAAATAGTCCTTCTAACTTTCTAACTCTTTGTTTATGTGAACGCAGTTCTTCGTTTTACCATGGGGAGGCGTGTTTTGGCCTAATGACTTTCTGTTTTAACGAAGCTGCAACATCAAGAGCAGATTTCAGAGAATTCATGGTCAGGTCGACAAACTGATCACTTACACTGGGACTAAAGCTGTTCTCAGCAAGATCACATGACATGTTACTGAATATTGGCTCTATTATTTCTTTGAATTTTGAGATAGACTTTTCGGATATTGTCCTTTTCGTTAAAACTTTATTGCTGGATGATCTTTAAGAATAAACTGAAAGGTAATTAGGAAATTATCTGAAAATATAGGGTTTTGAGGGAAGACAACGAGGTCACTAGTCTCTATTCCATATGTTAGGACAAGATCCAGAGTGTGCCCATGACTGTGAGTCGGTTTATTTCTATTTTGAGTGAAACCGATCTAACAAGGCGCTGAAGGCTTTACTGAGAGAGTTATCACTCACGTTCACGTGGATATTAAAGTCTCCAGCTATAACTACTTTATCCCAGGCTAACACTAAGTTTGATATAAAGTCAGAAAACTCTGTTAAAAACTCTGAATAGGGAACAAACTGAACATTGTAGAAATGTCAGTTTGCTCTTCTATTACAAGTTACAGAAAAATGCAGTTTTTCTAGCCTCAGCATTTATTCACATTTTCTAATCAGAAATTAATGTTTATGAAATGTACCTGAGAACATTTTATGATATTCTGCAGCTAATCCCAATTTCTCCATCCAATTCACTTTTGTCTCCATTTAGGAATTTAGAAAGTTTTTGTTTGCACACTTGTAAAGGGTCTATTCCGTTAAGGTTTCCATAGGAAAGCATTTGCATGTTTATTGACTCTCAACGACATACAATCAGGCAAAATATCACTTGAAAGTTTCACCATTACAATTTGTGAATATATTACATTTCCTTATGTAGTATTTGCAGCAGCTTTAATCCTGTCATTCTCACTGACAGTTCTGCTTTACCAGGATGTGTTTGTGCCTCCGCCGCACTCCGCTCCATACACAGCCCCATTTCATGCTCCACATCCACATGTGGCTTAAGCCGTGAATCATATAATCCTGGGAGTGTGGACGGGGCTTACTGTAGAGAACTCTGAAGACACTGCCACAATGGAGCTAAAATAAGCACGATTCAATTTGGTATGAAGCGCGTGGAGGCAGAGAGCTGTCGGCTGTCGCACATCAGGCCTCCTCCTATAGAAACGTGCTTGCGTCACGGGATCTCCGCGCCTCGTTATTTCAATCAGACGTGGAGTGAGGAAGACCACCACCACCACCACACTCAGATGTAGCTCAAAGAACGGCGCGTGCAGCCAAAGACCAAACCATCCGTCAGAAAACACACAGCATTTGAATTTCGTCCAGTGTTGAGTGGAACTGGGGTTTTCAGTTGAGGGTTTTTCAGATGTTGTGAACTGTATGATGTTAGATGTATAGAAGAAATAATCTGCTCTGCCTCACAGCAGGAAAGTCATCGGTTTGATTCTCAGACCATGTAAAGGCTCATTTATGCGCCCTTTTTTGTACGTAAACAGATCCATGCTTTCCAAGCGTAGTTACCATCACTCAGAGGCGGAGTTGAGCTCAGAAACCTACCGAGATTATGTGCAGTGCAGCGGCCTATTATCAATCTGAGGTGGGGGATAATCACATAGATTCCTGTGTGCATTGTAATTTGGTGAAACCTTTTGTATCATACATTGGCCTATGCTCAAAACCATACATCAAACCACAGCGTAAAGGTGCGTACCTTGTATATTTTATGGGGTTGCGTCAATTCGGGTCTCTAACATTTTTTGATGGTTTTAGAGAACACCAACCTTCTGCACAGTCAGCGCAGCAACTATTCCAGAGACATTTTGCTTACTATTGGCTGATGAAGGATGAATGAGTCCATGCGCTCTATGATCCATAATGCACAGCCAAATGCAATATTTACGCATAAGCCAACATCTCTACTACCTTGGTCCACCCCTCACAACCAGCCAAAACAACAGGAGCAGCAACAACACAACAAACTTACATACTAAAACTTCCATGTGGGAAAATAAAGGAATATCTTATCTTATCTTATCTTACAAAGGCTGCTATAAATACACTAGAAGAAGGCAATGATCATAACAGAAGACATGGCACCACAGCTCTTACAAAGTGCACAGCAAGATCCACCACACATGCACACAACAAAAGCATGTTTCGTCCCAACCGCAAACTCATTTTACACTAGATTTATCTGTGGCAGGGCTCCACATATTTGCAACAACGAAAACAAAGGTCTTGTTTCTCCAGAGGGCCAAAGCAGAGCGGCCTCTATCTGCACACAGTTTTGTGTAGAGCTGAAAGTATTTTAAGTCAAAGTCCATTCGAGTCAGCTAAAAGTTTGCACTATAGGCTATATTTTGTTTAAATGTAGCCTAATGTGAATAAAGTGTTGCAGAGTTAGTGTGTAACTCTTTTCACAATTAGGCCCTGGTTTAATTTTGTGGGCCACTGGAAGTGTGTAGTTGATGTTAGTGATGCCTTGACATTGAACCATGCACTGAAGGAACTTTTCAGTGGTTTAGGGCAACTTGTGAATGAAGACAGGATTTAACAGCTTGACCACAAACATCACAATGCATCACAAAGATTGGCCAAAAGATTTATTTTAGATTTGATCTGTTAAGAAAACAATGGTTATATTTGGGGGATGTCAGCAGCTCATGTAGCAGATCCCTGCGACCGTCCCTTTCTTTTGGAAACGCAATTAAGTACAGCGGCCCGAGGCGCTCCAAAGTGAACCGGCCTGGGGGACCAGTGAATTGACCATTTGGTGAAAAAGAACCAAGTAAATGAGATGAGAGAAGAATTCATTAGTTTTGCAGCTTGTTCTAGTCACTTTTTAAAAAATTCCACTGTTGAGTTGTGTTCACTACTGTCTCCATTGATCAATGAATGTACTGCTCTGTTGCGATGCATCTGCAAACTCTGGTCAAACATGTCGCATATGGACCAAATAATGGACAGGACAATGCAGAGGACTGACAGAAGCCTCCATGCATCTCAGACATAGAGCATGAAGAGCTTCAGCAGTGTCAAAGTGGTTAGAGGTTGTACTCTCTGACATTCTGTTACTAGCTAGATTGTCAAAGTTTGACATTTCAGCTTTCTTGAATCATCTTGTCCGGTCCTTGCTGATCCACACACATTTTGTTGTGTTTATTTACAACAAAACCATTTTATTAATACCTGTTAACAAGGTACCAAGTGAAAGGAACAGTATGTATGACGCTGCACTTTAATTTATTCCAAAACTATATTGTTTTAATATCAAAGCATGTCAATCAGTGAGACTAACTCCAGATTGAGCGTGTCAAACTCTCTGCATAAAAATGTACATAAGGCCTTAAGTTTTTCAAGTAATGTCAAGTTTGTGTCGCACAGAGACAAACAGGAAACAATTTCCAGTTTATCTTCAGCTTTTTCAGCTTTTATTGCATTTCTTTACCACATTTTAACCTCTCTTTATGTGATACATTAGGTTGGGATAATATTAGATACATTATGCACTGGAAATATAATATTTTGGCTCTTGATGAAGTGGGTGCCGTGTGTCGATAAACAGGAAACAACTGTTGCTAATGTGCTTTGCTTGCTTTGTTTTTCTGCTCGTGGGCTCAACATAAACGTTAGCATCAGTGAAGATACGGCGGTTTATCACAACATCAAGTCAGCGTTTTGAAAGGAATAATGAATTTCTGTTTCTATTTGCTTTTGGCCTTCTTGTTTTGGCCTTGTATTGGAAGTCATGTTCTCTCTGTTCAGTTATCTTGCCTAGTGTGCAGCTCCTCGTTAGCTAAAGCGTTCCAGGAGCCAAACTGAGCCAGAGCCGTTTGGAAGCTAGACAATGCAGGCTCCACCAATGGTATCAATCAGGTCGAACGTATTGAACGTTTAAATCTTAGTGTTATGGTATAGCTGTGTAATGAATTGATTAATAATGGACGTGAAGTTTTCCCAATCAGACAGGAGCGCGTGAACATTCCCCATGTGGGTTTGTGCGTCCCGACAGCCGCTCTCAGCTCGAGTGGCTCATGTACATTTTAATTACGAGCCTCCTCTTTTCTTGGGCTGATAATTACTGCCTGACACGATGTAAATGTTTAGTCTCTGTGTAAAACCACTCATTAATTTGGCAAATTGACTGGCGCTGTCAGCCTTACAGCTTTATTGTCTACACAGAGAGAGTGAGGAGCCGGTGGTCTTTACAGCGGAGCGTTTACTTGTTTATTCACAAATGTGTGGATTCTTCTTGTGTCACCAGATGTGGCTTTGGTTAAACCGATATGACAAAGCTTCTGTGCTTCTAAGTGCCAGAAAGTATTCACCAGAGGGGCCATCTGCTGTGATTAGTCATTCAAAGTGACTATGTTTAGGAACAGGCATATGATTATGGTTAGATTTCAGAAAATGGCTAAGGTTATAGTTTTTAATTAAAGGACACACATTACGCATCTCTTTTAACCACATTTCAGCATTGTTTCCTCTTCAAAAACATGCCTGGAGTTGCATTTAGCTTAATCAATTTTGCTTGTTTGACTATTCCTTTTTACAAGCATGTTTTCTCTATTCCTTCTCTGAGCCTCACAAATATTCCTGATTTTAGATTTCTCAGATTTGTGACTTAAAATGTAGGAATCCAGGGGTTTGTGCTGTTTTTAAGTCCATTAATCACCAAGCATTTCTACCTCAAATCATGTTTATTTTACCTGTGTTCTTATATTAGCATGGCGGGGGAAGCAAGCTTCTTTTTTTTTCCATTGTAGTTCACTCTGCTGCTGATAGATGGAGTACTAACACAAATTCTGATGAGGTAATGGTTTTCAGTAGACCATCCATCCATCCATCCATCTTCTGCCGCTTTATCCGGGGCCGGGTCGCGGGGGCAGCAGTCTGAGCAGGGACTCCCAGACTTCCTTCTCCCCAGACACTGTCCACACAGTCCTCTAACTCCTCCGGGGGGATCCCGAGGCGTTCCCAGGCCAGCTGAGAGACATAGTCTCTCCAGCGTGTCCTGGGTCTTCCCCGGGGCCTCTTCCCGGTGGGACATGCGTGGAGGAGCAGCGGCTCTACTCCGAGCTCCCCCCGGCGGAGGAAACTAATTTCGACCGCTTGTATCCGCGATCTTGTTCTTTCGGTCACTACCCAAAGCTCATGATCATAGGTGAGGGTAGGAACGTAGACCGACCGGTAAATAGAGAGCTTTGCCTTTCGGCTCAGCTCCTTCTTTACCACAACGGTCCGATGCAGCGACTGCATCACTGCAGCCGCTGCACCGATCCGCCTGTCGATCTCACGCTCCATCCTTCCCTCACTCGTGAACAAGACCCCAAGATACTTGAACTCCTCCACTTGGGGCAAGGACACCCCACCCACCTGAAGAGGGCAAGCCACCTTTTTCCGGTCGAGAACCATGGCCTCGGATTTGGAGGTGCTGATTCTCATCCCATCCGCTTCACACTCGGCTGCAAACCGTCCCAGTGCATGTTGCAGGTCCGGGTTTGATGGAGCCATCAGGACAACATCGTCTGCAAACAGCAGAGATGGGATCCTGTGGTCCACAAAACGGACACCCTCCGACCCCTGACTGCGCCTAGAAATTCTGTCCATAAAAACAATGAACAGAACCGGTGACAAAGGGCAGCCCTGGCGGAGCCCAACATGCACTGGGAACAGGTCTGACTTACTGCCGGCAATGCGAACACAGCTCCTGCTCCGGTCATACAGGGACTGGACAGCCCTGAGCAAAGGGCCCCGGACCCCGTACTCCCGGAGCACCCCCCAAAGGACACCCCGAGGGACACGGTCGAAAGCCTTCTCCAGATCCACAAAGCACATGTGGACTGGTTCCCATGAACCCTCGAGCACCCGATGGAGGGTATAGAGCTGGTCCAGTGTTCCACGACCGGGACGAAAACCACTCTGCTCATCCTGAATCCGAGGTTCGACTATCGGTCGGATTCTCCTCTCCAGTACCTTGGAATAGACCTTACCCGGGAGGCTGAGGAGTGTGATCCCTCTGTAGTTGGAACACACCCTCCGGTCCCCCTTCTTGAACAGAGGGACCACCACCCCGGTCTGCCAGTCCAGAGGCACGGTCCCTGAACGCCACGCGATGTTGCAGAGACGTGTCAACCAAGACAGTCCTACAACATCCAGATACTTTAGGTACTCAGGGCGGATCTCATCCACCCCCGGAGCCCTGCCACCGAGGAGTTTGCGAACAACCTCAGTGACTTCAGCTTGGGTGATGGATGAGCCAGCCTCCGAGTCCCCGGTCTCTACTTCCTCTTCGGAAGACGTGACTGAGGGATTAAGGAGATCCTCAAAGTATTCCTTCCACCGTCCGACGACATCCCCAGTCGAGGTCAGCAGGCCTCCACCCGCACCGTAAACGGTGTTGGTGAGACACTGCTTCCCCCTCCTGAGGCGCCGGACGGTTTGCCAGAATTTCTTTGGTGCCGACCGATAGTCCTCCTCCATGGCGTCCCCGAACTCCTCCCAGGCCCGGGTTTTTGCCTCTGCGACAGCACGAGCCGCGGCTCGCTTGGCCTGCCGATACCCGTCGATGACCTCCGGCGACCTACAAGCCAGAGTGGCCTGATAGGCCTCCTTCTTCAGTCTGACGGCATCCCTTACTTCCGGTGTCCACCACCGGGTTCGGGGGTTGCCGCCACGATGGAGGTGCGAGTTGAATACCCTACTGACAGAGGGCTCCACTAGACGTTCCCAACAGACCCTCACAATGCGCTTGGGTCTGCCAAGTCTGTCCCGCTTCCTCCTCCGCCACCAGGTGGTGATCGGTTGACAACTCTGCCCCTCTCTTCACCCGAGTGTCCAAGACACGCGGCCGGAGGTCTGATGACACGACAACAAAGTCGATCATTGACCTCCGGCCTAGGGTGTCCTGGTTTCATGTGCACTGATGGACACCCTTGTGCTTGAACATGGTGTTCGTTATGGACAATCCGTGGCTAGCACAGAAGTCCAATAACTGAACACCGCTCGGGTTCAGATCGGGGAAGCCGTTCTTCCCGATCACCCCTCTCCAGGTGTCACTGTCATTGCCCACGTGGGCGTTGAAGTCCCCCAGTAGAACAACGGAGTCCCCGGTCGGTGCACTGTCCAGTACCCCTCCCAAGGGTACTCTGCACTGCTGTTCGGCCCGTAGGCCGCCACAACAGTGAGAGACCTGTCCCCCACCCGAAGGCGGAGGGACGCGACCCTCTCGTTCACCGGGGTAAACTTCAACACGTGGCGGCTGAGCTGAGGGGCTATCAGCAAGCCCACACCAGCCCGCCGCCTCTCCCCGCTGGCAACACCAGAGAAGTGGAGCGTCCAGCCCCTCTCGAGGAGATGGGTTCCAGAGCCCAAACTGTGCGTGGAGGTGAGGCCGACTATATCTAGTCGGTATCCCTCAACCTCCCGCACAAGCTCTTTCCCCCCCAGCGAGGTGACATTCCGTGTCCCCAGAGTTAGTCTCTGTGTCTGGAGATCTGGTCGCCGAGGCCCCTGCCGTCGACTGCCGCCCAGATCTCTCTGCACCGGCCCCTTATGGATCCTCCTGCGGGTGGTGGGCCCACGGGAGGGCGGCCCCACGTCGCTCTTTTGGGCTGTGCCCGGCCGGGCCCCGTGGGGTAAGACCCGGCCACCAGGCGCTCGCCATGGAGCACCCATCCCAGGCCTGGCTCCAGGATGGGGCCCCGGTGACGCCGATCCGGGCGACGTAAACTGCCTTGTTCGTGTTGTCATCATAGAGGGCTTCTGAACCGATCTTTGTCTGACCCGTCACCTACAACCTGTTTGCCTTGGGAGACCCTACCAGGGGCATGAAGCCCCCGACAACATAGCTCCCGGGATCATTCGGGCACTCAAACCCCTCCACCACGTTAAGGTGTCGGTTCAAGGAGAGGGGTTTTCAGTAGACATATTATTTAATTATGAGCTGTAAAATATACAATACCCCTGACACTATATATAATAAATCCCACGCATACACACAGAAAGTCCGTACTGCTTCAGCTTCCTTGTTTTTTTTGATGCAGGAAGTGTGGTGCGTGCTTCTTACCAAATTATCCAACTCTTTTTCTTTTTTAATTCATATTGTATAGTTCACCTGGGCAACTTAATTTGATGGAAACATAAAACATCTGCGTGTCCTAAGCAGAAGTGATCAGACCTAGACTAACACATCACAGTGCATGCTTATGAGGATGTCTGCTACTCTGTTCTATCCATTCTAATTTGGCATTAAAGTAGTTCTGCCTTCTTTTTTATGAAGTAGAATGATTTATGTCTATGATTTTATTTGATCATCTGTTACTGTAACATTTTTTAGAAACCGCCTGAGCTTCATGGAGCTATGATAGGAAGCAGAATATCTCCTTTCCTTACTCCTTCATAACTTCACTGACTAATTGGGATGGCCTTGTCTGGCTGATGACACATGTCTGGGTCAATTATAAGGAGAAGCAGCTTCTGTAGTGTAGCTTATGAACACATTTGGGTGGAGCCAAACACTCGGAGTGTCTATATGCGTCCTCCCCTGGCTCCAGCTCCTGGTTCCTCCGCCACTCCTCCTCCCACTGCTCGCTCAGGCTCAGGGCGGGTCAGCTGATGAATGGGAGTGATCCGGGGCCAGCTCCTGCTCTACTCCTGCTCTGCTGCGGGTGCTGTGAATGTGCTGTTTGTTCAGTCTCTTGGAGATGATCCTTCAGCTCCTGTCCTTGGCTGCGTAGTTAACGTTATCGCTTTACCATGTGAGCCACTATATGCCACTTTTAGATGAGAGCTGATTGGCTGTCATTTGGTGGTCCACCCTGCTTCACTTCTCCGTCTAAAGCTGTGCTCTTGGCCAAAACAATCATTCATGTGAATACTTGTGATGTACCAAAAAGTCTGTGAGAGCAAGTGACACGTTAGATAAGGAACTTTTCCACTGGTTCACTTTGGAGCAGATCATGAACAGTACTGGTCTATTTAGGGATCTGAAGAGGGCCCCACATATTTCCAGTGATGCCAGCTTACAGTATATGCTGAGCCCACATGCTCGCCCCTATGTGTGCATGAATAACAATTCACCAAAATATAATATATAAAATACAATTCTATTTTTGTTTTAATATGCACAGTATTAATTTAGTGTATTTGTGAATGTGAAATTCAAACAAATGGGGCTGAATTTCTTATAATTTTAAATTTATCTTTTGCTTGTATGTTTTTCTGAGGTCAGAGATAATTTGCTTACTATTTGAAAAGTTGATGCTGTGGTTTGGGGCGATAACACCAACATTGTGGGACATCTGGGTTGGCATAAAACTCAACCCATGCAACTCTACAGAGCATCGTCAGTTTGGGGCAAACTGACTGCTCAAACCCGGTGTCTCTCCTCTCTTTACTCAGCCTCACGCTCTCTCTCTCTTATTTTGCAGGTGATAAACACCCGTTTAATCCCCGTCAGGTGGTTTAAAGCAGTTTCAAGAGCAGAGCCGTGAGAATGAGTTTATAGTGGACAAGTCAGTTGGAGCAGCGGCGCTTGCAGCTAGAGCAGCGAATGTACCGCGCACACGGACTGAACCAAATGAACAAAATGTTTGTTATTTTGAAACATAAAATATCCACATTTTTCAAAACTAAATTACATGGAAAATATTTAATCTAATATTTAGATTGAAACTGACTTAACTGTATGGTCGAGTCAGTGAGAGGATCGGGGGGAAACTGTCAGCCCCCATCCCGTGATTTCCGCCTATGATTGTGATTATTTAGGTCACAATATAATCGTAAAGAATATAAAAAATATAAATGTGTTAAGGAAACAAGCAGGGGGGAAAAAGTAGGATATTTTTGTTTTGGTTGTGATCTTAATATACTTGAATAATCCTAAAATCACAACATTTATTCCCACAATAATCGCTAAACTAAAGTTTGAAATCGTGTCATCCCTCCTCAGATGTTATTTCAAGTTTATCTGATATTCAGCTTGGTGCAAGAACGATGGCAAGAAGACTGTGTCTGAAATCGTGAAAGAGCAGTTGGACTGGAGTTATCTATGTCAGCACTGGAGCACACATATAGCCGAGGCACCCCTTTGTTTTAAGTTCAATTTCCTTTTGAGGTTTACCTTGTGTGATAAAATACATATTATACAAATCAAGTATGAAGGTTATTTTGAGTATTTTGGCTCAGATGATGATTAAACTAGCCCAGTTAATTTGAACTACATTTTAATCTTGTGTAAGTTGTAAATAATGTGTACAGAATTACATTGAGGCAATGCAGTTTTGTCTCATTATTTTTAATCTACCAGTGTAGAATTTTGCCAACCAACCAAGGCATCCCATTTGAGAGCCTGATCTACAGGAAGGTGCTTCAGCATCTAGTGTGACGAGTCTATGTTCAAGGGTTTATCCACTAAAGCTCCTGACACTGATGCCACTGAGGACTACTACTACATTTACAACACAGAGAAACGTTTCTTTATGAAACGTAAAAAGTGCAGCTGGAGAAGCTCGTATCTATAACTACAGACGACGCACCAGCAATGACCATGCAGATTTTGTTGCACATTGCAAAAGTGATCCTGACTTTCCACCATTTCTACATTACCATTGTATCATCACTAGCAGACAATATGTGCCAAACTGACAGGATTTGATCACGTTATGTTGTCCACTGTAAAAAGCATCAATGGAATCTGCTCCAAAGCCAAGCAACACAGGACGTTCATCCATCTTCTCCGCTTATCCGGGGCCGGGTTGCGGCCACGGGACATTTTAAGCGTTTTTGGAGGAGCTGTCACAATGACCTGTTGTTACACACAGAATATAACTGGCTCAGCAGAGGTTTGCTTTCACTATGTTTTCTGGCCCTTTTGGGTGAAATAAAGGAGTTCATGGAATCCAGAATACATAGCGTATTCTTGACTTTGCCTTTTTAACGGACATTACAACAAAACTGAACTATTCGAAGACTGAACTGCAGGAAAAGGTTCAGACTGTCACAGACATAAATGCTGTAAACACATTTAAAGCTAAAATGAGAAGTGTCCTGCTTTTCCCTTCTGTGCAAACAGTAATGACTGAAAGAGCAGCAGCATCTGTGGCCTTTGAAGAAGCTGCTGACAAGTGTTGCCAGGTGATTAACAGACTCATGGAGGAGTTTTCCAGAAGGTTTCATGTGTGTCATTTATCTCCAACCCTTTATGTCAGAGAAATAAGTACCTTGTTCATGGATGTTGGGCAGTTAGAAATTGAAATACTAATAATACTTGTGGACCCAGTTAAATACAAAAGGATATATCTATATTTTTAAGAAACCTTTTTGAAATATAAACTTTATCAAAAATAAACGCAGAACTTGTCTAACTGATTCCCATCTGCAAGACCCCTCTGAGTGGCCGTGTCACACTATTCCCTAGAAAGATGATGACATGATCAGACCCTATCATTAATTATTGGCATGTGCTTGATTGCATACAGATTGTAATGATTTACTTATACTCATATACTTATATATTGTATTGTTATACAATCTGATTTGATAGAAATGTGTTTTTTAATCGGACATTGCAGAGTTGTGATTTTCACACACAATCGTGCTCATTTATAGAGCTATTTTTCAGTGGTCACAGCTGTGTTTCAAATAATGTTAATATGCAATCACCATGGTAAATTATTATAACTTTAAGCATTTTGCTATTTTTAACGAGCCTGAAGTCTTCCAACATGTTGGTAATTCTGAGTAAGCCCTTAGCTCTAAAAGTATCCAGTTGCAGCGTTTAAAGTGAAGGTATCATTGATTTCCTTCTTGGTGATTTGTCCTCTGCAGTTGATCTTTCAGTGCTGCCGGGGCCGACCCATCTTTGGAAATTGAGTCAGATTTATGAAAGAAACCAGAGTGCTCGCAGACTTAAGGAGAACATGCAAACCCCGCTCAGAAAGTCCTCACCCAACCTGGGATTGCAATTTGAGTATAGGTACAATGATTAAGTGCTGCAATCATACAGTTAAAAGGATGTCCACTCTAAATAACAAACTATCTTATCATTGAAAAGAAAACTTCAAACTCTTTAGTTTTTAGACCTCTACAAACATGCATGGAATTAGTTTGGATTAATTTAACAGTTCAGATTCCAGTCTTAAATGTTAAAACAATCTTAAATTGAGATATGTCAATGGAGTGGATTTCGTATGTTTCATTTAGTGTTTGAGTAAACTAGATATTGGTTCAAATTGGTGTAACAATTAGTGTTACATTTTTTAAGAGATCAGGCTTGGGATTAAATAGCAGCAAATCCTTCTGTTCCAAGGGCCGATCTTTATGTTTCTGTGGGGGAAATAAGAGTTTGGAGAAAACTGTTAATAATACATAATAATAACATCTTTGCTGCAGATTGGACAGTGTTGTTGTTTCCAGGTTTGGGCTTGAGTGAGCAAAACAGTAGTTGACTGTAATGTCTTGTCTTTCTTCCTCAAGAATTCCCCAAGTGTAATTAGCAGAGTCGTCAGCCTCTCTGGCGTTGAGCTGGTAGGCTTTATTCTGGGATGCTGCTCAAATAGCTGCTGATGATTTACGCTTCCTAAACTCCTTGCCTTATCCCTCTGGCCAGTGTGCGGCCCGACATACAAAGACATTCAGCCTCCGAAAGCAGATTTCCTCCTCCAAAAATAGTGTGTGTTCTGCTGCTGCAAGCGTTCTGTTTGGATTACTTGAAGTGTGCTTAGGCCGTGTACTCGTGAGGCGGCGGAGACACTTCCACCAGCCAAGAGCCGGTACTTTGATCAGATAAGAGCTGACACCATCTGCACGCTGGTTAAACGCACCCCCCAACCTCCTCTCGAACCCTGTTAACCTATATACTCTCTAAATGTATGTGCACCAAATGTGTCACTCTTCTTTTCCATATTTTGGTCTTTGTGCAAAAACATCAATGCAAAAAAGCTTTTAGAGACGCTTTACAAAATGTTGCATTATTCATTGTCTCCTCAGCCACACTCATGGAGACCGAGTTAGGCAGAACACCTCATGTAGCCCCCAGAACTAATGGCAGCACAGTGGCAGGGTGTATAGCACTTTTGCCTCACAGCAAGAAGGTCACAGTCACAACGATCGCCCCACTGCTATTGAAGGAAGGACTAATGCGGATGATAAAGAAAGACTAATCTAACCTAAAGCTGCACATCTCTGAATTCCTACTTGGAAACATTGTTAACATTTTAAACCCCAGAGTTTTATTGGGAAAAATACAACACGGCTGCATCCTGATTTGGGATACAGTTAATATATTGTCAGTACTTGTGTTGTGTATTGATTTTCCCCTTAGGTGATCCCTACCGTGCACTGCTGTGTGTGAACCTGCTCCTGCACTGAGCCTCTGCATTTACTATGTGATGTTTGTGCTAATGTTGCTAACGGCTACACAGAACTGAACATTGATCTATAAATTACGAGTGGAATAAACACTCTCCAGGTTCATTTGATCCATATATTGGCTGATTTGAGCACTTTCCTGTTTTTTATTATGCGATTTGAGTTGTCACTGGACATAAACTGTTATTACTCCTCATAGTTGTTTCGACTTGATCAATAGGACACAGAAACTCTACGGAAATGTGAGTGTTCGTTTTTCATAACGCATCTTAACCAGGCATTGGAAAAGTAACAAAACCCAGATGTTAACGACTATAATAAAGTTACAATTTAATGAACTCCAGTGTCCAGTCTTGCCTCAGATAAACAGACAACTGGAGACACATTTTACACAAACTAAACACTACTGCTACAGTAAAGCAAAATGACTTAATGAAAGACGACAGGGACATTTTAGAGACAAACAAACTTGACAAAATATAGTTATAGGTCGAGGGTCTTGGGTCGACAATATTTGAAACCATTTACCGGTATTTAACTATTTTATGCTGCTCTTAACCTGGATCTGATGACCATATTTATTATGCTGAAATGACCACCCCCAAACTACTGATGTGTCCTGTACCTCCTGTACCTGGTCCTGTGAAATAAACTAAACTATCAGGGCTTAATGTTAAAACCCAGACATTTAAATAAAACTACAGCTAACAACAACTACTGATGTATTTACATGTTTAAAAAAAGATAAACATGGAAATGTTATGTCAAAGCCCAGGACATCCATTAATGTGATGAGTACAAAAATGTATTTCTAAAGTAGTCATATTGTAACCCTTATTTCTTGTGGCTCACCAGTCTCTGAGGCAGTGGGTATTGCGGGTTACAGTTGAGTTTATAATGTTGTGGGTTTTCTTGTTATTTTCCTTTGCTAAAATAAACCAACATGGCAGGACAGTCTTTGAGCAGCCGTCTCTTTATTTTTCACATGCTCTCAACTCAATCGACTTCTTGTGCGTCAACAAAAAGGGTTGTACTGAAACAATATACAGAACAAATGTTCCCAAAATAAAATAAGTGCAACACACTATAATCAAACCCTCAAATCAATATCAAATATAAATTACCCAAATAAATGTAAATCAAACAGAAATTAATGTTAAATAAAATCATATGTTACAATATTATGCAACATATTATGCACGCTGACTTTTTTCAGCTTTTCACCATGTTTTATTCTCCCCTCATCAAAAACATGCCTGGAGTTGTATTTGTTTCAGTCACGCTTGTTCAATGAAGCTTGTTTATGAGTTCATTTTCTCTGAGCCTCAGAAAACTCGTTCTGTGTTCACAGCAAATGCATGGCTCCATTAGCCTAGCAGTCACGTTGCCTAAGGTCTCCATTTATTTTTCCCATTGTCAATCCTCACTGCTGACAGCAGAGGGTGCTTTGGCACTTGAACGCCTCATTGGAGATAGAGCTGTAGTTTGTAAAGTGTGTTTTCTAAGTGAAGACATTATTGTGAAGTACAAAATATGAAAAATGAATACCAAAGTGATAAAAACATGTTTAAAGTCACAATAAAACTGAATATTTCCACTTTAAATGAACTGACGGTTTTGCTTTGTATGAAAACGTTTCATCTGCAAAACTGTGTTTCAGAGGACTTGGCGGCTTGCCTATGCCAGGCATATGTGCACCATCCACTCAGCCACTGAGCTGCTCAGAAATGATCAGGTTGATGAGTTCCATTTTAGATATTTCTTATTATAAATGGTAAATACTATTCTAATCATCACATTCTGGACTGTGCAAAGCAGCGTGTGCCGTCCAGTACTGGCATACCTGGGCGAGGGACAATCTCCACAGACATTTCAGTCACAGTGGCATCTCTGCTATTTCTGTGCCATCAACGCCTTTGTGGTTTCATGTGCTTGGAATTCTAGGAAATTGAATCTGGTGTTTAAGGCTTTTTTCCGGTGAAGTGACTGTCGCTGCTGTTGCGAATGGAGTGAGATTTCCGGATCTCCTCTCAAATCTGTACTTACATCCATGGTTCACAAGACTGCTGCCATTTTATTCCAATTCCACGAGGAACTACCAGAGTGTGAAAAGATGGAGCCCATTCTTCTTCAAGGATAATTCAACCAGGAAAGACTTGCACAGACAGCCGAATAGTTTATTGCATGGATATAACTCAGACTCCGGCAAGCCGAGATGCGAGTGATGCTGTGAGGGGAGAGAATTAGTAGTGCATTTATATGAATGGTTAGAGAGGTGATTGGCTGACAGTGACGTGAGGGAGGACTGAGCGTGCAACCATGGCTCGGGGGTAAAACAGGTGGTAAAAATTGAATTTCTTGAGCTCTTTAACTATCCTATAACAGTGTTCTTTGGTCATAAAAATACCTGAAGTTTTATTTAGCTTCATTCACACTTCTTACATTCATCCTCTTCATTACAACGCCGGGGCGAGATAACTTTTGCTTGTTTGCCCATGGTAATCCCCTCTGCTGCCAGTAGATGGAGTGTTTACACCAATTCTGATAGAAGAATGCATGAGTTAGAGCAGGGGTCCCCAACCATTTTGCACCACGGACCGGAATAATGTAGGTTTTATTTTCACGGACCGGTGTGCCAGTTTATGTCGCGGTCAGGTTAACTTGCGCGGAAGTGGGGGGGGCTTAGGCTTCCATTCGATTCAGCTCGGAAAAGACGCGTTTGTACATTATTAAGTGTGCCATACCAAAAGATCCGAATTGGAGTAACATAACATACAGTTACACGTGTTCTCACTGTTCTGACTGGTGGAAGCTCATCAGATAAATATGGCAAAAATAAGTGCATAGAAATTACAACTCACCACACGCTGAATCAGTGGGAGCCCTGCGCGTGTTTCTGTGCAATGAGATGGTCCCATCTAGGAGTGATAGGAGACAATGACACCCGCAGTGTGTTTAAATCCAGTCTGCTCCGTAGTTTTGTCTTGTTGCCGTCACGGCACGGGAAGTCGCGCTCAAACTCTTGAAAAAGTAAAAACAGGTGATTGCGTAGCAGTTGCAAAATTCTGGCCCAGGAGACGTATCCTCCAAAATCCCCGCTGGCTCCTCGTCTGCTCCTCACTTGGTCTTTTCCCCTTTGCAAAAATGCTCTCTAAGACTAGTTTTTCACTCATTTTCGCTGGCTTTCGGGCATCGTGTTTGATGCAACGCATCCGTGATGACGTATCATGTATAATGCAGTTATGTTATCACGCAGGACAAGAGCATAGATATAATATACTTGCCAATATATTTAATGGATTTCATTGGCAATTTCCTATAAGGCTTTTCATTATATATCCACAGACAAGCTTATTAGCGTATCATGAGGGACAGGCCAAAGTTACGTCATATAAGATGCTGTTACTGATTATTTCCAGTTTCTGTACGGCCCGGGAGCAAACGCGTTGCGGACCGGTACCGGTCCCCGGCCCGGTGGTTGGGGACCCCTGAGTTAGAGAATACATTATGTTATGTTCTAAAACATGAGATGCTAAAGTAAAGGTACAAGAGTGTATTAAAGGCCAATAACTAAGCAAATATAGCATCCTATGTGTCATTTAACGTGGAATGTTGGAGGTTCAAATTGCCTCCATTCATGCCGTCACAATACACCAAAACAGTATTCAAACACCCACATTCAAACACCTATATTATAACAATACTCCTTCTGTAGGATTAAAATTGTTTACATCTTTTTATGATTGCAAAAATAAATGACAGATTTTTGCAATCATAAAAAAGATGTCAATAGTAAATCCTACAGAAGGAGTTTTGTTATAACATAAGACTTTCTTTATACATACGTGACCTGACCATATATTTGTATATGGATATTTGGGCATTGTTTGCAGTGTGTCTCAACCAGTGACACAAACAACATTTAGAGGCGGTCGGAACAAACAAATCCCAATACCCTCTTAAATTAAGACTTTTTCTCCCGCCAAAACAAAATAATAAAAAGTCATAGCCATCCTCCAACAGTCTGCACTATGGATGCAGTATTGCCAAATAATGTATGATAATATATTATTCACAGCCTTAGAATCTGTTTTGGAAACTTACACTATGTTCACACATAGAACACTTAAAATTGGTATTGAACTGGGGCTAGATTTGGATCTAATCCTGGACTGGACCAGCACTAAATGAGGAACAGAGAGGTAATATATGAAATTGAGATTGAGATTAATTTGAAGGTTGCTTTGAAGATATACAAAAAGTTTATATTCAGGATATAATTTAGAGTAAAACTGCTACAAACAGTTGAGACTTTCATTAAATATTTTAAATTAGGATATTTCTGCAATTTTTTTATTCATATTACAGGTATTTCATGTGGCTGCAAATTAAACCTCAACTAATATGTTTAAAGACATGTTTCTTTTGGATTTCCATAATATAATCTGAAAATTCCTAAATTATCGAGTTGTCATTTTTGTAAATATCGCCCACCCTCACCAGAACAGGACCAAACCCAGTCCACATGTGGACGGGCTCTGATCAGTGTGAGCTCACAGCAGCTGGAGGTGTGTGTGGTGCTCATGCGTCTTTCTGCTTCCAGAGCGGTTCCTTGGCCCACCTGGACCTGGACCCCGAGGCCCATTTGACTCCAGAAGAGGGGCCCCTCCAAGAGCTGCCCTTCACCCCAGTGCATGCCCCTGTCCTCAACCTGGGGGTCAATGTATCCAGGTGGGAGCAGCACTGTGCACAGACACACACTCACACGCGTGCGCGCACACATACATACACACGCACGCACACCACACACACACACACACACGCACGCACATGCACACGCACATGCACGCACACATACACACACACACGCACGCACACACACACACACACGCACACAAACACATGCACACAAACACGCACACAAACACACACTCACACACACACACACACACACACACACATGCACACACCGGCCTCCTGCTGGTGCCCAGAGTCAGGGCTAAACATAGACCAATCTCCTGCTGCTACTCTGACAATGTGTCAGACATTCCAGGCTCAAAACTATTGGTTTTAGAAATATGTTTAGTCATTTTTATTTTCATTTTCATTTGGGCTGCACAATATAATGAAAAAAAAAAATAGAATCACAATTTGAGTTGGCACAATCAAATCACAAAGGGATTTTTTTAGATAACAGAAAGTGTCCTCTTCAAACACTCTAAAAAGTGTGATTCATCAGTTCATATTTCAGTATTATTGTATTATTATATAATTGTAAACATATTTCTGCTTACAATGTGCTTTGTGGACAGAATACCACTTTTAAAAAAGTATTTACTGCAAACCTAATCGTGATCGCAATACTTACAGGAAATGACTTGTGGTCTAGAAATGAACATTGCCTTGACCTTTGAAAGTTGATAAAGCCGGTCCATAAGCCGGTTCCGTGAATGGTGGTGCAGGGCAGATGTTCTCATTACAGTGAGAGTACCTGGCTGGTGTTACGCTGGAGTCTTCGTTAGAGTCTCCCCGCCCCAGTGCAAGTGCTGTCTGTGGGACTGATCTGCTCTCTGATTGGCTGAATGCTGTAGCAGTGCTGTCAGGAGGATCTGAAGAGGCTCATTAATACCAACAGAGCCTCTATGGCTTTTACTGCACAGACGCACCGGTCTGGGGCCCGCAATAAGGAAACTTGTGAGAGACAAATTTGTAATATGATTGGATGTGTATGTTGGACTTATGCCGTAACGCTAGTTATGTTTTATCATATTGTGCCATTATTATTATTTTTCATTATTTGTATTATTATTTTTCTTTGCTCTTTGCTCTCTGGTCCTGTCCACTGTTATTATGTTTTGTGTATTATTAAAATGAAAAACTTAAAGATAATAATAATAAATAAAAAGGAAAAAAAAAATACATAATAATATTAAGATAAAAGAAAAGTAAACTTATTAATGTTGTTAATGCTACATAGACACTGTACACACAAACATCCTGACTTTATAAATGGTGCGATAAGAGACAGGGCCAGGGGTGCTGCAAGGGCTTTCTGGGGTCCAAAGTGAAGCGTCACTGGGAGCACTTCAACCAGGGATAATTCCATAACTGTTACCTTGCAACCGTACAGTCAACAAGGGCCAAAACCCATCTAATTTACCCCATACTTTGATGGATTCAAATATATGAATACTGGGGGGGGCACAATAGCTTTACTTTAGCCGAGGCCCCTCAGATTTCTGGCCTGAGCAGCAGAGGTTTAGCCAAACGGTGGTGTCCATCAGAGGCACATGTTGGACCGCACCGCCAGAGCACAACTGACGATCTTGTGCTTTTTTCTGGGCTCTTTCAACTTCGGACTGCTGTGTTTACTGTAAATAAGCCTCAGATTTGTGGACATTCTACGTGTGTCTGTGTGTGTTTGGTTTATTGTCTTGTAAAGTCTGTTGTGTGAATATTACGTTTTCTTACCTCCCTTAGAACAACTGATAAAATGTTGCTGTTGTGCTGGCTAAACCATTTTGGCATGATATCTATTTGGAGTTTAAAGATTACTGTATTTTCCGCACGAAAAGGTGCACTAGATCAGGGGTCCCCAACCACCGGGCCGGGGACCGGTACCGGGCCGCGCTAAAACTGGAAATAATCTATCAGTGACAGTGACAGCATCTTCACCGACGTAACTTTGGCCTGTCCCTCATGACACATTAATAAGCTTGTCTGTGGATATATAATGAAAAGTCTTATAGGAAATTGGCAATGAAATCCACTAAATATAATGGCAAGTATATTATATCTCTGCTCTTGTCCTGCGTGAGAACATAACTGATACGTGCATTATACATGATACGTCATCGCGGATGCGTCACATCAAACACGCTGCCCAAAAGTAGACCCACAACTCAGCAAAAATGAGTGAAAAACAAAAGTCTTTGGAGAGTGTTTTTGCAAAGGGGAAAAGGCCAAGTGAGAAGCCGGACAAGGAGCCAGACGAGGAGCTGCTGGCCTCCAAGAAAAAGAAAGCTAAATTCAATAGACAATACCAAGAGTCCTGCTTAAAATACAGGTGACACTCATGGACCGAGTGTGCTCTGCATAATATGTTAGGTAAAGCTAACAAGGCAATGAAACCTTCAAAACTGCAGCGGTGAGTGGATCGATTGATATATGACATGTTCCAAACAATTAGCGGGGATTTTGGAGGACACGTCGCCTGGGCCAGCATTCTCCAGCTGCTGCGCGATCACCTGCTTTTACTTTTACAAGGGTTTGAGCGCTACTTCCCTGCGCAATGGATCCGCGACCCATTTGTGATTAAACCGGGCGAATCGAGCATGTCTGTGTAATAAGAGGATCGGCTGTTGGAGATTGAAAATGACGGTGATTTTAAATGTATATTTGAGGGAACAACTCTGCTGACATTCTGGATGAAAATCAAGCCAGAATATCCTGACATCGCCACAAGAGCACTAAAAACCTTACCATTTCCAACATCCTATCTGTGTGAAGCGGGCTTTTCTGCGGAGAAGACTGGATTTAAACACACTGCGGGTGTCTCCCATCACTCCTAGATGGGACCATCTCATTGCACATAGACACGCGCAGGGCTCCCACTGATTCAGCGTGTGGTGAGTTGTAATTTATATGCACTCATTTTTGCCGTATTTATCTGATGAGCTTCCACCAGTCAGAAGAACAGTGAGGACGCGTGTAACTGTATGTTATGTTACTCCAATTCGGATCTTTAGGTAAGGTACATTTAATGTACAAACGCTTCTTTTGAGAACATTTCGCCTTCCAACTGAAGCCTAAGTCCCGCCCACTTCCGCGCAAGTTAACCTGACCGCGACATAACCTGGCACACCGGTCCGTGAAAATAAAACCTACATTATTCCGGTCCGTGGTGCAATAGAGGTTGGGGACCCCTGCACTAGATTATAAAGCACGGTGTCAATAAATGGTCTGTTTTGGATAATTCTTCATATATAAAGCGCACCGGACTATAAAGCGCAATAAGCAAAACAAAACAGACGGATAAGTCAGTCAGTTGAGCTTTATTAAATGCGTTCAACTCATTCAGATCAACATTGTTCAAATGTTAATGAGCGTGTTCAAAACAACTCTCAGACTTGCTCAGGTATAACACGTAAAATACAACACAATACACACACATTTTCAGTTCATTCCTCGTCATCAAATCCCTCATTCTTCATCTTCAATGTCCAAGTTTAACAGTTGAGCTGGATGCCGTATACATCCCGGATCCCCGGATCCATCTCGTCACTATCCGAGTGTCGCCGAGGTAACCTTCTGATGGTTCCGGCCTTCGTGAAAGCTCTGACCACAGTTGGAACTGAGTTTAAAGTCCGCGTTGTAAGCGTGTCTCTTGCGATAATATAATAGATCCATAGTCTCGCGGCAGGAGCCATCTTGGGGTCCTTAATTCGGGGTCCTTAATTCTGGGTCCTTTATTTAGGTGTCCGCGTTGTTCCTGACGTATAATGTAGTTTACATTTTCACAGAGCCCAGAATGCTTTACATACATGTTGTTGGGACTTCCGGTTAATGAGTACCGTAAACGTGCTTCTAGAGTCCTCTTTTGGTGCGGGCAGTGGGTTTGTGGTGCGGGCAGTGGGCAGTGGTTTGTGATGCGGGCAGAGTGTTTGTCGTGCGGGCAGTGGGTAGTGTGTTTGTGGTGTGGGTAGTGTGTTTGTGGTCTCTTTGGAGCGAAAGGGAGAGTGAGGGGACGCCAAGCAAGGACACTTAAAACTCGAGCCCAACAGATGGGGCGGCTGCACTGCTCGTTCTCCATGAATTCTCCAGAGTTTCGTGTCAGAGGTTCAGGTCCGGACAGCGTTTGGGTCCAGATCTGGACCGGAGTCTGCCTATTAGTGACCTGGGCACTAAATACTTATACTATACTGTTACTACTACTTACTACTACTACACTATACTTATTTTGATCACATCAGAACTCAAGATTAAATGTCAGCGTTTGCAGCATGACTTATAGACAGTAGCACTTCTCACAATTAGAAATTAGAAATATTTTTTCAAAGTGGACCCAATTAAAATAATGTAATTGATAATTACATTGCATTAAATTGCTGTAAACTAAATTAGTTTTTGTCTGCCTTGTCCCTCAGCTCCAGCACGCTCAGCTCGCGCCGCTCTCTCGCCCGGCTCAGTTCGGCAGGGTTCCCGGAGGTGGTGGACTCTATGGGACAGCCAGCTGAGGCTGTGGACCCCACGGAGCCTTTGACCTTTGACCCTCAAAGTGAGGAAAATGACTCCCTACAGGGAAACCTGCTGCTGCTACAGTTCTTGGCCTTCACCAGGTGAGTGCTATTGTCACACCGGCCTCGAGTTAGTCACTAGACTGAAGCTGTTCAGTCTGCTCCAACTCAGAACTCCGGCCTGCCTGTGTCTGTATATGTCTGTCGTATACTTTCGGGGTGTATCGGGACAGGTGGACGGTATAGCAGTCGTTTTGGTACGGCATGCTTGGATTGGTCCACGTGTGCAGTTTTGATTCATGATTTGACAGATATTTGAGTATTTTATGTACATGTTTAATCTAAAAACACAAGGCTGCGGGAAGCCCTTTACGATGAGTTCAAGAACAAGGCCAGTTATGTCGCCCGGATCGGCGTCACCGGGGCCCCATTCTGGAGCCAGGCCTGGGGTGGGTGCTCGACGGCGAGCGCCTGGTGGCCGGGTCTTTCCCCACGGGGCCCGGCCGGGCACAGCCCGAAAGAGCAACATGAGGCCGCCCTCCCGTGGGCCCACCACCCGCAGGAGGATCCATAAGGGGCCGGTGCAGAGAGATCTGGGCGGCAGTCGACGGCAGGGGCCTCGGCGACCAGAACTCCAGACACTAACTCTGGGGACATGGAATGTCACCTCGCTGGGGGGAAAGAGCCTGAGCTTGTGCGGGAGGTTGAGCGGTATCAACTAGATATAGTCGGCCTCACCTCCACGCACAGTTTGGGCTCTGGAACCCATCTCCTCAAGAGGGGCTGGACGCTCCACTTCTCTGGTGTTGCCTGCGGGGAGAGGCGGCGAGCTGGTGTGGGCTTGCATATAGACTTGTCCATAACAAAGACCATGTTCAAGCGCAAGGGTGTCCATCAGTACACGTGGCACCAGGACACCATAGGCCGGAGATCAATGATCGACTTTGTTGTTGTGTCATCTGACCTCCGGGCGCGTGTCTTGGACACTTGGGTGAAGAGAGGGAAAGAGCTGTCAACTGATCACCACCTGGTGGTGAGTTGGATTCGCTGGCAGAGGAGGAAGCCGGACAGACTCGATAGACCCAAGCGCATTGTGAGGGTCTGTTGGGAACATCTTGCGAAGCCCTCTGTCAGTAGGGTATTCAACTCACACCTCCAGGAGAGCTTCTCCCATATCCCGGGGGAGGCTGGGGACATCGAGTCCGGGTGGACAATGTTCTCCGCCTCCATTGTTGATGGGGCTGCTCCGGTGCCTGTCGCGGCGGCAACCCCCGAACCCGGTGGTGGACACCGGAAGTAAGGGATGTCGTCAGGCTGAAGAAGGAGGCCTATCGGGCCACTCTGGCTTGTAGGTTTCCTGAGGTCATTGACGAGTATCGGCAAGTCAAGCGGGCCGCTGCTTGTGCTGTCGCAGAGTCAAAAACCCGGGGCTGGGAGGAGTTCGGGGAGGCCATGGTGGAGGACTATCGGTCGGCCCAAAAGAAATTCTGGCAAACCGTCCGCCGCCTCAGGAGTGCTTCACCAACACCGTTTACGGTGCGGGTGGAGACCTGCTGACCTCGACTGGAGATGTCGTCGGTCGGTGGAAGAAGTACTTTGAGGACCTCCTTAATCTCACCGTCACGTCTTCCGAAGAGGAAGCAGAGACCGGGGACTCAGAGGCTGGCGTGTCCATCACCCAAGCTGAAGTTACTGAGGTTGTTCGCAAACTCAGTGGCAGGGCTCCGGGGGTGGATGAGATCCGCCCTGAGTACCTAAAGTCTCTGGATGTTGTAGGACTGTCTTAGCTGACACGTCTCTGCAACATCATGTGGCGGTCAGGGACAGTGCCTCTGGACTGGCAGACCGGGGTGGTGGTCCCTCTGTTTAAGAAGGGGGGCCGGAGGGTGTGTCCCAACTACAGAGGGATCACACTCCTCAGCCTCCCTGGTAAGGTCTATTCCAAGATACTGGAGAGGAGAATCCGACCGATAGTCAAACCTCAGATTCAGGAGGAGCAGAGTGGTTTTCGTCCCGGTCGTGGAACACTGGACCAGCTCTATACTCTCCATCGGGTGCTCGAGGGTTCATGGAGTTTGCCCAACCAGTCCACATGTGCTTTGTGGATCTTGAGAAGGCTTTCGACCGTGTCCCTCGGGGTGTCCTTTGGGGGGAGCTCCGGGAGTACGGGGTCCGTGGAGCGGAGCAGGAGCTGTGTTCGCATTGCCGGCAGTAAGTCAGACCTGTTCCCAGTGCATGTTGGACTCCGCCAGGGCTGCCCTTTGTCACCGGTTCTGTTCACAGTTTTTATACACAGAATTTCTAGGCGCAGTCAAGGGTTGGAGGGTGTCAGATTTGCGGACCACAGGATCTCATCTCTGCTGTTTGCAGACGATGTTGTCCTGATGGCTCCATCAACACGGACCTGCAGCATGCACTGGGACGGTTTGCTGCTGAATGTGAAGCGGCTCGGATAAATATCAGCACCTCCAAATCCAAGGCCATGGTTCTCAACCGGAAAAAAGCTGGCTTGCCCTCTCCAGGTGGGTGGGGAGTCCTTGCCCCAAGTGGAGGAGTTCAAGTATCTCGGGGTCTTATTCATGTGTGAGGGAAGGATGGAGCGTGAGATTGACAGGCGGATCGGTGCAGTGGCCGCAGTGATGCAGTGCCGCATCGGACCGTTGTGGTAAAGAAGGAGCTGAGTCGAAAGGCAAATCTCTTGTTTTACCGGTCGGTCTACGTTCCTACCCTCACCTATGGTCATGAGCTTTGGGTAATGACCGAAAGGACAAGATCGCGGATACAAGCGGTCGAAATGAGTTTCCTCCGCAGATTGGCTGGGCGATAGGGTGAGGAGCTCGGCCACACGGGTGGAGCTCGTAGTAGAGCCGCTGCTCCTCCACGTCGAGAGGAGCCAGCTGAGGTGGCTCGGGCATCTGTTCTCGATGCCTCCTGGGCGCTTCCCTGGGGAGGTGTTCCGGGCATGTCCCACCGGGAAGAGGACCCGGGGAAGACCCAAGACACGCTGGAGGGACTATGTCTCTCGGCTGGCCTGGGAACGCCTCGGGTTCCCCCCAGAGGAGTTGGAGGAAGTGTCTGGGGAAAACGAAGTCTTGGAGTCCCTGCTTAGACTGCTGTCCCCGCGACCTGGCCCCCAATAAGCGGAAGAAAATGGATGGATGGATGGACAAGGCTGCGGGCCATCTGGCACAGTGCCCCAAAGGAAATGATTATGTAATGTCTCGTAATGTAATGCATTTGAATTCTCTTTTATAGTCTATCACTAATTTCCTGCTGTATTTGAAGCTGGATGCATTCACTGACCACACCCCCTTCAACCATTCCTTAGGAAGAACAAAGATTGGGAACAGCTAGTTTTGCCCTGTTTTATAATTTTTGGTCTTGGATTAAAGGCAAACTAGTCGACACAATTGCTCTTTACTGAAGGCATCGTTTGGTAAAAGTAGCTAAATAAGACAAAATAAATTAGACTACATTTTACAAAGCAATTTGTTCGCTATTAACTAATACAAAAGCCATTATTTGACCTCTCCGACATCTCGTTCTCTAAGACTAATGGAAAAACAACTGCCGGACTCTGTCCCAGACACTTGATTCATGGACATGGTGCATTACCAAACATAACAAAAAAATAAATAAAAATAGGCACAGATTGGAGAACTATATGTAAACAACTGCATAAGACTGAGACAGTTGTTTGTGTGTCATGGAGCAATATCAGAGTGATGGGGCTGATGGGCGTGGCCAACCATTCAAACTAAAACATGTTCCTGACTCATGGGTCAAAGTCAAGTACAAGCATTTTAAAAAGCATCCATAAACACCTGTACCACAGTGTCCCGCCTCCTCCTCCTGCTCGTCCCTGTTCCCTCCTCCTCCTTGTCCCTGACCCCTCTTCCTCCTTGTCCCTGCCCCCTCTTCCTCCTTGTCCCTGTCCCCTCCTCCTCCTTGTCCCTGTCCCCTCTTCCTCCTTTTCCCTTGTCCCTGTCCCGTCAGCCCCTGTCATGTCTGACACATGTCGCGGACCTCACGCTCTGACAAGTCTGAATGTGCATAACATTTCTCCCTCTCTCGCTCTCTCTCTCTCTCTCTCTTTCACTAGGGCGATCAAAACGCTGTCAGAAGAACATGTCGTTGCCGCGGGTAACGCACATCAGAAATGACAGTGCTCTGAGCGTGGACTTCCCCTAAATGTGCACTGGATGTCATCATTTACAACAGCCTTGTCCCTGTCAGTTCACTCGCCTTCAACCAGGAAATAAGCCGACAGTTCACACACACACACACACACACACACACACACCACACACACACACACACACACACACACACACACAGACACAAAATACACACACACACACGCACAAACACAAACACAAAAAAGCTCGGGTCCTCTACCAGAGTTCTAGGAGCTTGAGGGTTCTGCACAGTATCTTTGCTGTTCCTAGCACTGCACTTTTCTGGATGTTTTTCCTGGGATCTGCTCAAGCCATTCTTCCAGTTTGGGGGGCACTGCCCCAAGTGCTCCGATCACTACGGGCACCACCGATACCTTCACGCTTCAGGCCTTCTCCAGCTCCTCTCTGAGCCCTTGGTATTTCTCTAGTTTCTCATGTTACTTTTTCCGGATGTTACCATCCCATGGTACTGCAATATCCACCACCACTATGTCTGGTTGGTTCTCCATTACCATTCGGTCTGTCTGTATCTGGAAGTCCCAGAGGACCTTGGCTCAGTCATTCTCCACCACCTTTGGAGGTGTTTCCCACTTTATCCTTGGGGTCTCCAGCCCGTACTCTGCACAGATGTTTCTGTACACTATGCCAGCCACCTGGTTATGGCCCTCCATGTATGCTGTCCCTGCCAGCATCTTACACCCTGCAGTTATGTGCAGGATTGTCTCAGGGCCCCCTTTGCACAGCCTACATCTTGGGTCTTGTCTGGTTTGTTAGATCTGGGCCTCTATTGATCTGGTGCTCAGGGCCTGCTCCTGTGCTGCCATGATCAGGGCCTCTGTGCTGTCCTTCAGACTGGCTCTTTTTAGCCATTGGTGGGATTTTGTGATATCCACCACTTCAGTTATGCTCCGATGGTACATCCCATGTAGGGTCTTGTCCTCACATGATGGTCCCTCCAGCATCTCATCATCCTCTGTTCCCCATTGTCTGAGACATTCACTGAGCACGTCATCTGTAGGAGACTTGTCCTCGATGTACTTATGGATCTTGAACGTTTCGTCACGGCGGCCTCCAAACCTGGTTCAATTACACCAGTTCTGTCAAGAAGAATGGGCCAAAATCCCCGCCAACTATTGTGCAAAGCTTGTGGATGAATATCAAAAACGTTTGACCCGAGTATCAGATATGAATGATTTGTATACTTTTGACATTCAAGAAATTACAAAATGAAGAATACAAAATAAAAATTATATATATATATATATATATATATATATATATATATATATATATATATAATCAGAATAATCAATAACATCAGACTGTTATTTAGGTTATGTAGGTGTTTTACTAGTACAAGTACTGTAGTGTCATGAATGTCCTCCCGCTTTATGTATATAATATTCAAAGTTGATAGTTGATATTGATTAAAGAATTGGATCAAGATTTCAAACATGACACACTGCACAAGTGTGGGTATGTTTATTATCATATTTTAACAGTCATTAGGGGCACATGCCTTGGTTAGGCATTTAACAATTCTATAATAAAATATCTAAATTCATCTGAATTAATTAAAAATGTATTTGCTTGTTTATCTGAAGGTTTGTGAGAAAGTAACGGTGACATTTACCCATTTTCTGGAAATTAATGAACACTTATTTATTGACCTGAAATAGCAAAAAGATCCTTATCTTGAGTTTGCATGTTGCAGTTTGAATCACGTCTAAAAAAAGGCACATCATTCTTATTTATGGGAGAGAAAGCCATTTCGAACATTAGGCTTACAAATTGTTCACAAGATGAGTCGTTAAATGAACATGCAGAATACATTCACATTATGTACAGTAGATTAATATTGTGAACAGTGCCTGCAATCAGATGATTGTTTACTAAAACAGTCTTATGCTGAGTCATAGCTTTTGTGTTTTAGCTTTTGTCTTAGCAGGGAAAATGGCTCCGTAAGTTTTATCCAAAAGCAGTCATTCAATGGAAATTTTTTCCCCAACGTTCAAAGCATGCTGTGTATGAAGAGACGTCATAAATCTCTAGGTGGGGGTTGTAAGATGATACAATCTTATCTGCATTCCTGCCACCATGGCAACGTTCGGAAGTCGTCTGCAATTTGCTACACTTATATTGGGTAATGCTTTGTTCAATTTCTTGGTTATCATAACTCCTTATTTGTAAATACCTTAAAAAAGTCCTGTTTCTCCAAAGAGTTTTTCAACAAATCAAGCTTTTCATGTGATTTTTTTATAAACAATCTGTCAGAAAATCTCCAATATGTTTTTATTTTGAGCCAACCAGTTTAACTTTTGTATAGTTGATATGTTTTTTGTATAGTTCTTATAGCACATATTTAACCAAAGGATTTTCCACATCTTCCAGATGACTCAACTGCTTGTCCTCTGCCAGAAAGGCTTGCACAGGAATCTCCGGCATCACATTAATCAAAATGTTTTTAGATTGATCTTCATATTTTGGGTCACACCAGTACTGTTGTACTGGTGTGACCCAAAATATGAAGCTCATGATTTGAACTGAAATATAAAGTAATTTTTCAGAACCCAACCTCTTATTTTTTTGGATAACTGTAGAGTTTTGAACCGGATACAAGTTTTTTTTTGCCTTGCTATACACATCTTGAGATTATTTTATGAGTCTTGAATATATGGAGAAATCTGGGCAAAAGATAATTTCGTTAGTTGATTTCAATCCTTTCTTAGACTTAAGGGATAGTATGGGATAAGGGTCAACTTTTCAAGTAATAAAAAGAGGGGTATATATTTATTTTTTTATGGATCTTTATGGAGGACCACACCTAAATGTCTAAGAGATTCAGTTTTCCATTTAAATGGATTGGTCAAAGGGGGAGGTCAGTTTTTTTGCATTTAAAGGTGGTATGGACGATTTTTTTCAGCAAATTTTTTATAATATTTCCTCGTGGCGTGGATAAATCATTTGTCCTGCCACGTATCAATCATAAAACGCACCTATCGCTCACCTGCAGCCGCGTCAGGCTCGTCCCCACGTTTCCGCGTGCCTAAGCGCATGGATCTATCATAATATAGTTCCCTCAGTGTACGGGGCAAAATGAAGACGGAGAAAGACAGTTCGAGCTGACGCAGAAGTGGACAGAAATCTACGGGAGACGAGCGATGCGATGCGCTCCGTTGCGCTAATAAACAAACGCCCGTGTGTGTTGTATCAGTCCGCACGGGGGAGTGCGCATGCGCACTTCCGCCTGCGTTCTCAAATCGCCGAAAAATCGTCCATACCGCCTTTAATTTGTATCCAGACTTTGCACCATTTAAAAAAAAAAAAAAAATGCATCACATTGGATAAGGAAATGGTTTGGGCAAATATAATAGAACATTTTCTGCGTAGCATGCAATTTTATGTTCCGTCCCATCAATTGTCACACCATGGATTGTTTTTGATGTGTCTAATATATTGGTCCAGTGGTTCCAAGAACAAAGCAAACAGGAGGGGCGACTAGGCACAACCCTGTCTCACCCCTCTTTTTAGAGTCAGCGGCTCTCTCAGATGACCTTTGAGTAGTATAATTGTTGATGTTGGACCATCATAAAGAGCACTGATATTTTTAATAATTAAGTCATCTATTTGAAATTTGTTGAGTACTAAAAGTATTGCAGAAAAAGATTCAGTTGTAGTCATCTGGACACTGTTTTAAGAAAAATAACACTTGGACTCTCATCCAAGAGTCATTCTCAATCTGCGAATCTAGTCTGAGAGCTTAAATGTTTATCCTACTCTGAGTAGGCCCTGACCACCGGGCAGAACCTCATGATAATAGCCTGTCTGTTTAAAGTTTTGCTTGAAACTCATATTTGTTGTAGCCTAAAGGCCCTATCAAAATCCTATTGTGAGCTGGCGGTAGCTCCCTCATCACCGATGAGTTCCTGATTAGCGTCTGATACGCTACCTCCCTAAACTACTATGCTCCTCCCACATTTAGCATTCAGATGATGTAAACAGACACTGAGGGTCTAAAAAGTATAAGGCATGTATGTATGTAAATACCATCTTCCATTTCGTGACATTAATTTCACTGTGACGTAAACTTAAAAAACTAAATATGCAAAAGACAACTATTCAAAGTAATAGTTTCTCTATTTTGCACCCTCTCAGCCACAATAGTGCTTCTAAAAAGCCAAAAACAAATGTCATACAAAAAACTAAAATATCTTCATAACCATTATTATTTGACCATTACTTGAACTCACATGACCCACGTTGATGATTTCTTGTTGCTGTTCAGTTTTCTGCATTTTGTATTTTTCTGAGGAGCACTTCTGTGTCTAGTCAGTATGTGCCATAACTAGACGTCAATGTTCTTTTATTTCCATTTTCTTTCCTGGAAAGTCCAGATATCTTTCTGTATTATTATACAGACCAACATCTGTCTGGTTACCGCTTTCATCTCCGCAAGTTCAGATGGCCACGATTGACAGGTGGATTAGCCGCTCAGGGACAAACATGGCTGCTGAACTGATAAACATAGACAATTTCCCCAGTATCAATGAGTGAAGCACAAAACTGTTAATCTGATGAGGGAAGTTTGATTTTTTTCCAAACAATAGATGACCAATGAACTTTTATGAGTTTGGATTGAGCTGACGGAGGGATGGGTGACCAGACTCACTTTTCATGAAGAATTTGGCAAATTGTGTACCATAATCTGGATCCCAGGCAATTCATTTTCACTCATGAGTCTGTTCAAAAAGACATTCTACGAATGACACATTTACACACAGAGACTGGGGCAATGCCCAAAAAAGATTAGCTCTAATATTGGTGAGACTTGTTCGCCAATATCATTATTAAAACCCATACTTCTCCCATCCATAGTTCCAGTGGACCACACATCCACAAGACTCAGTTCAGAACTTTTACACTGCTGCAAAGTACAGTTCGTCAGCTGTGTGAACGTAGCCAAACTCTCCAAACCTATCCTCGATTTGGCCATGGCACAAAGCACCAACAGACATTATTTTCATTCTTTTAATAGCCATTATTCTTCTGCTGTTTTCTTCTTCTTGTAAATGCCTTTCAACTGGCAGCATTAAACCCTCCCAATAATATGACTTTCTATTTTTACCACATCTTATCTGGCCCATTTTCTGACACTATTCCAGTCTTCCTCTGAGGCCTGCACCATCACAGCTCTCTGCCAAGCACATGTAGACTGCCGCTGCTGCTTAATACAAATATTTCTGCTCAGCCCCATTTCTCAAGCTAAAACACCGCTCTCATTTGTACCACAACAATTTTATGTGGCTCTAACCTGGATTTAAGTCGGCGATGGATGCAATTCCATTGTGTTGTAGCGTTATGAAGGGCCTATTTAGAAATGAGCTGGAGGGCAGATATGAACTCTGTGGTAGAAATGGTTCTTTACAGTAACATAATTAAAATATCTTGTCAAGGTTTATGGTTCATATCTCTAATTACTGGACCTATTCACATCTGAGTTCAAATTGATTTGGGTGAATTCATTAGAATTAAATGACACATATTATGCAGTATTTGAATTCTTCTCGACCTTAACACGTTTGCTTTGGCATCTCATGTCAGTGTATGTATTGAAAACCAAACAGGATTTTGTGTTAGCACTCAAATATATTGGCAGCAGCAGGAGATGGTTATGGGGAAATAAACAAAAGCTAGCTTGCCCCAACATGCTAATGTTAGCACACAGTGATGATTTACTTATGATAGTAAATCAAGAATTAAAATGAATGGTCACTTGACAGACCCTGGAAAGTGGTGTGATACAGGGTTATGATTGGTCCCCCCTCCTGTTTGCGTTGTACCATTTAGCCCAATATATCTTACATTCAAAAACAATTCATGGTGTTACAATTGATGGGATTGATTGCTGTCCTGTTTAATAAAGCTGACGAGCCAAAAAAGTGAGCTAAAACGATCCCAAGATTTGTATCCTATTCAGAACAGCTATAAAAATATAAAGGAGGCTGGTGTTTACCTTCCCTAAAAAATACTTTATTTCAGCTCAAATCAGAGCATTGTTGTACTGGTGTGACGCAGAATATGAAGCTCAATGGAAACATTTTGAGAGTAATGTGCTGCCGGAGGTTCCTGTACAGGCCTTAAACGGTTGAGTCATTTGGAGGAAGTGGAAAATTCTTAGCTGATCTGGAGACATACAAACTAAACAAAGATTGTAAAATCTCAAGCTGGTTGATTTATGATTTACCCCAGATCTGACATTTAAAGTCTGGAACACAAAAGGAATAAAGATTTTTTTTTAACCTAATTTTAAAATATAATCACATGAAAAGCTGAAAAATGTTGAAAATTATAGATATTTACAAATATTTTTGACCAAGAAATTAAACATGGCAACATACATATAACCCCCTGAAAAAACAAAATTGACGAAGAAAATAGAACCTGACAATGAACCGCAGGTGCCCACCATGTGGGCATGAGACATTTACACATAAATAAACACAGTAGTGATGTTTCTTCTGAACCGAGGAGCTCGCTGCACACCCGAGGTCTGCTGCACTGCGTTATTAACTAGACTAATTTCTGAAAGTAAATTTGAGTTGGATTGTAACAAAACACACAGCATTTGGAAGTTTAACAACAGAAAACTCATCACAGCTATCCCTACTGTCCCCTCTGTCCCTACTGTCTCTACTGTCTCTACTGTCCCCTCTGTCCTTACTGTCCCTACTGTCCCCTCTGTCCTTGATGACTCTGTGTGAGCTGATTTACCCGTGTCTTCACATCTGGTTCATCTGTTCCTGAGCTTGTGCTTTTTTTACTCAGAAATATAGTCCACGGTAGTGATGCACACTGTCTTTTGACCCGTGAGTCAGGTCTGGCCAAGAAAGTTTCCTTTCAATGCGGCAGGTTCTAAACTGCAGACCGCTGTATATATCGCATGTCCACGTGTCTTTGTACTCTGCTGCGTCTAGATTCACTTCCTCATTAAACTAATTTCTACCCAAATATGAGTCTCATTTGAACAAAACACACAGCGTTTTGAAGCTTAAACTATAGAAAACATGATGTATCACATGGACAGTGCTTCCACTGACGTCTTCTTCTACAGAGATTCCTGCTAGATTGCCCCCTGATGGCCGTTTGCCAGTGAAAATCTATATATTAGACGCACCATTATAATGACCACAGGGTTCAAAGAGTGGGAAAAAAGCGTACGGTAAATGAAATAGAAGCCTTAACAAATTGGATAACCACATTATAAATTCTGTTACGATACAAGGGACAGAGAGGGAAATTTTGTTTTTGCCAGACAAAGAATGGGAAAATATACATACATATCAATGGAAGACAGCAAAATCACATGTTTGAAAAATCTATCTCCTTTCTTTCTCTAACACCATGTCAAGGTGCTGACTGCTACAAGTGGTTCATCACTACCACGTGTTTTGGACTGGACTGAGGCACTGTGCATTGTCTTCAACACTGATATTCCATTTGAATTTAAAACAACGTACCTCGGCTGTAGGACTCCAGCGATGGAGATGATTTGTGCATACCTGATACCGGCTGCAGTTAAAAAGGCAATAACAGGGGAACGGATGATGGGACAGAACCGACTATTAAGGACTGGACTGAATATGGACATTCACAAATTGGAAAAAACACAATTTTTGAACATGGACTCATTTAACTGACTCTGGGACAGGTGGGACTTATGCAGGACTAAAACTATTGTATTTTCTGACCTTTTCTTTGACATGCTCCATATTTATTCATTTTGGCTTCCATGTTTTGTTATGTTTGTGTTTAATTACAAAATGTGAAAAAAAAATGTTCTTTACATATTTACTAAATAACCCTCTTGAACTTGAATACGATTATTTTGGTCCTCGTTCACTGGAAATAGAAAAATAAATTGTAAAATATTTAAAAAGAAAAGGAAAGCAGGGGCTGTTCAGGCATGCGAAGACAGACGCAGCAGCGTGTGCTTCTCAGCAGCCGGAACACTTAGCCAGCGCCGAGAAGCAGCCTAATTCCTACCTCTCATCAAACGCATCATTATCAATCTGCTGTGTTTACTCTGGAATATGAATGCTTGCTCTGGGCCCACGGGGAAGGAGGGGGAATCATGTGGAGGGCCCCGAAGAACCTGATCAAGACATAGTACGGCGCCATTTAGAGATCTACTATCGGTTGTATGTTTGAAAGGACATATTTAATACAACAGTGAGTTTTTGGAGCTTTTAACCATATTCTAACAATGTTCCCTCATCAAATACATGCCTGGAGTAGTATTTAGCATCACGCTTGTATGATGAATCCTGTTTAGTAAGTCCTCTACCCTCTCTGAATATTGTGTATGTACTAGAAAACGGTGAAAATGACCTGAAAAAGAGATGATTAAATATAATTTGATCAGAAACATCTAGCGTAAAAGTATAAAGTGATATTTCTGCACTTTTGTGATTCATTTCATGGCCCGTTCATGTTTTTTGCGATACTTCAGAAAGACATATACAGGCACATTTTAGGACATTCCCGATGCATTGTCAAAATAACAATAATGCAAAGATATATTGAAAGATACATTTTTGGCAATATCACTCACCCCAGCCCTAATGTCATGTTTACTTTGTGGGAAGGAAACATCCACTTGGCAATGTGACCAGCACCTCTGAGGTTTTATGGGTTTCATTTCTGAGCCCTCTGTGTGGAGTCTGCATGTTCTCTGGGTGCTCAAGTTTCACCAATCAACCTAAAACATATATAATAGGCCAATTTCCCAAACCTAGTTCATGACTTGGCTCTGGATCTACTGCGCTGGGTGGCCCAGTTTGCAATTTTTAAAAATCAGAGGACTGTGTTGCTCGGTGGCAGAGTGGATAGCACATATGCCAGGCTCAGTGTGTAGCCATGAGTTCCATCCCAGTTACTACATCTTGCTGAATGTCTTCCCCTCTCTCATGCCCTTTTCACACTGCGCCATTCTGTTCAGTAAAGCATACAAGTACAAATTCCCTACAGAGACCAAATACATAGACAAATATGCATTACCAGTTAGAGGTGAGCCAATCTTTTAAAAGCACCAAAGGGATATGAGTTTGTGATTCCCTGCTCTCACAAATGATGACTTCCTTCTGCTTTCTAACGTACTTGACCGTTGACAGTAGCTAGAGTCAAAGCGCCCTCTTTTGCAGTGATGAAAGTGTAATTCTGAATCTCTCTGTGTGTTACTGCTCTCACTCTGATTTAAGTTGATTTAATTTGTAGCGTGGGCTCTGGAGAAGCGTTTATATTTGATAAATATGACAGAAAAGTCAAAGCCCAGTCAACAGAAAATATGCTGTACTCTCAGAGAGCTGTTGATGCGGAGCTCTCATTTGTGAATTTGCTGGCCATTTTTACATTTACGGATCACAGTATAACATATGGGAAGAGGTTGAACTTTGTGCCAGTTGTGTTTCAGCAATGACAGAGATATGAACCAGAAAACAGGTCAACTCTAGTCATAAGAAATCAATATTATATTCTTACTTTGGTAAAATCCTACTTTCCTGAAAAACTTTGAACATGCCCTAGCTGTCCTGCGGTGTGACAGCAGACACATGAAAAATGTCACCGTTTAATGTTTATTATTATGGATATATGTGGTAATACACATACTATTTTGAACCTTTTTTTTTTATATGGGAAATTTGTAGTGAATGTCCTGTGGTATGATAGAAGATACACTGCAGTACATGTTAGAATATCTAAAAAATTAAGTTAAATGTTAATTTATATATACTTGTGAGAAAAGCCTTCTTTGCACTTTGTATTTCGCTACAAACATTTATCAGACAAGTCCCCAGCGTCAAGTTCTACTATACTTTACAGATTATGTTACGGATAATATTGCGTATTTTGTGCTATGTGTAATCCATTGTTATTGTGTGTAAATGACCACTTTCAGCCCTAAATGCGCCTTGTACATTTTGCAGGGTCTCAGAGTCAGGAGTGGCCCCGGACTGGCCCCGCAGGGTCTACTTCACCTTTCAGCTGTACAGGTTTCCCCCGGTGACCACTCAGCCGCTCGCCCTGCTCACCGACCAATCAGAGCCCATGGCCCTGCTGTCTGACCAATCACAGAGCACAGCCGAGTCCCTCTGCCTCCTCACCACAGTCAACAGAGACGGCACCACTAACTCTGGTGAGGAACCTACTAATGATGGAACTATTGAACATTTGGTTCTCAACATTGAGTACCACTTTATAATAACTACACCTTAATTAGCCTTAACAAGAAATGAAGATTAAATAATTCATACATATTGTTTAACACGAATGACTAAGCCTGAATGATTCTTAAAGAGCTATGAGGTATTCATGTTGAAAATAACATATTATTATTGAACCAGTTTCTTTTTTTTTAAATTAAGATTGTTTTCTATTTCTATTTTTAAACTTTATGATTAACTATTTAACCAGTTTCAATTTAGTTTTTGATGCTCTGAATCTCCCACTTCTTTTGCTCCCTGCACAAAGTGTCAGAGCAACACAATCACAAGTTTATGACGATAATAACAGTCATGAACACAAAAAAGAGCATTTAAAACTACTTTGCATGTGGCAGCTCACCACTGATGATAGGAATCACAGTAGAGTAAATCTGTTATCCAAAACAAAGTTGCAGACTCACTGGAATTGTCTCTCTTTATTGTTGATAAGGCATTCTTCTTCAGTCTGTGTTTTAACCAGTCCACTATTGAACAAGCTTTTATTGAAAAGCAGTAAAATGGTGCAAACAAACAAAGCACGCTTGATGTTGGTCTGTCACCAAAAACAATGCCACTGTTCCCAGAGTTGCCTCATCCCTAGAAAGCATGAAAAGAGGCATGCATTCTGGTCATCCAAATTCACTTTCTGCCAAGACACGTTTTCAATAAAATGCGTAAAAGAAAAGTAATAGAAATTGTAGCTGTGTGCCGCTCTCTGCCGCCCTGTTCTGTGGGGGGAGGGGCTTCCTGCAGGGAGATGTAGGAGCATGGGCAGGAGCGCTGCAGAGACTTCCTGGTGGGATGATCCTGGTACAAAAGTTGTGGCTTCATTGTACAAACAGTGACATGATGTTGCCTAATACCCACTCTTTAGGAACCGATTTGATTATTATGAGTTCAATCTTTAAGTGTTAATTGTTTCCTTACATTTCCTTGCATTCCCCATTCACTCAGACACCTACGTGTTTCCACTTTCTCTGATCTAAAACTGCACACAGTCTTGTTCATGAACCGTCTGAGGTGGTGTATCGAAGCAGCCCTTCCTCACTGACACACAACAAATATTTGTTTCCTTTTCTCTTTGTTTTCCATCTCATTTCTAATCCGCTCCCCAGTGAGCCAGACTCCCCCCAACTTTTCCTTTTGCAAAGCCCTCAGCATCCCATGGTCTCAGTTTCAAAGCAGAGCCAATCAACAATTCAAATCCAGATGTATGTCTTCTGACTTTCAAAGTCTTTCAAAACAAGACTTTATGTGACTGAGGGTGTTTCACGTGTTAGTGTTCTCTTTGGAGCGGCCGCAAAGCAAATCAAATTTACTTCTCTTTAGTTAAATCCTGTTCACATGTGCAGTTCCTCATTCGCCGCAAACCCCCCCATGTGATCAGCTGACCGCTACTCTTATCTCCATGACAATCGGCTTCAAGCAAACAGAGTGAACGTGCATGCACACAACACCCGGCACTGGTCTTATGGTAACTGTGGTGCACAGGCGCTGTGCCCACGAGCGGTGCACAGGAGTGCTGCACAGGAGTGCTGCACAGGAGTGCTGCACAGGAGTGGTGCACAGGAGCGGCGCACAGGAGCGCTGCACAGGAGCGCTGCACAGGAGCGGGGCACACGAGCGGCGCTGTTCGAGCAGTGCCCATGACGCAGGTTGCACATGGCAGCTCTAGAATCTGGGAGCAGATGCTCTGAGACCATGTTTTTAGTGGCCTTGGAGCAGCTGTTAAATGCAGTCCTCACTGCAGCTAGAGTGTTCACACTGGGGCAATCACACCATTCTCAGAGCACCATTCTCTTACGTCAACCTCACTAGTGGCAATGTGCAAACGACCTGAAACTGAAATGCCACACCTGCCCCAGAATGGGCACATGGTTTGCTTTGCTTTTCCATCCTTGTATTAACTAGGGAAGAGGCACGTAGCTCAGCCATAGCACTCGACTAAGACTGACAGCAGACGCAGAACCATCGTGTTCAGTGGTCCAAAACCCGGCCCAGCTGTCTGCTCCTGTCTGTGACGGAGCACGACTCTCCAAACACAACTCATGTACTTCTGCTGCTGATGGAGAGCCAGTAATACCCTGGCTTTAGAACCGCTTTGGTCCTGCTTTAGTCCTGGTTATAAAGGTTAAGCTGCGATACAGTAAATTTATATTGAGGTAGCTTATCTTGGAGGGCTTTGGCTTGACAGTGGGGGAGACAGGGAGAGGGGGAGAAGAGAGACAGAGAGGGAGAGAGAGCAAGAGAGAGAGGAGAGAGAGAATAAAACAATGTTTGACAAAATGATTGATTTTAACAGCATGAAACAGTCATCTGTCAAATATAAATAAGCAGATAAACCAACTTTCACAGGAATTAAGCAAATGGATCCCAGAGCATCCCCTGTCCTTAGACCCTCCTGTGAGGAAAAGCTGCAAAGTAGAAACCTGGAGGTTGAGGAGAGATCCTACTCCCACAGACGGACAGATGGTCCAGGACTGATGCGCTTCCATTTGCAGATGGACTGTGGAGCCAGAACCACTCAGATGGAAAGAGGCTCATCTAGTACAGTGTGTGTACCATGTAAAAGAGGATGTTTTTTGTAACTGAGTTTTATTTGCAGACTTCGATACAGTGGAGCCTATGTTACAGGTTAAAAAGCTGCAGGAGCTGAAAGTGAATATATGCTTTATAAAATGTCTAGGGGCACAAGGGGCAGTGAGATCACCTTTACACAGTTGCCAAAGCAGCCATAGCCAAAACAGAATTGTAAAGTTCTCAGATTACACAATTATTGTTAGTCCATTACCTGCAGCAGACAGCCTATTAATTTCATTAATTAGTTTCACTTTGTCCACAAAGTTATGCGTGTTTTCCACATGATGTTCCGAATTCCCCATGGAGCACTTTGAGAAGAAGGCATTGGCCTCCTTCTCAGGCATTGCCCCAAAGCTGTGGCTTCGCTATGTCGATGATACTTTTGTAACAATCAAGAAACAAGAGTTGGAAGCCTTCTCAGAGCACATCAATGCTGTGGACCCACATATCAGGTTTACAAGAGAAGACACTAATAAGAATTGCTTGGCCTTTCTTGATTGTTCCACGATCAGAGGAGAGGACGGGAAGCTCCAAATATAAGTATATAGGAAACCTACACACACAGACCAGTATATGCTCTTTGGTTCCAACCACCCACTACAGCACAAGCTGGGAGTGATCAGAACCTTACAACACAGAGCTCAAGGTGTGCCCACCAGCTCAGAGGGCAAGAAGAAAGAGGAAAAACACGTCCGAAATGCCCTCTCAGCCTGTGGTTACCCCGCTTGGGCTCTCAACAGAGTGAAGAGAACCAAGAAGCAGGACAAAAGGGAAACTGAACAGAGAAGGAAGGGTGTCTCTATCCCTTATGTGTCTGGCCTGTCGGAAAAACTGCAGAGAATTTTTACACAAAGTCCCTGTTTATTTTAAACCAGGTAACACTTTAAGACAAAAACTGGTTCATCCTAAGGACAAATTGCCGACTCAAAAACAGAGCAATGTAGTTTATTCTATCCAATGCAGTGAAGAAAATTGTAAAGAACGTTACATAGACTAAACAGCCTCTGCACAAGAGACTCTATCAGCACAGAAGAAATACAAGTTCAGGACCTCAGAGTGCCGTGCATCTCCATCTTGAAGCCTCTAATTACTCGTTTGAAGACGGTGAGGTGAAGATTTTAAGCAGGGAGAAAAGATGGTTTGAAAGAGGAGTTAAGGAAGCTATTTTTGTTAAAAAAGAAAGACCTTCTTTAAACAGAAATGGAGGGCTAAGATTCAATCTTCCTGTTATTTACAATGGTATACTGAACCCCTGGAGAGGTAGAGGACCAGGACCAGGACATTTAGATGCTAATCAGGTACTCAGTGTGGTTGAGCCAGGGTCTCACAAAGACAAAGAGGATACTAATAGCCCCTAAAAGGCTGAATAGGCTAGCTTGGTAGATACAAGGGGGGGATTTTCTGTTGAAACAAACAACTCTTTCCACTTCAGGAAGGCTCCGCCCAATGGGCTGGACTTACCACAGAATAGTACAAATATCGGAGTTCTCGACCTAAATTCTTTTATTGAAATGACTCTTGGATGAGAGTCGAAACGTCTAATTTTCTAACTGAGTCCAGATGACTACAACTGAAGCTTTTTCTACTATGGAACACGCCTGGACGAATGAGGGATTACACCGACAGATATCTTTTGAATTAAAATATCACTTGAAACAGGAAGTTGAAACCCACAAATTAGAACAAACAAGGATCCACAGCTTAACCCTTTCACATCAATGCCAAATGCCAGGATATCTCAGTGCATGAGATCTCGCCCCAAGCTTATAAAATAAATAAAAACAGCAAACAAAAAAGTGATAAATCAAATTTCAAGTGTGGTTCATCTAAATGTGTATATTGTAGAGCAGTGGAGGTCAATCTTTTACCACCTAAGGCGAGGTGTGTCTCTCTCAGTCCTGTTACAGGTCTAAAATGAGATAATACAAAAATACTGCAGTCATGATCATGAACTTACCCAAAGGAAGATAAAAATGTGTATTCAATTCTCTCTACAGATGTTTTAGTATTGAATTGAATCCACTTCATCCATGGATTCTTCTGGGACATCTTCAAATGTATTTTTCTCCCACAGAGACATAAAGATCAGGCCTTAAAGTAGCTCCTACACACCGAACAGAAAAGAGGGATTTGTTCACATCTAATTCTAAGTCATGTTTTAACTCCAAAAGTTTGTCAACATTTGAATTAAGATCTGAAACACTAAATAAGACATCCAAAAGCCCTTCTATTCTTCAACAAAATAAAGCCAGACCATTTTTCAGACTGTCCAAAGCATGTGCAAATCTAGCCTTTAAAAAAAAAAAAAATGTACGTTTTTATATATGCACATTATTTATTTATTTATCTATTATTTATTATTAGTTTTTTTGAACTTTGGCAGTGCACATTAATCAACATGTCTGTAAAATACCAGCAATATACAAAACACACATTTACATTATATAAAATACAATTGAAATAAAAGATTAGGAGTCCATATTAAAACAGATTACTGGGTGAAACATGTGAGAGCACAACAAGCGCACAACAATAGACAACAACATATGTCAACAACAATAGCATAACACATGCCTGACATTTCTTGATTGCTCAATAAGAAATCTTCTAATACATTGTTTCTTACATTTATACAAATAAACTACTAGAGGGTTCAAATTGATCTCTCTGGATTAAAGGTGTATTTCTCGTGACTTAAACGTTGCATGATTCCGTTTTAGTCGTTTGTATTCTCTTGCTTCCTGAGCGCACTGATCCCTGATAGACTGCCTGTGCCATAGCCAGAGCTTGTTCAGAATTTGTTTCCGGTCTCAGAAGAACCATCGTCACAGTTGGCGCTAATGTAGATTTCTTCGCCGCTGCAGTGCTTCTCTCCGTCTCTTTGTGCTGTGAAGATGTGTGACCACCTGGTTTCCTCAGACTGACCTCCAGGCAGCGGCCGAGCACTGTGGAGCTACCCTGCTCCGTCCTCCATCACTGCTGTTGACAGATACGTCCAACCAGTTTAAGATTTTAATTATTTTATTTTGGTATTAAGTATTGAACTATAACGTATGTAAGATCGTCATTTTGCATTTTGTCCATTGTAAACAGCAATATTGACCTATAAACGGCTTACGTCCCTTGACTTCCTGTTCAAAACTGCCGAACTGAGTTCTGTGTCACTCTGAGGCCCTGCCCACTTCAAACGTGGGTTCACAATGTCCCGGAGGTCCCGATGCTTTAGAACCCCCAATTACAGCTCGCAGCCTCTGTCATGAAGTGAGTTGAGAATGCGGTGAAGCAACTGGAAGTTGTTTTGTCCTCACAGCTGGTCTTTTTTACCAGAGCACGAGTCAAATGAAAATGTAACAAAGGTGAGTTATGTGGCGGCAACGCCGATTGCCAAGCACAGCAAACCTCTTACTGAGGCTGAATTCATTAAAGACCGCGTTATAAAAATGGTGGAGGAAATTTGTCCTGAGCAAATACAAGCATTTTGCCATGTTTGCTTGGCTCATAACACTGTGATACGAAGAACTGAAGATGTTTCATCTGACAAGAGAGTAGAGTTTAGCTTTTCTTCGTCAGCCTGCGACAAACGCACCGACACATCTGACACCGCTCGATTACTAATGAGTGGACGATGAAATGAACGTGAGTGAAGAGCTACTGGACCTCCAGAGCCTAAAGGACCAAACAAGGGGAGCAGATTTATTTGTTTCTGTTTGTTCTGCCGTAGATGACATGAAGTTTATGTGGAACAAAGTCACTGGGATTATTTCGGCTGAAGCTTGTCTGTAACAAAGTGAGTGAATAAGGAAGCACTGTATTATTCACCAGCAAGTTCTCTTTGCCACACATCTGATATGTGATCATATTATGAAACCGGGAGTAAAGGCTATTGATGATTATTCACTCCTCTGAATATGGAGATGTCTATCACGACATTAGATGGCTTAGTCAGGTTCTGCACTAAAGCGCTTCCTCTCTCTTAGGGAGGATATCGGACAATTCATGTCAAAAAAGGGACAGTCAATGCCAGAACTATCTGATTATGTTTGGCTGGCTGATTTTGGATTTTTCGTTGACATAACACAACATCTGAATGTGCTGAACACGAGCCTTCAGGGACAAAATGCATTGGTAAGCGAACTGTATTCACACATCAAATCTTTTGGGACCAAGTTGCTACTTTTTCAAAGACACATGTCAAGGGCAACCCAGTACCACACGTTTCCCAGCGCTGCAAGAAATAATGAGCAGTTTTCCCCAGAACAATTTCAGTGTAAATGAAGATCTACTCTTCAACACAGGCTTGCCCCCGCTCCACTGTAATGACGCTTGTACATTCGGAACGAAGCAGCCAGTGCTAACTGGAGACAAAGGGAAGGATTGTCTCAACAATTAAACTGATAATGTTTTAATCTAACAGCAGTGTCAAAAAGGGGAGCACCATTCAATGATCAGATTTAACTGAGCTGTGGTTTTTGTGATTAATTCAACTGTGGTTTAGCAACACCACTGTTTTTCTTTACTACATTGACCCATTCTTATTCTTACCTCCCTGTGCCCTTGAGCACTTACACACTGTGTGCATCTTTGGCAAGTCCACACTTCAGTCAAGTGTGTAGTGCGTAGTGTGTAGTGCGAGTATTGGGACAGGGCCTGAGTCATTTTTCAAATAATCCCAGCTAATCACTACAACAGCATGCAGCAATCAATGAAAATGCAATTTTGAGTAAGATAATTATAAAGAAAAAACACTGTGAAAAGGTTAATAGTTTGGAAGCCAAAATGTTAATTACCAGTGCGTGTGTCTGACCTGTGGATGCAGCTGGCTGTGGGTTCGTGATGCGATACAGTGGTGTAGGCGCTGATTTGTGTATTACCCTCAGCACTTCAGCACTTTCTCTCCTGTTGACCTCCACAAACCTGACTCTTTTTCCCCGCAGTCACTTCTCCAAACGATCCGTTCATAGTATGTTTACTTCATATCATATGAAGTATGAAGAAAGTTAATGCACAAATGAATCATATTTGCATTTAATCACTTTCTGGTGGAGCTTGTGCCATCTGCGGCAGTAGCTCAGTGGAAGAGCTGTCACATCCACTGACTCACAGGCGGACAGTGCCATCGCAGTGGTTCCGCAGATGTAAATCGCTTTGAGTGGCCTGAAGGTAGAAAAGCGCTCTATAAATGTGATCTGACACCAGTCCAAGGGAACAAAGCCCATCCCGGCCCTGTCTCCTACCATGTCCTACATTATGCATTATGCTATTCAACTTTTCTAACAGGTGAGACCAGGCCAGGCCAAGGTACAGGTCAGATCTGTTGAAATGTCAGACAGTAAAAAGTAAAAACACAAGTATTTTAACATAATGAACAGTATATCCTTAACAGTAGAAACCTCAATAATGAGTTAAGACACACGTTTAAATACGTACTGTGGAACATTTCAGGTAAAACAGTAACATTTCCATGGAGGTAACTTTGACAGCCCAAATGTTTAGTGTTTGTGGGACATGTCGTGTTGCTTTTGAGAGCAGAGCACACATGCATTTTGTCTGTTCATTTGCACTTGAAGAATTAGAAAATGTGTTTGTGACAAAAGCAGTCCGAAGATAATGTTAATTTGACACTGGAGCTGACTGTAAAACCGACACCTGTTGCTTATAGAGAAAACAATGAAAGTTAGAGAATCACAATACAACAATGACTGTAATATTCCATTGTCAGAACTCACTTTGTTCATAATTTCTTTGTCTGGTTTTATAAAGAAACAGTACGGTCACAGCTGCTCCTAATGTTCTTTATGATTTCCTGCAAGCTCTGGATGTAAAAAAATATATATTGTGCGGCCCTTTTCAAGGATTTTGAAAGTACCTCAGAGCTCCATTTGGGCCCAATTTTATTCTCTGTTTATATTCATAAGCTTTGTGTTATTTATTTGTTTATTGACCTTTATTTAACCCGAAAAGTCCCACTAGGATTTAAAATCTCTTTTGGACTCCGGGCCCCAGAGGGCCTCCACAAAACACTCCACAAATGTGCTCAAGTACTGCACATTTCAACAATCCTGTGAGCCTAATTGAGCATGTGTGAGGAGTGAAGCAACAAGTTTCAACAAGTGACTTAAAAGCTATCTTTTAGAGACAAGTCTTTGTTTGTAGCTGAGGCTCTGTTCACGTTTATCATGATTAGACATTAGTTAGAAATACAGGCAGTATTTGAATAACATAGATCGCTAATTTGTGTAATGAATTGGTCGATGAAGTTAGTTTATTTAATCCAATCAGCATCTATCTCAATTATGGAGGTTTAGCTTGGTAGCTTTTCCCTTCACGTGGGAGCCTGGGAGCGTATAAGAAATGTTTTTATTTAAACTTTTGTGTTATCCACTATATATTGAACAAGTCATAAAAGTCACTGCACACTACTGGTATGTCTGTTGTGTTGAATATGTTGTGTTGTGTTTTGCGTAGTGCTCTCTGGTCACGTTCCATGGTTTCATTCATTCATTCATTTTCTAGCCCTTGTTCATGTTCAGGGTGACTGGAGCCTATCCCAGTGACTTTGGGCCTTAGGCGGGGTACACCTTGGACAGGGGCCAGCTCGTCGCAGGTTTAACACAGAGACATAGACACACGGACAAACATTCACTCTCACATTCATTCACTTAGGGCAATTTAGATTTGCCAATTTTGCCTGACAAATGCATTTGTTTGGACTCAGCAGCTGATTAAAGCCATCATTCTCTAGCGCGTGTAAAGTGTCTGCAAGTTTCAGCAGAGTTAGTGGCCATCATTACGTGGGTGATGGGGCCCTTGGGTGCAGACGTTCATATTGGCAGCTATTGGACTTGCATACAGCGCGAAGTCATCAGGCCTAATCACCCCCACTAGAGTCCTGAGCGTATCCTTCCACTGTATGTCACAGTGAGTAGGCAACAATGTGGGCTTCCCTATGACGCACAGGAGAAACTGGGGTCAGAGGTCAGCGGCAGCTTAAACTCAATCAAATACTCTTGGCAGGTGAAGCAATATCGAGGACAAATATAATGCAGGTCAATGTACTCCCTCATTCGTCCAGGAGTAGTTCATACTGTAGAAGAAAAGGTTTCAAAAAGTGCTGCAACAAGTTAAATGCAACTAATCAACTATTGAAATACTCTTGATCTAATTTAAGCAGTAAGTCGGGCCAAACAAAATGTAGATTGGTTGGTTGCAGCTCTATTTTCAAAAATATAGAACTATGTATGCGGCTATTGTAGACTGAGGGGAGGTTGTATCAGACCAGATCTTTTTAAAGAACAGAATTACTCTGTTCTTTCAAACCATCCCTTTTCCTTTTACCTCATCGCCTCGTGTGGCTTTATGAAGATGCACGGCCAATTGTAAACCAGAATGCCCTTAGCGACCTTGACATAGATCCATATGAAGACTCGCAGGAACAGCTCATTACTATGACAATGCTGCTACTTAGCTAAGAGGGCTTTGTTGTGTCCAGAGTCAAAATGAAGAGACAGGACTGTGAGCAAAAAGTTCTGTTGGGTCATAGTTTGTTCATAGAATTCATTTACACTTTGTATGACACCCCACAACATTATTGTAAACTGTGATACTGATAAAATCACTATTATCAGGATTAAATTGGTGTAATCCTTAATTTTCCCAGGATTTGTCTGTTCACTTTCTGCACCACATCTGTAAATTTAACTGTAAAGTTTGTGTACATTGTAAGTCCATTTTTTATCTTATAGTAGATTTAAATAGTTTTTCTTTAATGCATGCCTGATTTGACATATCTTGCTTTTATTATTGTGAGTGAGTGTTCCATCGTAGAAAAGGTTTCAAGTGTAGTCATCTGGACACTCTTTTGAACTTCCATTCGAAAGTCATCCTCAATCTGTGGGCCTGGTCCGAGAACTGATTTTTATGCTACACCTCAGCCCTGATTGAAAGTAACGCATGCTCTGTGCTGTATGTGACGTATATGTACATAAAAATAAACTCCATGTGCGTGGTCTTACAGTGTTCGAAGTAGGTTGTTTCAGCAGCATTAATTGAACTTGAACTGCCTGTCACTGTGCTCCTTTAACATCACTTGACCTGCTCTACACCAGCTACATTCGCTTTAGAGTGCAAAAGCATCATCATTAACTGCTGAAGGAGAGCGAGCACTTACAGGTCTCACACACACATTTATTGCTTTTCCATTTGATTGTTCATTACCTGCAGCTCCAGGCTGGTTCTCAGGAGGAGGATCACATTTTAGTGGTGCGATTTTTGCGAGAAACAGTGAAATCCTTAGTATGTTATCACTCACTGGATCAGTCTCTCTCTTTTATTGGGTTTGTCTCAGTTTAAAAATGAAAAAATAAAGTTAAATTTTGTGTAGCAAGGCATTAACAATCGATGGTCTTTTTGCTTGTGTTTTTGAATCTGTATATTCCGTAGAACCATAATAATACATCATAATACAATTTGTTTTTATAGTTGACTTGTCACAATTACTCGGTTAATTGTTACAGCTCTAAAAAAATATTTTTCATGTCTTTTCAGAGTTAAAAATTCAGAGTTATAGAAATCCAATAGTAATTGAAATTCAAAAACTGATGAAACAAATCTGTCTCCCATAAAAAACATCCAGATAAAATTTGAAGTATTCACTGAAATTATATGACTTAATGTAGTTTGTTTTGTCAGGATCCCCAGGGCTTGAGCTGCAGTTCCGGGTGGACCGCTCCTTCCTGAGGCCTGGAGAGCGGCGCTGGTTCCTGCGGTACCTGGCCCTCCACAACCTGCATGTGGATGTGTGGGACGGTGACTCTCTGTTGCTGCTGGGCTCCACGGCCATCCCGCTCAAGGTACTTCATCTATGCCAGGCTGCCCCTTTGCCTTTGTTATCAACACTAACAGATCCTCCTATTTAAACCGTCAAACACGTCAAAGGACACATACTCTACAAAATTGACTTTTTTGAGCTTGTTGTTGTGGGACCAATGTTCTTGTAACTTTGGTCGCACAACAAAAACTTAAAATAACCTTTAGCCCCTGTAAAATAAAATTATGTTAGCGTGTGATTCTACTGCTGTGCACCGTTACCCCTGAACTTTGACCCAGGCTACTTCCATTAGCTTGTGCTAAAGATGCTAACTATGCTAGCACCATATTTAGTGCAGCGATCAAACGTCATCGTATGAGTTGTAAGGTAACTCTGGAGGTCCATACTGGCGATGCTGAAGTTTGATTGATAATAATAATGTGTTTATCCCAGTTATGCCCCTTCACCCTTCGTCTCAGCCCTACCCCTTCATTTTGTTCATTCACGTGAGACAAAGGGGTCCCATTTCTCTTTAGCAATGTGGGGCAGGACTAAGGCGAAGGGCTGCACACCCCTTCAAACGAAGCAAAACCAGATGCACACTTCAGACCAAGGGTAGGACGAGGCAGTGATCCGACGCAGATGCACGCACAGAGAAGACTTAGTCAGTGGGTTTACATGCAAATGATAAAAACTAATAGTTGGCTTTAATCCGATACAATCAGACATCTTTGTGTGCATGTAAACACCTCACTCCGATAGAAATCGACGTTCAAAATCTCAGATTGAGATACCCAGATTATGCGGTTGTGTAATCGCACTGAAACTAGACAAGGCTTATGCACATGCTCCACGGCCCACGCTGACGTATGACCCTGGAACAAAATGTGTTCGGGTACCAAGGACAAGACAACTTTCCCACTTCTTATCACTACATGTGAACACTTGTGTGCTGGAATCTGAGCAGATCATTGTAATATAGTTCTTGTGCAATTAGTTTACATTTTGTATTTTCTACATTGTTTTTAAATTTCTATTTACTTATATTTGTTTTTATATTTCTATTTTCATGTTTGAAGTGCAATTGCAAGTGTGCATATTTACATTTTAAATATTTATATTAAGTTTGTATTTTCTTAAATCGTTTCTTATATATAAAACACACCAAAGCAATGATTGGTTTTGTTCTTTTTATTACAGTAAATTTCTCACAACTGTACAAAATAGACAAAGCTGCCCTCAAAATCAGACACGTACATAGAATGGCTACGCAGAGGAATATTTGCCTCCATATACTCTGTTGGAACACGTCTTCTTTCCTGACCACCACCAGACACGATACTCTACACAACTGCACAACTGCTCAGTTTATAGAGAACAATGGTGGTTCTCATCTTGAGTGGAATTGGTGCTCGCACAGTCGATTCTTGGGGGCTCAAACACCTTCCATTAGTCCACAAAGTTTATCGAATGACCTGCGCGTCATTCGGAAATTCCGTTTCCATTCAGTGTTGGAAAACTCCTTCATCACGACCCTCTCCCACCAGTCTGTGCTCCGAACCCGCATCCAACAAGAACGAGAATTCCGGGTCAGTTATCTGCACAATAACTAACGCGGACATTACATACGAGATGAACAAAGCTGTACGACTATCCATCTTGCTGTTGTTCGAAAATGCGCGTGACAATTGTTTATATGTGACGCAAAAGGTCAACCGGAATGGGGGGGACGTATTAGTCCGCTGAAACGACGCACATCGCCACCTAGTGTTAGGAGGACTATACGTTCTTGTCAGGAATTCGACTTTCTCAATGGCAATATATTGACTGCCTCTGATATCGATACTGTATCATAAATGAGACTATGAAGAGCATTTCTGTGTCTGCACCTGTGTCTGCCCCACTCATCTGTGTTTACTGCACCTGCATTATTAAAGACCACACACTGTTCCCATCAGCTCTGCCACAGCTCTGCCGCCGTGCAGTGTGAGCAGCTTGTTCCAACACAGTAATAGAGTGAGACAGCGCTTAGCAACACTCACAACATGAACTGACAGCATGCACCTGTCCTTTGGGCATCGCGCTATGTCCTAGCACCGCATTAACCCTCTGCGCCGCTCTAACCCCCCGCTCTAACCCTCCACTCTGACCCTCCACTCAGACCCTCTGCGCCGCTCTAACCCTCCACTCATACCCTCCACTCAGACCCTCCGCGCCGCTGTAACCCCCACTCAGACCCTCCACTCTGACCCTCTGCGCTGCTCTAACCCTCTGCGCCGCTCTGACCCCCCCGCTCTGACCCCTCGCTCAAACCCCCCGCTCTAACCCTCCACTCTAACCCTCTGCGCCGCTCTGACCCCCCCGCTCTGACCCCTCGCTCAAACCCCCCGCTCTAACCCTCCACTCTGACCCTCTGCGCCGCTCTAACCCTCTGCGCCGCTCTAACCCTCTGCGCCGCTCTAACACCCCACTCTGACCCTCGGCCCCGCTCTAACCCCCCACTCTGACCCTCGGCGCTGCTCTAACCCTCTGCGCCGCTCGGCCCCGCTCTAACCAAGCCGCTCCAACCCCTCGGTCTAACCCCCCGCTCTAACCCTCCACTCTGACCCTCTGCCCCGCTCTAACCCTCTGTGCCGCTCTAACCCTCTGCGCCGCTCTAACACCCCACTCTGACCCTCGGCCCCCCTCTAACCCCCCCGCTCCAACCCCTTGCTCTAACCCCCCGCTCTAACCCTCCACTCTGACCCTCTGCCCCGCTCTAACCCTCTGCGCCGCTCTAACCCTCTGCGCCGCTCTAACCCTCTGCGCCGCTCTAACCCTCGGCACCGCTTTAACCCTTGGCCCCGCTCTAACCCTCGGCCCTGCTCAAACCCTCGGCCCAGCGATAACCCCCCACTCTGACCCTCGGCCCCGCTCTAACACCCCACTCTGACCCTCAGCCCCGCTCTAACCCCCCACTCTGACCCTCGGCCCCGCTCTAACCCTCAGCACTGATCTAACCCTCGGCCCCGCTACAACCCCCCACTCTGTTCCTCGGTCCCACTCTGTTCCTCGGCCCCGCTCTAACCCTCGGCCCCGCTCTAAACCTCGGCCCTGCTCTAACCCTTGGCCCCGCTCTAACCCTCTGCACCTCTAACGAGATAATGAAACAACGGTTAAAGAGTCAATCTAACATCCACATCAAACTAAATCTGGCACCAAGTTCATTGTCTTTCCTGCCAAATTACCAAAGGTGAAATTACTTAACACAAGGTTAACATCCAACGTGTAAACCTTAAGGGCCTAACTACCAAACCCGTCCCTCCTCAGCCCATGCTGCGTCAGGGAAAGGCTGCTGTCCAGGCCCTCCAACAGCTGGACGTTCTGACCACAGACTATATGGAAGAGGAGCCCCTGGGTACCAGCCGAGACCAGGGTTCCGACTGGCCCCTCAACATGCACACTGTGCTCAGGGGCCAACTGCACATCCGCACTGGAAATATAGGTAGGTCCCTAAACACACGCACGCAAGTACAATCAGTGGTCTCAGTGGTTTTTGCAGCATGTTCCTGTAAATTCAAAAATGTTTCAAAATATTCATCAACTGTCATGACAGCATTGATAATATCAGTAATACACATTACCTTACTCCCTTTGTTGTGCAGCACATTTGTACATCCATGGGATTGGGTCCTCTCTAACAGATGCAACCTATAATGGAATATTATTTTTGGATTTTATTTGACTATTAAGAGAATTGCATCGTTCTGACTCACCATTGCGCTGGACTGGCCCAGTGTTGTCCTTCAGGATGTGTAGATCAAACTGACGGCTTGTGAAGGGCCTGCAACAACAAATCTACATGTGACCAAGAAGCAGCGTCACACCAGGGGTGTCAAACACATTTTGGGCCACTGGCCGAATTTCGACGCTCAGGCTGGGTCACGGGCCGAACATAACATAAAAAATAAAACAATAGAAAATATAAACTTTATATAGCCTAGTAATAGTTCTATGTGGACACTGTTGCACAAGTCTGCAGCAGGTGAAAGACTGAGTCCATATTCATGCTGCAGCAGGAGCAGGAACATGGACATTTGATATCCATCCATCCATCCATTTTCTACCGCTTGTTCCCTTTTGGGGTCGCGGGTGACCCCAGTGACTTCGGGCCTTAGGCGGGGTACACCCTGGACAGTGGCCAACTTGTCGCAGGGCCAACACAGAGACATAGACATTACAGACAGTTCACTCTCACATTCATTCACTAGGGCCAATTTAGAGTCACCAATTTTACCTAACACATGCATGTCTTTGGACGGTGGGAGGAAGCCGGAGAACCCGGAGAGAACCCACGGTAACACGGGGAGGACATGCAGACTCCACCCAGAGAGATCATGTGATGTTGGTCTGGTCGGGGAATCGAACCCATGATCTCCTTCTTGGGAGGCAAGAGCGCTAACCGCTTTTGCCACCGTGCACATTTGATATGATTTCTAAAATATGAAATGTTGATATCACATGATATCAACATTTCATATCATAACTCACTATTTTTATAGTGTAAGCTTATCTAAGTGACACATTATTCATGCAGTGGATCAAATGAGTGCATTGTGTTTTTATCACAGTCATATTAGTGTGGACACAGTCAGTGCTCACAGCAGCGTCATGTATGAACATCACTCTGTCATGTTCATACTGTATTAAACTCTGACATGTGTTTTTTACCTGTGGCTTGGTCCAGGTTTGCACTGGTTTGGATGTTTTCCTCACAGAGCATCGTCACAGAAGTTTGTTTTCCTGTTGTTAGCTCCACATTAGTGGCACTTTTAGCACAGCTCTAAGCAAGCATTTACGATGTGTTTGCGATGTGTTTGCAATGCGTTTGCGATGCGTTTGCAATGCGTTTACGATGTGTTTGTGACGCGTTTGCAATGTGTTACGGCAGTTTCCTGTAAACAATGATCAAGTAAAGAGTAACCAGGCAATAACTTGAAGCAGAAACAGAGTCTCTCGGTCTCTCTCAAAAGGTGGAAGTTTATTCACGTGCACAGTGGATACACACCCTCTCTCTCCCTAAGACAAGGTCGTTCTGTCCCTACCTAACTTTACAATTTACAAAGTACACCTTTTATAGGTAACAAACAAACAAAAATAACATAATCACAACCCAAATCAGCTCAAAAAGAGATAGACCAGACTATCACGTCTGTGACGGTTCCAGCCATCTCTTCAGAGGTTTAATCAAAGACCATTTCCACACCGAATCCGGTCCTGACGCATTAATTGATGATTAAGAGGCGCCGGACAGTAGATATTCAGTATAATCAGGACCTCATATTCTTATCCCATCTGCACACAGGAGAAAACAACATTAGAATGACATGACATGACCCATTTTCTGCCATTACAATACCACTCTTTTGATTATCTTAAACCTATGTTTAATATCATATCATCAATCAATACCAATCAGAGAAAATAGTAATTAATGATTAATAACACAACAAAAAATGAATAATAACAATAATTAGATAAATTATCAAAAAAAAAATTAATGATTAAAAACACTAATTAATAAAATTGAACCCTTGAAATTAGTAATAAAATAATAATAATAATAATAATAATAATAATAAATAGATACAATTATTAATAAAAATATTAATAAAGTTAACCCCAGCTCCCCCGTCCCGAGACCCCCTCCACCGGCCAGGGAAAAACTACCAAACCTCTTTGGGATAAAAGTAGAAAACCTGAGTAGGAGAAAACTACAAAACCACTTTGGGATAAAAGTAGAAACCTGGAGGAATTCCACTGTGAATGGGGCTCAGGACGGACAGGCTGATGCTGACTTCTGGAAAAAAAATGCTTGATTAATTTCATCAAAATAAAGATTTCAGTCTATCTCTTGTCTTAATTTAAGTCATTACAATTTCCCTTTGAATCAGTGATTTCAAAAACAGTTTAAAAGAAATTAATAAAACTGTTAAAGTTTTATTTGCCTCCGCTCTTGTTTATGCCGTTACTGGCTTAAGGTCTCATTCCCTTGATGATTGAATCATCATCTAAATCACTAATGTAGCCTGTGTCTTGCTTAGACGCGTCTCTATCTGGCCCTGGAACCTGAACAGACACATATTGAGCAGAAACCATTTTACCAATCACTTTGAACAAACATGGGAGAACACAAGAAAACAGAATCAAGATTACCCCTACAATAATGCCAAAATTTATGAGCACGTCACGCCAGGAAGTAAGAGCCCATCCTAACACAGAAAAAGGGTGAGTGGCAGTGACAGTTTCAGATTCCATGAGATTACGGAGTTTGGTCAAGTTTGCGAGTCCCTGTTGGATCGCACCCCCATCCTCATCATTAGCAGGAATGTAGGTACAGCAGCTCCCTTTTAGTAAAGTGCACACCCCCCCACTGGAGGCCGTTATCTGATCCAGCACAATACAATTTTGAAGTGCTACTGCGCGAAGTGCATGCATCTCCTCTCTCTCTGCCTCGAAAGTAGCTAATGTTGTGTTTATAAAAGCAGTAAATCTATAGCTAAGAGTCTCCATACGCAACATCAATTTACCCACTCCCACACTTGGGAACAATGCAAATAGGACCTTTTCCCCCGTAGTCCAAATTTTATGGTCATCTGGCACGTCAGACCCCCAAACAGCGTCATGAGATGCCAGATCCCTTTGTGCCCGGGGTGTGTGATGTGGTATGCCGGATATTATGTATGAATGATCTGAAGGAATCACAGCTGCGCATCGGCCAACCCATCCCGCCGGAAGACATTCATACATGTAATATCCACAAAGAAACATGTACTCCTCTTTTGGAACGGTCCCTAAAATGTCTGGAACAGTGTAGTAAGGTGCACATGTGGTTTTGGGGCCCGCCTGAGAATTATTCAAGCGGGTGCTCAATTGGGTGTTGTTCACCAGATAAGTGCACGGGACATACACTGTGGAACAATATAAATCAGGGATTTGCCCTACATGGAGTGGTTTAAGTTCAGATCCTGGACCGATAGATAAGGTGGATGCAATAGTCTGTGCAAAGCATGTAAATTTAGAGCCAGGTCGAATGTGGACTGGTCCAAAAAGCGGCCCTAGTTTTACATTTTTAGGAGGTCTGATGTGAATCTGAGGTCGGAACTTAATCTTGCGTGGGAGAAGAGGAATCACCGCTCTCCACGCAGACCAAACTATCCTACTCAGAAGTTTAACATTATTTCTAGAAATTAGAGTGTCAGGTAACATGTTGGATAAATTAGGCACAGGGAGAGGGAGCACGTGTGGAGAGTTGGTTGCCATGGGCATGTGTGTACATACATAACAATCTCTCCGCTTGTGACTGTCGGCTACATATTTAGCATATCGATACCAATAGTTTAGTGTATAGACGGTGGAATGGTTATAAGTGTCTGTGAGAGACTCGATCTTGGATGTGTCGTCATAGTGCAGTGTACGAGTGTTACGGTCTACTCTGTTTTCTCTGTGGAGCCACATCCAGCTAGGCAGAGTGATAAACCATATTATTCCCAACGCCAGAACTATTGACAGACCCAGTGCATAAATCATTATTCTATAGTTCAGCAACCTGATGTTGAGCTCGACCTTTCCGTCGGTCAGATACCATTTAGAGCTCTGACGCTCCGGGGGACTCCTCCCCCCAGGAGGAGCCGGGTGAGCCTCAGGAATCATGAAGACGATGGAGACAGTATTTGTGTAGATATTACCAGACGATGCAGAAAAACGTGGAGCTTTAAACCACGCCGCGTTTTGGCAACGTGCCCCGTGCTCGGAGCACTCGATCAGTGGGCTCTGGTGCCTTTCGAGGTTTACGACCTGCTCGGACCCTGACTTTCTCGAACTTGAGATCGTTGCAATTCAAAGGTCCCACGACGTCCTCAGTGGTTGCCCCTTGTGTCCGACCCACGAGTGGACCGACACCCGCGTTGCCGTTGATCTCCGCAGGTGTGCTGAAGATGGCTCGGCAGTGAGATGCGTGAACCCAGGTGCCCCGTTCTGCGACTTTCACTGCGGTGTGAGTGATGAGGAGGACCTGGACCGGGCCAATCCACCTTTTGGAACACCACCTTTTCCTCCTCGGCTCTCGGATCAAGATCCAGTCACCTGGTTTGAAGTTGTGGAGGACAGCTTCTGCTGCCTTTGGGAGAGCGGCTTTCACCTGTACAGAAATTGAGGACAACAGGTCATCCAATTCTTTACAGTAAGCTAGCATTGAGTCGTCGCACAGGGAGGAATCGGGCAGATCTCGTGGCGGAGGTGGGTCGAGGCCTATGTTAGGTGGGCGAGCAAACAGGATTTCAAATGGACTCATGTTACATCTTGCCTGTACCCGCATTCTCATGTACATCAACGCCAGTGGCAGTGCCTTAACCCAGGAGAGTCCAGTTTGCTCACATATTTTGGTCAGTTTTGTTTTGAGTATCCCGTTACATCTCTCCGCGAGACCACAAGATTCCGGATGATAAGAAGTATGTTTTCGGAGATCAATGCCCAGAAATTGACCCACCTCCTCTATCACTTTTGCTACAAAGTGGCTGCTATTGTCACTTGAAATTTTTTCAGGAACGGCCCAGCGTGACACAATCTCTGTAATCAGAGCTTTAACCACTGCGTTGCTGGAGGCATGTTTACAAGGAAACGCCTCGACATAACGTGACCAGATGTCAACAAACACTAAACAGAATTTCTTGCCTTCTGATGGATTAAGCTCAATGAAATCCATTTGCATATGCCCAAAAGGTCTTTCTGGCGGTGGGTGTGCCGCCTGTGGAATTTGTCTTGCTCTACCTGGATTATTGTTTAAACAGATAGCATAAGATTGACAAAATTTTTGGGCATAAAAGGTAAAACCTTTCGTGAACCAATTCTGTCCCACAGCCATCACCATCCCCCCTTTTGACGCATGGTCCCGTCCATGTGAGATCAGCGCCATCTGCCTGAAATTTTTTTTAGGTAAACAGGTTTTTTTGTTAGGCCCAACCCAAATACCATTACACTTCACAGCCCCCGCCTTCTTCCACACAGAGATTTCCTCTGACGTGGAGAATTCCTGCATGGCTGATAAGGACTCTGGAAGAGAAGTGTTATTAGACACAAAACATTCATTTTGCTCTTGTCTGGAGAGATAAGATGCGGCCTTGGCTGCCTTGTCCGCTCTGCTGTTTCCCTGTGAAATTGGGTCAGTTCTGTTAGTATGAGCTTGACATTTGCATATAGCAATATCAGATGGGAGCAAGATCGCCGTCAGGAGTTCCCCAACTTGCGTGCAGTTCAGAATAGGCTTACCATCCGATTTCAAAAAGTTCCTGTGTCGCCACAACCCCGCCCAGTCGTGGCATACACCAAACGCATAGCGAGAGTCTGTGAAAATTGTGACGGACTGACCCTTCGCCAATGTGCATGCGACTGTCAGAGCCACCAATTCTGCAGTCTGTGCAGAGAAATGAGAGGGCAGTGGGCCTGAGGCCGCCACATCCCACTCAGAGCATACTGCAAAGCCAACACGGTTCTGTCCCGTGTTGGTGTCTCGAGATGCTGATCCATCTACATAAAAAACCAAGTCAAGAGTTAACAAGTGGCTCCTCTTTCAGATCCGGTCTCGGGGTGCACACCTGTTCGATTGTAGAAATGCAACAGTGAGCTTCGCCCTCTTCAGGGGTGGGCAAGAGGGTGGCAGGGTTAAGCTGTGTGCATCGTTTTACTGTGACGTTAGGTAATTCAAGCAAAACTGTGTTGTACCTGAGCCATCGGGAAGCAGAAAGATGCAAAGTTTTCTGTTCCAGAGAGACAGCATGTGGCACAAGCAGTGTTAGCTCAGCATAGCCCACCAGATCACGCGAGGCCAAGACCGCTTTTTCAGCAGCCGCCACCGCGCGTAGACATCGTGGCATGCCGGCTGCAACGGGGTCCAGCTTAGCAGAGAAAAAAGCCACAGGTCGCAGGGAGCCCCCGTGCGCCTGTAAGAGGACAGAAGTCATGCAGCCGCTGCGTTCGTCAACAGTCTGTGTGAAAGGTCTAGTTGGGTCAGGTAACCCAGAGTTGGAGGCTTCTGTAAAGCCATTTTCAACTCACAGAAAGCTTTGTCTGCTTCCTCTGTCCATGTCAGTTTGTCATTAGTCCTAAGGCCTTTTCCATGGATTAGTGCACCTAAAGGAGATTCCATTACAGAATAATTTGGAATGAACTGTCGACAATATGAACACATTCCTAGAAATGACATCAATTGTTTCTTAGTTATTGGTTTTGGAATATTCTGAATGGCTGAAACGCGCTTCGTAGTAATGCTTTTGCCATTTTTAGATATCACATGACCCAGAAATATTACTTCCTCTTTAACATATTGCAATTTTGAGAGACTGGCCTTGTGGCCTTCTGCATGCAAATGTTTGAGTAAGGTCACCGTATCTTGTTTACATTGGTCCTCGGTTTGCGAGCACAACAATATGTCATCCACATATTGTAGCAGGCAGCTACCTGGTGCCAGTCGCAAGGGAGCCAATGAATCTCGCAGCGTTGCATTGTACCATGTTGGAGAATGCACGAACCCCTGACACAGCCTTGTCAGAGTCCAGAGTCGATTCTGAAACTCGAAAGCAAACCAAAACTGCGAATCCTGGTGAACAGGGACAGAGAAAAAAGCATTAGCTAGATCCACAACTGTGAAATATTTTGCCTCTGGAGGAATCTGAGATAAGATAGTGTATGGGTTTGGCACCACAGCCACGACAGGTTGAACAGCTTCGTTCACTGCTTTCAAATCGTTTGTAAACCTCCATTTCTCTGGTACCCCAGGTTCGCTTAGTTTTTTAACCGGAAATATGGGGCTCCGTACCCCCCCCGATTTACAAGGAACTATTACTCCCGCCTCCCTCAGGGCTTCAAACACCGGAGTAATACCTTCAACCGCCTCTGGGCGCAGAGGATATTGTGGTCTACAGGGGTGAGCATCGGGGGATTTTGGGGTGTTCACCACGGGCTGACAACCTCGAATCAGGCCGACATCGGTTGGACTCTTAGCCCACAGGTCAACCCCCACCTCTCTTAGTTCTGGTATCGCCTCTGCCCCAGCCTGAGATAAAAAACAATCCGCTCCCGGAGCAGCGTATCTCTTATCAGTGGAAACACAGCGAAAGGAATGCAGAGGCGACAGTAAACACACCCGCCATGTGCCTGAAGACCGTGAAAATGTCACATTAGAGTTTGGAAAACTATCCCATTCCTCCGCCATAAAACATTGATGGACAAAATCCTGTACCTCCCCCCAATTAGCATTCTTTGGTTTTGATAATGCTACGTATAGATTTGAGTTTGACCGGCTAAAGTTTTTAAGTGAATCGGGGAGTGACACGGAGACAACAGAAAAGTCTCTACCCCAGAATAAATGTTCAGTCTTTAAAAAGTCCTCACAGCATTCATTCCAACAAGCATCAAAATCACATTCTATTTCTGTTGCATCTGTGGGCAAACAAAACGAGCACTGCAATTCTCTCACGTCCTTGAAATCAACATTCTCATTGTGTGTCACTTTCTCATAGGCTAATGAAATTAACTTAATTGAGGAATTTGGGGACAATTTCCAAAAATAGTCATATTCCGGAGCCTCTGTACGCTTTGCCAGAAAATTTAAACCATGTACCAATTCTCTGTTATTTGTGACCTGCAGGCCGTCTGATGTGGAGATAAGGCAAATTCCTAATCGACACATCAGATCCCATCCTATCAAGTTCACTGGACACAAAGGGGAATAGAGAAATGAATGTTTGAACGAGTGACCACCGACATCAAAACATGTTAAAGGAGATGTGAAATGCTCCTTCGTTGTCTCACCAGAAGCTGATAATGAAAATGTGTAACGACCCCCCAGCCGAGGTTTTTTCGTTAGTGCAGAACATTTAATCACTGAATTTGTAGCCCCCGAATCCACCAAAAAAACATTTTTTTCCCAGTTAACGTTCAATTGGTACTCTGGAAATTTAGCTTTAGCTTGACTAATTTTAGAATAGGTACCCTCCGGTACCACTGCACATGCCTCAAGATAGGTGATTGCGTGTGTGAGTTGTGCCAGGTGCATGTTACCCTCTTGCAGGTGTTGTTGTGGGTGTTGTTCCGGTGCGTGTGTCGTTGAGCCAGTCGTCTCTGCTGCGTGCTCGGACCTGCCCCCTTCCGCCCCCGCCAGTCAATCCGACCCCCCATAATGTCCAGGAGCTGGAAGAACTAAACATGGTTGAGTGGGCAGAGCTTGTTGTGATCTGAGTCCATGATTGGCCATGGGCAGTTGTCCGTTAGCATAGTAAGGTCCAGGCTGCATAGTGGGGAGAAAATGTTGTGGTCTGGGTACGTGGGGGGTCGGTGCGTGATTTGCTGTGGGAAGTTGATCGTTAACATAAGGTCCGGGCTGCTGTGGTGCAGCTGTGCAGTCTCTGGCAAAGTGTCCGAACTGTCCACATGTGAAACACGCCCCCCTACGTTGTTCTCGTCTCCCACGCCCACGGCCGCATTGGTGATGCCCCTCTGGTCTACCGGAAAAAAGTCTCAGTGTGGCCTCGTGTTGTTCCGTAGCCCGTTTCTCTTCCTTTTTTTTTGTGTGTCTTTGAGATAAGCTTTTGCGCATGACGTGCATATCTGCGCAGGTCATCGAGCTTGGGCTGGTCAAGTCCACCAATATACAACTTTTCCACTTTGGCAAAAATGTCTGGAAGGATGCCAGGGCAGAGGGCCCGACAAAGGCTTTCTTCATATGCTGAGCCCGGTGTGTCTACCATGCTACTCTTTTCTTTATACAGAACGGAGAATCTATGAAAATAGTCGTCTGTGGTCTCGTCTGGCCTTTGTTTACACCCCAGGAGGGCTTCAGGGTCATATTTGATTGGAAAGGCCTCAGTGATGGCCGTATTCAGCCCCTTTATAGCCGCAATGTATCCCACATTGTGTTCATAGACTTTTGGTTTGTCGGCCCGCATGTCATTAGGTGGAATGGCTCCTTTAATTTTTGCAAAATCGCTTGTCCTCAGAGCAGATAGTAAAATGTTTCTACATTCTAACCCGGAAGGTCTTAGCTCTTGGCAAAATTCTTCGAATTCTCTAGCAAATGTAGTCCCATTGGGCACTGGGTCAGGCAGGGCTTTGGAGTTGGCCAGGACCTCTTCTGGGCTCCAGGGTCTATAAACAAACATCTGTCCCTCCGGGCCTGCCACCTCCACCATTGGCAAGGACATGTGTGGTCCAATATCTTGTCCTGTCCGTAGAAGGTTAGTCCAGTCCTTTTCTACTTGAGCAGGTTTGGGTTTTTTGTATTTTACTTGCGTTGGCTCGATGCCCCCTGTGGCTCCGTCCTCCTCGAGTTCTGGTGGTGGGTTTGGGTGGGGTCGACCGCTGGGGTAGGCGTCCAGGTCGGTGTCGAGCAGCGCCGCAGAAAGACCGGTCAAATCTGGATAAAGAGAAGGCATAGACGAAGTGATCCGTTCTCCCAGTTGTGGCGGTGTGAGTGTGAGTGCGTGTGTACGTGGGCGCGCACCAGCCGTGTGTGTGCTGGTGTCTGCTATGCAATAAGGGTTGGCAGCAGTATGTGAATATTGCGGCGGTTTTCGACTCTCTCCTTCTTCCTCACATTCAACCTTCACAGTCAATTGTTTACATAGTCTCTTTCGCTCACGTGACTCAGCTTCAGTCTCCCACACTTTTACCCACTTCTCGTGTTTCCGCACCCACTCATAAGGCGCTGGCATAAGACGCTCTCTCTTCTTTCTCACACTTATAGTGCTTTATCTCCTATATTTTGTAAATATAGTTAGTATATTTTTTCTATTTTACTGTACGATAGGGACACACGCTGGAATAGTTTTTTAATTCAACTGTTTTTGACTTTTTTCGGCTGGATTTGAGCGTTTTTCGTTGCGTTCGTTGTGTTGTTGTGACGTGAGCTAGCCCACCAGCCCCCCCGCGCCCTCCGGCTGCGCTAAAGTACGGCGTGTCGTCGGTACACGTTTATATACACGTTTATATGAAAGAGGAACTTGACGAACGATCGGGACACGCACTTGAATCGCTTTAAATTAACTTGTTTTGACTTTATTCGGCTGGATTGAGTGTTTTCGTCGTGTCGTTGCGATGTGTCTTGGCTCTGAGTCCCCCGGCTCCGGCCCCGCCCCCCGCCCGGCGCCGTACCGCGTTTACACAAAGGAGGAACTAATGAAACTGCGGAGAACTGTCGTCTTACCCGGGGATCGTCACGTTATCCCGGCGGACATCCTAAGGAAAACGCAACGAAGTAGACGGGCTGGACGTAAACTCCGAGAGAAGAGAGGGACAAACAGGAAGTCGGTTCCCGCCGTAGTCATGGGTAACATGAGGTCCCTTCAAAATAAAATGACGGAAATAGCGAGCCTCATTCGGTCCCAGAGGATTTATAGGGTCAGCAGCGTCTTGATTTTCACAGAGACCTGGTTAATAGCAGAAATGCCAGACTCTATTGTAGGTTTGGACAATTTTCATCTGCTGCGGGCGGACAGAACGAGAGAATCCGGGAAGAAAAGAGGTGGAGGTCTGGCGGTGTATGTGAACACGAGCTGGTCCAAACCCGAATACTGCACAGTGAAGGAGCAGCTATGTAACGGGGATATTGAACTATTGGCTATTGGCATGAGGCCATATTATCTGCCCCGGGAGTTCTCACATGTGATTTTGATCGCAGTCTATGTGGCCCCGTCTGCCAATGCTGAAGATCCTTGTGAAGCACTGCTCTCCTGCACTTGTAGGCTGCAAGCACAGCATCCACAGGCTCTCTTCCTCATCTCTGGTGACTTTAACCACGCTTCTCCCTCTTCTGTTCTACCAACATACACCCAGTATGTTACCTGCCCCACCAGAGAGAATAGAACATTGGACTTGTTTTTTGCCAACACCAAGGAGGCTTATTCTTCTTCCCCCCTCCCTCCCCTGGGCAGCTCGGACCACAACCTTGTACATCTGAGGCCTGTGTATGAACCCATCGTGCGCAGGTAGCCTGTGGTGTCCCGTGAGGTGAGGATGTGGTCTGCTGAGAGCGAGGAGGCTCTGAGGGACTGCTTCAACACCACTGTCTGGACTGAGCTTTATGACCCACATGGGGAGGACATCAACACCATCACAGAGTGCATCACGGACTACATCAACTTCTGTTTTGAGAACATTGTTCCCTCCCGGACGGTGCGGTGTTTTCCAAACAACAAGCCATGGATTAACCGTGAACTGAAGGCTCTGCTGAAGGAGAAGAAGAGAGCCTTCAGGTCAGGGAACAAGGAGGAGCTGAGGAGGAAGATCAGGCAGGCTGAGGCCGGCTACAAGAGGAGGATGGAGGAGCAGCTGCAGCAAAAGAACATTCAGGGAGTGTGGAGGAGCCTGAAAACCATCTCGGGCTTCAAAATCCCCCCTGCCCAGACAGAGGGGGATCTACAGTGGGTGAATGATTTAAATGCTCACTTCTTGAGGTTTGATCGGTCACCCGCCCCTCCCCCTGCACAGCTGCATGCTCCCTCTTCCACAGCTGGACAATGCCCTGCATCTGTTCCTCTTTGCTTATCTGCCCCGGACCATCAGCTCCCCACTTCGCCTGGACTCACCCATCCCCCCAGCACACGGTCCCCCTGCCAACCACTGACTGTCACAGCAGCACAGGTGAGGAGTGAGCTGAAGAGGATTACAGTGAGGAAGGCAGCAGGACCTGATGGCATCAGCCCCAAGCTCCTTAGGTCCTGCGCAGATGAACTGTGTGGAGTTATGGAGCATGTCTTCAACATGAGCCTGAAGCTGAGGGTGGTACCACAGGTCTGGAAGACCTCCTGTCTGGTACCTGTGCCTAAGACACCGCGCCCCAAAGACCTCAACAGCTTCAGGCCAGTGGCTCTCACGTCCCACCTGATGAAGACACTGGAGCGGCTAGTCCTGGACCACCTCCGCTCCACCGTGAGCTCAGCCATGGACCCGCTGCAGTTTGCATATCGGTCTGGCGTCGGAGTGCAGGACGCCGTCATCTCCCTGCTGCACCGCTCTCTCTCTCACCTGGAAAAGCCTGGCAGCTCTGTGAGGATTCTGTTCTTCGATCTTTCCAGCGCCTTCAACACCATCCAGCCGCTGCTCCTGAGGGACAAGCTGGAGACGGCTGGTGTGGAGTATGACCTGGCAGAGTGGATCCTGGACTACCTCACAGACCGACCCCAGTTTGTGAGAGCCCGGAACTGTGTGTCTGACACTCGGACCTGCAGTGTGGGGGCGCCCCAGGGCACTGTCCTCGCGCCCTTTCTCTTCACCCTTTACACTGCAGACTTCAGACATGACACGGACAGCTGTGTCCTGCAGAAGTTCTCTGACGACTCTGCCATCATCGGACTCATCACGGACGACGATGACGCGGAGTACAGAGGACTGGAGCAGGACTTTGTGGACTGGTGTCAGCGGAACCACCTCCTCATCAACGCGGGGAAGACCAAGGAGATGGTGGTGGATTTCCGCAGACGCCACCCCACTGCCCCCTCACCAGTGAACATCCAGGGACGGGACATTGAGAGAGTGGACTCATACAAGTACCTGGGTGTTCATCTGAACCACAAACTGGACTGGACTCATAACACAGACGCACTGTACAGGAAGAGCCAGAGTCGGCTCTACCTCCTGAGGAGACTCAGGTCTTTTGGAGTGACAGGGCCACTCCTGAAGACCTTCTACGACTCTGTGGTGGCATCGGCCCTCCTGCATGGTGTGGCCTGCTGGAGCAGCAGCATCACAGAGAGGGAGAGGAAGAGGCTGGACAGAGTCATCAAGAAGTCCAGCTCCGTCCTGGGCTGTGCTCTGGACTCGGTGCAGGAGGTGGGGGACAGGAGGGTCCTGGCTAGATTCACATCTATGCTGGACCATGAGTGTCACCCCCTGCAGGACACTCTCTCTGCTCTGGAGAGCAGCTTCAGTGAGAGGCTGATCCACCCTCGATGTGTGAAGGAAAGGTTCCGTAGGTCTTTCCTTCCTGCTGCTGTCAGACTTTATAACAAAAACTGTTAGTACTGAACACTCGCAATACTGACCTAACCTAATACTGATGTGCAATTTTGTCATATGTGCAATTACTGTGAAATTCATGTGCAATGTATGTGCTGTCGTGACACATATTCATGTGCAATTACTGTCGGGATCACATGCAATGGTATTTATTTATTTATTTATTTGTCTATGGGAGTTTTTATTTATTTATAGGAGATCTTCTACTGAAAGTGTTTTTCAGACTTCCTATAAGTGATCTGTTCTTCTGTATCTACCTCTGTATCTACCTGCGTTGCACCAATGAAATTTCCCCATGTGGGACAATAAAGGAATATCTTATCTTATCTTATCTTAACCGACTCACTTGATACTTTTTTAGATTTTTTAACAGCTTCTCTTGTGCTTCCTCTAAGTTTGTTTTAAGTTTTGCAATTTGACTCATGCTTAAAGACCCTCCCACTGGGAACCCATATTTTTCAGTCCAAATCGGCAGGCATTCTAAACACTCCGCCCCATACTTGTTTGACATTATCAACATTACTGGTGTCTCAGGAATTTTTTCACACTTCGATTGATTTTTCCCCATTTTGTAACCGTATGTTAAGTCAAAATCACACGTCTGTGTTATGCTAAATCGTACCTTCCACTCTTCTTTAGTCTAGGGTCCACCACTCGCTAAGACTATTTTTACCCCAGGCAAAACTAGACTACAAGACAATTTTTAAATTGCTTTAGCTAGTGAAATAAGTGGGCTCTTCTCTGTAGTGGCCTTCTGCCTTCTGATTATGGTTATCTCGAGTGTGTTATAAAAACAAACAATGTCCTCCTACAGACACCAGTAAATGTAACTTTAGCAAAATATCACTAGAAATATTCAAAACAGATCCGAGAGTAAAACAAAGTACAATTTTTTTTTACAAAAACAGATTAATACCCTATGATTTGACCTAGTTGAGAGAGACAAAAAAAGACTCACCGCGGTGGTTGTTTTCGAATCCGAACGTCGGCGCTCCTCTCCTCCGGGCCGGTGACGCAGGCCTCCCGTCTCAAACCGTGGAGAATGGAGGCTGGAATGTGGTGTTCCAGGTGGCCAGCCCTGCTTCACACAAACCCCGAAAAGATGGACCGCCGCCGAAGGATCCGTCGTTCGTAAGACGCCAAATTGTTACGGCAGTTTCCTGTAAACAATGATCAAGTAAAGAGTAACCAGGCAATAACTTGAAGCAGAAACAGAGTCTCTCGGTCTCTCTCAAAAGGTGGAAGTTTATTCACGTGCACAGTGGATAAACACCCTCTCTCTCCCTAAGACAAGGTCGTTCTGTCCCTACCTACTTTACAATTTACAAAGTACACCTTTTATAGGTGGTTACAAACATAACATAATCACAACCCAAATCAGCTCAAAAAGAGATAGACCAGACTATCACGTCTGTGACGGTTCCAGCCATCTCTTCAGAGGTTTAATCAAAGACCATTTCCACACCGAATCCGGTCCTGACGCATTAATTGATGATTAAGAGGCGCCGGACAGTAGATATTCAGTATAATCAGGACCTCATATTCTTATCCCATCTGCACACAGGAGAACAACAAAGATATTAATTCCGTGACATGTCATGGCCTAAAACAACATTAGAATGACATGACCCATTTTCTGCCATTACAAATGCTTGAAAACCCCTGATCTACATTATCCATTGGCTATTGTAAAAGTATTTCTTTTGCGGATACTTTGAAATGACATTTTGCGGACAGATGCTGTTATTTTTTCATTTCTTGCCATTGTTGTTATTAGGTAAGATAAATAAATACCTCACCCAATGTGCATTTTACAATTGTATGTAGTATTTTCCTTTGTAGCAAAAAAAACAAATAATAAATCAACATTTATACAGCGCTTTTCTAACTTCAATTCAATTCAATTTATTTTTGTAACGACCAAAGCAGCAGTTGTAAGCAGTTCCTTAGACAAATGTCCCAAGCTCCCCTGTCCTTAGACCCCCCTTCTCAGCCAGGAAAAACTACCAAACCTATTTGGGAAATAGAAACCTCGAGGAGTTCCACAGTGAAGGAGAGATCCGACTCCCTCAGACAGACAGGCGGAGAACAGTTCTTCCAGGCAGATGGAGTAGACACCGCTTCTCCAGGTAGACCATTTCAAATGGATCCACAGGTTATCAATGTGCCTGTTCCATTCCCGGCAGGGAAGTGGGAGAAAAAGAACAGATTGCAAGTTAAATTGGATATGAAATATTTTTTGATAGAAAAAGTAGTCTTTAGCAGAGGATAGTGCTCAAGCTGCCATACTTCCCCCAGCATAGTTACTCCTACGGCAGCGTAACTGGGAAACTGTAGGTTTTAAGGTCTTAAATGAAGAGACTGTGACGGCCTCTTTAACATGGACCAGGAGCTGATTCCATAACACAGGAGCTTGGTAGCTAAACGCTCTACCTCCTACTGTACTTTTAGAGACTCTTGGGACCACCAGAAGGCCAGCATTTTGAGAGCGAAGAGCTCTGTTTGGATGATGTAGTACTATTGCATCTTTGAGGTAGGATGGGACCATGTCAAGTGTAACCCAGGTGATTTTCTGCTCCTGGACCGTTTCTGCCTCCGTTTTTCCTGCCTGGTCCCTTTGCTTCATTTTTGCCTGCCTGGTCCGTCTCTGCCGAACTATCGCGATACTTCGCTCACGTATCGCGAGATTTGCGGCGCTAAGCTCTTTAAAACATGGCCGTGCGCGGTTGTTTGGGAGGAGTGTGGGCCTCGAGGTTGTTAAGCGGCTGCAGGTAGGCGGTTAGCCCTCTAAACGTTACATTTTACGGATATTCTGCTTATTCACTGTTATGCCATCGACTTTGCAGATGCCTCTGCCTGTGATCTTGTGTTTTGTTTGACTGATATACTTAAAGTGGACCTGGTGAGTGCTTTGTTATTGTTCGAAGCTAACATGCTATGCTACTGTTGATTGAATCAGTTAACACGGACTTGTCAGCCGGTGCGGGCGCTGGCCAGGACTGGGGGGCCAGCAGAAGGTCGCTCCTGGGTATTTATCGGGCCGTCATGAGGGCGGCTATTGATTATGGCTGTATAGCCTACATGTCTGCGGCTGAGACTAACTTAAAGAAGCTTGATGTGGAGCAAGCCCAGGCCTTGCGCATCTGCTGTAGGGCTTTTAGGACCTCCCCTGTCTCTGCGCTGCAGGTTGAGTTGGGGGAATTGCCGTTACGGCTCCGGAGGCTAGAACTTCTGTTGGCTTACTGGGTGAATGTGCAAGGTCATACGAGCTCTCACCCGGTGAGGGACTTTCTCAGGGTTGATGGGGGGGCAGAGTGAGGCTGGCGGTATGGTTTTTAGCCAGGTAGGAAATGCGAAGGCGCGGCTTGCGGGGGTTGGTGATCTGCGTGTGAGCCCGTCGGTGGCTTTGTCTGCTATAGCTCCGTGGAAGTTTGTCCCGGCTCCTGTTGATGTTAGCTTGCATGGCAAGCTTAGAGGAGTCGCTGGGAGGGCACCGCAGTTTGCCGTTCAAGCGCTCATCGATAAGCACTCAGGTGATGTGTTTATTTATACCGACGGGTCTAGGGATCCTGAGAGTGGGCGTACTGGCGCCGCTTATTTTGTGCCTGACCTGGGGATGGCGGTCAAGAAGAGGTTGACAGATCGCCTTTCTGTTTTCACGTCGGAACTCATAGCGATACGGTTGGCATTGGAATGGGCGGAATCTGCTTTGCAGTGTTGCGACATTGTGGTGGCCTCTGACAGCCTTTCTGCATTGCAAAGCATTAAATCTGGGAAATCGGATTGCAGACAGGATGTGTTGAATGGCATCTTCTGTCTGATGCTCTCCCTGTCCAGGAAGGATGTGAGGGTTTCCTTCTTTTGGGTCCCTGCGCATGTGGGGGTGGATGGTAACGAAATGGCTGATGCACTGGCTAAACGTTCCCTTAGGCGGCCATCAATTGATGTGGCGGTTGAGTTAAGCAAATCTGAAATCAAGCCCGTTATCAAGAGTCATGTGGTCGGCCTTTGGCAGGAATTTTGGAGCCACTGTGTTACTGGACGGCATCTCTATCACGTACAGGATAGTGTGGGTCCTTGCGGGTCTATGGGCAGGAACGCGTGGGAGGAAAGGGCCTTCGCCCGCATGAGGATTGGCCATACTGGACTCAATTGGTCACTGAGTAGGATAGGCAAACACCCGACCGGTCTGTGTGGTCACTGTCGGGTGCCAGAGACTGTCGAGCATGTGCTGGTTTGCTGTGAGGCTTATGATAGAGAAAGGGCCGGGTTGGCCTTGTGGTTTCGGAATAATGGGCGGGAGTTCAATCTGCGGAACGTTCTGGCGATTCAGTCACAGGATTTGTGTCAGGCTGTGGTTGCTTACTTATGTAGCATAGGGCTGGGTAAACGTTTATAGAGGTGGGGGGTGTTGGAGACTGAGCCGAGGATGAGGAGCAAGAGGATGTTCTAACGCGCTTTGACTTCATGGGCCTAGAAACACCAAAGTGATGGAAGAAGGACTTCTAAAGGATAAAACGACAAAGACGTCCCATGACCTCATGGGCTTTGTACTTCCAAAGCACCGAACGTCAAAGAGGGAGAGGAAGATGAAGAAGAGTCTCCCTGGAATAAAGCTGGTTGGTCTCTGACACAACAACTATTCTAGTCACAAAGACATATCATGACCTCATGGGCTTTGTCAAAACACGGTCGCGGTGACGGGAGATGGCGGAGGAGAGTGGATCGGGGATGGAAGACGTTCTGGACGGCGTGGAGGAGCAGCCTTTTCTGCCTGCACGTGCCCGGAAACGTAAAAAGTCCCTTAGCTCGTCCGAGGGTTCTGGGAATGAGCAGCAGGATGAGGCTGAACCTATTGATGTCCGGGGTGAGAGCAGAGACTGTAAGGTGATCATAAAGCTTGCACAGGATAGTGCATCCTTTAAGGAGTGGAATTCAGTGGCATTGTCAAAGAGCCTAACTGTAGCTGTGGGAGTGATCAAGAGTGCGAGTGTCCTTAGAGATGGCTCGCTGCTGGTCGTGTGCAAGGACGCGGCTCAGCAACGGAAGGCGATTGGAACTAAACGTCTGGGTGGAAAGGACATTCTTGTGTCTAATGCTGAAAGAAACACGGTCAGAGGAGTTATCGTAGGTGTACCTACGGCGACGTCTGTGGATGAAGTTAAGGAGAATTTGACGGGAGTTACGGTGGTGGACGCTAGGCGTTTGAAGGTGACCCGGTTTGGGGTAAGATGTGACAGCTTGTCGGTAATGGTAACACTTGAAGGGAGGTGCCTGCCTAGTAAGGTGTTCATTGGGTACATGTGCTATAGCGTCAGGCCATATGTTCCGCCGCCCCTGCGTTGCTTTAAGTGCCAGCGCTTTGGGCATATTGCAGCGGTCTGTAGAGGGAGGCAAAGGTGTGGTAAATGTGCAGGAGATCATGAGTATGGGAAGTGTGACGTGGGTGCAAAACTGAAGTGCTGTAACTGTGGGGAAGAACATAGCTCTGCCTACGGGGGATGCAGGTTTAGCAAAAGAGCTGCTGAGGTGCAGAAAATAAAGGTCTCTCAAGGTATATCCTATGCAGATGCAGTCAAGAAAGTTTCAAGTAACGAGTTTAGAGTAAATACAGAGAGAGGAGCCAGCGCTGCTCCCAGCCAGGGCGAAATGAGAGAGGCCAGCGTGGCTCCCAAGAAGTGTGAAGGTTTCAAGAGTGGAGGTCCCAAGTGTGCAGGTTCCAGAATTAATGAGAATACCCTGGTTGTGGATAGAGAGGATTTTGTACTCTTTATGGTGGATGTTGTAAACTGTGCTGCTCAGACTCAAAGCAGAACTGAAAGGATCAGGATCATTGCTAAAGCTGCAGGGAGATTCCTTGGAACAAAGGAGCTTGATTGGGCAGATATAGAAAACAGGCTAAAGGCGCTAAATGGGAGTCGGAGTGATGGGGGTCTGCTTGTGGGGAGTCAGAGTGATCAGAGTGACGAGATGGGGGTGGTCTCCTGTCCTCGCCCAGTCTCGTAGACGCACGGCTACCAAGCAGCGACATCAGTGGTAATATTAAAGCCTATAGAATGAAGCCTGAAGAATAAAGCTGTACGGTGGAAGCACCGAACGTCAAAGAAGGAGAGGAAGATGAAGAAGAGTCTCCCTGGAATAAAGCCGGTCACAAAGACATATCATGACCTCATGGGCTTTGTAACACCAAAGCAATGGAAGGAGTACTTTTACGGACTACGACCCCATGGTGGATGTTAAACTGTGCTGCTCAGACTCAGAGCGGAACTGAAAGGATCAGGATCATTGCTAAAGCTGCAGGAAGATTCCTTGGAACAAAAGAGCTTCATGATGCATTGTATTTTTCCTCAGACCAAATGGACCAAACAAAGCCCTCGAGCTGGGCGCTAAAGGGAAAGAGGTCGACAACTTTGTGGACAAACTCAAATCTGAGGGTGAGACCATCATGACTTCCACCTCGGGCGCATCCGGCATTTTGCCGCCAGTCAATGTCAAGAGGTACAGAAAGTTCAATTAATGATCGCTCAGTTACGCAGTCGCACGGCAGATAAGATTACTTGGATCCTCTGGATTTTGTGCTCTTTATGGTGGATGTTGTGGACTGTGCTGCTCGGACTGAAAGCAGAACTGAAAGGATCAGGATGGTTGCTGGAGCTGCGGGAAGATTCCTTGGAACGGGGGAGCTTGGATGGGCAGAGATGGAGGGCGGGCTGAAGGCGCTGAATGGGAGTCGGAGTGATGCGGGTCTGCTTTTGGGGAACCAGAGTGATCGGAGTGAGGAAGTGGAGGTGCGGTGGTCTCCTGTCCTCGCCCAGTCCCGTAGATGCCAAGCGGCGACATCAGTGAAAGTATCGAAGCCTGGGGAATGGGGCCTGGAGAGTAGGGCTGTGCGGCGGGGACACCGAGCGTCAGGGAAGGAGAGGAAGATGAAGAAGAGTCAGCCCTGGAATAAAGCCGGTCGGACTCTGAAAATGGGCTTTGAAACACCAAAGTGATGGAAGAACTTCTAAAGAATACGACGAAGTCTGAAGAATAAAGTCTGGCGGTAATGCAACACTTGGATGCCAACCGCCATAAAACAACAACAACAACAACAACAACAACCAAAGCAATGTATTTGTTGTTGTTAGGCCCGAGCCCCAGCAGGGCAGAGGGCCTATTGCTCCCGCAACGCTTCGGCAGCGTTGCAACTGTCTGACCAAACATGCGGGCGCAGCCCGCATGTTTGGTGCCCCGTCGCCCCTGGCAAGTACAGTGAACTAGCCCATGCCGAAGGCATGGATCATGCATACTTACTCCTGCTATGACAGAAATAGTCAACAATTTGTGAATGGGCTACGCCCATTCACAAATTGTTGACAACAGCAGCGCGAAGCGCTGCATTCCTCCAAAAACCCTCCTGGCATCGTCCTGTACGCGAGAATCCATGCCGCAGGCATGGGCCATGCTTGTATCTGCTCAAATCAATGGAAGTCTATGGGGAGTGGGCGGGGCATCCCGACGGAATGGGGAGTGACCAGCGCGTAAGCGCTCGTAATAATGATTCCACCCCATGGCGGCATGGGGAAGGCTTAGAGCTTTCAAACGATGTATAATTTGTTGTTATAGTGGAAACGGCTATATTGTTTTTGCTAAAAATATTATTAGGCCCGAGCCCCAGCAGGGGGAGGGCCTATTGCTCCCGCAACGCTGCCGAAGGCAGCGTTGCAACTGTCTGACCAAACATGCGGGCGCAGCCCGCATGTTTGGTACCCCGTCGCCCCTGGCAAGTACAGTGAACTAGCCCATGCCGAAGGCATGGATCATGCATACTTACTCCTGCTATGACAGAAATAGTCAACAATTAGTGAATGGGCGTAGCCCATTCACTAATTGTTGACAACAGCAGCGCGAAGCGCTGCATTCCTCCAAAAACCCTCCTGGCATCGTCCCGTATGCGAGAATCCATGCCGCAGGCATGGGCCATGCTTGTATCTGCTCAAATCAATGGAAGTCTATGGGGAGTGGGCGGGGCATCCCGACGGAATAGGGAGTGACGAGCGCGTAAGCGCTCGTAATGATAATTCCACCCCATGGCGGCATCGGGAAGGCTTAGAGCTTTCAAACGATGTATCATTTGTTGTTATAGTAAAAACGGCTATATTGTTTTTGCTAAAAATATTATTATTATTAGGCCCGAGCGCCACAAGCTGGCGAGAGGCCTATTAATCTCGTAAGGCCGTGCGAAGCACGGCTGCGAAAGTGCGCACGTAGTGCGCACGAAATCGAGCGCGAAGCGCTCGCCCACTTCCAAACACTCACTAACGCACTCCTCCACTCATGCACGCCCCGTGCATACTAATTAGTTGTAGGAAAATGGAACATTACCGTTGTAAACGGGCGAAGCCCGTGCAAAAGTTCGCACTAAACGAGCACTTACATTGGGATGACGACCGCTTCGCGGTCGTCATCCCCATATAAAGCACTCATTTGCGCTAAGTAGCTCACGAATACGTTCCCCATCTCTTGCATGTTCCGTGCATATAAGCATGTAATGCAAAAATTGAACATTATTACTGTATAGAGGGCCAAAAACACAAAGTGGGCGGAGCCCACTCAAAATTATCGAAAGTACCCGTCAGTGACCAGGGACCCACACCATGAGGTAGGAAAGCGCGAGCGCTTTCCGAAAATGTATAGTTTATGATATTTGAAAAATGGGAAACATTGTTTTCGCATCGGAATATTATTCTTTCTTTCTTTCTTTCTTTCTTTCTTCTTCTTCTCGGGACCAACCCCCCTATTTTTCACCCAGTGAACATTGACGAAAAGTCACAAAAATTTGCACACCTCTAAAAATCGTGCCTCTCTACATTCTGGCTATTTCCCTTTTCTAAAATAAAAAAAATTGGCGCGTCAGCGCCACCAAATGTACCAAAAATGCATTGAGAGATGGGAAATGACCCAAAAAAAATCTGATCGTAGAATCATGAAATTTGGCGCAGAGGTAGATGGTGACAAGAGAAGTAAAAAATATTATTACGGCAACGCCGTCCCCCGAACCAAATGTCGGCCATATTGCTTCAAAAATGGCTAAACATGACTTCGGAGTTTTTCCAAACGTCGTACTTTTACGAACTCCTCCCAGGGCGTTGGCCCTAAAAAGCTGAAATTTGGTGAAAATGCTACTGAGGAGTGGGACATCAAAAGTTATCCAAATTACATTGATACCTCTCACGGTCTCTGTGCGGCGAAGCCGCAAACTGTAACTAAAATTTCAGAAATCTCCCATATTTAAAATTTCTGCCGTTTGCGCAGATAAAGTCCGAATTGCATCAAATTAGAATCAGTTGTTAAACTCTTTGCCCTAAACCTACTTGAAGTGAAATAAATTAATTTGGCGCCACAGCGCCCCCTACAGATTTTATATGGAGGTTAAATGTTTAGTTTTGCGAAATTATATGAAATTTGACACACAACTCAATTTTAGCATCCCCATCAAAAAAGTCAATGAGACCCATGTCATAATTGTTATGGCGTTGCCCAACGATGACCGAAACCTTTCATGTTATTCCAATGGGGAAATCGCCAGAACATGTTTACACTTTAGACTTTCACAAACTCCTCCCAGGGCGTCAGCCCTATTAACCTGAAATTTGGTGGGACTCATCTTCAGGGGTGGACCATCAAAAGTTATCCACATTTTCATTCAAAGAGTCACGGTGTCTGTGCGGCAAAGCCGCACATTTTGCCAAGAATTCAAAATAAAATAGCTTTTTGATGGTAAAACAAAGGGGAGAAGATGTGACAGCGTCACAGATTCAGCAGTAGGCGTAATAAAAGGACAATTGGGGCGCGTTAGCGCCCCCTCCTCTTGCGGCGTGGCGGCGGTGTGGCGGCGGCGTGGCGAGGGCCGATCATTGCCGCTTGCGGCTATATTTATTATTATTATTATTTTTCTTGTTCTTCTTCAGCGCTTTGATCTCTAATTTGACCTCCTGAACATGCTCAAAAACTCACCAAACTTTGCCCAAAATTCAGAATCGGTGAAAAATTTTATTTTTTCTGGGCCATTTTTTTTTTCGTTAAAAAATGGCGCGACAGCGCCACCGACAAAAGTCAAAATACATTGCGCCTATGGGAGACGCCCCGAGGTCAACTTTGGCGTAAAGCTACGAAATTCGGGACACGCATTCCTCTCGTGAGGATAAACAAAAAAAAACATTGTGGCCACGCCCCCAAACTTACCCTATGGCCGCCATCTTCCTTTGAAAATGAAAACAAGCTGAGTTAGCCATTTTGTTTACGTCAAACTTTGACGAACTCCTCCTAGGGCGTTTTGCCCACCGACTTCAAAATCGGCGTACGTCCTCTGGACAAGTGGGGCATCTAAAGTTATTCAATTTTTTGAGATACCTTTTACGGTCTGTGTGCGGCGCAGCCGCAAAGTTGGACAACTTATTTTGGAATATTGCAGGTCTAAAAATTGCTCCCATTTGATCAAAACCAGTCCGATTAGGACCAAATTTGAATCAGTTGTTAAACTTTCTAGTTTGGACCAGTTTAGGCTGACAAAATTGAAATGGCAGTGATAGCGCCCCCTACAGAGTGACCTTTAAATTAACATTGAAGGTCAAAAATTAGTTTTACCAAAATTGTCTAAACTTTACCCAAAATTCTATTTTGCCGTCCCGATCACAAAAGCCAATCACAAAAATGCCTAAATTTTTACGCCGTAGTCGTAGCGATGACAGAAACCTCCCATGTTATCCCTATGGGAAAACCACAAAATCTCTCAAATTACCACATTTTTATGTTTTACACTTTAACGAAGTCCTCCTAGTGCGTTTTGCCCACCAACCTCAAAATCGGTGTACGTCCTCTAGACAAGTGGTGTATCTAAAGTTATCCAAATTTTAAGGATAACTTTTACGGTCTTTGTGCGACGGAGCCGCAAACGTTTCCCAGAATTCTGACTATTTGGCCTTCAGAGTGGCCTATAAACAATAGAGTTTTTCCAAATGACATGATATTTTGAACGAAATTCTAATTTGCCATCCTGATCATAAAAGTATGAGAGCCAAAGTCATATTTTGTACGGCGTAACCGTAGCGTTGACAGAAACATCCCATGTTATCCTTATGGGAAAATCGTAGAATCGCTCAAGTCACCACATTTTTACGCTTCACACTTTAACAAACTCCTCCTAGGGCGATTGTCCGATCAAGTTCATATTTGGAGAATATCATCTACACAAGCGGGGCATCAAAACTTACCCATATTTTGATTCTAAGTGCTACGGTCTCTGTGTGGCGGACCCGCAAATATATGTCAGAAATGGGAAAACAGCGAAATCTCTAAAATCACCACATTTTTACGCTTCACACTTTAACGAACTCCTCCTAGGCCGATTGCCCGATCAAGCTCATATTTGGGGAAAATCATCTACACAAACGGGGCATCAAAAGTTATCCATATTTTGATTTTAAGTGGTACGGTCTCTGTGCCGTGGAGCTGCAAATATACTGTCACAAATGGGAAAAACGCCAAATCCTTGAAATGTTCACATTTACGCTTCACACTTTAACAAACTCCTCCGTGGGCAATAGCTCGATCAAGCTTTACTTTGGGAAAAATCATCTACACAAGCGCGGCATCAAAAGTTATCCATATTTTTATTCCAAGTGCTACGGTCTCTGTGCGGCGGCGCAGCAAATTTGACTGACACTTGTGTTCATTTGCACTGGATTGGCCATGTCCAATGTGTCGCCGTCTGTCAAGTTCTTTTTTTATTCAACACACAATAAGGGCGCCATCTTTATCAAGTCAAAAGCGCAGAGTCGGAAGGCCGGCGGCCCGCGAGGGCCGTTGGATGCCGCTTGCGGCTTTAATTATTTTTATTTTTCTTGTTCTTCTGCTTTTTGATCTCTAATTTGACCCCCTGAACATGCTCAAAAACTCACCAAACTTTGCCCAAAATTCAGAATCGGCGAAAAATTTGATTTTTTCTGGGCCATTTTTTTTTTCGTTAAAAAATGGCGCGACAGCGCCACCGACAAAAGTCAAAATACATTGCGCCTATGGGAGACGCCCCGAGGTCAACTTTGGCGTAAAGCTACAAAATTAGGGACACGCATTCCTCTCGTGAGGACGAACAAAAAAAAACATTGTGGCCACGCCCCCAGACTTACCCTATGGCCACCATCTTCCTTTGAAAATGAAAATACGCTGTGTTAGTCATTTTGTTCACGTCAAACTTTGACGAACTCCTCCTAGGGCGTTTTGCCCACCGACTTCAAAATCGGCGTACGTCCTCTGGACAAGTGGGGCATCTAAAGTTATTCAATTTTTTAAGATACCTTTAACGGTCTGTGTGCGGCGCAGCCGCAAAGTTGGACAACTTATTTTGGAATATTGCAGATCTAAAAATTGCTCCCATTTGATCAAAACCAGTCCGATTAGGACCAAATTTGAATCAGTTGTTAAACTTTCTAGTTTGGACCAGTTTAGGCTGACAAAATTGAAATGGCCGCGATAGCGCCCCCTACAGAGTGACCTTTAAATTAACATTGAAGGTCAAAAATTAGTTTTACCAAAATTGTCTAAACTTTACCCAAAATTCTATTTTGCCGTCCCGATCACAAAAGCCAATCACAAAAATGCCTAAATTTTTACGGCGTAGTCGTAGCGATGACAGAAACCTCCCATGTTATCCCTATGGGAAAACCGCAAAATCTCTCAAATTACCACATTTTTATGTTTTACACTTCAACGAACTCCTCCTAGTGCGTTTTGCCCACCAACCTCAAAATCGGTGTACGTCCTCTAGACAAGTGGTGCATCTAAAGTTATCCAAATTTTAAGGATAACTTTTACGGTCTCTGTGCGACGGAGCCGCAAACGTTTCCCAGAATTCTGACTATTTGGCCTTCAGAGTGGCCTATAAACAATAGAGTTTTTCCAAATGACATGACATTTTGCACTAAATTCTAATTTGCCATCCTGATCATACAAGTATGAGAGCCAAAGTCATATTTTGTACGGCGTAACCGTAGCGTTGACAGAAACATCCCATGTTATCCTTATGGGAAAATCGTAGAATCGCTCAAATCACCACATTTTTACACTTCACACTTTAACAAACTCCTCCTAGGGCGAATGTCCGATCAAGCTCATATTTGGGGAAAATCATCTACACAAGCGGGCCATCAAAACTTATCCATATTTTGATTCTAAGTGCTACGGTCTCTGTGTGGCGGACCCGCAAATATATGTCAGAAATGGGAAAACAGCGAAATCTCCAAAATGACCACATTTTCACGCTTCACACTTTCACCAACTCCTCCTAGGCCGATTGCCCGATCAAGCTCATATTTGGGGAAATCATCTACACAAATGGGGCATCAAAAGTTATCCATATTTTGATTTTAAGTGCTACGGTCTCTGTGCCGTGGAGCTGCAAATATACTGTCACAAATGGGAAAAACGCCAAATCCTTGAAATGTTCACATTTATGCTTCACACTTTAATGAACTCCTCTGTGGGCAATAGCTCGATCAAGCTCATATTTGGGAAAAATAATCTACACAAGCGGAGCATCAAAAGTTATCCATATTTTTATTCCAAGTGTCACGGTCTCTGTGCGCTGGAGCTGCACATTTGACCGACATTTGTGTTCATTTGCACTGGTTAAGCACAGCATTGTACATGTCCAATGTGTCGCTGTCTTAGTTCTTAGACAATTGCGTTAGCGCCATCTCTGTAAAATGCAGAGAGCAGAGTCGGAAGGCCGGCGGCCCGCGAGGGCCGTTGGATGCCGCTTGCGGCTTTAATTGTTGTTGTTGTTTTATGGCGGTTGGCATCCAAGTGTTGCATTACCGCCAGACTTTATTCCTCAGACTTTGTCGTAGTCCTCAGACTCTGTCGTAGTCCGTAAAAGTACTCCTTCCATTGCTTTGGTGTTACAAAGCCCATGAGGTCATGATATGTCTTTGTGACTAGAATAGTTGTTGTTGTTTCAGAGACCAACCGGCTTTATTCCAGGGAGACTCTTCTTCATCTTCCTCTCCTTCTTTGACGTTCGGTGCTTCCACCGTACAGCTTTATTCTTTAGGCTTCATTCTATAGGCTTTAATATGTCCACTGATGTCGCTGCTTGGTAGCCGTGCGTCTACGAGACTGGGCGAGGACAGGAAATTCATGTGCAATGTACCCCCATCTCGTCACTCTGATCACTCTGACTCCCCACAAGCAGACCCCCATCACTCCGACTCCCATTTAGCGCCTTTAGCCTGTTTTCTATATCTGCCCAATCAAGCTCCTTTGTTCCAAGGAATCTCCCTGCAGCTTTAGCAATGATCCTGATCCTTTCAGTTCTGCTTTGAGTCTGAGCAGCACAGTTTACAACATCCACCATAAAGAGTACAAAATCCTCTCTATCCACAACCAGGGTATTCTCATTAATTCTGGAACTTGCACACTTGGGACCTCCACTCTTGAAACCTTCACACTTCTTGGGAGCCACGCTGGCCTTTCTCATTTCGCCCTGGCTGGGAGCAGCGCTGGCTCCCCTCTCTGTATTTACTCTAAACTCGTTACTTGAAACTTTCTTGACTGCATCTGCATAGGATATACCTTGAGAGACCTTTATTTTCTGCACCTCAGCAGCTCTTTTGCTAAACCTGCATCCCCCGAAGGCAGAGCTATGTTCTTCCCCACAGTTACAGCACTTCAGTTTTGCACCCACGTCACACTTCCCATACTCGTGGTCTCCTGCACATTTACCACATCTTTGCTTCCCTCTACAGACCGCTGCAATATGCCCAAAGCGCTGGCACTTAAAGCAACGCAGGGGCGGCGGAACATATGGCCTGACGCTATAGCACATGTACCCAATGAACACCTTACTAGGCAGGCACCTCCCTTCAAGTGTTACCATTACCGACAAGCTGTCACATCTTACCCCAAACCGGGTCACCTTCAAACGCCTAGCGTCCACCACCGTAACTCCAGTCAAATTCTCCTTAACTTCATCCACAGACGTCGCCGTAGGGACACCTACGATAACTCCTCTGACCGTGTTTCTTTCAGCATCAGACACAAGAATGTCCTTTCCACCCAGACGTTTAGTTCCAATCGCCTTCCGTTGCTGAGCCGCGTCCTTGCACACGACCAGCAGCGAGCCATCTCTAAGGACACTCGCACTCTTGATCACTCCCACAGCTACAGTTAGGCTCCTTGACAATGCCACTGAATTCCACTCCTTAAAGGATGCACTATCCTGTGCAAGCTTTATGATCACCTTACAGTCTCTGCTCTCACCCGGATATCAATAGCTTCAGCCTCATCCTGCTGCTCATTCCCAGAACCCTCGGACGAGCTAAGGGACTTTTTACGTTTCCGGGCACGTGCAGGCAGAAAAGGCTGCTCCTCCACGCCGTCCAGAACGTCTTCCATCCCCGATCCACTCTCCTCCGCCATCTCCCGTCTCTCCAGACCGGGTGTTGAGCAAGGTCTCCTCACAGTTTTAGTCCAGGGCTTGTTCTTCCTCAGACTGTTGCACGTCTCAGAGTTTCACAGGAATCCAAGAAGAAACCATGAAGAAAACACGGCATTTCACACGAGCTTTTCACGATTCGACGTCTTTCGCCTCAGAGACCAACCGGCTTGGGAGGAGTACTTTTACGGACTACGACAGAGCCTGAAGAATGGGGCTGTGCGGTGGAGGCACCGAGCGTCGGGGAGGGAGAGGAGGATGGGGAGGAGTCTCCCTGGAGTAACGCCGGTTGTTGTTGTTGTTGTTGTTGTTTTATGGCGGTTGACATCCGAGTGTTGCATTACCGCCAGACTTTATTCCTTAGACTTTGTCGTAGTCCTGTTGTTGTTGTTGTTGTTGTTTTATGGCGGTTGGCATCCAATTGTTGCATTACCGCCAGACTTTACTCCTCAGACCCTTCGCAGTTCTTTGGTGTTTTATGGCGGCTGGTATCCAAGTGTAGGATATGCAGATGTCCTACCCCTGTTGCCATGGTGACAGGAATGCGGGCTAGGTGTTATCTACTGCCCGTGTGGAGTTTTACGCCCCTCAGAAGGAAGAGGATGTAATAGTGACAACAGAGACGCTCTGAACTTTGAAAATAACTTTTCATCAAATGACTCCTTTTGGATTACAGAGAGTAACGATCTCTCCAAGACAAACGCTCAAACGCTGAAAGACTTTGCGGTTTTAGTGGTTTTAACAGACAATCATCGGATTGCAAAAATGTGTCCACCAGATGACTTTACATGTACATATTGTGATATAGTGTTTAACATGTCATTTTAACTGTTTCATAACTTGTTTTGTGGACAATTTTACCTTTTGTGTAACTCTTGTGGCCTAAAGCCAGATCTCGTCTCCTTATCAGCTCTGACCCCAGCGTGCATGCTGATTGGCTGAAGCCACGGCTCCAAAACCCCCGCGGGGAAAGACAAAGGAATGAGCAGGAGTTACAGACCAGTTCCATCGAGAGTTCCATCCGAGCTCCAGAGCGACTTCCATCCGAGTTTCTTTCGAAGCTCGACCCTCCATCCAGGGTCCACCAGCAAGGTCCATGAGGCCTTGGGAGCAGGCCTCGGGCCTAGTTAGCGTGAGCGATGCTACGCTACGGGACAAAGACTTTTCCAAGAGAAGCTAATGTTCCCTCCCGGAACTAAGAAACCTGTGCCCGTTTTAAAAAACGTGATTGATGCTGCATCACGCAAAATCAAGCAAGGACCTTTTGCAACTTTTTCAAGTCCACAGCCTTTTAGACCAGCCACATCTGTGGAGCAGCACGACCGCCTTTTCATTCGGGAACGCCTCAGAGCCAAGGAGAACGCCTCAGAGCCAAGGAGAACGCAGATCGCAGAACCAATCCAGTCCTTCTTTGGCCAGACAACGAGAGAGCCGAGCTCCAGAGCAGGCCCTTGGACCCCACGCAGGCCCTTGGACCCCACGCAGGCCCTTGGACCCCAAGCAGGCCCTTGGACCCCACGCAGGCCCGTCTTCTCAGGATCACAGCTTCTGGTTCCGTTCGTATGAATGCACCTCACAGGCTGGCTGAATTTCATCTGAGAGTTAACTCTTGCACACACCTAGATAGATCTAGAACCATCATGTCTAGTGTTTTCCATCTGTTATCGACTCATTTGCATATTCCTGATTCATATTTATCTGTTTAATTCTTTGGTCATTAAATCTTCATAACCCACATTTGGTTAAGTGTTCTTTCATTTCCAGAAAAGGGGTCAATGTCACGGTTACGTTCTCAAACCTTTAGATCAACGAGCAAATTAATTTCTAATTAATTAATTAATCTAGATATCTGATTATAGAGTTGTTAAATTGCCGATTATCCGGCTGGTGCCCCATTCTTCTCTTAAAAATACGATTCAAACTTACCCACACTTAGGCAGTGTGTCATGTTTGAATTCTTGAACAATTCTTTAATCAATATCAACCCCCCTCCTCCACAAGTGGGTGGACATTCATAACCTTACAGTACTTGTACTAGTATGTTACCCTACATAATTGGTGCCCCCGTGCGAGGCCGTGAGTAAACTTATTCTGGAAATGTTGAATCACTAATGATGAGTTATTGACCTAAGCAAACAAAAGCTGTTGTGACGGAAATAATGCCAAAAGTCCATGATTTGCTGAGCAGTCTTCTAGCTTCTAGTTTCCTAACTAGCTTCCTTTTATGCGATCGCTGTGATACCGAAAAAGGTGCCACATTTTTCTTTATTTTGACTAGTCTAATGTATTGCACAGGCATACATTATTTTTCTATGCTGAATAGAATTTTTTTTTTAGGCCTTTTAGGTGAATACTTAATAGCTGCGAGTTTCCAGTATTATAGTATATTACCGATATTTCTTGCAAAGTATTGATTACTAATTTGTCTGCGAGTATCCAGGAATTATAAAATACTAACTGCAAAATCCCTCTCCTCTGTGACACGTCACAGACTCCTGCTGATTTTACGACCCTTTGTCTGTGCTCTGAGCTAGATTACCCTCCAGCAGAACCAGAGACCCAGAGGGGGGTCCAAGATTCAAATTCGGAGAGTGGGACGTCTCAATGACGTCACTTCCCTAAGCCCGCCTACCGGCGCCGCTTCTGGTGAACACCGCGTGCTCCTCCCACCAAGGAAAAAGGGGAGACGTTCTGTGAGTTTGGTTAAAGGTTTATTGAAAACAAACCTCTCCTCTCTCCTCAGTGTTCACTATCTCTGACTTTTCTCTAACCCTTTCTAATCTTATCAGTTCATCTGATTTGATTTATTTCAGCTTGTTTACGACTCCGCGTTACAAGCTTATTCAAGCCTCAGTTGTGATAAATTCCCATCCAAGCAATTCCAACCAATTTGATAATTCACAAACAAAACCTAAATAGTTAATTCCAACTCATTAACGATTAGGCAACTTGTGAAACTTCATCCACTTCCTGGGACCCTTTAGCTGCATGACTGCTTGACAGTTATAAACTGCTAAATTTCAACCTTTGTCCTAATTAAGCGGATTTCAAATGTTCTTGCTACATGAGTTTTAACAAAGCAGCAGACTAGAGTCTCCATACAAAATGGAAGTCCTAGCGCCCTCTATTGTTGGTCAGGGAGACGTCCTTGACCGAGTTTTAGAGATTTTAGCTGAAAAACTCTTTTTGGGTAAATTGCAAACACCTGACCGCTTTGAATTAAAATACCAAGCATCGCCTTTGGTAAATGGGGCTGTAAGAGAAAGTCAACAAGACCATAACCTAACCCAGCCGTTAGGACAAATGGCAGTTGTAAGGAACTTACAACTACAAAAATCAAATAAGCAACTTCAGGAGAAAGAAGAAGCTTTGATTTATGCAGAGAAACAAAAGGATGAACTTGCCACACAAGTTGCATCTCTCAAAGAGGAAAAGAACATTCTTTCAGATGACCTGAAGATCATGAAATCAAAACATGAAAAGGTCAAACAAGAACTGAATTCTGCATATTCAGATCTTGACAAAGCAGGAGAAATCATCTCCGAACAACAACAGGATTTAGCCAAAGCACGCGCTGAGCTAAACAAGACAGCTCTAAAGGAGTTTGAGCAAAACAACTTAGAGCTGAGACGTTTTAAATCAGAAACGTCAACTCCAGAAAATGGTGGCAGAAATGACACTATTTACAGCGTCTCATTCAAAGATCTCTGTCGCATTGCAGAGAGAATTTCACGCTTTGAACCCAAATTTGACGGGTCGATTCCTGAAATTGACTCCTATCTGAAGGAAGTTCAATTTTTCTGGGAAATATTCCCCCATGCCACAGTAAAAGACAAAATCGCTTTGATAAAATTAACTTCCAGTCGGAATGTTAGTAAATTCATTGACAGACAGTCTTCCCATGTCAAGGCTGACTATCGTCTTCTGACCAAAGCTCTCACCGAAGAGTTTTCAGACGGGCAGAACACATTCCTCCTTGCAGCTTTCACAGTAAAGCAATCTCGACAGGAGTCTCCACTGGCTTTTTATTGCAGGCTACGTGACACGTATTTTGGTCCTAGAAATGAGTTTGAAATGGAGGAAGATTTGATCTTCAAATCACTCTTCATTGAAAATCTTCATCCCACCACCAACTATCACCTTGGTATTGCTGCATGTCCTCGTACACAGACAAGTCGCCAGCTGCGTGAATTAGCTAACCGAGCGTTTATTAAACACAAACAATCAGTGCTAAACCACAGAGAGCAGACTGCGGACTCTAATCTCGAGTCAAACTGCCAAAAACAGTTTAAGACTCCAGACTGTGACACCTGCAGCTCAAAAACAACTTCTCGCCCAACAAAGAAGCAAAGAAATTATCCAAATCAGGTCCCTAGTCAACAAGAGCATAGAAAGTGTGTGAGCACACTGTACAACCTTGAGACAGTTCATATCAATGAGCGTGAACGAGACCCTAATTATGCAAAGAGTTGCAAAACTAAACATAATTTCCAAAAGGGGGGTCACTTCACCATCCATGATAAGAACAGAAAATCAAAGTATAACAAAAACTTTGAAACAATCTCACCAGAAGTACACGAGCAACAAAGCAGTGATTCTGAAGGTGAAGACACCGACCTGTCTTACAGTGATAGTAAAACTGAGCTAGTCACGACAGCCACTTTAAACCATCAGACCAAAGTGGAAACTTCCTTACAGCAGTCTGAACAGCTGATAAAGGATGGTGAACTTTGCCCGGGCATCCCAGAGCCCATGCTAAGCCCAATTAACCAATCTGAGCTTAACATAGCAGAAATTGGACCCAGCATCAAACCAAAACATGCTCTTAGTCAAAACAGTGCATCACAAATAGTGAGTTCAGAAAACGAACTTCAAAACTATTATGCACTTGACAACCAAACCAAACGTCCTTTCAGACGATTTTTATGCAACCTTCTTAAAAAGGGCCCAGATCAAAAACTTTATCTGCCCACTATCCTTGACAACGAGCTCCAACAAGAAGCAATACTTGACACAGCTGCTGACATCAGTGTTATGTCACACGTGCTTTTCAACAAATTGCAGAGAGCAATTGATGTGAACGGAAGAAAACTGAACTGCAGTTCATGCTCCCTTGAAGTCCAGCCGTACGCGGACACTAACATTGTCCTCACCAAAATGGCTCGAATCCGCTTAACAATCGGACCTGTGACTGTAGTCCATCCCTTCTTCTTGTCTTCACTCAACTCAATTCCTCTCCTTGTAGGTCAAGATCTACTTAATCGGTTTGAACCCCTAATCGATTTTAAACAACTGACACTTTCAGCACAAGTGCAAAAACCTTTGCCTGTTGTGAACGGAAAGAACAAAAGTCAGACTTATAAGACCGCCTCAGCGGCACACAGATCTTTCCCAAACCACAGGGATCAGAAAGATAGAAAAACAGGCCTCAAATTGACACAAAACATGTCTTTAAGAGCCCAAATCAACGTCTTGTGCCGGGACACGACTCCACTGGAGCAGAAACGCCCACAGACAGACTTAGACAAGACTAACCTGACAAACAAGACTAATCTCAAAATGAATCGTCTTAGCACAGCAGTTATCAAGTATGACACTCTCTTTTTAGGCTGATTCAGAACCTAAGCGCACAACTCATGGTTCTGCTCAACCCAGACCCACCCATCCCACCCCTTCTTCTGCTGCAGCTTCTGTGACCACCTCTGGCCCCTCCTCCACCCACTCCTTATCTTCCCTGTCGGCCAATGTCACACCTGCATCAGCCCTGATCTTCCTTTCTTGTCATCACTGATACAAACGCTGCTCGTGAGATTTCCTTAATGCACATGTTCGGCCTTTGGTCCCGCCCACAGGCCCTACAGTGTCTGCTCTTTGTGTTCCAAGACACATTCACTTCGCCTGCCCTCGTGATGTGTCAAACCACAGGGGGGTAGCTAACCAGTCAGTAAAGTCCTCTGTCAAGTCCCAAAGGCACCCAAACAAGACAAAGACATTGGCATTAGGAGGAACCCTGCTGTCTACATGCTTAAGAGCATGTGATAAAAGACACGAGAAACAGGTGCACCTGAAGCCAATCCTGCGGACGCAGAAAAACAAAATACTTGCTTTAACAACACCAGCACAACATAGTATTTTGCCAGGTATAATGGTTAGTTCATAACTGCCCCAAAACCTGAAACAGACCAACGAAAGTCCAGAACAACGGACTTTATTTAGAGCTCAAGCTGCGCTCTTGTACATAAACATGAAACGTACAGTTTCTGTTTTGTAAATAGACACAAAATAGGGTAAAGCCCGTCCTTGTGAACCTAAACCCGTCTACACAAGCAACGCTGAGCTGCTTAAACAACAATCCCTTCTTCAACCACGGGGGGAGCAGTTCTAACTTCTACTAACCTCTTTTCCAACCCTCTAACTAATCTTTATGCACCTTTCTTTTACTGAGGTTAATGTTTTCAATATGACTGCAACCAAACTCTGAACAACAGAGTTCAATACAGTCAGCAAACAAACAATTCTCAGATTTTGCTCAAAAATCTTTTTCTTTTTGCAATTTTTGCAAAATATTCTTGTATTGATGTAAACCTTAGCTTTCATAGGCTTAGTTTTCAACCTCGTTTTTGTTTTGACAAGACTGCCTCGGTAAATCGCTCAACAGCTATCTCAAAATTTATGAATCTCAAAATTTTGATAAATTCATGTGCATAGCCACAACTTCTCTACTATTAGCCATCGCTAATAGCAGTGAACTTAGCTCCCTGCTAAGAACACAGCCTTTATCAGCTTTCAGCTAATAGCTTAGCATTAGCTACCACCTCCAAAGACAGGTAGTTTTGCTGAAATTTCTCCAAATAAATTAGCAAAACTTTGATTTTGCAAATTTATTTTAGCATTTAAAGACTTCAACCAACATTAGTCTATGTACACCTTAGCTTTAGTGAGGCACATGCTAGCCTAACTTGCCACACAGTTAGCGTAGAACCAAGCCACCTCTGTGACAACGGACCATGGACATCTTCATCAGCGCCAAGTTGTGCCAACCTCGTATCATGGGCGAAGATTGCCACAAAAGGGGGGGATGTAGGATATGCAGATGTCCTACCCCTGTTGCCATGGTGACAGGAATGCGGGCTAGGTGTTATCTACTGCCCGTGTGGAGTTTTACGCCCCTCAGAAGGAAGAGGATGTAATAGTGACAACAGAGACGCTCTGAACTTTGAAAATAACTTTTCATCAAATGACTCCTTTTGGATTACAGAGAGTAACGATCTCTCCAAGACAAACGCTCAAACGCTGAAAGACTTTGCGGTTTTAGTGGTTTTAACAGACAATCATCGGATTGCAAAAATGTGTCCACCAGATGACTTTACATGTACATATTGTGATATAGTGTTTAACATGTCATTTTAACTGTTTCATAACTTGTTTTGTGGACAATTTTACCTTTTGTGTAACTCTTGTGGCCTAAAGCCAGATCTCGTCTCCTTATCAGCTCTGACCCCAGCGTGCATGCTGATTGGCTGAAGCCACGGCTCCAAAACCCCCGCGGGGAAAGACAAAGGAAAGAGCAGGAGTTACAGACCAGTTCCATCGAGAGTTCCATCCGAGCTCCAGAGCGACTTCCATCCGAGTTTCTTTCGAAGCTCGACCCTCCATCCAGGGTCCACCAGCAAGGTCCATGAGGCCTTGGGAGCAGGCCTCGGGCCTAGTTAGCGTGAGCGATGCTACGCTACGGGACAAAGACTTTTCCAAGAGAAGCTAATGTTCCCTCCCGGAACTAAGAAACCTGTGCCCGTTTTAAAAAACGTGATTGATGCTGCATCACGCAAAATCAAGCAAGGACCTTTTGCAACTTTTTCAAGTCCACAGCCTTTTAGACCAGCCACATCTGTGGAGCAGCACGACCGCCTTTTCATTCGGGAACGCCTCAGAGCCAAGGAGAACGCCTCAGAGCCAAGGAGAACGCAGATCGCAGAACCAATCCAGTCCTTCTTTGGCCAGACAACGAGAGAGCCGAGCTCCAGAGCAGGCCCTTGGACCCCACGCAGGCCCTTGGACCCCACGCAGGCCCTTGGACCCCAAGCAGGCCCTTGGACCCCACGCAGGCCCGTCTTCTCAGGATCACAGCTTCTGGTTCCGTTCATATGAATGCACCTCACAGGCTGGCTGAATTTCATCTGAGAGTTAACTCTTGCACACACCTAGATAGATCTAGAACCATCATGTCTAGTGTTTTCCATCTGTTATCGACTCATTTGCATATTCCTGATTCATATTTATCTGTTTAATTCTTTGGTCATTAAATCTTCATAACCCACATTTGGTTAAGTGTTCTTTCATTTCCAGAAAAGGGGTCAATGTCACGGTTACGTTCTCAAACCTTTAGATCAACGAGCAAATTAATTTCTAATTAATTAATTAATTTAGATATCTGATTATAGAGTTGTTAAATTGCCGATTATCCGGCTGGTGCCCCATTCTTCTCTTAAAAATACGATTCAAACTTACCCACACTTAGGCAGTGTGTCATGTTTGAATTCTTGAACAATTCTTTAATCAATATCAACCCCCCTCCTCCACAAGTGGGTGGACATTCATAACCTTACAGTACTTGTACTAGTATGTTACCCTACACAAGTGTTACCGGTTGGTCTCTGATACAACAACAACTATTCTAGTCACAAAGACATATCATGACCTCATGGGCTTTGTAACACCAAAGCAATGGAAGGAGTACTTTTACGGACTACGACAGAGTCTGAGGACTACGACAAAGTCTGAGGAATAAAGTCTGGCGGTAATGCAACACTTGGATGCCAACCGCCAGAAAACAACAACAACAACAACAACAACAATGGGAGGAGTACTTTTGCGGACTACGACAGAGTCTGAGGACTACGAAACGTCTGAGGAATAAAGTCTGGCGGTAATGCAACACTCGGATGCCAACCGCCATAAAACAACAACAACAACAACAACAGAACGGGGGAGATGGCGGAGGAGAGTGGATCGGTGGTCGAAGACATTCTGGACGGCGTGGAGGAGCAGCCTTTTCTGGCTGCACGTGCCCGGAAACGTAAAAAGTCCCTTAGCTCGTCCGAGGGTTCTGGGAATGAGCAGCAGGATGAGGCTGAAGCTACTGATATCCGGGGTGAGAGCAGAGACTGTAAGGTGATCATAAAGCTTGCACAGGATAGTGCATCCTTTAAGGAGTGGAATTCAGTGGCATTGTCAAAGAGCCTAACTGTAGCTGTGGGAGTGATCAAGAGTGCGAGTGTCCTTAGAGATGGCTCGCTGCTGGTCGTGTGCAAGGACGCGGCTCAGCAACGGAAGGCGATTGGAACTAAACGTCTGGGTGGAAAGGACATTCTTGTGTCTGATGCTGAAAGAAACACGGTCAGAGGAGTTATCGTGGGTGTCCCTACGGCGACGTCTGTGGATGAAGTTAAGGAGAATTTGACGGTTGAAGGCGGTTGAAGGTGACCCGGTCTGGGGTAAGATGTGACAGCCTGTCGGTAATGGTAACACTTGAAGGGAGGTGCTTGCCTCGTAAGGTGTTCATTGGGTTCATGTGCCATGACGTTAGGCCATATGTTCCACCGCCCCTGCGTTGCTTTAAGTGCCAGCGCTTTGGGCATATTGCAGCGGTCTGTAGAGGGAGGCAAAGATGTGGTGCAGGAGATCACGAGTATGGGAAGTGTGACGTGGGAGCAAAACTGAAGTGCTGTAACTGTGGGGAAGAACATAGCTCTGCCTACGGGGGATGTAGGTTTAGCAAAAGGGCTGCTGAGGTGCATAAAATAAAGGTCTCTCAAGGTATATCCTATGCAGTCAAGAAAGTTTCAAGTAATGAGTTTAGAGTAAATACAGAGAGGGGAGCCAGCGCTGCTCCCAGCCAGGGCGAAATGAGAAAGGCCAGCGTGGCTCCCAAGAGGTGTGAAGGTTTCAAGAGTGGAGAGGATTTTGTGCTCTTTATGGTGGATGTTGTAAACTGTGCTGCTCAGACTCAAAGCAGAACTGAAAGGATCAGGATAATTGCTAAAGCTGCAGGGAGATTCCTTGGAACAAAAGAGCTTGATTGGGCAGATATAGAAAACAGGCTAAAGGCGCTAAATGGGAGTCTGAGTGATGGGGGTCTGCTTTTGGGGAGTCAAGAGTGATCAGAGTGATGAGGTGGGGGTGGTCTCCTGTCCTCGCCCAGTCTCGTAGACGCACGGCTACCAAGCAGCGACATCAGTGGAAATATTAAAGCCTATAGAGTGAAGCCTAAAGAATAAAGCTGTACGGTGGAAGCACCGAACGTCAAAGAAGGAGAGGAGGATGAAGAAGAGTCTCTCTGGAATAAAGCCGGTCGGTCTCTGAAACAACGGACCACGGCGGACAACAACACAACAACAACAATACCTCGTGCACTTGGATGCCAACTGCCATAATAAACAACAACGACAACAGTTTGGATATTACGGCAACATAGAGGAACGCCTCGGTCCGTATGACGGGGAAGAAGAAGAGGAAGCGTGACCTGGTCGGTGACGGTATGAACAGCGGGGAGGACTCCCCTGGAGCCACTGATCCTGTGCAGCGTAGGGCGTCTTCTTGCTCATCTATGGAGGGCTCTCTCAGTGAGGAGCAGGGCGGGGGGGTTGCAGATGTCGGGGATGTGAGTTCAGAGTGTAAGGTGTTCATAAAGCTCGCGCAGGATAATGCGTCCTTTAAGGGGTGGGATCCGATGGCGTTGACAAGGAGCCTGACTGTAGCTGTGGGAGTGGTCAAGCATGCGAGTGTCCTTAGGGATGGCTCGCTGCTGGTCGTGTGCAAGGACGTGGCTCAGCAAAGGAAGGCGATTGAAGCTAAGTGTCTGGGGGGGAAGGACATTCTTGTGTCTGATGCTGTAAGAGGCACGGTCAGGGGAGTTATAGTAGGCGTCCCTACGACGACATCTGTGGATGACATAAAGGAGAATTTGACTGGAGCTAAGGTGGTGGATGCTAGGCGGTTGAAGATGACCCGGGATGGGGTAAGGTGTGACAGCCTGTCGATAATGATTAGATTTGAAGGTGGGATCCTGCCTCGTGTGGTGTGCGTTGGGTACATGCGCTATGGCGTACGCCCATATGTTCTGCCGCCCCTGCGTCTCTTCAAGTGCCAGCGCTTTGAGCATATTGCAGCGGTCTGTAGAGGGAAGCAGAAGTGTGGTAAATGTGCAGGAGACCACGAGTATGGGAAGTGTTGACGACGGAGCAAAACTCAAGTGCTGTAACTGTGGGGGAGAGCATAGCTCTGCCTACGGGGGATGCGTGTTCAGCAAGAGGGCTGCTGAGGTGCAAAAAGTTAGAGCCTCTCAAGGCATATCCTACGCGGATGCGGTCAAGAAGGTGTCTGGTAGTCAGGTGACGGTGGATGCAGTGGGGGCTGCCAGTGCTGCTGGTGTCCTAGGCGACAGGGGAGGGGGCAGCGTTGCCCGCGGCCAGGGGGAGGTCCCCACTGGGATGCCTGTGAGTGTGGCTTCCACGGGCAGAGGCCCTGTGGGTGCGGAGGATGTACTGGTTGTGAAGAGGAAAGATTTCTTCCTCTTTATAGTGGAAGTGATTAACTGTACTGGGCAGACCAAGAAGAGATCCGAAAAGACTAAGATCATCGCTAAGGCTGCAGGGAAGTACTTTGGAGCTGGGGGCCCCGAGTGGACGGAGATAGAGGATGCGCTGCGGGAGGGCGCCCTGCCCCATTCTGGCAGTGGGAGTGGGGGGGCTCCCGATGCGCCGTCAGGTTCCGGGGGCTCATAATGGCGGTGGTTGTCTTGCAATGGAATGCGCGTAGTCTTCGTGCTAATGGCCAGGAATTTAAGCATTTTTTCTCTACCTTGTTGAACAAGCCTCACGTTATGTGCGTGCAGGAGACTTGGTTACGACCTAGGTGGGGTTTTGGGATACAAGGGTATGTGTGTGTTAGGAATGATAGGGAGCAGGGTAGAGGCGGAGGTGTGGCTGTGTTTGTCCGAGATGACCTAAATTACGTTGTTGTCAGTGTGAGTAAAGCGCCGGAGGCCCTGGCGGTGAGGGTCTGGCTGGGTGGTGAAGCTGTTACTGTGGTTAACCTTTATAATCCGTGTGGTGAGTTAACGTTAGAGTCCTTACATAGTGTCGGTAAGGATGTTCGGGAAAGGCCGTGTGGTGTGGGAATTTTAATGCGCATAGCGCTTTGTGGGGCGGTAGTGGTACCGATAGGTATGGGCAGGTGGTAGAGGGTTTTATCAATCAAAGGGAGTTGGTTTGTCTGAATGATGGGGGTGGGACCCGCTATGATATGGGGACCGGTGCGGAAAGTGCAATAGATCTTACACTTGTGTCCAAGGAGTTAGCTGGTGTTTGTAGTTGGGAGGTTCTTGGTGATCTTTCTTTTGGTAGCGATCACTATCTAGTCCGCACCGTGATTGGCTTTGGGAGCTGTGTGGTCAGGGGGACGAGGATCCAGAGGTGGCAGTTGGCAAGGGCGAAATGGGGGGCTTTCCTGAGGAAAGCTGATGATGCTTCTAGGGTTCTGCAGGAAGGAGGATTGACTCAGGTGGATGATCTCAATAGTGCAATTGTCTCGCTCATCACGCAGTCAGCGGTAGGCACGATTCCTAAGAGTGGTGGTAGTGGACATAGGAAGCGGGTGCCGTGGTGGACTGAAGCATGTGGTCATGCTGTTAGGGCGAGAAATGCGGCGTTTCGCCGGCTAAGGGTTGCCCACACTGAGGGTGCCCTCATTGACTACAAGAGGGCCCGCGCTGTTGTGCGGAAAACTGTGAGAACGGCCAAGAGTGCCTATTGGAGGCGGTATTGTTCCAAAATTGGGAGAGAAACGCGTCTCGGGGATGTTTGGGGGATGATTAAGCGGATGCATGGGGTTGAGCGCCGTCACGGGACCCCGGTCCTAATACTGAATGGTGTTGAAGCAGTCAGCGACGTTGACAAAGCTGAACTGTTGGCCAGCACCTTTGTGTCGGTGCACAGCTCTGACAATCTCTCACCTGCGGAAAGGCACTACAGGGAGAGTACTTTCGCCCAGAATTCTGAGCTGATTGGGCACCAGCCTTCGACTCAAGATGACCTTGACCTTCCGTTTAGTTTGTTTGAGCTAAGGAGAGCACTTTCTAAGGCGAAACAGACAGCCCCGGGTAAAGATGAGGTGTGCTATGACATGCTCTCTCATTTGACTGATGACACGCTTGGGCTAGTCCTGGGTCTTTTCAACCGTGTTTGGGATTCAGGTTGTGTTCCATCTGCGTGGAAACAGTCTACGGTGGTGCCGGTTCTGAAGCCGGGTAGGCCAGCGTCTGACCCTTCAAGTTATAGGCCGATTGCCTTGACGTCGCAGCTCGGGAAAACGATGGAGCGCAGGGTTACCGAGCGGTTGGATTACTTCTTGGAGAGTCAGGGTTTGCTTCCCGCGCACCAGAGTGGTTTCCGTAGGGGCAGGAACACCATGGATTCCGTGTTGTGTTTGGAATCTGATATCCAGCTGGCCAGGGCTCAGAAAGAAAAGGTTATTGCGGTGCTCTTTGATGTGGAGAAGGCGTACGATATGGTTTGGAAGGATGGGCTCCTCATTAAGCTGCGGAAGTGTGGTGTGAAGGGTAAACTGTTTAACTGGGTCCGGAGCTTTCTGTCTGGCCGGCGTATCCAAACCAGAGTGGGCGCTGCTTGCTCTGGGGTCTATGGGGTGGAGAATGGGATCCCGCAGGGGAGTGTGTGTAGCCCTATCTTGTTCAATGTTATGATTAAGGACATCTTTGACGACGTGGATGGGTCTGTTGGGAGGAGCCTTTATGCTGACGATGGCGCTTTATGGGTGAGAGGGAGGAATCTCCGGTTTTACGAGGCGAAACTGCAAAGGGCAATACAGCAGGTGGAGCAGTGGACCCTGAAGTGGGGGTTTAAACTGTCCGTACGGAAGTCTCAAGTGATCTGTTTCTTCAATGGGCATAGGGACATCTCCCTTCGACTGCATGGGCAGGTGCTCGAACAGGTCAGGGAGGTGAGGTTCTTGGGGGTCACCTTTGACGAGAGGCTTAGTTGGCGTCGGCACATTGATGAGGTCAGTGGTAAATGCAAAAGGGTGAATAACTTGCTTCGTTGTCTATCCGGCCAGGACTGGGGGGCCAGCAGAAGGTCGCTCCTGGGTATTTATCGGGCCGTCATGAGGGCGGCTATTGATTATGGCTGTATAGCCTACATGTCTGCGGCTGAGACTAACTTAAAGAAGCTTGATGTGGAGCAAGCCCAGGCCTTGCACATCTGCTGTAGGGCTTTTAGGACCTCCCCTGTCTCGGCGCTGCAGGTTGAGTTGGGGGAATTGCCGTTACGGCTCCGGAGGCTAGAACTTCTGTTGGCTTACTGGGTGAATGTGCAAGGTCATACGAGCTCTCACCCGGTGAGGGACTTTCTCAGGGTTGATGGGGGGCAGAGTGTGGCTGGCGGTATGGTTTTCAGCCAGGTAGGAAATGCGAAGGCGCGGCTTGCGGGGGTTGGTGATCTGCGTGTGAGCCCGTCGGTGGCTTTGTCTGCTATAGCTCCGTGGAAGTTTGTCCCGGCTCCTGTTGATGTTAGCTTGCATGGCAAGCTTAGAGGAGTCGCTGGGAGGGCACCGCAGTTTGCCGTTCAAGCGCTCATCGATAAGCACTCAGGTGATGTGTTTATTTATACCGACGGGTCTAGGGATCCTGAGAGTGGGCGTACTGGCGCCGCTTATTTTGTGCCTGACCTGGGGCTAGCGGTCAAGAAGAGGTTTACAGATCGCCTTTCTGTTTTCACGTCGGAACTTATAGCGATACGGTTGGCGTTGGAATGGGCGGAATCTGCTTTGCAGTGTTGCGGCATTGTGGTGGCCTCTGACAGCCTTTCTGCATTGCAAAGCATTAAATCTGGGAAATCGGATTGCAGACAGGATGTGTTGAATGGCATCTTCTGTCTGATGCTCTCCCTGTCCAGGAAGGATGTGAGGGTTTCCTTCATTTGGGTCCCTGCGCATGTGGGGGTGGATGCTAACGAAATGGCTGATGCACTGGCTAAACGTTCCCTTCGGCGGCCATCAATTGATGTGGCGGTTGAGTTGGGCAAGTCTGAAATCAAGCCCGTTATCAAGAGTCATGTGGTCGGCCTTTGGCAGGAATTTTGGAGCCACTGTGTTACTGGACGGCATCTCTATCACATACAGGGTAGTGTGGGTCCTTGCGGGTCTATGGGCAAGAACGCGTGGGAGGAAAGGGCCTTCGCCCGCATGAGGATTGGCCATACTGGACTCAATTGGTCACTGAGTAGGATAGGCAAACATCCGACCGGTCTGTGTGGTCACTGTCGGGTGCCAGAGACTGTCGAGCATGTGCTGATTTGCTGTGAGGCTTATGATAGGGAAAGGGCCGGGTTGGCCTTGTGGTTTCGGAATAATGGGCGGGAGTTCAATCTGCGGAACGTTCTGGCGATCCAGTCACAGGGTTTGTGTCAGGCTGTGGTTGCTTACTTATGTAGCACAGGGCTGGGTAAACGTTTATAGAGGTGGGGGGTGTTGGAGACTGAGCCGAGGATGAGGAGCAAGAGGATGTTCTAACGCGCTTGGGCTTCATGGGCTTAGAAACGCCAAAGTGATGGAAGAAGGACTTCTAAAGGATAAAACGACAAAGACGTCCCATGACCTCATGGGCTTTGTAAAACAACAAAGATGTCCCATGATCTCATGGGCTTTGTACTTCCAAAGCACCGAACGTCAAAGAGGGCGAGGAAGGTGAAGAAGAGTCTCCCTGGACTAAAGCCGAAACACCAAAGTGATGGAAGAAGGACTTCTAAAGGATAAAACGACAAAGACGTCCCATGACCTCATGGGCTTTGTAAAACAACAAAGACGTCCCATGACCTCATGGGCTTTGTACTTCCAAAGCACCGAACGTCAAAGAGGGAGAGGAAGATGAAGAAGAGTCTCCTGGAATAAAGCCGGTCACAAAGACATATCATGACCTCATGGGCTTTGTAACACCAAAGCAATGGAAGGAGTACTTTTACGGACTACGAAAAGTCTGAGGAATAAAGTCTGGCGGTAATGCAACAATTGGATGCCAACCGCCATAAAACAACAACAACAACAACAACAACAACAACAACAACTATTCAACAGCAGCAGCTGCAGCAACAGCAGCAGCAACAGCAGCAGCAACAGCAGCAGCAACAACAACAACAACAACAACAACAACAACAACAACAACAACAACAACAACAACAACAACAACATTCAGCCATCATGTGTTGCCAGGGGTCCAAAATCTGCCCTCAGCCATTCAGAATCAACAGTGCTGGTACTTGTAGCTTAAAGAGAATGGAAATGAATGTGTCAACCAATCAGCTTTAGAGTTGGCTATTATACGCCTTCTAGCAGGTGCACGTCTTTTGATTAGATTACCAATATTGAGAGGCAGGTCTTATGGGCGGATCTATGCAGAACCTCAGAACGAGGAAACTGAATTTGATAAACAAATTCATTCATGTACTACTAAGCTGTTTTTTCAACCCACAATGGCGGAAGGAGGAAAATATATTGATTTGGTCGAGGATATAATTATCTGGCCTTTCTTAAGACCAACTTTTCAAGAAAAGTTGACCGACGCCGACACAATGTTGCTTTGGAAAACATTTGGGGACGAGTGGATCTACAGCTCAACGAACACGCGGGGCACGCAGGGCAACAAAGCTGCACAATGAAAAAGTAAAGAAAAAGGAAAATATTGAACTTAGTTGAACTGTACTGTATTGTACTCTTCCCCTGCAATTCAAGGTGACGCAACGCCTGTGTTTCTGTCTGAAAGTATAGTGTCTAGAGCCATGGCATCATAATGATGGTAATAAGAGGTGGAATCATTCGGGTGGGACTGTAGGACCTCACTGAAGGCCCAAGCCCCAGACCCATGGCCCGCCACTGATTTATATGCGCTTTAAATGAGAGGTCCTGGTCAAATAAGACTCCAATATTTCTTACAGTAGAACTGGAGGCTACACTGACATTATCCAGTGTTACTATCTGCTCAGATAAAGTATCTAGTAGATGTTTAGGGTCCAGCACAATGACTTCTGTTTTTTCAGGGTTAAGAAGCACAGAACACTGAAAAAGTTACTTTGGAACAAGGTGAGGAGCTCTGGTTTACATTAACAAACTGGTACCCATCAGACAAATAGGATTTAAACCAGCTAAGGGCTGTTCCTCCGACACCTACATCACATTCTAACCTCTGCAGTAGAATGTTGTGGTCGATGGTGTCAAACGCTGCGCTGAGGTCCAACAAAACCAGGATTGAGACCAGTCCATCGTCAGCAGCTAATAACAAATCAATTGTGACTTTAACTAGTGCAGTTTCAGTGCTGTGGTGGGCTCTGAACCCTGACTGGAAAACGTTAAATAAGTTATTGTCCAGTAGATGGCGACAAACCTGTTTAACTACTACTTTTTCAAGGATTTTAGAGACAAAGGGAAGATTTGAAATAGGTCTGTAATTTACCAATAGGTCAGGATCAAGATTCGGCTTTTTAAAAAGTGGTTTAATGACTATGTTTGAAGGACTGTAGAACATAACCACTTTCTAATGAAGTATTTATTATATTAAGAATATAATCTATAACTAGATTCCAGGCACTCAAAGCACTTTACATCAAGGAGCAACTCAACCATTCACATACACATTCACACACCAGTGTACACAAGGGGCGAGGTGGATAAAGTGTCATAGTATTCACCTGAGGTAGAATTCACCTGAGGTAGAATTCACCTGAGATAATATTTCCCTGAGGTAGAATTCACCTGAGGTAGTATTCACCTGAGGTAGTATTCACCTGAGGTAGTATTTCCCTGAGGTAGTATTCACCTGAGGTAGTATTTCCCTGAGGTAGTATTCACCTATGGTAGTATTCACCTAAGGTAGTATTTCCCTGAGGTAGTACTCACCTGAGGTAGTATTTCCCTGAGGTAGTATTCACCTAAGGTAGTATTCACCTGAGGTAGTATTTCCCTGAGGTAGTATTCACCTGAGGTAGTATTCACCTGAGATAGTATTCACCTGATGTAGTATTCACCTGAGGTAGTATTTCCCTATGGTAGTATTCACCTGCGATCACTCGCTAACCTGACCGCTCTTCTAGGATACTAATGTTGTGAGCGGGATTCAAACCAACCTTCGGATCAGCAGACGAGCCACCGAGCTACTGCTGCTCCTTAGTGAAGGCTTTTCACAAGCATTACATCATTGGAGATGTGATCTATAATAAGAGATTTTAACATGTGTTGCGGTGTGACATCACCTGTCACGTCACAAATTCACAACAAATGTGCCAAGTACGGTACATGACCTAATGTGTTTATAGTGTCAGTTAAATAATTGTATAACTGTTCCCTCTTAAGGGATATTTGATTAACAAGAAAAGTAGGATTTTACAAATATAAGAAAATAATAAATATTTCTTTTGACTTGAATCCTGAACCCCAGAGCTGATCCTTTTTAAATATGATTCTTCATGTCACTACAGGACACATTTTGAATTACAGCATTAAAAGTCTTATAACTTATTTCTATTTAAAATAGAGATAAACGTGTCAAAGTGAAAAAGGGACATCACGCCAAGTTCCCCTTTTTAGTCAGAAAATATTCACACAGTTTATCTTCAGATGCTGCATGGTCTCGCCTGTCTCTCCTCCTCTCTGTCCAATTTGGAGCAGCATGATGGCGGCTAACGATACGTGCCCAGCCATTAATCAACAGTCCAAACTCAGCTAAACAAAAGAGCGATGCCTGTCCCTTGTCGAGCGTGAGTATGCACCTCTGCTGGGGGCTTATCGCAGGTAGGAGCAACTGGGAGCGTGGGCCTTTTGTTGGGTGAGTGAAGGAGCTTGTGCCTGGCATGTAAAGTCCTCTGAGGCAGCAGATATCCATCACTTGCTCAGGTTCACGGTCTGGCAGCTCTGCTTTGGTTGATGCATCCTCCTATTGCGCCGTTCTCTCTTTAGCTCACAAAACATGTTTTTTCAATGCTCATTTATCATTTGATTGTTGTCCAACTTCTCAGGAAAACGGTTAAGTAAGTGTTCAAGTCTACTTGAAGGGGTTAAGACATAAAAGACACAAGAAGATGTAATGAGACCACTAATGGCAAGATGTTGATGCCTAAGAAGCTCATATGAAGTTATATTGAAGTTTATTGTTATATCATGATGTTTCCTCTCACAATAATCGTAACATTGAAATATGTGGGCTCTAATGGATTTTCAATAGTAAAGTTAGCACACGTGAGTAACACTAGAGCCTCGATACAACATGATAACATGTCGAAGTGTTTATCTTCAGATATAGCTTTTGTTCCACAATTTGCACAAACGCTAACCCCCATTAATATTTCTTCATTACACTGGCCATTAATGCACCCAAAATATAGTGAATTTTCCCCCCTCAAGCACCACAAATCCTGTTTAAATTAGCGCTGTCTACACATGACAAAATTAATTATTTTCTTGTTTGCATCAGTACCAGACTTTGTGCGCAGCTAAACACTGTCTTCCGATGGTAAAAACAAAAGTCACCATGTCCTATTCCTCAACTACTAGATAAGAGACATATTGTGATTTGACAAGGAAGAATATAAGTCAAATCAAAGTTTTGGGATGTGTATGGGAGCAGCAAACTCGCAGCACTCGTCTGTGTTTGGCACATCCTCCCACTCTCACGCTGTCTTCTCTTATCTCACATTGCCTGGCCTCTCTGCTTCATTCGTTCAGCTCCACACCCCGGTCAATCGCTCCATCCCTCCTCTCGCCTGCTCGCTTTTCTGTTTCTTTTACATTTACTACAAAGTGTTTTTCTCTCAATCGCTTCAGTACAGAGATGATCCAGAGTTCACAGCTCCTGTCAGTATGAGGAGAGTCACCAGAAATTAAGTGCATGAGTTGGGATTGTGCCAGAGTAAACAATGAAGAATGTGCCAGGGTTTTGGCTTTGACATGAACTGAACTTGAATTGAATAGTGAATCAAATACATTTCAAATAGCGATGAAAGCTTGTGGCTTTTTAATCAACATGGTCCCTTATAATGAGATTAGAGTTCAGAGAAACATTCTTATTTTAAACTTCTTCTAAAGTAAATGCCCATGCTCTCAGTTACTGCGTTTGTACCCTTTTATTTTTAATGCACATTTTAAAGTATTGCATAAGTAACAGGAGGTGAAAACTCCAAATATCGCATTTTGAACACTTAATTTGCATAAATGTTTGTACTCTCTCCTTGAACCGACACTTTAACGTGGTGGAGGGGTTTGAGTGCCCGAATGATCCCGGGAGCTATGTTGTCGGGGGCTTCATGCCCCTGGTAGGGTCTCCCAAGGCAAACAGGTCCTAGGTGACGGATCAGACAAAGATCGGTTCAAAAGCCCTCTATGATGACAACACGAACAAGGCAGTTTACGTCGCCCGGATCGGCGTCACCAGGGCCCCATCCTGGAGCCAGGCCTGGGATGGGTGCTCCATGGCGAGCGCCTGGTGGCCGGGTCTTACCCCACTGGGCCCAGCCGGGCACAGCCCGAAAGAGCGACGTGGGGCCGCCCTCCCGTGGGCCCACCACCCGCAGGAGGATCCATAAGGGGCCGGTGCAGAGAGATCTGGGCGGCAGTCGACGGCAGGGGCCTCGGCGACCAGATCTCCAGACACAGAGACTAACTCTGGTGACATGGAATGTCACCTCGCTGGGGGGGAAAGAGCCTGAGCTTGTGCGGGAGGTTGAGGGATACCGACTAGATATAGTCGGCCTCACCTCCACGCACAGTTTGGGCTTCGGAACCCATCTCCTCGAGAGGGGCTGGACGCTCCACTTCTCTGGTGTTGCCAGCGGGGAGAGGCGGCGGGCTGGTGTGGGCTTGCTGATTGCCCCTCAGCTCAGCCGCCACGTGTTGAAGTTTACCCCGGTGAACGAGAGGGTCGCGTCCCTCCGCCTTCGGGTGGGGGACAGGTCTCTCACTGTTGTGGCGGCGTACGGGCCGAACAGCAGTGCAGAGTACCCTTGGGAGGGGTACTGGACAGTGCACCGACCGGGGACTCCTTTGTTCTACTGGGGGACTTCAACGCCCGCGTGGGCAATGACAGTGACACCTGGAGAGGGGTGATCGGGAAGAACGGCTTCCCCGATCTGAACCCGAGCGGTGTTCAGTTATTGGACTTCTGTGCTAGCCAAGGATTGTCCATAACGAACACCATGTTCAAGCACAAGGGTGTCCATTAGTGCACATGGCACCAGGACACCCTACGCCGGAGGTCAATGATCGACTTTGTTGTCGTGTCATCAGACCTCCGGCCGCGTGTCTTGGACACTCGGGTGAAGAGAGGGCCAGAGTTGTCAACCGATCACCACCTGGTGGTGAGTTGGATCCGCTGGCGGAGGAGGAAGCCGGACAGACTTGGCAGACCCAAGCGCATTGTGAGGGTCTGTTGGGAACGTCTAGTGGAGCCCTCTGTCAGTAGGGTATTCAACTCGCACCTCCATCGTGGCGGCAACCCCCGAACCCGGTGGTGGACACCGGAAGTAAGGGATGCCGTCAGACTGAAGAAGGAGGCCTATCAGGCCACTCTGGCTTGTAGGTCGCCGGAGGTCATCGACGGGTATCGGCAGGCCAAGCGAGCCGCGGCTCGTGCTGTCGCAGAGGCAAAAACCCGGGCCTGGGAGGAGTTCGGGGAGGCCATGGAGGAGGACTATCGGTCGGCACCAAAGAAATTCTGGCAAACCGTCCGGCGCCTCAGGAGGGGGAAGCAGTGTCTCACCAACACCGTTTACGGTGCGGGTGGAGGCCTGCTGACCTCGACTGGGGACGTCGTCGGACGGTGGAAGGAATACTTTGAGGATCTCCTTAATCCCTCAGTCACGTCTTCCGAAGAGGAAGTAGAGACCGGGGACTCGGAGGCTGGCTCATCCATCACCCAAGCTGAAGTCACTGAGGTTGTTCGCAAACTCCTCGGTGGCAGGGCTCCGGGGGTGGATGAGATCCGCCCTGAGTACCTAAAGTATCTGGATGTTGTAGGACTGTCTTGGTTGACACGTCTCTGCAACATCGCGTGGCATTCGGGGACCGTGCCTCTGGACTGGCAGACCGGGGTGGTGGTCCCTCTGTTCAAGAAGGGGGACCGGAGGGTGTGTTCCAACTACAGAGGGATCACACTCCTCAGCCTCCCGGGTAAGGTCTATTCCAAGGTACTAGAGAGGAGAATCCGACCGATAGTCGAACCTCGGATTCAGGAGGAACAGAGTGGTTTTCGTCCCGGTCGTGGAACACTGGACCAGCTCTATACCCTCCATCGGGTGCTCGAGGGCTCATGGGAGTTTGCCCAACCAGTCCACATGTGCTTTGTGGATCTGGAGAAGGCTTTCGACCGTGTCCCTCGGGGTGTCCTTTGGGGGGTGCTCCGGGAGTACGGGGTCCGGGGCCCTTTGCTCAGGGCTGTCCGGTCCCTGAATGACCGGAGCAGGAGCTGTGTTCGCATTGCCGGCCGGCAGTCAGACCTGTTCCCAGTGCATGTTGGAATCCCCCAGGGCTGCCCTTTGTCACCGGTTCTGTTCATAATTTTTATGGACAGAATTTCTAGGCGCAGTCAGGGGTCGGAGGGTGTCCGGTTTGGAGACCACAGGATCTCATCTCTGCTGTTTGCAGACGATGTTGTCCTGATGGCTCCATCAAACCCGGACCTGCAACATGCACTGGGACGGTTTGCAGCCGAGTGTGAAGTGGCTGGGATGAGAATCAGCACCTCCAAATCCGAGGCCATGGTTCTCGACCGGAAAAAGGTGGCTTGCCCTCTTCAGGTGGGTGGGGAGTCCTTGCCCCAAGTGGAGGAGTTCAAGTATCTCGGGGTCTTGTTCACGAGTGAGGGAAGGATGGAGCGTGAGATCGACAGGCGGATCGGTGCAGCGGCTGCAGTGATGCAGTCGCTGCATCGGACCGTTGTGGTAAAGAGGGAGCTGAGCCGAAAGGCAAAGCTCTCTATTTACCGGTCGGTCTACGTTCCTACCCTCACCTATGGTCATGAGCTTTGGGTAGTGACCGAAAGAACAAGATCGCGGATACAAGCGGTCGAAATGAGTTTCCTCCGCCGTGTGGCTGGGCGCTCCCTTAGAGATAGGGTGAGGAGCGGGGGGAGCTTGGAGTAGAGCCACTGCTCCTCCACGTCGAGAGGAGCCAGCTGAGGTGGCTCGGGCATCTGTTCCGGATGCCTCCTGGGCGCCTCCCTCGGGAGGTGTTTCAGGCATGTCCCACCGGGAAGAGGCTCCGGGGAAGACCCAGGACACGCTGGAGAGACTATGTCTCTCGGCTAGCCTGGGAACGCCTCGGGATCCCCCCGGGGGAGTTAGAGGAAGTGTCTGGGGAGAAGGAAGTCTGGGAGTCCCTGCTCAGACTGCTGCCCCCGCAACCCGGCCCCGGATAAAGCGGCAGAAGATGGATGGATGGATGGGTTTGTACTCTCAGGTGGACTCTAAGGTTGGATTTTTAAGTTGCATAACAGTTGAAGCAAATTTGGAAACACTTTTAGTCACAAAAACCCGGAGTACAGACCTGCACCAGATGCACTGGAGTGGACTCCGGTGATAAACAAAGACTATGATCCACATGATCCCATCAGATTCAGGTTGTTTGCTGCAAAGCCTCCTGAAAAGCAGAGCTAAACAAACAAGTCTGCACCGCACAAGGCCTGCAGCTCATAGTAAAAACAAAACATGTGCCAACTTTAACTTGCCCAGAAACACATACTCTAATCTTCATTAGAGGAGAAACTCAGCATTCGTTCTTTTCAACTTCAGCTTAACATTATGGCCTTTGTTTGGTAGTAAACCTGTCCCTTAGCATTATTAAAGGTCCCATATCATGCTATTTTCCCCCGTTTCATAGTCTATCCTAAGGGTATATTTGATAAAAAAAAAATAAGTGTTGTGCAACACCCATAACTTAATAGTTCTAAAATATCACCCATATATTGGACCCCAATCACAAACCCAGAAATGCAGACAGCTTAGTTTGAGATAGTTTGACACCTCGCGAAGAGCGATCCGCCCCCCCCCCCGCCCATCCCGTGACGTAGCCTAGCGTGGAGACGATGGGGGTGTAAACAGAGGCCGAGGCGTGCCGCTACACAGCGCATGCCACAGCAGCAGCAACGTTGGAACAAAAGGAGTAGCGTTTGAAGCTAACTGTGCCTAAATAGCCGCGGTTCCTCTTGAGCGCGGGGACGTGGTGAAGGTGGGCGTGTTACAGGTACAGAGTGCTTCCTGGAGGATGGGCTGAAACAGAGAACTCTGCGTAACTCACCTTTCGTCTGCTCATTCGAAGGGAAGGATAGAGACTGTTCTCTTGCTAAAGACTGCAGGAATCAATCAAAAAAACACTTTGGGCACATATATGAAGTACCAATAGCCCTGTAAGAAGGTTGTACAAAGGGTTGTATTATATGGGACCTTTAAAATGTTAACAACCTTCTAAACTTTGGACATGATGAAAAAGTACGCAGCTATAGCTAAATAACACAGCAAGTCCCTAGCAAAACCAAACCGAGCATACTGTGCACAGTGCGCCCTCTGCAGGATTAGCAGTGTCATGACACAGAACAGACTTGTGCCTCTCGTAACATGGTCAACCAACACATAGGTATGCGATTGAACAATTGAATGATTTTAACAGAACATTTGTATTCACTTTTCTTAGGCTAATATAAATAATTTGTGCCTTCTGTGGATGTGAAATGCAGTTAATGTTCATGAACTTTAGACTGAACATTCTGAGGCGTGACGCTCAATCCATAGGTCTCAGTCACATGACTTATTGAAGACGTCACTGTTTTGCTTACATAAACTGCCACACGAAAAGACATCCTTGTGTGGCAGACGTGCAAATGACCCTGCAGTAGCATCAGTGGGTCGAGTTGAGCCTGGTGTGTCAGACAGATGGATGTGAGTGCACCCTGATACATCCCCGTCCTGAGAATAGCCATCCATTACATGTGTGGGACGCTCAGAGCCGTGTGCAGGTGTGAGGCACGTGTGAGGCAGGAGCTCCATGTGACACAGGTGCAGTCAGGTGCACACACAGGGGCTCCGTGTGACAGACAGGTGCAGTCAGGTGCAGACACAGGTGCTCCGTGTGACAAGACAGGTGCAGTCAGGTGCACACACAGGTGCACCTTGTTACAGACAGGTGCTCTTTGTGACACAGGTGCTCTTTGTGACACACAGGTGCTCCCTGTGACAGACAGGTGACAGCTTGGAGTTTGCTTTGAAGAAGGCTCACCTTCCCCATTGCATGGACCTTTGCTCCCAGAGAAGGGCAATACTGCTTTGTTTTTTGACTCCAATCCCAAAAGATAAAAAAAAGACAATAACTCAGTGGTATATGTACTACTAGGGTGCGCGCGCTTCTTCAGGTAATTCGCAGAGTCCTCTGCAGTTTTGATTAGGGTTAATTGAATTAAAATTTAGTTTTTCCTTGTGGAAAAACTAAACCAAAATGCAGTTTTTATTGTAGAAGAAATGAAAAGTGTGAAAAACACTGGAGCTGTTCTGATGGACAATGTTGGCGTTTGACCGTTGTTTCTGTCTTTCCTTAGCGAGGGCCCACTGAGGCTTAATGGAGTGTGAGACTAGCAGACTGTCGGCTTCCAGTGCAAGACTCAGACTCGACTCATTCTCGTATTTAATTATGGCCAGATGGAAACGACAAGTACTTTGTTAAGTTGTAACACTATAGGCTGCTGGGCTGCTCGTTTCATACAGGACAAAAGTACAGGCGTTATCAGGATTCTCCAGCTGAGAGCTGGAATGTTCATGCTTACAATTTAGATTTGATCATTATTTTGGTATTGCAACTGTACATATATAGGACTGAAACTAACTCACTGAGTCACTGAGTCATTTTTCGATTAGTTTACTATTCAAACAATTATTGCTATTTTACATTGAGATTTTTTAATACATCATCAGTCATTCAAAGGTGGAAGTATGGTGACTGAAGGCTTCTGGATAGATAATATTTACAAATTGCATTCAAATTGTTTTAAGGTTTCAACAAACAGTTATTGTGTTAATTGATTAAGCTAGTGATTATTCTTTTGAATAATCAATAGTTGTTTTGAACAAAGAGCTTTCATAGAAAATGAACACATTACCCACAGATTAACACTGCTTAATCACTCGTCTGTTTTGACCAAACTTGCTCTTTCAGATTACCCCGAACATGGTTTCATTTACACATAAAATCCATCAGTCTGACCACACACTGAGGTTTTATTTTAGTCACGACGCGCACGTTGTTCGATCCAGATCCTGGCTTTTGTCTTAAGTTTGTTCAAAGCGAAGCCGTTCCACGCCGCTCGTTCTGCGGCTGATGTTGACTAGCGCAGCAGATCAAACCAAAGACCTGGAGCCGATCAGCATGCGCTACGTTTACCTCAAACATGTGGCCACACTGATTCAACATGAAATACAATGTCTAGACATTTAATATTATATTTAATTTTATTAAGGAAATGTGTGTAAATACACCAATATATATATAGTTAATGTTCATATTTATATTTAAAAGGGCACCATCTGAAGCTTGTTCAGCAAAACATTAATATCTACTCATTCTCTGGAGGGGAGTACACGATTCATTGACTGACAATCAATTGACAGATCAATACAAAGGCTCTATAAACCAGGATGATTTTGTGTGGTTTAATAAACAAAGATATAAAATCAATCAATGACACATTTGGTTACACAGGCTGTGCCTGGGCTCAACTTAGAAGAAATGCTGGTATTAAGAATAAGGTTTTTATTGGTTTTGGGGAATAATTCAAGGGAACCTGTCTTTAAATGCCACTCTGTAAATATCAGCCACTCTCAGGTCTCACGTGTCCAAGTAAGATGTGGCTCAAGGCCTTCCACGTCTCTGCGTCCTTGGAGCTGTCCGGGGCGCTGATGCTTGAGCAGGTTTAGCATTCGAAGAGTTTGATGAGTCCAGGGTCCTTTGAATTGTGAATTTTTCGATGAAGATGTTCGGGTTGTTTGGTGAAAGCCGAGTTTGGAAGACAATACAGCTTATATATATATATATATATATATATATATATATATATATATATATATATATCCATCCATCCATCCATCCATCCATCTTCTGCCGCTTTATCCGGGGCCGGGTCGCGGGGGCAGCAGTCTGAGCAGGGACTCCCAGACTTCCTTCTCCCCAGACACTTCCTCTAACTCCTCCGGGGGGATCCCGAGGCGTTCCCAGGCCAGCCGAGAGACATAGTCTCTCCAGCGTGTCCTGGGTCTTCCCCGGGGCCTCTTCCCGGTGGGACATGCCTGAAACACCTCCCGAGGGAGGCGCCCAGGAGGCATCCGGAACAGATGCCCGAGCCACCTCAGCTGGCTCTTCTCGACGTGGAGGAGCAGCGGCTCTACTCCGAGCTCCCCCCGTGTGGCCGAGCTCCTCACCCTATCTCTAAGGGAGCGCCCAGCCACACGGCGGAGGAAACTCATTTCGACCGCTTGTATCCGCGATCTTGTTCTTTCGGTCACTACCCAAAGCTCATGACCATAGGTGAGGGTAGGAACGTAGACCGACCGGTAAATAGAGAGCTTTGCCTTTCGGCTCAGCTCCCTCTTCACCACAACGGTCCGATGCAGCGACTGCATCACTGCAGCCGCTCCACCGATCCGCCTGTCAATCTCACGCTCCATCCTTCCCTCACTCGTGAACAAGACCCCGAGATACTTGAACTCCTCCACTTGGGGCAAGGACACCCCACCCACCTGGAGAGGGCAAGCCACCTTTTTCCGGTCGAGAACCATGGCCTCGGATTTGGAGGTGCTGATTCTCATCCCAGCCGCTTCACACTCAGCTGCAAACCGTCCCAGTGCATGTTGCAGGTCCGGGTTTGATGGAGCCATCAGGACAACATCGTCTGCAAACAGCAGAGATGAGATCCTGTGGTCCCCAAACCGGACACCCTCTGACCCCCGACTGCGCCTAGAAATTCTGTCCATAAAAATTATGAACAGAACCGGTGACAAAGGGCAGCCCTGGCGGAGTCCAACATGCACTGGGAACAGGTCTGACTTACTGCCGGCAATGCGAACACAGCTCCTGCTCCGGTCATACAGGGACCGGATAGCCCCGAGCAAAGGGCCCCGGACCCCGTACTCCCGGAGCACCCCCCAAAGGACACCCCGAGGGACACGGTCGAAAGCCTTCTCCAGATCCACAAAGCACATGTGGACCGGTTGGGCAAACTCCCATGAACCCTCGAGCACCCGATGGAGGGTATAGAGCTGGTCCAGTGTTCCACGACCGGGACGAAAACCACTCTGTTCCTCCTGAATCCGAGGTTCGACTATCGGTCGGATTCTCCTCTCCAGTACCTTGGAATAGACCTTACCTGGGAGGCTGAGGAGTGTGATGCCTCTGTAGTTGGAACACACCCTCCGGTCCCCCTTCTTGAACAGAGGGACCACCACCCCGGTCTGCCAGTCCAGAGGCACGGTCCCCGAACGCCACGCGATGTTGCAGAGACATGTCAACCAAGACAGTCCTACAACATCCAGATACTTTAGGTACTCAGGGCGGATCTCATCCACCCCCGGAGCCCTGCCACCGAGGAGTTTGCGAACAACCTCAGTGACTTCAGCTTGGGTGATGGATGAGCCAGCCTCCGAGTCCCCGGTCTCTACTTCCTCTTCGGAAGACGTGACTGAGGGATTAAGGAGATCCTCAAAGTATTCCTTCCACCGTCCGACGACATCCCCAGTCGAGGTCAGCAGGCCTCCACCCGCACCGTAAACGGTGTTGGTGAGACACTGCTTCCCCCTCCTGAGGCGCCGGACGGTTTGCCAGAATTTCTTTGGTGCCGACCGATAGTCCTCCTCCATGGCCTCCCCGAACTCCTCCCAGGCCCGGGTTTTTGCCTCTGCGACAGCACGAGCCGCGGCTCGCTTGGCCTGCCGATACCCGTCGATGACCTCCGGAGACCTACAAGCCAGAGTGGCCTGATAGGCCTCCTTCTTCAGTCTGACGGCATCCCTTACTTCCGGTGTCCACCACCGGGTTCGGGGGTTGCCGCCACGACAGGCACCGGAGACCTTGCGACCACAGCTCCGAGCAGCCGCATCAACAATGGAGGCGGAGAACATGGTCCACTCGGACTCAATGTCCCCAGCCTCCCCCGGGACATAGGAGAAGCTCTCCCGTAGGTACGAGTTGAATACCCTACTGACAGAGGGCTCCACAAGACGTTCCCAACAGACCCTCACAATGCGCTTGGGTCTGCCAAGTCTGTCCGGCTTCCTCCTCCGCCAGCGGATCCAACTCACCACCAGGTGGTGATCGGTTGACAACTCTGCCCCTCTCTTCACCCGAGTGTCCAAGACACGCGGCCGGAGGTCTGATGACATGACAACAAAGTCGATCATTGACCTCCGGCCTAGGGTGTCCTGGTGACCTATATATATATATATATATATATATATATATATATATATATATATATATATATATATATATATATATATATATATTTCATGTATTAAACATATTTTTCATGTATTCTTATATTTGATTTGAGTTTTATTTATTTTATCAACAGTGTTGGGTGGTGTTACGTTACCTCATCACTGCCCTGGAAAAGTGTTACGTTACTGCACTACTGTGTTTTAAAAGGAACGCACTAGAGTTCTCTTGCGTTACCAAACATTAACATTATTATATGACCTTTCGCTTTGCATTCACGCACGGCTATGAAGGAACAACAGATGTAAAACGTGACGTGAGTCCTTAATTTGTTTGGAACATTCTCTTCCGAACACACATTACTGTTTTATAATACTACTGATGCAAAAATGAAACCTAACACAAGGGGCTGAGCCTGAAGGCTCGGCTTTCCTACTAACACAGTAACATAATCATTAAAATATCAAATAAACTAGCAAATTAAATGTGTTTGACTTGAGATTTATTATTATATCTTTTATGTTGACAGATGACCACAGTATAATGTCATACAACACGCACGTCAGCCTCAAGCAGTGACAACCATCACTAAGACGAAATGAGTGGATTAGCAAGAGCACCAATCCATTATTTAATATGGACATAGCATTTTAACACCTGTCCATAGGGCCAATTTAGAGTTTCCAATTTTTACCTAACACATGCATGTCTTTGGACAGTGGGAGGAAGCCGGAGCACCCAGAGAGAACCCACGGTAACAACCCAGAGAGATCATGTGATGTTGGTCTGGTCCGGAAATTGAACCCATGATCACCTTCTTGGGAGGCAAGAGCGCTAAGTGCCTTTGCCACCGTGCACCCCATATAAATACAAATGCTATATTGCGTGAATTAAACACATCCACACTTTGAGAAGAAGAGCTCTACATTTCATAGTGCAATATAAAAGTTAACATGTTGCTACATAAAGTCACTTGTCACAAGAAATAACAGAATCGGAAAAAGGTTTATTGCCATTGTCAGTGGAAAAGAAATCCTAAACTAGGAACTCTCTTGGTGAGATAGATTCATAGAGTTAGCTGCTTTGAAGACATGTTTATGTGCTGATATTACTTTACTTCCAGAAGGTAATCATTCAAAGCTTCTGTGCAAAGGAGGATGCGCACAGCTCTTCAGAGATGCTGCCCAAAGGCCTCTGAGGCCTTATGATTTTTGTCTCATGTTCACATGAGCTGCTGTTTGTTCTTCCTCTGCACGTTTCCGTACTACATCAGCATGTTCAAAGTTAAGATGCTCTCCAAAAGGCGTAACAAATACAACCTTTGTGAGCATTTCTTTAAAAAAAAGTTTGTGTTCCCCTCAAAACTAAGGCTGTTGTCTATGTGTGCGCCAATATATTTATTTTCAACTTTTTGATAATGAATTGGTATTGGCAACATAGACATATCATTTTGAAAGACCAGCTCCTTAGTTTTGGAAACATTAATATCCAAAAATCTATTCAAACACATTTTTTGCAACATTGACAAACTCTTAAAAGTAAATACACACTTTCCCAGTGTGATGTCCTCTGAAATAAAGCGACCAGCGTCATGTCTTCAACAAATTGAAATAATGTAAAACATTCATCATGAACTTGAAAAAGTATAAACCCTGTATTCAACACGGTCATTTCTGAAATATCAGATCCAATAGTCCCTGACCATATCTATAAGGCGACAGCTCGCAGCAGAGTCTTCATCCCTGGGGTGTTTTCAGCAGCATAGGACCACTCAGAGGGAAGATCAACGGCGGCGTGTTTGGGCGAAAAAAAAGAAAGAAACACCAGATTGTGGGAGCTGTGGTGGCCCATGGACTTGTCACTATCCACCACCTAAAGAAGAGAAAGTCAAGTCCATGAGCAACCCCCACAATGTCTGTAAAGAAGAGAAGAACGCTGCACAAACAGCTGGGTCACATGGAGAAGGAGAAGACAACTAAGTTGAAATAGTTGAGAAGCATCAAAGAAAAATAACACTGCTGTTCAAGGCAAGAGGACCAAGAAGAAGGAAAAAACTGTGGCTCATGAGGACGTGGAAATGGTAGGTATGGAGTGAAGATGCATCATTTGTCCACAAGGGGCGCTTTATAGTGTTTGCAATTTTCACATGCAAAACATATGGTTTGATTTGTGAGTATCTGGGACATTTTGTGTGGGATTGTACATCCATCCATCCCTCCATTTTCTACCGCTTGTTCTCTTTTGGGGTCAAGGGTGACTGGAGGCTATCCCAGTGACTTTGGGCCTTAGGTGGGGTACACCCTGGACAGTGGCCAACTCGTCGCAGGGCCAACACCTTGTGTGGGATTGTATGTCAATAAAATACAATTTAAAAAAAAAAACACTGAGGTTCACAAGGCTGTTTAGCAAAATATGTAGACACAGAATTGAAAACTGATGTAAGTCCACAAAGAGGTTTCTAGCATCATGCTCAGAGCCCTGGAGATGCTTGGCTCTGTACTTTTCAGACTTTTATATGCACACTGAAGGTTACAAAAAATGTGTTCAAGTGTTTTGTGAGCGAAAATCATTCCGTTCAGATGCCCCAGATTTTTGGATCAGGCACAATATTTGAAATCTTCAAAGACATAGGTGTGTGTGTTTGGAGGAGGGATTGAGAGCGCATCGTGCAGCAGACCCCTTTTATTTAATGTACACATGAGTTCAGTCGCCTTCCCGAGAGGCCATCGCGACCTAGGGCTTTTCTAGGTTTGATGAAGACACAGGAGAGGTATCCACTGTACTACAAGGCAGGAGACATGACAGGGTTTCTTCTTGAATGCTATAGAGGACATGTAGTTTCTTCTACTCTGATCCAGCTCAAGCTTCTCCAAAAAAAAAAACAATCCTTTCAGAGAATAAACAAGCATGTTATTTTTGGTTTAGATATGTTATTGACTGAAACGTGAAACAATATTTATACATTTCCTAAAGAAACTTGCTGTAGAGCGAGCGCGAGAGCGGTGTCGGTTTAAAATAACCTCAGCCCGAGCGATTTATGTAACAGTCTCTTTCAAGCAGCATATGGCAGAAGGTATTACTGCCAAAGACGGTGAGTTCTTTTTAAATAATTCACTTTGTATTGACTTTGCACATATTGAGCTAATCTGTGCCAACTGTAGCAGCTCCGATCTGACAGACGGCGAGCGTGTGAGTGTGTGTGAGAGAGTGAGTGAGTGAGTGAGTGTGTAAGTGTTCAAGCTTCACTGGCAACACATGTAAAGAGTGAAATGTCTTTGTCATCAGAGAGGAGAATTTAAAATGAGACTGTTTCAACCCAGAGAAAGATGCATAGTCCAATCGTATCTTCAGTCTTGTGCGTCTGAACTGTCGGACTCGGTTTGCTGTGACCTTCTGAAGTCTGAAGTGACGACCAGGGCTTCAATCACATGTTAGCGTTCGCCTGGCACTACAGGATTTGTACCTGAATTACTTTTAAATCATAGAAGGCATCATTTCTACATTAGCAAAAAGATCCGACAAGGCTACTGGCTAAAGTAATGACTACTTAGGGTTTGTCCTCAGCGTTTTCTGCCTTTATTTCACTTCTCTGCCAAGCCTCCACGCTGCATTTTAACCTCTCTTTGTGTCAAGCATTGACTTTGGATAATATTAGATGCATTATGCTTATGGTCTTGACGCGAGTGTTGTGCATCAATAAACAGCTGCTACCATCACACGTGGATTAGACAAGTGTGTTAATGTTTGGTGAGAAAATATTATTCACACATTTTTCCTTCAACTCAAGGTCCATTACAAAGTGACAATAGAAATAGAAAATGGTCTGTTTCTAGCTGCTATTTTGCTGTCTGGTGTGTCAGTCTTTACAGTTTGCTAATTCCACATTCATACTGAGATGGTCTTATAAAGCTCAACATTGTCAGACAGCTATTATTCACTGTAAATATGTGACATATGCACCTGGTTAGCTCACCTTTTACCTAATGTAGCCAAGTTAATAAAGATACACTTGTGCATTAAATGTAAAGTGAAGCTCTTCAATGCGTTTCCGAGCGCACACCTCCGTCCTGTTTACAGTTGGAAACAAACAGGATCATGGCAACTTCATCTGAGGCACTCTGCTCCTCTGCTGCGGCCCAAAGATAAGCTCTGCAGAAGGGCACTCACACAGCCCTGGTCTGGGTGCCGCTGAATATCAGGAAAACATACTCAACAATTAGTTGAGCTCAGTGTGTTCCTGAGATGCTCGCCCGCCGCCTCGCTCCCCTCATTAAAGGAGTGGCGCAGTGGCCCCTTAAAGGCACATTTTATCTGCTCGGCTCGGCCCCGGGGTGAGAGCCAATCTGCTTATGCTGAAAGGTCAGTGGCCCGAAACGGTGAAGCTGAGAAATCGAATATTGTGGAGCGCTTTGGAAGTCCCTTGGCACGCGCTCCCATTTGTTCCGGACGCCAACGAATCAGCCGTTTTTGCTGTGGCCTTAACCTCCGGAGGTGCCCGTGGAGCCCAGAGCAAGCAGGAGGAGTGTGGGCCAGGAGACATGTGAGAGCTAATGTGAGTGTGAGTGCATTAAAGGAGCTCCCAACAGGTTTAGAGTCAATAAAGAGATACTTACAGCACAGAACAGGCAGCGGCTTTTATCACTGCAAATGTACACAATGAACCAGAGTCTCCAGCCGAGGCCTGTGGACCTTCAGATGGGAATCATTGTTATCAGTGTTCAATTTAACTATACCTATGTTCAGTTATTACGCTGATGAGTCTCTTTTTTGTATTAAACATGTCATTCTGTGTTAGCCTGATAAAGGATGAAACAGACGAGCCATTGTAACTGTCACTTCAGAACTTAAAGACTTTTTGTATCGCAAAAGCTGTGATACAAACACACTTTTTTCTGACGAATGCATCGCATTTGAGAGAAATTGCGTCACATTTTGCGATGCGATACAGCTTATTCTGAATTACTACTGGATTGTAGTCCGAGTACTCTCTGTAAACATATTGATATATTGAGAGGGGGGCCTGTGGAGCTTCTTGCTGTTTCAGGGTCTGCATGCTCTCAAGGACCCAGCCCACAAGGAGTGGTCTTCAGGGTAGCCTCTGTGGACCGCAAAGGCTGTGCCAAAATGGGACAGGCCTAGCCTACAGAGCTGCTCCGTCACCTTGCAACCAAGACTCACCGCTTATGCTAACGCCATGCAAATTACACACTGAGGATAAAATATTCTGACTTTGAGATCAAGAAATTATAGTTAATCTCATCCAAATCTTTTGTCTAAAACTAAATATTATGTTCAGCACTTGCAAAATATAATAATTACCAATGTTCCTGTGATAGATGTCAAAATAATCTAGAAGTGGGGTTATGTACTGTAGATATATAATGTTTTGAATCAGATAAAGGTTTTTCTTCCTTGCCATTTAAATCTTGAGATTGCCCTTTTCCGCTCATCAAACAGCAGGTTGGAATCAGCAAACAGCATTATTTTTTATAGTTTCAATCCTTTGACGTAGACATAAGTGGGGAATATGGTTCCATTTTCAAGATCTTATGTTATAGTAATAAAAAGAGAGGTATACTTTTTCTCCCAAATTGTTGATGGTGTCTTTGAAGTATCACACCTAAATATCTAAGAGATTCCGTTTGAATGGATTGGTCTTTCTAAATGTTAGAGCATACCAGAATGAAATTATTTCAGTTTTTTGTACATTCATTTTGTATCCAGACATTGGACCAATTTTTTGGGGAAAATGCATCACATTGGGTATGAACATTTCTGATTTGGTCAAATAGAATAGAACGATAGAATCATCTGCAGCGGGCCATTGTATGTTCAGTTCCATTAATTGTAACAACATGAATTGTTTTGGATTGTCTAATAAATTGGGCAAATGGTTCTAAATACAAAGCAAACAAGAGGGGAGACCAGGCACAGCCCTGCCTGACCCCCCCCTCTTCTTTAGTTCTTAGAGATATGATGGTCTCTTTCCAGCTAGGAGCGTCTGAGTTTTCTCAAGTGCCCAGTTAAAAATTGCCAAAAGGAAAGGAGTAAGTGTTTCTTTTAAAGCTTTATACCACTCTGAGGTTAACCCATCAAATTTATGTCATCTTCTTTGCAAATGTTTATTTTGACAGTTTGACAGGACATTTTAATTTAGTTTACTTTACTTTTGAATTAAATTATTATATTTTGTTTTAGTCTAGATTTAATCAAATAATTAGTTTTACTTTTATCTTGCTAATTTAGTAGACTGAATCTACAAAAGTTTTAGTCAACCAGATTTATTCTTTTGAATTTGTACCCATATATTTAAAACTACAGTATGTAACTTTCTGGAGGTGGCACGTCACCTGTATGATTAGAGGGAAATAGAAAGTTAAAACTATACTTGACTTTGCAGAGAAAATATGTTTTATGCCATACGGTGGAATACTATAAGCCAAAGGAACTACACTTCCATGGAAATGAGCAGGGGGAGGCTTTTCCAGGTCAAGAACGAGTCAGGTTTGTAAATAGGTATGTCTGTCTATGATTTAAGTGCAATTTAAACACAAAAAAAAAAAAAAATACATGGTTTAATTCCTGTTTGGCTAAAACGTTTTGCACTGGGCCATTAAGCAAAATTTGTTTAGACCCTAGTACTATATTGTAAAATCAAGAAGATCTAGGGGTCAAAAGGAGATAGCTGTGTGCTGTCTGTGTCTAATTATTGTTGTTAGCTTTACCATGACGGCTAAACTCCCTTTGGCCTCACATATTTGTGAAAAGCACTTAAAAACTTATCACATTGGAACGCTTGAAACACTATGTGAGAAAACAGTTTGAAATGAACTAATTCTGTTTTTCACATTTTTTTTAGGTAGGGCGCATTGATAAATGATGTGACAGTGCTTCATGAGACGTTTTCCAGACATGTTCTTGGATGTTGAGTTTGTTTATCTCTGGTCTGAGGCTCTGAGATTTAAACGTGGACCTTAGATCTTGTCTCCTAGTTTTTGTTATTCTATAAGATTACCAGCACTTTAAGTTGACAAAAATATTAACGTTTAGTCCGCAAAATTGTCATTTTGGTAATATTTTTAGTTATTTTGACAACTTTGTGACAACTCTGCAAAAACATTTCACTGATGAAAACATTGACAAAAATATTTAGTTATTGTGATTAACACCGGTTATAGAATTATTAATAACAATACAATAATTTTTTTTGCACTTCTGTAGGCACATTTTGCTGCTCCACTCCATTAGACAGGAGTTGGACATTGGTAATGTCTGTCAGAGTTTTTGAAACGTATCAATCCTTACATTGGTCGAACATTCTATTCTGTAATGTTTCTTTTTCTGTATGCGCAATATTTTTTGTTGGATTTTGAATGTCCAACATTTATGTTTGCCTAAGGCTAAATTACTAGACGCTGCTGAACACCGCTCAGCCCCCGCTTTGACCTGCAGTAGACTGGGACAAGAGCAAGACACACATGGGATTGATAGCATACACTGTAAATGTAGTTCTCAACATTGTATTGAGATTGTAATGAGCTACTGAGGCCCTTTGTTTTTGGACTTGTTCATCAGGTCATGTGTGAATGAGGTGCTCCACAGTTCTAACTTGAATGTAGTGAGCCATTCAATCCCATTCACAGTCAAACCCCCACACACTCTCACTCTGGGATTTCTCTGGCATGTGGGAGAGGGAGCGTGTATGTAAAGGGTACTGTGAGCAGCTCTGGGGCCTGAAAAATCTCCAGTACTGCCCTGGTGAAATGTTCAGCAGAACTTAAAAACATGCCTTTGCAACTCGTGTTACTGAGATTGCAATGGATAGTATATGGCCCATGTTCAACTCAGTAATGTGTGCTATTACTACGCTACTGAAAAATACAATATATTACTTTAACTCATTACTTTTGTAGCGCGTTACTCCAGAAACCGTTTAGAAGTAACCATCTACACCAGAGATGTCAGAGCTGCTCCTGCAAGTGCACCTGCTGCCCGATTATCTACACGCAGTTTAGACCAAACAGTTTTATACTGCTTACATGTTAAAATGTCAGATAAATTTCAGATAAAGTAAAGTAGTAGTAAAATTATACAAAATTTGATCAGGGGGATGATGCATTAAGGCTGCATACATTAAAAGCTTAAAAAACTTTGACCTCAATTGGGCAGGGCATAGTGTAGCATAGCGGCATAGTGTAGCTTAGGGGCACGGTAGCGCAGCAGTTAGCACTTTTGCTTTACAGCAAGAAGGTCCTGGAATCCAGCGGGTGGCGCGGGGACTTTCTGTGCTTGTTCTCTATATTACATCGCTGGTGTAGACTGTCCGACCACTTATTATTAAAAGCGATTCCTGTGTGTGTGCTGCACTGCTTTGCGTACCCGCTGTTACTGCAAATTGGGGCGTCATTTGGGGTGACAACATGTTAGATCATCTGTCTCGAGGGCTCTTTTGAATATACAGTTCAATATAACATCAACAATTTCCTCAGAGGAAAGGATGACAGGATGAAAGAGAAACCTCAAGGAGAACCACATGTAGTTCTAGTTCCATAGATAAAAAGGCTGTAGTTGAGTTCAGAAGTTTGGATGCCCATCTCCACAAGACTTCAAATTTGTAATGAGACTCTCTAGTGTTGTGCCTGAACGCGCTCATTGAACGAAAGTTCATGAAACGTTTTTACTGCCGACGAACGATAATGTGAACGCGTTCCTTCTGGTCGCCCTACGACCAGTTATGTGAGTTTTATGATAAGGTCGGTGAGAATGGGAACAATCTAATTTTCAAAATTGGATATGAAGATGAAATCTGACACATAGTTTCAGCATTGAACTAATAAAATAATTGCTGCCTGTTTTTGTATATGGGCTGTGGAAATAATTTAGAAAAATTATGGCATAATATTGAATAAAATAACTGAACTAGTTCATTTTTTGGAGCTGTGAACTTAGTTCGAAATTTGGAATTATGAACTATGAACTGAACTAGTTCATGTAGAAAGTGAACTTTCCCAACACTGTTTTCTCTCATTTTTATATATATTCTTGATGGCCGTAAATGCATACAAACAGGTCCAACAGTGCACATTGTGTCTTGAATTTGGTTGAAATAGTCCTTCAAGTGGTTTGTGTTTGCACTGTTTCAGCTCAGGCCCAGAGCTCCAGGCAAACAACTCCTCTTGTGATTGGCTGATGGCTAGAGGGCCTCAGAAGGACATATAATTGAATTCAATTTATTTTTGTAACGCCTGTAATCATAACTGCGGTTGCCTCGAAGGGCGACAGTGAGAATAGATTAAAAAAAATTCATAAGGACTTGGCAATGTCCCAGCATCCCGTGTCCTTAGACAAATGTCCCAAGCTCCCCTGTCCTTAGACCCTGTTCTTCAGCCTGTATACAACACACATCCCTGTAAGGTTCTCCAGGAAGCATCAATGACTAAGGAATATCCATAAAGATTTCTGCTGTTCCATCTACCTGGACTTCCTGAAGGATCCAGTCACTATTCCCTGTGGACACAGTTACTGCATTAGCTGTGTCAACGCTCGACATAATGAGCTCATGAAGATGTTCTGTCGTAGATCAGATCAGCAGATCAGATCACAACAGAAAGCTGAGGAACACCGAGTCAGAGAGCTTCAGAGCAAAGTGCAGCAGGAGATCAGCGAGCTGAGGAGGAAACACTGAACTGGACACACTGAAGACCACCTCCAGTTTTTACATAAGTTTGCATCACTTTCCAAAGTGAGTGAGACTTCAGACTGGTCCAGCTCCAGTAGAAGCTCTCCACCTTTTCAGGAGATGGTCACAGCTCCTGTAGCTAAGCTGAGGAACAAACTACAAGACAGCCTGCTGTGACTCACAAAGCCAAAGTCAGTCCTCCCAAAACACATGTCCATCAGGTAAATATGCTGACCCAACAGAAGGTCAAGGAACAGCCTGCTCCTCCTCGGTCCAACCTGAAGATGAAACCAAAAGCTTCCAGTCCACAGACTGTTCAGCCAAAGCACTTGTTCTTATCTCAGCCTCCCAGTGTGCTATCCGCGATCTTGTTCTTTCGGTCACTACCCAAAGCTCATGACCATAGGTGAGGGTAGGAACGTAGACCAACCGGTAAATAGAGAGCTTTGTCTTTCGGCTCAGCTCCCTCTTTACCACAACGGTCCGATGCAGCGACTGCATCACTGCAGCCGCTGCACCGATCCGCCTGTCGATCTCACGCTCCATCCTTCCCTCACTCGTGAACAAGACCCCGAGATACTTGAACTCCTCCAGTTGGGGCAAGGACACTCCACCCACCTGGAGAGGGCAAGCCACCTTTTTCCAGTCGAGAACCATGGCCTCGGATTTGGAGGTGCTGATTCTCATCCCAGCCGCTTCACACTCGGCAGCAAACCGTCCCAGTGCATGTTGCATTGGTGTCCGGGTTTGATGGAGCCATCAGGACAACATTGTCTGCAAACAGCAGAGATGGAATCCTGTGGTCCCCAAACCGGACACCCTCCGACCCCTGACTGCGCCTAGAAATTCTGTCCATAAAAATTATGAACAGAACCGGTGACAAAGGGCAGCCCTGGCGGAGTCCAAATTGCACTGGGAACAGGTCTGACTTACTGCCGGCAATGCGAACACAGCTCCTGCTCCGGTCATACAGGGACCGGACAGCCCTGAGCAAAGGGCCCCAGACCCCGTACTCCCGGAGCACCCCCCAAAGGACACCCCGAGGGACACGGTCGAAAGCCTTCTCCAGATCCACAAAGCACATGTGGACTGGTTGGGCAACTCCCATGAACCCTCGAGCACCCGATGGAGGGTATAGAGCTGGTCCAGTGTTCCACGACCGGGACGAAAACCACTCTGCTCCTCCTGAATCCGAGGTTCGACTATCGGTCGGATTCTCCTCTCCAGTACCTTGGAATAGACCTTACCCGGGAGGCTGAGGAGTGTGATCCCTCTGTAGTTGGAACACACCCTCCGGTCCCCCTTCTTAAAAAAAAGGACCATCATCCCGGTCTGCCAGTCCAGAGGCACGGTCCCCGACTGCCACGCGATGTTGCAGAGACATGTCAACCAAGACAGTCCTACAACATCCAGATACTTTAGGTACTCAGGGCGGATCTCATCCACCTCCGGAGCCCTGCCACCGAGGAGTTTGCGAACAACCTCAGTGACTTCAGCTTGGGTGATGGATGAGCCAGCCTCCGAGTCCCCAGTCTCTACTTCCTCTTCGGAAGGCGTGACTGAGGGATTAAGGAGATCCTCAAAGTAATCCTTCCACCGTCCGACGACATCCCCAGTCGAGGTCAGCAGGCCTCCACCCGCACCGTAAACGGTGTTGGTGAGGCACTGCTTCCCCCTCCTGAGGCGCCGGACGGTTTGCCAGAATTTCTTTTCATAGTCCTCCTCCATGGCCTCCCCAAACTCCTCCCAGGCCCGGGTTTTTGCCTCTGCGACAGCACGAGCCGCGGCTCGCTTGGCCTGCCCATACCTGTCGATGACCTCCGGAGCCTCACAAGCCAGAGTGGCCTGATAGGCCTCCTTCTTCAGTCTGACGGCATCCCTTACTTCCGGTGTCCACCACCGTGTTCGGGGGTTGCCGCCACGACAGGCACCGGAGACCTTGCGACCACAGCTCCGAGCAGCCGCATCAACAATGGAGGCGGAGAACATGGTCCACTCGGACTCAATGTCCCCAACCTCCCCCGGGACATGGGAGAAGCTCTCCCGGAGGTGCGAGTTGAATACCCTACTGACAGAGGGCTCCACAAGACGTTCCCAACAGACCCTCACAATGCGCTTGGGTCTGCCAAGTCTGTCCGGCTTCCTCCTCCGCCAGCGGATCCAACTCACCACCAGGTGGTGATCGGTTGACAACTCTGCCCCTCTCTTCACCCGAGTGACCAAGACACGCGGCCGGAGGTCAGATGACACAACAACAAAGTCGATTATTGACCTCCGGCCTAGGGTGTCCTGGTGCCACGTGCACTGATGGACACCCTTGTGCTTGAACACGGTGTTCGTTATGGACAAACCGTGGCTAGCACAGAAGTCCAATAACTGAACACCGCTCGGGTTCAGATCGGGGAAGCCGTTCTTCCCGATCACCCCTCCCCAGGTGTCACTGTCATTGCCCACGTAGGCGTTGAAGTCCCCCAGTAGAACAACGGAGTCCCCCCAACTGTCCAGTACTCCTCCCAAGGACTCCAAGAAGGCCGGGTACTCTGCACTGCTGTTCGGCCCGTAGGCCGCCACAACAGTGAGAGACCTGTCCCCCACCTGAAGGCGGAGGGACGTGACCCTCTCGTTCACCGGGGTAAACTCCAACACGTGGCGACTGAGCTGAGGGGCTATAAGCAAGCCCACACCAGCCCGCCGCCTCTCCCCGCAGGCAACACCAGAGAAGTGGCGCGTACAGCCCCTCTCGAGGAGATGGGTTCCAGAGCCCAAACTGTGCGTGGCGGTGAGGCCGACTATATCTAGTCGGTATCGCTCAACCGGGAGCACAAGCTCAGGCTCTTTCCCCCCCAGCGAGGTGACATTCCATGTCCTCAGAGTTAGTCTCTGTGTCCGGAGATCTGGTCGCCGAGGCCCCTGCCGTCGACTGCCGTCCAAATCTCTCTGCACCGGCCCCTTATGGATCCTCCTGCAGATGGTGGGCCCACGGGAGGGCGGCCCCACGTCGCTCCTTCGGGCTGTGCCCGGCCGGGCCCCGTGGGGTAAGACCCGGCCACCAGGCGCTCGCCATCGAGCACCCATCCCAAGCCTGGCTCCAGGATGGGGCCCCGGTGACGCCGATCCGGGCGACGTAAACGGCCTTGTTCTTTTACTCATCATAGGGGGCTTCTGAACCGATCTTTGTCTGACCCGTCACCTAGGACCTGTTTGCCTTGGGGCTTCAACTGGCTTGAAGCCCCCGACAACATAGCTCCCGGGATCATTCGGGCGCTCAAACCCCTCCACCACGTTAAGGTGTCGGTTCAAGGAGAGGCATTTACTAATATATTCAAGCAAATTGTAACTTTACATGTAACTTAAAAGATTTGCAATCAGACTTGAGTGACATAAGACAATCAGACATTTGGATGCTCCTAAATGAGGTTCAGATGAACCGCGGAAACGCGAGACTGCAGTCACTTTTATGAGCCGGCCCAACTTGTCCCGCTATGAAATGGTCCTTTCTTGTCCGAACCCGCACCACGAGCCCGCTGCCCATGCATCACATCAGATCACTGCTGCGTGAGAACGTTTTTACTGCAAGAGAAAATTTTATTCACAGTCAATTAACGGTTGTTGAACTTGTGCTGCACCTTGGGGCAGTGTGTCTGTTTGTGCTTTATAAATAAGTACCTTTGACCGCGAGCTCATTCCATTAATTTGACTAAATACGAAAGAAGTGCAAACTAAAAACACAATGTGCACGGTTAAGTGTGTATAGGATTTTTTTTCTGAATAAAAAATAGAAAACAGTCTCTTTACAGATGTGAAGTCTTGTTGAGATGGACATCCAAACTTCTGAACTACAGACTCTTTATCTATGGAACTGGAACTACATGTGGTTCTCCTTGAAGTGTGACTGTGAATGGCTCAGTACATTCCTGTTAGAGCTGTGGAGCACCTCATTCACGCATGACCTGATGAACAAGTCTAAAAACATAGGGCCTGAGCAGCTCATTACAATCTCAATACAATGTGTGAGCCTCGTCACTCTTTTACACAGTTTAAAAGGTAAAGGGAGTAATTTGAGTATGAAGTATAAAATCACACATTTGACCTCTTCTGAAAAAGAAAAAACACAAATCATTGGGTAATCACAATGTTAGATTTATTGCAGAGCGATCCAGAATGTTACTATGTAAGTCAATGTGACAATGAAGGGCACCGGGACAAGTGGGTTAAAAACAAACCCTTGGTCTTGCATAGAAACTACAAAATGATCAAAGCCAACACTCTAATAAAATATTGAAACAAATTCAGCCAATTGTAATTAAAAAATGGCTACTTTGTGTGATATGATATTTAATGATTAAACTAATATGTTATTGTGAGTTTTTAAAAGTAGATTTAGTAAAACCACAGAATCGTAGAACTGTCTGTGTGGCATAAACATTATTTTCAGGCCATTTTCTCATTTTAACAACTTTATTTTCTCGAATGTGAACCTATTTCGATTGAATCCATTGTTGAAAGGGCCGATCACTAATGCACGAGAGAGTGACCTGAACAGCCCACATGTTTAGTACTTGTGGACATAGGCCTGCTGTAATATGCTCCAGGATGATGTTTTAGACGTGCCAATGCCTCGACACAGAAGTGTATATCCACTCTGTGTTGGGGCTGCGTCTTGTGATTAGCCACAATCCCCTGAAGTGCACCTACAAGATGTTTCAATATAATTTCCATGCACACCCCTGAGAGACACTGCCCTTTCAAAAGTGAAATAATATGTTCATGGTCAGGCTACCCCAAGTAAATTGTCAGTTTGCTGTAACCCGAGTCAACATTTTTCAAGTGGGTCGGACGGTAGGCAAATTCTTATGTGTTTTACTTTGAAGGCAAAAAAAAAGATCCAAATTTTGCAATTTTTTGACTCTGAGTGACCGCCAGGGGTCAGGCTTCAACAGTCAATGACGGAAAACATCTCTATCAACCCGATCGGGAGACTAAATCTCACGATTTTAAGATATTTTAATCGACCTTTTGTACGCCGCTATCCTTTATTTTGGTAGCGAAGGCGAGCGGGGGCAACATGCGGGCGCCGCCATGTTTGTTTTGACGCGTGTTTCAATCCCAGAATGCATTGCGTAAGTCAAATTTCACACCCTGATAGAGCTTGACATGTTCTGCGGACACTTGAGTGTCCCCACCCGTCATCAACGACGGGTGGGCCTCTGCCAATAACAACATCGCTGACGGTGGATTATTGAGCGTTGTTTGGATATTACGGCAACATAGAGGAACGCCTCGGTCCGTATGACGAGGAAGAGGAAGCGTGACCTGGTCGGTGACGATATGAACAGCGGGGAGGACTCCCCTGGAGCCACTGATCCTGTGCAGCGTAGGGCGTCTTCTTGCTCGTCTATGGAGGGCTCTCTCAGTGAGGAGCAGGGCGGGGGGGTTGCAGATATCGGGGATGTGAGTTCAGAGTGTAAGGTGTTCATAAAGCTCGCGCAGGATAATGCGTCCTTTAAGGGGTGGGATCCGATGGCGTTGACAAGGAGCCTGACTGTAGCTGTGGGAGTGGTCAAGCATGCGAGTGTCCTTAGGGATGGCTCGCTGCTGGTCGTGTGCAAGGACGTGGCTCAGCAAAGGAAGGCGATTGAAGCTAAGTGTCTGGGGGGGAAGGACTTTCTTGTGTCTGATGCTGTAAGAGGCACGGTCAGGGGAGTTATCATAGGCGTCCCTACGACGACATCTGTGGATGACATAAAGGAGAATTTGACTGGAGCTAAGGTGGTGGATGCTAGGCGGTTGAAGATGACCCGGGATGGGGTAAGGTGTGACAGCCTGTCGATAATGATTAGATTTGAAGGTGGGATCCTGCCTCGTGTGGTGTGCGTTGGGTACATGCGCTATGGCGTACGCCCATATGTTCTGCCGCCCCTGCGTTGCTTCAAGTGCCAGCGCTTTGGGCATATTGCAGCGGTCTGTAGAGGGAAGCAGAAGTGTGGTAAATGTGCAGGAGACCACGAGTATGGGAAGTGTGACGACGGAGCAAAACTCAAGTGCTGTAACTGTGGGGGAGAGCATAGCTCTGCCTACGGGGGATGCGTGTTCAGCAAGAGGGCTGCTGAGGTGCAAAAAGTTAGAGCCTCTCAAGGCATATCCTACGCGGATGCGGTCAAGAAGGTGTCTGGTAGTCAGGTGAAGGTGGATGCAGTGGGGGCTGCCAGTGCTGCTGGTGTCCTAGGCGACAGGGGAGGGGGCAGCGTTGCCCGCGGCCAGGGGGAGGTCCCCACTGGGATGCCTGTGAGTGTGGCTTCCACGGGCAGAGGCCCTGTGGGTGCGGAGGATGTACTGGTTGTGAAGAGGAAAGATTTCTTCCTCTTTATAGTGGAAGTGATTAACTGTACTGGTCAAACCAAGAAGAGATCCGAAAAGACTAAGATCATCGCTAAGGCTGCAGGGAAGTACTTTGGAGCTGGGGGTCCCGAGTGGACGGAGATAGAGGATGCGCTGCGGGAAGGCACCCTGCCCCATTCTGGCAGTGGGAGTGGGGGGGCTCCCGATGCGCCGTCAGGTTCCGGGGGCTCATAATGGCGGTGGTTGTCTTGCAATGGAATGCGCGTAGTCTTCGTGCTAATGGCCAGGAATTTAAGCATTTTGTCTCTACCTTGTTGAACAAGCCTCACGTTATGTGCGTGCAGGAGACTTGGTTACGACCTAGGTGGGGTTTTGGGATACAAGGGTATGTGTGTGTTAGGAATGATAGGGAGCAGGGTAGAGGCGGAGGTGTGGAGCAGGGTAGAGGTGGAGGTGTGGCTGTGTGTCCGAGATGACCTAAATTACGTTGTTGTCAGTGTGAGTAAAGCGCCGGAGGCTCTGGCGGTGAGGGTCTGGCTGGGTGGTGAAGCTGTTACTGTGGTTAACCTTTATAATCCGTGTGGTGAGTTAACTTTAGAGTCCTTACATAATATCGGTAAGGATGTTCGGGGAAAGGCCGTGTGGTGTGGGGATTTTAATGCGCATAGCGCTTTGTGGGGCGGTAGTGATACCGATAGGTATGGGCAGGTGGTAGAGGGTTTTATCAATCAAAGGGAGTTGGTTTGTCTGAATGATGGGAGTGGGACCCGCTATGATATGGGGACCGGTACGGAAAGTGCAATAGATCTTACGCTTGTGTCCAAGGAGTTAGCTGGTGTTTGTAGTTGGGAGGTTCTTGGTAATCTTTCTTTTGGTAGCGATCACTATCTAGTCCGCACCGAGATTGGCTTTGGGAGCTGTGTGGTCAGGGGGACGAGGATCCAGAGGTGGCAGTTGGCAAGGGCGAACTGGGGGGCTTTCCTGAGGAAAGCTGATGATGGTTCTAGGGTTCTGCAGGAAGGAGGATTGACTCAGTTGGATGATCTCAATAGTGCAATTGTCTCGCTCATCACGCAGTCAGCGGTAGGCACGATTCCTAAGAGTGGTGGTAGTGGACATAGGAAGCGGGTGCCGTGGTGGAATGAAGCATGTGGTCATGCTGTTAGGGCGAGAAATGCGGCGTTTCGCCGGCTAAGGGTTACCCACACTGAGGGTGCCCTCATTGACTACAAGAGGGCCCGCGCTGTTGTGCGGAAAACTGTAAGAACGGCCAAGAGTGCCTATTGGAGGCGGTATTGTTCCAAAATTGGGAGAGAAACGCGTCTCGGGGATGTTTGGGGGATGATTAAGCGGATGCATGGGGTTGAGCGCCGTCATGGGACCCCGGTCCTAATACTCAATGGTGTTGAAGCAGTCAGCGACGTTGACAAAGCTGAACTGTTGGCCAGCACCTTTGTGTCGGTGCACAGCTCTGACAATCTCTCACCTGCGGAAAGGCACTACAGGGAGAGTACTCTGGCCCAGAATTCTGAGCTGATTGGGCACCAGCCTTCGACTCAAGATGACCTTGACCTTCCGTTTAGTTTGTTAGAGCTAAGGAGAGCACTTTCTAAGGCGAAACAGACAGCCCCGGGTAAAGATGAGGTGTGCTATGACATGCTCTCTCATTTGACTGATGACACGCTTGGGCTAGTCCTGGGTCTTTTCAACCGTGTTTGGGATTCAGGTTGTGTTCCATCTGCGTGGAAACAGTCTACGGTGGTGCCGGTTCTGAAGCCGGGTAGGCCAGCGTCTGACCCTTCAAGTTATAGGCCGATTGCCTTGACGTCGCAGCTCGGGAAAACGATGGAGCGCATGGTTACCGAGCGGTTGGATTACTTCTTGGAGAGTCAGGGTTTGCTTCCCGCGCACCAGAGTGGTTTCCGTAGGGGCAGGAACACCATGGATTCCGTGTTGTGTTTGGAATCTGATATCCAGCTGGCCAGGGCTCAGAAAGAAAAGGTTATTGCGGTGCTCTTCGATGTGGAGAAGGCGTACGATATGGTTTGGAAGGATGGGCTCCTCATTAAGCTGCGGAAGTGTGGTGTGAAGGGTAAACTGTTTAACTGGGTCCGGAGCTTTCTGTCTGGCCGGCGTATCCAAACCAGAGTGGGCGCTGCTTACTCTGGGGTCTATGGGGTGGAGAATGGGATCCCGCAGGGGAGTGTGTGTAGCCCTATCTTGTTCAATGTTATGATTAAGGACATCTTTGACGACGTGGATGGGTCTGTTGGGAGGAGCCTTTATGCTGACGATGGCGCTCTATGGGTGAGAGGGAGGAATCTCCGGTTTTACGAGGCGAAACTGCAAAGGGCAATACAGCAGGTGGAGCAGTGGACCCTGAAGTGGGGGTTTAAACTGTCCGTACGGAAGTCTCAAGTGATCTGTTTCTTCAATGGGCATAGGGACGTCTCCCTTCGACTGCATGGGCAGGTGCTCGAACAGGTCAGGGAGGTGAGGTTCTTGGGGGTCACCTTTGATGAGAGGCTTAGTTGGCGTCAGCACATTGATGAGGTCAGTGGTAAATGCAAAAGGGTGAATAACTTGCTTCGTTGTCTATCCGGCCAGGACTGGGGGGCCAGCAGAAGGTCGCTCCTGGGTATTTATCGGGCCGTCATGAGGGCGGCTATTGATTATGGCTGTATAGCCTACATGTCTGCGGCTAAGACTAACCTAAAGAAGCTTGATGTGGAGCAAGCCCAGGCCTTGCGCATCTGCTGTAGGGCTTTTAGGACCTCCCCTGTCTCTGCGCTGCAGGTTGAGTTGGGGGAATTGCCGTTACGGCTCCGGAGGCTAGAACTTCTGTTGGCTTACTGGGTGAATGTGCAAGGTCATACGAGCTCTCACCCGGTGAGGGACTTTCTCAGGGTTGATGGGGGGCAGAGTGAGGCTGGCGGTATGGTTTTTAGCCAGGTAGGAAATGCGAAGGCGCGGCTTGCAGGGGTTGGTGATCTGCGTGTGAGCCCGTCGGTGGCTTTGTCTGCTATAGCTCCGTGGAAGTTTGTCCCGGCTCCTGTTGATGTTAGCTTGCATGGCAAGCTTAGAGGAGTCGCTGGGAGGGCACCGCAGTTTGCCGTTCAAGCGCTCATCGATAAGCACTCAGGTGATGTGTTTATTTATACCGACGGGTCTAGGGATCCTGAGAGTGGGCGTACTGGCGCCGCTTATTTTATGCCTGACCTGGGGCTGGCGGTCAAGAAGAGGTTGACAGATCGCCTTTCTGTTTTCACGTCGGAACTCATAGCGATACGGTTGGCATTGGAATGGGCGGAATCTGCTTTGCAGTGTTGCGGCATTGTGGTGGCCTCTGACAGCCTTTCTGCATTGCAAAGCATTAAATCTGGGAAATCGGATTGCAGACAGGATGTGTTGAATGGCATCTTCTGTCTGATGCTCTCCCTGTCCAGGAAGGATGTGAGGGTTTCCTTCTTTTGGGTCCCTGCGCATGTGGGGGTGGATGGTAACGAAATGGCTGATGCACTGGCTAAACGTTCCCTTAGGCGGCCATCAATTGATGTGGCGGTTGAGTTAAGCAAATCTGAAATCAAGCCCGTTATCAAGAGTCATGTGGTCGGCCTTTGGCAGGAATTTTGGAGCCACTGTGTTACTGGACGGCATCTCTATCACGTACAGGGTAGTGTGGGTCCTTGCGGGTCTATGGGCAGGAACGCGTGGGAGGAAAGGGCCTTCGCCCGCATGAGGATTGGCCATACTGGACTCAATTGGTCACTGAGTAGGATAGGCAAACACCCGACCGGTCTGTGTGGTCACTGTCGGGTGCCAGAGACTGTCGAGCATGTGCTGATTTGCTGTGAGGCTTATGATAGAGAAAGGGCCGGGTTGGCCTTGTGGTTTCGGAATAATGGGCGGGAGTTCAATCTGCGGAACGTTCTGGCGATTCAGTCACAGGGTTTGTGTCAGGCTGTGGTTGCTTACTTATGTAGCACAGGGCTGGGTAAACGTTTATAGAGGTGGGAGGTGTTGGAGACTGAGCCGAGGATTAGGAGCAAGAGGATGTTCTAACGCGCTTTGACTTCATGGGCCTAGAAACACCAAAGTGATGGAAGAAGGACTTCTAAAGGATAAAACGACAAAGACGTCCCATGACCTCATGGGCTTTGTAAAACAACAAAGACGTCCCATGACCTCATGGGCTTTGTACTTCCAAAGCACCGAACGTCAAAGAGGGAGAGGAAGATGAAGAAGAGTCTCCCTGGAATAAAGCCGGTCACAAAGACATATCATGACCTCATGGGCTTTGTAACACCAAAGCAATGGAAGGAGTACTTTTACGGACTACGACAGTCTGAGGACTACGAAAAGTCTGAGGAATAAAGTCTGGCGGTAATGCAACAATTGGATGCCAACCGCCATAAAACAACAACAACAACAACAACAACAAAGAATAAAGCTGTACGGCGGAAGCACCGAACGTCAAAGAAGGAGAGGAAGATGAAGAAGAGTCTCCCTGGAATAAAGCCGGTCGGTCTCTGAAACAACAACAACTATTCTAGTCACAAAGACATATCATGACCTCATGGGCTTTGTAACACCAAAGCAATGGAAGGAGTACTTTTACGGACTACGACAGTCTGAGGACTACGAAAAGTCTGAGGAATAAATTCTGGCGGTAATGCAACAATTGGATGCCAACCGCCATAAAACAACAACAACAACAACAACAACAACAAAGAATAAAGCTGTACGGTGGAAGCACCGAACGTCAAAGAAGGAGAGGAAGATGAAGAAGAGTCTCCCTGGAATAAAGCCGGTCGGTCTCTGAAACAACAACAACTATTCTAGTCACAAAGACATATCATGACCTCATGGGCTTTGTAACACCAAAGCAATGGAAGGAGTTCTTTTACGGACTACGACAGTCTGAGGACTACGAAAAGTCTGAGGAATAAAGTCTGGCGGTAATGCAACAATTGGATGCCAACCGCCATAAAACAACAACAACAACAACAACAACAACAACAACATCATGTAGGACTACGTCTGAGGAATAAAGTCTGGCGGTAATGCAACACTCGGATGCCAACCGCCATAAAACAACAACAACAACAACAACAACACAGGGTTTGTGTCAGGCTGTGGTTGCTTACTTATGTAGCACAGGGCTGGGTAAACGTTTATAGAGGTGGGGGGTGTTGGAGACTGAGCCGAGGATGAGGAGCGAGCAAGAGGATGTTCTAACGCGCTTTGACTTCATGGGCCTAGAAACACCAAAGTGATGGAAGAAGGACTTCTAAAGGATAAAACGACAAAGACGTCCCATGACCTCATGGGCTTTGTAAAACAACAAAGACGTCCCATGACCTCATGGGCTTTGTACTTCCAAAGCACTGGGCGTCGAAGAGGGAGAGGAAGATGAAGAAGAGTCTCCCTGGAATAAAGCCGGTTGGTCTCTGACACAACAACTATTCTAGTCACAAAGACATATCATGACCTCATGGGCTTTGTAACACCAAAGCAATGGGAGGAGTACTTTTACGGACTACGACAGAGTCTGAGGACTACGAAACGTCTGAGGAATAAAGTCTGGCGGTAATGCAACACTCGGATGCCAACCGCCATAAAACAACAACAACAACAACAACAACAACAAACCAACTTGTAAAAGACAATATAATGACACCCATGCGCGTTATGTTTTGTTACAGACGCATGTGGAGGACTGAATGTGAAGACGCACGTGTTGTGCAATGCATTATTAGTCCTTTGGGATGAAAAGAACGTTCATATGTTTATGAACGTGATAAAAATATTCGACACGCCAGTTTTGGAAAGACCGGTTGGTGAGTCGGCGAAATAATAGAAAAATAAAAGATTTGGACGTTTTTTCAACAAAAGCTGATATTTTCTTTTCAGTCGGCTAGTTTCATACCGGGTCGGTCGGGTTACGGCAAACAGACATATTATTTTGCTCAGCCTCATGAGAAAATCAAGTGGCTAAAACGAGAAAATAAAGTAGATTATACATTAAACTTATTGTTATGACATGAAAAAGCGTCTTTACGCCACACAGACATTTTTACATTTCCTTAATAAAACAATTACTACAGTTACAAAACCATTTTTTGAAATGCTTTTGCAAACTGTACTAGCTTCTCTGATTAGCTCCTCGTTTTAGCTTCTCTGTGTCACTTTGAGACCTCCTGGCTAATGTGAAGTAAATAATAAAAGTGAACTTTTTAGGAGCTTTCTGATTAGAGAGTAACTTGTAAACCAACTCGTAAAACCAGCCAGAGAGCTCCTAACTAGTTTTCTTTTATTATTCACTTTACGTGAGCCAGAAAGACAAAGGGGCCTACAGAAAAGCTAATCAGAGAGGTTAATCTCAAAAGATTATATAGATTGTTTAAGATTTCCTTAAATTATTTTTTAAATTAATAGTTTTTACATATCCATTTAATAAACTTTAAAACTATTTTAATTCATTTCATTTCGATAACACCCAAAATCACAACAGCAGTTGCCTCAAAAGGCGACAGTGAAAAACAGATTTAACAATGTTCAGAAGTTAGCAAATATCCCTGTCCTTAGACTAAAGTAGAAACCTGGAGGAGACCCACAGTGAAGGAGAGATCCTCCTCCCACAGACGCACAGGCTGCAGATGGTCCAGGACTGATGCTTTTCCATTTGTAGGTAGACTGTGGAGCCTGAACCACTCAGGAGGAGAGAGGGGGGTTCATCAAGAGAGTTCATCCAGGCAGATGAAGAGCTGTTCGTCTAGAGTAGAGAGCGTTCCTCCAGGCAGTGGAGGAGAATCCGGATCTACAGTGCAGCATCAGCAGTGTGCAACACAGTAGCACTTCCAGAGGGGAGTGAAAGAAGGAGAAAAACATGTGACCAGCAATGAACAGACACAAGTAAATTAAAATATGAAACATTGTTGATAGGAATAGTAGTCTTTAGCAGAGGATAGTGCTCAAGCTGCCATACTTCCCCCAGAGTTGCTCCTAGGGCAGCGTAGCTGAAACTGTAGGTTTTTATTGTTGTTCATAACTGGCCTGACCATAAGACATTTCAAAGAGGAACGTTTTAAGCCTGGTCTTAAATGAAGAGACTGTGTTGACCTCTTTAACATGGACAGGAGCTGATTCCATAACACAGGAGCTTGGTAGCTTTGTTAAATAAAATAAATTGTGAATTTGTTTATCAAATCCTCCTTTTTAAAACTGATTTAATGAAAGTATTTGCAAATAATTGTGGTAAATTCTGTTTTTAAAAAAAGCATTTGTTAATTAATTCATGAAATCATTTTTAACGGTCTTTTAATAAAAGCTTCACAAAGTGATGCTTAAGGCTGGCCTTTTTTGTAAAAAAAAAAACAATCAAACATTTACCCCTTACTGATGGATCACCATGTTCTATTTGATTATAAAACAAATATAATAATAGATATTTTCTACTACAGTTCATAAAAAGGCAAGCATTTTTGCAAGCATAGTTTGATCACAATTCAATAAACTGTTCACAAATTGCTGTTATTTGTTTACTGGACATTCATTACCACCCACAGTGGCCAGCAGAGGGCCACCGACGCTTCAGACATCAAAGACGCTTTTTCCGCACATTTACATTGTTATCAAGCGTGAAATACCAATTCAGATGTGTCCAGAGTGTTTCTAAAGCCCCCAAACAAAGCTCCGTGTCCCCTCAGAGCCCGGCCCTGCTCCTGAGGGCCGCCGCTGATGAGAATGTTTACGTATATTTATGATGGCAGCAGTAATGTCTGGAGTGCGCAAATATTCTAATGTGGACAAATGTGTTGTGCTGGGGCTGAGCGGGGCTGATGGATGGCCAGGGGAATGCGCTTGGACGGCTCCGCTCCTTCTGTTCAGGGGCCCATTCAGCCGCGTCATTAAGAGGTTCACGGCGCTGGTGGTGGAGACCTTTTTTCACAGTATACCGAGCTTTGCCATAAATACTGTGCTCGTCTGATTTTGTAGAACGTGGACTGCGGAAAACCATAACCATTCTATTTGATGTGTCGCTTAGTTTACCGCAAAAGTCTATATTTTCTTTCATAGGGGTGTGGAGAACTGGTTATTTTATCTATGTTATGGGGGCTTTCACACAGTAGTGGACTCCAGTGCAGTTCTGTTGTGACGTTAATTGTGACTGACCTCGATTCAGCCCAACTTGTACTTTGAAAACATGAGAACTATAGTGAGGAAGAAATGATAATCCATGATATTTTATATAATAAGACAAAACTACATCACAGTTTCTTGTAACTGGCCCCGGTCACCAAAACAGCAGTTTACAGGCTCAAAAGGTAAAACACTAAGGCTAAAGAAATAAAGTTGGCAGAACTCACGTCCGCCGATGCTCTGGGGCCTCCACAGAGCCCCCCCTATGCTCTGCTTTCTCCCGCCACAGCACCCCCTGATGCTCTGGTACCTCCACAGCGCCCCCCGGTGCCTCTCTCCACAGCGCTCCCCGATGCTCTGGTGCCTCCCTCCACAGCGCCGCACGATGCTCTGGTGCCTCCACTGCTCCCCACAAAGGTCTAGGGCCTCCACAGCACCCCTCGATGCTCTGGTGCCTCCACAGCGCCCCTGATGCTCTGGTGCCTCCACTGTGCCCCCCGATGCTCTAGGGCCTCCACAGCACCCCTCGATGCTCTGGTGCCTCCCTCCACAGCACCCCTTGATGCTCTGTTGCCTCCACAGCACCCCTCGATGCTCTGGTGCCTCCACAGCACCCCTGATGCTCTGGTGCCCCCACAGCGCCCCTCGATGCTCTGGTGCCTCCACAGTGACCCCGATACTCTGGGGCCACCCTCCACAGCGCCCACCGATGCTCTGGGGCCTCCCTCCACTGCACCCCCCTGATGCTCTGGTGCCTCCACTGCACCCCCCCCCGATGCTCTGGTGCAAAAATCAGACACAGAAAAATCGATTTAGTTGTGCGATTGCAGCTGCCTCAGGTGAATACTGCCGTTGTATCCTTGGGCAAGACACTAAACCTGCCCCGCCCCCGGTGTCTGCACACACTGTGTGTGAAAGTGTGTGAAAGTGTGTGAAAGTGTGTGAAAGTGTGTGAAAGTGTGTGAAAGTGTGTGAATATGTGGGAGGTTGCTTGATGTAAAGTGCTTTGAGTGCCTGGAAGGTAGAAAAGTGCTGTATAAATGTGACCATTTATTTTGTGACCGTTTTAAGTGAAACATCTTCCCTCTGGCCAATAGGTGAATGCGGTTTCTAGTTTATTGTTGCTTCCTGACTTACTTTTTTCCACCTATTTGTGATGCAGTGCTGCCTTAGGCGAGAGGCAATTTGTAATTTCTTTTGGTTTAGTTTGTTTGAGCTGAAGGCTGAAGGCTGAGAATGTGATCTGCACCAAACAGAACTCAATGTTTGTTGTAAGAAACATGAAATATGTGAAAACCCACATAAAATAATACATATGTATTGTCTTATGTGAAGAGTCTGCCAAATGCTTTTCTCTATGGATATGTCATTCTTTGCCAATCTTTGGCCATGCCACAACGTAAGGTATGTAAAGTAATAGAGTAATGCCACCAGGCCAGATCTGTGGACATGCAAGCCCATTCACAGGAACAATTAAAAAAATCATTAATCAACATAAACAGTGAACATGATCCAGAAAGAGGCGTGATTATTTTACTTGCAGAATTAAGAGAGAGTCATGGAAACACCTGTCATTGGATATGAAATGGCGGTGGGCGACTTTCAAACACCACTCAATTGGTATTTCATGACTGAAAATAACGTATCAAGATGTACACACTTGGAGAGGAGCTGCACAAGAGGACACACACACAGACACGCCGCACACACACGCACACACACAGACTCACGCACACACACACTCACACAAGTACACACGCGCACACAAGCACGCACAAGCACACACACGCTCCTGGCTTCTGGCTTACACCCACGTTTTTTTTTAAATAAAAGTTCAACTATATATGAAACCAAAGCCTTATTGTTAATTTTTGTAGTGGAAACCAGATAACACTGAGGAAATGTGATCCAGCACAGAGAAACCAGGCCTCAAAACTGCTTAAGTACTTCTTCTAAGTCAGAAATATGCTACTGAAGCATGAACATTTGTCCAGTGCGAGTGCTGATCTGTGTTTAGGTGCAGAACACTTCAGACTTTAGCATAGTTAAGGAAGTACGACAACAGGCCCAGTCATAATAAAGCGGTACTGGAGTTTGCTGATGTTCCTCTCGCAGTAAAAATGGAATAAACCTAAAAGGAGCAACACACAATGAGGAAATACCAGCGGGAACAGCGGGAGAACAGAAACATGCAAACAAAAATCAAGATAAAAACCTAAAATTGGCCTAAATGGTGCTGATGGACAGAATAATGAGTAGATTATTCACATTTTGTTACAGTATTTCACAGGATGGCTTCAGGCAGAGGACACGTGTACAGATAGTAGTGTTCCTCTCCATCCCTGTGATGTAACAGTACCGAAAGAACTGTAATTGGGCTATACCACCACCAATTATTCTATCCATTTGTATTTTCTAAACAAAGAATTATAAACTGTTTGCATGATTTTCTTTCTTTGTATGTGGAGGAAGAATGACTGAATTTCTAGGCGCAGTCAAGGGTTGGAGGGTGCCCGGTTTGGGGCCCACGGGATCTCATCTCTGCTGTTTGCAGACGATGTTGTCCTGATGGCTCCATCAAACCCGAACCTGCAACATGCACTGGGACGGTTTGCAGCAGAGTGTGAAGCGGCTGGGATGAGAATCAGCACATCCATGGTTCTCAACCGGAAAAAAGTGGCTTGCCCTCTCCGGGTGGGTGGGGAGTCCTTGCCCCAAGTGGAGGAGTTCAAGTATCTCGGGGTCTTGTTCACCAGTGAGGGAAGGATGGAGCGTGAGATTGACAGGCGGATCGGTGGAGCGGCTGCAGTGATGCAGACGCTGCATCGGACTGTTGTGGTAAAGAAGGAGCTGAGTCGAAAGGCAAAGCTCTCGATTTACCGGTCGGTCTACGTTCCTGATCTCACCTATGGTCATGAGCTTTGGGTAATGACCGAAAGAACAAGATCACGAATACAAGCGGTCGAAATGAGTTTCCTCCGCCGGGTGGCTGGGCGCTCCCTTAGAGATAGGGTGAGGAGCTCGGCCACACGGGGGGAGCTCGGAGTAGAGCCACTTCTCCTCCACGTCGAGAGGAGCCAACTGAGGTGGCTCGGGCATCTGTTCCGGATGCCTCCTGGGCGCCTCCCTGGGGAGGTGTTCCGGGCATGTCCCACCGGAAAGAGGCCCCGGGGAAGACCCAGGACACGCTGGAGGGACTATGTCTCTCGGCTGGCCTGGGAACGCCTCGGGATCCCCCCGGAGGAGTTGGAAGAAGTGTCTGGGGAAAAGGAAGTCTGGGAGTCCCTGCTCAGACTGCTGCCCCCGCGACCCGGCCCCGGATAAGCAGAAGAAAATGGATGGATCGATGGAAGAATGACAAATGAATCAAGGCCATTGTAGCACAAACATGTTTCTACGGCTTAAATGGCTTAAAGATTTGTCATGATTTTTTTAATATGCACAGACGCATTTCCATATCTGTAATCTGAGGTGTTATTAGGAGATTTCCTTTTGATTTGTCTTCACATAGCAATATAATAAAGTTGTCTATTCGGTGATGAAAAGCGATTCTTTCCACATTCTTCTTTTTGTTTGCTGTGAAATTCCTCCAAGGACAGAAATGGTGAAATTGCCACACTTAGCGCGCTCTTCTGCCTCTTGTCTGTTGGTCACTCGAGACCTCACCCATACACACATTCATATTCATACGCCGCGGTTGGAAGGAAGTACAGGTAAGATGGCTCAAGTGTTTTGCCTAAGGACGGACACGACACAAGTGTGAGCAGAACCTGAATTATACTTTTTATTCACGAGGCCGAGCTCTGCAATTCACAAAAAGACGTCTGGTAATTCCAAGTTTGGGTCGCTGCGAGACGTGCAAAGCTAGAGTAAACAGAAACAGCCTTTTCTGCATTTATTTCCATTCTCTGCAAAGCCTCGACGCCACGTTTTAACCTCTCTTTATGCAATGTATTGGGTTTGGATAATGTTTGGAACTTTTTGCACTGAATATTTTGGGTCTTGACAAAGCGAGTGTTGTGCTTCGATAAACAGGAAACAGCTGATGCTAACGTGTGCTAGCTTTGTTTTGGCTCAACATATAAGTTAGCATCAGTGGAAATACAGCAGTTTAACACAAGATTACATCAACGTTTGGGGAGAAATTATGATTTTCTCTTCAATTCTGCTTTGTGTTGTCTCTTGTCCTCACTCAAAAGAGTGAGTTCAAGAGTGAGTTCTTATCTTGTCCTCTCTCAGAAAGAGTGCCGAAAGAGAGGTGGACCGCTTTTGAAACTAGAACGTCTCATGGCCCACTTTGGATCACTTAAATAGACCAGGACGTTTCATTTTTTCACAATATTGTTCTGATTAAAAAATGGTTCAACAGTAACAAACTTTGACTCAATATAAAGAACTCATACCACATGCTGTGTATTATAAAACAATCTTGAACTCAGCAATAATTTAACTAACTTTATTGATCGAACAAAAATGGTAAAAGTTGCCCTGTTCTAGATTCCCAATTTGATTTTAAGGCGCACATAGATTCAGTTATAAAGAAAATGTCATATCGTCTGAGGACATTGTATTCATGTATTCATTGTATGATATTATATATAATAGTGTAAGCAGGTTTTGTCTTAAGATGTCCCTATAGGCTGCATCATTGTCAAACTTAAACTGTAGAATGAACTGGCTTTCTTTCAAAGCCAGAAGGCAATTACACTTTCTCCAATTTTTGTTCAAATCTTATTATGGTACTTAACGCTTCCACTTCATCTAAAACAGTTCTTGATTTCATTTAGATTCACATATGATCTACAAAACATTCATTTTTTCGAAGTTCCTTGATTAATTTAAATTGAATGCACCAAATGACTGGAACAATTGCCCCACTCAATCTGATCAATTATATCTCTCCGACAATTTAAGGCTTCAGTTCTTCATCACCTACAAACACCTGCTTGAGTCTCTAAAGAAACATCTAATCTAAACATAGTAATTGGATCTGTTGTCTTCAAGCCTATACCACTTGAAGTTGCTTAACTTTTGGTATGAATCCTGTTTGTCATGTTGTGTGTTTGTTGTGGTTATATATTTTATTTTTTTTTCTCTCTTGTTGTTTAAAAAAAATGTATTGTATTTTTTTCAATTGAATTCAATTTGTTTTTGTAGATCAAAATCACAACAGCAGTTGCCCTGAAGGAAATTAGCAAATAGATAAATGTCCCATCATCCCCTGTCTTTAGACCTTTCATCTAGAAACACTTTATCCAGGTAGATGAAGAGCTGTTCATCTAGAATAGGGAGTGTTTCTCCAGGCAGTGGTGGAGCATCCGGATCTACAGGGGCCGTGAGATGGGGCCTCTAAAGCGCAGTGGTCACTGGAGCAGCATCAGCAGTGTCTACTATGCTGCAAACGAGATGCTACATCTCAAGGGGCCTTCTACACTGTGGAGACATTTTTGGACCGAAACAATACGCTCCAAAGTGGATAGGTAGAAATAAGCTTATGTTTGTGTGTGCAGGTCTCCCCGTCCTCCCTGACCAGCAGCGGGCAGTGGACACCCCCCCGTCCCACATTGTTATGCAGACCAGCGGCTTCAGAGGAGGAAGTCTGTTTGAACGGAACGTCACCCAGCTCAATGGTGAGTACCCTGACTCCTGACCACTGCCGTAATCAAGTTAATTAGCAGTGATGTCCTAATATTGTCTTCCAGGTCCAACTTCTATACTTCCTCGGATGTGTTTTAGAATGTCGTGTCTGGTCTTGTAAGAATTGTTTCTCCCCCTGTTTTTTTACACTTATATAATTATAGTTGTTGCTTTTGAAATATCAGTGTTCAAATTTAACTCATTAAGAAACATCTTGTACAAAGAGGACATTTATGTCCCTTGGGGGGTGGGGGGAAGTGGGGCTATGCGGTGATTATGACCCGTCCTTGTGGGTAGAAAAGTATATAGACTCCACTCTCGCTAAAAACTGCAGGAATCAATCAAAAAAACAATTATATGAGGCCCCAATAGCACTGTAAGAAGGTTAAAAGCTCTGAAAAGTTGATTTTGCATGATATGGGACCTTTAATTGTCGGCGCAGTTTGTGTCATCCATTTTTTTGACATGACAACTTCTATACACCATGATGTCATAACCATAAAACATCACTGCTTCAGACAATAAAGCAGAGCACCAGGGGCAGACAGAGATGTGGACACGCAGAGGAAGGAGACAAATAACAAAAAGGGCAAAAAGCCTAATTACTTTATTACTCACCTCTCGTTACTAGGCAAGGCACGTTTATTTGTAGATTACATTCAAATCACAAAGAAATTACATAAATCACAAAACAGTTTAAGACATAAAAGAGAAGAGTGCAAAGAAAATCCTTTCAGTCATTTGCACAGCTAAACAAAACAGTTTTTAGCCTAGCACCAGCAGGAGGCCGGTCCATGTTTAAGGCCCGTACAGACTGCGGCGGCCGACGCGTCCAGTTTACATTCAAAGTCTATGTAAACGCGCATAGAGCACACGCGATTTCTTCGTTTTTGCTGCGCGATTGGTGCATTTTCGTACGCTCTCTGCGCTTTGAGCGCGCGTATGAGGTGCCCGAGGTGCCCAAAGCGCCTGGCGCGACATGGTCCGCCATTAAACTCCATTTACACTACGAGAAAAGCAGCACAGCACAACTCCTCCACTGCGCATGTGCGCAGGACGACGTCTGCTGCTGAGTGTATTTTACGGACATGAGTCCGGGGCGTCGAGAACGCGCGTCTGGTGCGTTTGTGTTTCAATTCAATTCAATTTATTTTTGTAACGCCCAAAATCACAACAACGGTTGCCTCTCAGGGCGACAGTGAAAAATGAATCAACAATGTCTGTGGTGGCGAGGGACGATGTCCCAGATTCCTCTGTCCTTAGACCCTCCTTCTCGGCCAGGAAAAACTACAAAAAATTTGGGTGGGAAAAAGTAAAAACCTGGAGGAGTTCCAGAGTGAAGGAGAGATCTGACTCTCACAGACGGACAGACGAACGCGAGGGAGACTGGAGCTGGACCCACTCTTCGGGCAGATGAGGGACCATCAGAGTCGAGCTGGACCCACTCTTCAGGCAGATGAGGGACCATCAGAGTCGAGCTGGACCCACTCTTCAGGCAGATGAGGGACCATCAGAGTCGAGCTGGACCCACTCTTCAGGCAGATGAAGGACCGTCCATACGGGGCAGGGACCACTTCACCAGGAGAGGGGCATCTGGGTCCACAGGTCCTCAGGAGTGAGAGAAAGAAAAAGAAGGCGGTGAACAGTTTGAAAATGGAATAAAAAATTAAATATTGTTTGATAGAATAAGTAGTCAGAAGAAGTGGATAGTGCTCAAGCTGCCATACTTCCCCCAGCATAGTTGCTCCTAGGGCAGCATAGCTGAAGCTGTGGGTTTATATTTCTGTTCCTAACTGGCCTGACCATAAGCGGTTTCAAAGAGGAACGTTTTAAGCCTGGACTTAAATGAAGTGTCAGCATATTTAACATGGAGCGGGAGCTGATTCCATAACACAGGCGCTTGGTAGCTAAATGCTCTACCTCCTACTGTACTTTTAGAGACTCTTGGGACCACCAGAAGGCCAGCATTTTGAGAGCGAAGAGCTCTGTTTTTATGATATGGTTCTATAGCATCTTTGAGGTAGGATGGGGCCATGTCATTTATGGCTTTGTAGGTCAGGAGTAGAATTTTAAATTTGATTCTAAACTCGACGGGGAGCCAGTGAAGAGACTTCAGCACTGGCGTAATGTGCTCTCTTCTTTTAGTTCCTGTTAGTAGTCTTGCTGCTGCATTTTGAACCAGTTGAAAGCTTTTTATGGAGCTTTTAGGACACGCTGCGAGCAGGGAGTTACAGTAGTCTAATCTAGTCGTTACAAATGCATGGATAAGTTTCAGCATCGCTTTTAGGCAGGATTCTTCTGATTTTGGCTATGTTGCGCAAATGGAAATAGGCTGTTTTACAGGCTTGATTTATATGAGCTTTAAATGAGAGCTCCTGGTCAAATAAGACTCCAAGGTTTCTTACAGTAGAACTGGAGGCTACGCTGACATTGTCCAGTGTGACTATCTGCTCAGATAGAGCGTCTCGTAGATGCTTAGGGCCAAGCACAATGACCTCGTTTTTTTCAGGGTTAAGAAGCAGGTAGTTAAGTGTCATCCAGGTTTTTATATCCTTCACACAAGTACTAAGTCTGTCTACTTGATCGCTCTGATCAGGTTTTATTGATAAATACAGCTGAGTGTCATCTGCATAGCAGTGGAAGTTAATGCCATGCTTTCTGATAATGTTGCCTAACGGCAGCATATAAGGAATGAACAGAATTGCACTGAGTACTGAACCCTGTGGCACACCGTAAATTACTTTAGAGCAAGGTGAGGAGCTCTGGTTTACATTAACAAACTGGTACCCATCAGATAAATAGGATTTAAACCAGCTGAGGGCTGTTCCTCCGACACCTACATCACATTCTAACTTTTGCAGTAGAATGTTGTGGTTGATGGTGTCAAACGTTCCGCTGAGGTCCAACAGGACCAGGATTGAGACTAGTCCATCATCAGCAGCTAATAACAAATCTTTTGTGACTTTAACTAGTGCAGTTTCAGTGCTGTGGTGGGCTCTGAACCCTAACTGGAAGACTTCAAATAAGTTATTGTCCTGCAGGTGGCGACAAAGGTGTTTTACTACAACTTTTTCAAGGATTTTAGAGACAAGGGGAAGATTTGAAATAGGTCTGTAGTTTACCAATAGGTCGGGATCTAGGTTAGGCTTTTTCAGAAGAGGTTTAATGACTGCATGTTTGAAGGACTGTGGAACAATAGCCACTTTTAAGTGAAGTATTTATTATATTAAGAATAGTGTCTATAATTACGGGGGAGAATGTCTTTGAGGAGTCTGCTTGGAATGGGGTCTAGGACACAAGTTGAGCTTTTAGAGAACATAATGGCTGAAGTTATCTCTGCTTGATCAACAGCTGTGAACCTTTCTAAATTTACTGGTGGATTTATATGGGACGTTAGATTTACAGCTTGGACTCAGGGCTAATAGCGGGGGTAATTCCATCTAATTTATCTCTGATTGTTTTTATTTTATTGTTAAAAAATAGGAGGAAATCAGCTGAGAGAAGCTGGGATTGAGGGCTCTACTGCTCTGTGACAGTTTGTTAGCCTGGCCACAGTGCTGAAAAGAAATTTAGTGTTACTTTTGCTGACTTTTATTAGATTTGAATACTGTCTGGTTTGGGCCTTATGCAGATTCTGCTTATAGGACAGCAGGCAACCTTTCCATGCTTTTAGGGATTCTTCTGTGTGGGTGTGACGAAATAATCCTTCTAGTTTTTTAACTCTTTGTTTATATGAACGCAGTTCTTCGTTGTACCATGGGGAGGCGCGCTTTGGCCTAATGACATTCTGTTTTAACGGTGCTGCAACATCAAGAGCAGACTTCAGTTCATGGTCAAGTCGACAAATTGATCACTTATACTGGGACTAAAACGGTTCTCAGCAGGATCACATGACATGTCACTGAATATTGGCTCTATTATTTCTTTGAATTTTGAGATAGATTTTTCAGATATTGTCCTTTTCATTATAACTTTATTCTGTGGGGCTGGATGATCTTTAAGAATAAACTGAAAGGTAATTAGGAAATGATCTGACAATATAGGGTTTTGAGGGAAGACAATGAGGTCACTAATCTCTATTCCATACGTTAGGACAAGATCCAGAGTGTGCTTATTATGAGTGTGAGTCGGTTTATTTACATTTTGAGTGAAACCAATGCTGTCTAACAAGGCGCTGAAAGCATTACTGAGAGATTCACTCACGTTCACGTGGATATTAAAGTCTCCAGCTATAACTATTTTATCCCAGGCTAGCACTAAGTTTGATATAAAGTCAGAAAACTCTGTTAAAAACTCTGAATAGGGACCAGGAGGTCGGTAGATAACTGTGAACAAAACTCCTTTTTCGTTTTTCATATTTGGACATGTGATTGACAGCATGAGGCTTTCAAATGAGTGAAATGCATTGTTAATTTTAGGGCTCATGAGTAGATTTGAGTGTGAGATCACACAGGTAGGGGTGGACTCATTTAGTCTGACGTAGTCGTCTTGTTGAAGCCACGTTTCAGTTAGAGCTAGAAGATCTATGTAATAGTCACCAATTAATTCATTAACTAAAAGCGATTTGGAGGAAATTGCTCTAATGTTTAGCAGTCCACATTTTACGTGCTTATTCATTTGTATATTTGTGTCATTTGTGATTGTTATTTTCCTTAAGCTATTTGGTCTGACGCCTGAAATAGTTTTTCTGAGATGTGACTTTTTGGCATTATTTGTACGAGGGACACGAGGGACACACACAGTCTCTATCTGTCTTGAATCTGAACACTTCACATGTAACAGAACGGGCGAGAGTTCAGCGACAGAGGAGCGTCTTGAACTGCTGCTCTGCACCTGGGGCTCATCCCTAGATGGTCACTTAACACGACTAAGACTATCGGTCAAATTCCGAACTAATAGGGATGTACCCTCCGAAGTTGGATGGATGCCATCCCTGCGTATGAGCCCGGGCTTTCCCCAAAACGCAGTCCAGTTATCAACAAAGACTACGTTGTTTTGAGGGCACCATCTAGATAACCAGCTGTTGAATGCTGAAAGACGGATGTACAATTCAGCATTGATCCGATTGGGCAGGGGACCAGAAAATATTACAGTGTCTGACATCGACTTCGCCAATTCACACACCGCAACTACTTGAACTTTGAGCACCTCTGATTGTCTCCGCCGGGCGTCGTTACCACCTGCGTGAATCACGACTCGACGGAACTTCTGTCTACTCTGCTTTAGGAGCCTAAGATTTCCTTCGATGTCACCCATTCTGGCCCCCGGGTAACACCTAACGCTTTGCAGCTGGCAGCTTCACGTCTCTGACTATAGAACTCCTGATTACAAGAGTTTCTCTAGTCTGTTCAGCGGGCGTGTGATCGCTGAGGGGAGAAAACCTATGCACTAAGGTTCGGCGTTTAGTGCCTTACTGCCCTCCGAACTGTCACAAATTGGTCCCTATTCTGTTCCTGGTCTAGTCCCGGCTGCACGGGAGACGCTGAGGGGCTGAGCTCGGCCTTACTGCTACTGCTAATGCTAATGCTACACCCTATAGCGCGGTCCGGTAGACCTGAAGCTAAAACCTGACTGTAGCTGGACTTAAGCTCCTCTAAACAGCGGATCCGTGCTTCTAACTCCGTGACCCTGGCCTCCAAAACTACCACTACACTGCACTTCACGCACCTATCGTCAGAGAAGGAGCCAGGGTTCTGACTCGACATATGACAACTTAAACAGGTAAAGGTAGATCCAGCCATGATGCTAGCGGCTAGGCTACGCTAGGCTAGTTCAGGCTGGAGCAAGAGAGTGAGGAGGGCTTTTAATCCACGAAATACAGAAAAGTAAGCGGTATGAGGCACCAGAACAAACAGCTCTGAAAACGCGATACACTCACCGGAAGTGACGTCACCGGGGATTCAAATGTACACAAGCTCAAATTCTACGTCGGGTGCGATTCGGCCGCCGCGGTGTGTACGAGCCATAAGTCCTGACTCTGGGCACCAGCAGGAGGCCAGTCCCTGAGGTCCTCAGAGTCCGAGATGGTTCATATGGCCTGTACTTTGGTCCCAGGCCATGGAGAGACTTGTACACAAGCAAAGCTGCTTTAAAGTCTATTCTCTGAGCCACAGGAGCCAGTGCAGAGACCTGAGAACAGGGCTAATGTGATGGTGCTTCCTGGTTCTAGTCAGGACCCGAGCAGCAGCGTTCTGGATGTACTGCAGCTGTTTTACAGCTCATTTGGAGAGGCCAGTGAGCAGGCCGTTACAGTAGTCTAATCTACTGGAGACAAACGCATGGATAAGTCTCTCCAAGTCTGGTTTAGACACTATACTTTTGATTTTGGCAATGTTTTTTTTTAGATGGTAAAAAGCTGCTGATGTTATTGATTTGATGTGGCTGTTAGAATTCAAGTCTGAGTCCATTATTACCCCCAGATTTTTAACTTGATTTGTAGGTTTTAGAGCGAGACTCTGGAGGTGACCGCGAACACGTTCTCTTTGTTTCTGTGGGCCAAAGACGATGATTTCAGTCTTGACTAAGTTCAGCTGGAGAAAGTTGTTTTGCATCCACACACTGATCTGTTGGATGCAGTGACTCCACTGGTCCATATTCACCTGTATTAACTGACCTAACGGCAGCATGTAGAGGTTGAACAGAAGAGGTCCCAGGATTGACCCTTGGGGCACCCCACAGGTCAGGGGCATGTGGTCTGAGACACAGTTACCAATTTCAACAAAGTACTTCCTGTCTTCCAGATAGGACCTTAACTAATTTAGGGCAGTGCCAGTGATGCCCACCCAGTCCTCTAGTCTCTGTAAGAGGATCCCATGATTGACGGTGTCAAAAGCAGCACTCAGATCTAACATAATTTAGACTGAGGCTTTGCCCGTGTCAGTGTTCAGGCAGATGTCATTTATCACCTTGACAACAGCAGTCTCAGTGCTGTGATGAGGTCCAAAACCTGCAAAACATCAAAAGAGTTGTTTATTACGAGGAAATACAACGTTCTCATCCATGTCTCGTATTTTCCTCCACATTTTAATGAAGCCCAGTCCACAAAACATCACTATTGAAGGGAATACCAAATATATTATTTTACTAGATCCCTATCGAATGTGACAGCGACTTACACGGGCGGTCAGGACGCCCGGACGCGTCGCTTTCCCTCCTCTGCTCGTACATTTAAAACATTTGCCATAACCTATAGCGTAATATGAAGGGTGACGCCTCTTTGGTCTTGTCCTCTGTACTTTTCCAGTTTCGCACACAGATGTTCTTGAGCTCGTCTGCAGCTTCTTATCTAGGAATGTGATCTGTGTGAGGCCCCTTCACAGTTTCAGCACAACTTACAATAACTAAGTTTAATACAATCTAGCAAAGTTAATATAGTTGGTATTTCCTTCACTATTAATCTAGTTATTATAGTTACAGTAAATTTTTTATCATATTTCCTCGTGGCCTGGATAAATCATTTGTCCTGCCACGTATCAATCATAAAACGCACCTATCGCTCACCTGCAGCCGCGTCAGGCTCGTCCCCACGTTTCCGCGTGCCTAAGCGCATGGATCTATCATAATATAGTTCCCTCAGTGTACGGGGCAAAATGAAGACGGAGAAAGACAGTTCGAGCTGACGCAGAAGTGGATGCGCTCCGTTGCGCTAATAAACAAACGCCCGTGTGTGTTGTATCAGTCCGCACGGGGGAGTGCGCATGCGCACTTCCGCCTGCGTTCTCAAATCGCCGAAAAAACGTCCATACCGCCTTTAAGCTTTTATGGAGCTTTGCAACACATTTCAAATATGATAATAACATCGTTTTGACTTGCACCTAAACTAGGAGTGTAATGCTCAGGTTTGTCTCACATTTAGAAATGGTCAGACTTTAAAGACTCTCTGTGTAGCATGTTTATGAAGGCTGCAGCAGTGTTCTTTCTCCTGCTGCTGGAGTTGCTCTCCAGAAACATTATCCAATCAGTGTCTGATGGTCTGTGGATGCCATGTTTAGTCCCTGCTTGGCTCGACTTGGCCCAAGGGCAAAGAGGGTACTAAAAAGTACCAGGTCTGAGGAGGTAGCTCCAAATGGAATTGCACAGCAGGGCTGAGTCGCCCCGAGCGGAGCTGTGCAGGTACTGGGCATTAGGACACTGCCTGCTTTTAAACCATAGTTCCTTTATAATGCTGTGACTTTGCCTAATCATGAGCCTGATCTGTTTGGACCGTGTTTAGACCACTCTCTTCACACTCCAGCTTTGATAAACCCGCAAATCTATTTCACGTGGCAAGTGCTGGCTGCACCGCTGAACCATTTTCTGCTTAATTGAGCAGCGGCGTCTCCGGTGGCCGTCCATGGAGTGTGTGTGTGTGTGTGTGTGTGTGCGCGCGTGTGTGTGTGTGTGTGTGTGTGTGCGCGTGTGTGTGTGTGTGTGTGTGTGTGTGTGTGTGTGTGTGTGTGCGCGCACTGGGGACGCTCATTTCTCCCTCAATTAGACAAGCCATCACCAGTCAGCGCTTCGGACTCCTCAAACGCAGACTTTAAATGGAGTGCTTGTGAGCGGAGTGCACTACCCCAGCGAGGGTGTAATGGTTCATAATGATATTAAGTAGAGTTGGCAGCTCTGCATGTGTGCGTAATGAGAGCGGGCAGCAGCACTTAGTCCCACTGTAACACACGCTGCAGACATGTAAAGTGTGCGCAAACATTTATTAAGTTCTATTCACTCGAGTACCCTTTCTAAGAGTTTGTTTTACGACAAATATGCCGCCTTATTTATTTATTTCCTATCATTTAAACATGCTATTGATTACCATTGCTTGGACATATCATGTTTTCAAACCTAAATAATGTATGACAGCACACATTACTCCATAGAGAGGCAGAAATACTCAGAACAACTCTGTGATGATTTATGGACTGGAATCTTGACTTTTGCCTGTGGGACAAAAGGTCCTGGTCAATTTTCACATGTCCTTCAACTTCTACTTCGAGGTATGTGGATCTAGAGGTCGCAGCTTAAAAAAGAAATATCAAGACAAGTACAAGTGCTACTACCCCGTTATTCAGTAAAGCTCCAAAATGGTACTCTATGGGGCCATTAGTTTATGGGGGAACGACCTGAATTGTACATTTGAAGATGATAATGGGGACTCAACTGTTGCAAACGATTGGAGGTTTGCATCTAAGTAACATTTTCACCTTTCTGAACGTCTTATAAGCCCCTGTGATGTTAAATATGTATTTTCAGGGCCTTTGAAGTCCAAAACCAGCCTTGTGCTCTGGTTGACTAGATGTAGACCTGGTTACCATGTGACTCAGGCTTTGAGCAAACAATTTGTGCTGAGTACTGGACTGGTGACATGTGCCCGTTCTGATAGTGTTGGTGAGGATACAGTTTTTCATGTGTTTCATGCTTTTGCTTTTAAGTTTCTACTTCCTCCTCACTTTTTTATTTGGGTTTATTTCATTTTATTAACTTTTATAGAAAAATAAGCTCAAAGAACAACCCCCAGAGAACCAAAACAATACAACAACGACTGTAGAGGCTAGTTTGCCCTGCCAAAGCAGCCACTGCTGGTTGAAGGTGTACAGAGGTCTTTAAGCACGCATGTCTTCCAAAGCATCACAAAATAGTCCAGTGACATATTTAAAATTAATTTTTTCGTCTCACCTTTGCCATAATAACACATGGACCTACCACCGGGTTCGGGGGTTGCCTCCGCGACAGGCACCGGAGACCTTGTCTGATTCTGTCTGATTCAGTGTTATTTTATTCCTTTTATATTTGATGGTTTGAACACCTAATTTGATACAAAACAAGCTCATGTGTAACTTTTTTTTTTTTTTTTTCTTGGCAGCTACCTTTTTTGTCAGATTTTGCCATTGTGATGTTTTTAGGCCAGATGCCCTATCTCTAGCAACCAGCCACACTACTGGGCCTGGAATGGACAATATGGGGGAAGGAGACACTCTGAACAAGCTCATGTTCCTAACTTATCCCCCACAACACAAAGTAAAGATAGAATAGAAGACATAACTGTTGGTAGTGATGTTAAAGTGTGTGTGATGAGAGCGAGAACAGTAACACGAGAAGAGACGTATAAACAGCACACACATTGGCTCTGCATTTAGTGTGTGATTGGTAATGCGCGCCGGCACATTCACACCTCGTCTGCTCCCTATGACAGGGCTTTGATGTCAGCTTTGTACAGGCTCCTGTCGGGGCACGGGCCTCTGAACAGGAGCGATCAGGAGCACAACGCCTTCGGCCTGACATTGAGAAAGGCTTCTGAGGGAGCCACGCAGCTGGAGCTCAGTTTGTGTGTTTACACATGCTTGTGCTGTGCAAAGATCAATTATGAAGCGTAACATGTTTTTTAGTTACTGTGGTAAAAAAACAGGACACATAAGCGTCATTCACGTATGTTTCATGAATCCATTTTACAGAGTTAATTTGCAAAAACACAACTGCAATATTCACCAGAGGCAGCTGCGGCCGCACCACCTGTGGACCAGTGCATCTGACCGCTCCATCAAGGATGTTAAAATATCTGTCTTTACAATCAAACTCTTCTTTGAGTGCTCAGAAATCACACTGTTTCCATTTTACACAGATAGTTACATAACAGGTAACATTCACCATCATTAGACTCGTACAGTCAAATTGTGTTCACAACAAGCACATGGCTCTATTAGCAAAGCAATCATGTTGAAGAATGTTTTTTTTTTTTTTTTTTTTTTTTTTTCCATTACAACTGGAGACAGCAGGGTCCAGTTTTGATGTCACTCTTGTTTTCCAAACGCAGACAATATTTCAAGTTAGAAAATGTGAAACATGAATGCAAAGGTGACCAAAAGCCAATGATTGAAAGCTAATGAAAATATTGCCAATTTCTCATCTCTGTGTCTTTCCTCTTCTACAATCATGAAAAATGACCAGTCGTGCTTCCCCGATAGTGGGGTGGTGGTGGTGCGGTGGTGCAGTGGTTGTGTTTGAGTGTGGTTGGGTTGGTGCCAATACGGCGTTGTGGCTTTGACATATGCCAAGTGTCTCTTCCCTCCCTCTCCCCCTTTCTGTGGCTGTCCTGTCTGATAGAGCCTTAGAGGGCAGAAAAATGTAATAAAATGATCATTCATTCATTCATTCATATATAATCTCCCTCATGTGGCTTATCAGGGTTAGACGTTCACTGGCAACGAGCTGACCCGGCATTTGACCGTGCTGCTTCTTAACACTGTTGTAAATGCATACAAACATAACTGGATTAAAAGACAGCGGCCAGGTCAGAAATCAGCCTATATACCTTGCATTACCCCACGATTCCACTTCCAAAACCTCATTAAAGCTCTGATCACACTTGGTCCATTCTAAATGAACAAATTTCTTCTTCTTTATACATGGTTAAAATTAAACCTGTCAGGCTGAGCCCCCTATGGGCGGCTGCTGTGATATGGAGCTGATATGGGTGCAGGAGGTAAAGTGCCGTGGGCGTCGCTTTGGCGAGAGCAGAGCAAAGTGAGACAGCCACGGGCCAAATCTGAAAGAGTACATGAGGAGCAGGAGCAGGTGTCTGTGCCTGTGCTCAGGGCTGAACACTGCAGCGCTCAACTGCACAGGGCAACCATACACTCAGACGCACCCAGATGCACACGCGCCCAGACGCACACGCGCCCAGACACACACACACCCAGACACACACGCACCCAGGCTCACGTGAAGTTCCCCTCAGCGGTCTACACAGGGCACACTACCAACCATTGCACTCTGCACTCTATTCTTACATCATACTTCAATGTGTTATATATATATTACCTCGCACGTTTGGTTCGTGCACTGATAATGTGCAAGTTGGCCTTAAGGACCTAGGCTTTCAGACACTAGTATGTCCAAAATAATTGAAAAAGAGCCAACGCGTCCTTAAAGAGCCTCTCAGTCCCTGCACTCACCTGCAGATGTGCACTGAGACAGACACATGAGACACACTGTTGACAGACACACCACTGTTGTCCACTCCACACAATCGCCCTGAAGTCTAACTACACTGACCATCTTAAATGCATAAAACAAGTTTGTGCGACAGATTAGAGTGAAATGCTCCGCTTTTCTCCACCTTTTCATCACACCAGCCGATCAATACAACCACACGAAGCACAGACAGAACAACCAAAGACAACAGGTAACTGATCCTTGTTTACCACTACACAAAGCCTGTTATTATAACACACCACACTGTTATTACACTTATATGTCACACTGTTATTACACTTACAGATCACACTGTTATTACACTTATAGGTCACACTGTTATTACACTTACATGTCACACTGTTATTACGCTTATACGTCACATTGTTAATACACTTACATGTCACACTGTTATTACACTTACATGTCACACTGTTATTACACTTACATGTCACACTGTTATTACACTTACATGTCACACTGTTATTACACTTACATGTCACACTGTTAGTACACTTACTTGTCACACTGTTAGTACACTTACATGTCACACTATTAGTACACTTAGGTCACACTGTTATTACACTTACATGTCACACTGTTATAACACTTGTATGTCATACTGTTATTACACTGTTTGTAAGTCTAAAACATATCACCAGAATCATTCTGAGTATTTCTGCCCTCACGTTGAGTTCATTACAACTGTGTGCTTACATTAGCATGTCAAGGAAAGCAAGCTTTTGTTTATTCCCCCTTGTTCCCCCTTGTTCCCCTTGTTCCCCCTAATTCCTTCTGCTGTCAGTAGATGTAGCGCCAACACCTGCAGCGGAAAAATATCATGCAATGGCCAAATGAGAAGGTTTCATAAAATGTTAAAGCCTCACAGATATAAATTAATGTGTATTTTTCAATATTGTAACACCCACAAATGTAATAATCCCTGCAAATGTAATAAACCGCAAATGTAATATGAAAGATGTCGCTTTCAAATGTAATAAACCCACAAACATAATAACTTTTGCCTACCAGTTAATGTAATCCCTCATTCGTCCAGGAGTGTTCCATTGTAGAAAAAGGTTCAGTTGTAGGATAAGAGTCAAAACATTTTGTTTTTCTGAAAACAGAGTCCAGATGGCTACAACTGAATCTATAATATAATCTGTAATAATTATTACATTTGTGGAACAGCTGAACTAATCTATACATAAACAATAAGGTGACATAAGCCCACGTGCAGTAGTATAATATATAATACTGGTGAACAGTACAGCTTCCTTCAGTCGGCCATTGAAAATGCTGGTCAGTTTAAGATGTGCGTTTGGTTTTTAATTATTTCTTTATGTAAACCTGTAGAATAGTAACTGTAGAATAAATGTTTCAAGACGAACCCTCTGACCATAAAACAGTGTGTCACAGGAGGAGCAGGCTTCTCCAGGCATCTCTTCAGTTGTGATGTGAAAGAGTATTTATTCTCATGTAGACACATTCTCATTCTCATGTTAACACATTTTTTAAATAGTATAACATAATTTTGATGAATTAAAATACATTTTGGAAATAAATTGTTTCTATTTGAGTCTATCCGAAAATGAAATGTTAAGATAATCTTTAAGCGGGGGTAGAGTGAAAATGTGACAGATAAAACTAGAACCCTTTCAATCAATTCTAATACAAAACTCATTGGAATCAGTATTGTAAAATTATGGCAATAATGGCCGTAGTATTACTTGATATCGAAATAAAAAAAATCATGGTATTGCCCATCACTAACTTATAAATAACGTTTGAATTACTTACCAAATACTGTAACATTTTATACTTCTGAAATTGTTTCTGAAACGGCTTTGATCTAAGAAAAGTGTTTGTATTATCATGTCTCCTGTGCAATACATGAGACAAAGCAAAGGTACAAGTGCTTTTAAAGAACTTTTTTAAAGGAGAATCCAAGTAATCCAGAATGTGTGCCCTTTTTTTTTAAATGTCTGTATTGTGTTTTTCTATGTTAAAGGATCAAGTTTAATTGACATTGAAACATTCTTGGACATGAGTTCCTCGGGGAGCCCAGCTTTAGTCTGCTCCGCCCTCTCCCTGCTCACCGAACCACAGAGAGATGACTTTATCAGAGTCGTGATTGTGCTGTGTTTGTGTCCACAGCCAGGAGCAGTGCCAAGGCTCAGAGACCAATCAGAGCGGACCTCATCGGACTCCAGCAGACCCAAGATGTCCGCCGTAAGCTCAGCTGCATGGCCGCGGTGCACCGTAAAGAGGGCACCCAGCACACACACACGCCACAGCTCACGGTAAGGGCAAGCTCACATCCTACACTACGGCACAATCACTTTTTTTGCATGTCGCTAAAATTTGCTGTATTTTTGTAGTCTTCCACTCTTGCCAGTAGAGGGAGCCAAGTCAAATATCAATGATCAATATATGGCATTTAAAGTGTAACTCTTGTATAATTCCAGGCAAAGCAGTGACATCTCCAGAGAGACAAGCAGGTGGAGCAGAGTGCATGTTTATCAAATCAACATTTCCGAAATGTTTTCACAGTTTAACGTGTCATTCATTTGTTTTATTGCTCCAACAACCTTAATGGTTTTGAGGTCCTGTGTCCTCCATACATGTGTTAGCTCAATTATTTGCTAAATTATTGAACCAAAGCAAAAGTCTGAATGTTCTAAAGAATTCATTCCTACTAAAGAACCATCACAGTATGCACAATACATACAGATCTCTCTTTGAGCCGGGATGTGCAAATGAATTTAAGTAAAGATAAAACAATATTACATGACTAAAACCAGGACAGAAGCAGTAAAGCCCAGGCAACGCAAACACAGTGTTTACCAGAAACCTGACTCGACTAGTGCAAAGCAGACCTAAAACAAGACCAGGGTTAAACCAAGACTAAACAAACCATATCAACCCAAAAAGCAGGACTAATGCAGGGCTTAAAGCAGGTCTAAAGCAGGACTAAAGCAGAACTAAAGCAGGACTAATGCAGGACTAATGCCCTAATGCAGGACTTAAAGCAGGTCTAAAGCAGGACTAAAGCAGGACTAATGCAGGACTAATGCAGGACTAATGCAGGACTAAAGCAGGACTAATGCAGGACTAAAGCAGGACTAATGCAGGACTAATGCCCTAATGCAGGACTTAAAGCAGGTCTAAAGCAGGACTAAAGCAGAACTAAAGCAGGACTAATGCAGGACTAATGCCCTAATGCAGGACTTAAAGCAGGTCTAAAGCAGGACTAAAGCAGGACTAATGCAGGACTAATGCAGGTCTAAAGCAGGACTAAAGCAGGACTAATGCAGGACTAATGCAGGACTAAAGCAGGTCTAAAGCAGGACTAATGCAGGACTAAAGCAGGTCTAAAGCAGGACTAAAGCAGGACTAAAGCAGGTCTAAAGCAGGTCTAAAGCAGGTCGCAAACAGGACTAAAACAGGACTAAACCAGGACTATTTAAAAAATACCGTATTTTACCAATACGGAGTACAAGTTGCACCCCGGCCAAAACTATGAAAAAGGAAAATACAGTAAATGTCATTAGAACATTATTAAAACATAGCTCATGTTGCTATTTATTGCATAAGAACAAAGGCAGCTGTCACTAGACCACATGCACAGTGTCATGCATGCACAACCTCTATTTTTTCAACTCGCCCGACGTCTATTAGAAATAGCCCAAACTGAGCATTGAAATATATGCCACGTAATGAAATGGACAACAGAAAAGCACTAAACTAGGGACAACGGATCTACACCTGAGAAATAATGTATTTTTATCTTTCCTTTGCCTCCAGAGTCACGTTCTTTGTATGTTAAGCTGTAAAATGATGTTTGTTTTATTACAATCTGACAGCTGTAAACTAAACCTGTAAACTACCTTTATAGTTTATAATAATGTACAAATAATGCCAGGTATGTGTAGGTATAACTATATAAGACCCATCGATATAGTTTTTCCACAAAAAAGTGAATTTGGCATGTAGTTACTTTTTAAGCGACAGATATAGGTTTCATTTCCTCTGTTCATTTTGACTACATGCAGCCTCAAAATATCTCAAATATATCGCTCAGAGTTGTCAGCTGTAATTCTATATATTCTCCTCATGTGTATTATGTCAGTGCCATTGTGGAGGACCAGAATAGAGCTCAGCCTACACACGTCTCCATGGAGCTGAGGCCCACAACCTCGTCAACACTCCACGTCGTTACTGCAGCTGGAGGGAAAAGCTCTCTTTCTTTTTATCCGTCTCAAAGTGTCATGCTTCCAAGACACCACTGATATCACTGCTTCCTGATATCACAGTTTGCCATACTTGATTAGATATTAATAATGAAAGATAATAATATCAATTTTAAAAGCAACACAAAATTGTAAAATATTAAACATAAATGTTAACTACAAATAATAATCCAGTTTTAGGCCACGCCATAAAATGCAAAAGGTAATGATATTAGGTTTAATAAAGTTGAAGGCATATTAATTATATTATATTAAGTGACATACATTTTACAGCCTAATACGCCTCCTAGGATGAGCCCAGAGGAATAAGGGAAGGTACGGACCCCTCATTCAATCCCGCTGGGGATGTCAAGAGCAGCTCCTGTCACTCCAACACAAAACACACTGATTTGGCTTCAATGTGTTGCTCAAAAAGAGAATTGACTGTAAGATTAACCTCAAAAGTACAGACTATTTTGTTATCACTATCAGAAGATGCATTTAAAAAAAAAAAATCTAGAATGAGAAACGCAATTTGAGCTTGAAGGTTTTATTGTGCGCCCCGTTAGGAGATAAAAACTGTATCCATTCATGTGTGCATGAACCTTTGAAGAAATGGCACAACATGTCATTGTTCTACAGATTTAGGAGCCTCTCAGAGGGCTCTCGTCTCCCTCTCCTCAGCTGCGCAGACAGCTGGTCAGCTGCGCAAGACAGAGCTGGTCATATTTTTCAGATATGTTTATATTACCAAATCAGCGGTCAGGAGACAAGCACAAAGGGAACAGGACAGAAGTGCGAGCGCTGGGACAGAGTAGGGACAGTTGAGAGACAGAAGAGGGACAGAGGAGTGACAGAAGAGGGACAGAGGGGGGACAGAGTAGGGACAGAGGTAGGACAGAGTGGGGACAGAGTAGGGACAGAGCACATATTGTGCATATAGAAGGCAAAGCCGTGACTCGTTCTAAACCCGGGCCAGGCGTGTGTGAGGGGCACAGAGGCAGGCGCGCCCCCCACTTTGAGAAGCTCTGTATTATATGAAAAAGTTCATATTTTCGATAATTCCGACATTCTCCTGCCATGACAGTTTCCTGCCAGGACAAGTGCGTTCTCTGCCCGGAGCTCTGCCTCCCAGACGCCGCTCTCTCACTTGTTACCATTTTACTGCGAGTGTTAATTGTTCCGCTACATTTCTTGCTCTCACCCGCGGCTCCACAAGCTAAATGGGATTTTGGCTGGCTGTGTCAGATCTTCTTTACACATTGTTTTTCTCTGTGGCTGTGGCCTTTCCGTATTTCTTCACACCTCCCTAACAGCCAATACCAGTGGGAGTGCATTGGGGGAACATTGTTACTTTGCAATTCAATTTGGAGACAATTTGTCCAGACATGCTCCAGCAGCTTTATGCTCACATATTCTTTTGGTTCTGGGAGAGTTTTTGCTACTTATTTATAGAAAAGTATGCATTGGCAAATAGTGTTTCAATTGTATGTGCAGGTATACTATGTCACTTTTCTGACACCTATGGATATATATTTTATTTTCTTACTTACAGGCGTTAATTATTGCTGATACAGTATCTGAAAAATATGCTTTGTGCTCAGATCTGATCTGTAACTCACCTGTTTGTCAAAGCAATAACCCTTAAATTTCTGTTAGATGGTTGACTTTAGTGTTTGTGCAATTATTACCCTAATATTGTTTTGTTTTATTAATATACAAAACAACACAAAGAGAACACAGACCAAAACAAAGAGAGATAAGATGCAAACTGTATAAATAGTCCTGAATTTGTTGTCTGACGTCCCATGTAGTTCAAAGTCCTACAAATTTGTCCATTTTCAAATCTAGTGTGAATGTAAACATCTCAATTTTTCAAATGTAAATTATAATGTCAGTCCAGTCCTCAATCGTTGGTTAGGTTCGTGTCATCCATTTCTTAATGATGGATTTCTTCCCCCTGCAGCCAGAATAATATTCCAGAGGTTTTCTTCACTGTGTCCATAGAGTCTTTAGGCCCAGGAACATTCTGAAATTGAGTGGGTGGATGATGATAGTCTGCAATGCATTGTTAGAATTTCCTTGTGAAACATGTGCATTTTGACATGGTGTTATAATTATTGTTATCCAGACCTTAAATCTCATATCTGTGCTGTTAGGTGTAAAACTTTGATCGTAAGCCAACTGGATTAAGATTTTAACATATGTGTTTATTTTATATGTTTTGATTAGCTCCCTTCAGGTCAGATTCTCCACTTCCTCCTAATGACTCATGTCTTCTGCCAGTTAGGCCTACACAGGAACCTCAGGCACCACAACACACAATACAAGCATGTTTCTATCAAGCGTCATACACTGGGTACACCAGTACAGCAACGCTCTGATCTGAGTGGGAATAAAGTCATTTTTCAAACAAGGAAAACTCCAACCTGCATTTTCTTTTGATATTGTATTGCCTTGCCATACAAATCTTTATATTGTTTCATTCCACTCGTCAAACAGACGGTTTGAGATGGGAATGGGAAGAATCTGGACTAGATAGACAAATCTGGGCAAAATATTATTTTTTTCCATCCTTACACTTAGACTTACGTATGGTATAAGACCAGTTTTCAATGTCTTTTTATATAGTGTTGAAAAGAAGGCTATCAAGACCGTTGATAAATCTTTTTGAAGGACCACACTAAAATATTTAAATAGATATTCTGTTTGCAATGTAATTGGGTAGGTCTTTCAAAAGGTCAAAAGAAAGAGAATTTCAGTTTTTTTGTTTATTTAATTTGTATCCAGACATTGAAGAAAATGCATCACATTGGGCATGGACATTTCTGGTTTGGTCAAATATAATAGAACATCGTCTGTGTAGCAGGCGATTTTGTGTTCTGTCCCATCAATTGTAACACCATGGATTGTTTTTGATTGTCTAATAAATTGGGCCAATGGTTCCAGATACAAAGCAAACAAGAGGGGAGACCAGACACAGCCCTGTCTCACCCCTCTTTCCAGAGTCTGTAGATCTTTCAGTTGACCATTGATTTTATTTCTTTATGTTGGACCATAGTAAAGAACCCAAATATCTTTTTATTATTAAGTCGTCCCTGACAGGTTCAATGTCAGGAGTAGTGCCCAAGAACTCATATCCTGAGCTAAGTTCATGGTCAGGAGTACCTAGCTGGAGGAGAAGACCATAGCCTGGTTTTGACTGGCCCGGTTCATTTTAGAACGGTTCTGTTAACGGTGGAGTAGGTCTCCATATTCAGGGCCTGGCTCAGGGTCCAGAGTCAGAGCTCTGCTCGTGAGCAGCTGATGTCACACAAAAATAAACTTAACCTTTGCTTAGTAAACAAAATCCAAATCGTACCTGAATTATACTTTTTAATCATGAGACGTTTATTAAGTCCAAGTTTGTGGCAATTCTAATTTCTCCTCAGTTTATTCTGCATTTATTCCACATCCCTGCAAAGCCTCTATACTGCATTTGAACTTTTCTTTATGTAAAGCATTGAGTTACAATATTGCTAGATTTATTATGCACTAGAAATTAAGCCTGCGTAAGTTCACCTGGAAGACCTAACTCCATCTGCGTCGACCTCCATGGCAGGGCACTTCTCCCCAGCTCCATCAACGCACTCAAGCGGGCGTCCGCCTGTCCGTCTGTGAGAGGCAGATCCCTCCTTCACACGGAGCTCCTCCAGGTTTCTATTTTTCCCAAGGAGGTTTTTTGTAGTTTTTCCTGGCCGAGAAGGAGGGTCTATGGACAGGGGACTCCCGCGTCATCGCCCCTCGCACCTGCTCCCCATCCTCAATCAACGCACTCAAGTCACTCCTCCCCGGGCACGGTGCACCTCCCAAGCCCCCGGAAGGCAAGATGGCCACCATTGAAGCCTATGGAGCGTGCTCATTGGCGCATGGCTCCTTAAAAGTTTTTTAGTTCCGCATTACTTCCTGAATACTGTCTGTATAAGCAAACTCCAACTGATTTGCTTATATTGCAGACGGAAGGTTTTGCTGACGCGCTAGCGGAGAGGGAGGGAGAGGGAGGGAGAGAGAGGGAGGGAGGGAGGGGGAAGAGAGGGAGATGGGGGAGAGGGAGAGACGCAAACACTCATTCATATAGAAAACAAGCGTGTGCTTTGCTGCTTAAACACAGTACACTTCATTATTTAATTGGTAATAAAACCTCAAATGTAGTCTCTGCCCTGTGAGTACACGACTGTCACTTTTAAATACGTTTACATTTATATGTATAAGATATTACCCATTCCAGCAGGTTATATTTGAATCATTGGTAGTTTTTGATTGCACATAATACAAACATGACTTTATTTCTCCATTCTTTCTCTAGTTCCCTTGGTCTGTGCTTAACCTTTTGTCTCTTATAACATTTTGTAGGATAAATTATTTATTTATTTTCAGAAGGCATGAGCCATCACGGCGCTTGGTTCCAATGCATCTTTGTGTAGCTAAACATTAGCTTGTGTTAGCTCTGGTTAACTTGTGTTAACTGTGTAGTCGTTGATTTACACTTCATATGGAACGATGTGTGAACCGTGAGGAATGACATACAAACACAACTTACGTGTATCGTTGATCTCGTCGTGTCACTTTCTTCTGCTTGTGTTTAGTTTTCGTCACATGTTCTCCCGAGGCTCGTTCACGAGGATTGCGTGCGCGCTCGGTGCGCGTACACTGTTCACCGGGATTTTAGAAACAGAAATTCCATCCATCCATCTTCTGCCGCTTTATCCGGGGCCGGGTCGCGGGGGCAGCAGTCTGAGCAAGGACTCCCATACTTCTTTCTCCCCAGACACTTCCTCTAACTCCTCCGGGGGATCCGGGGTACCCAGGCCAGCTGAGAGACATAGTCTCTCCAGCGTGTCCTGGGTCTTCCCCGGGGCCTCTTCCCGGTGGGACATGCCTGAAACACCTCCTGAGAGAGGCGCCCAGGAGGCATCCGGAATAGATGCCCGAGCCACCTCAGCTGGCTCCTCTCGACGTGGAGGAGCAGCGGTTCTACTCCGAGCTCCCCCCGTGTGACCGAGCTCCTCACCTTATCTCTAAGGGAGCGCCCAGCCACACGGCGGAGGAAACTCATTTCAACCGCTTGTATCTGCGATCTTGTTCTTTCGGTCACTACCCAAAGCTCATGACCATAGGTGAGGGTAGGAACGTAGACCGACCGGTAAATAGAGAGCTTTGCCTTTCGGCTCAGCTCCTTCTTCACCACAACGGTCTGATGCAGCGACTGCATCACTGCAGCCGCTGCACCGATCCGCCGTTCGATCTCACGCTCCATCCTTCCCTCACTCGTGAAC